>NC_081841.1:126945524-127554935 GCF_963259705.1 Myotis daubentonii
GCCCCTCAGAGAGAAAGCTTCCCTCGAGTTCCGACTGATGCCAGACAGTCCCGCTTCTCCCATATGAGTCTGGGTCCCTAGAGACGCGCCCGGAACTGGAGCTCAGAGCCTGAGACTCCCTCCAGATTGAAAACGACAACCGTGCCCTCAACTGCCAGCCCACTCCACATGCACCTCCGCACCTTAGTATTTTACTTCCACACTGCGCCTCCTCTGAACCTCTGTATGCTTTTCTCTTTCCTTCTAGTTATAGAATTTCCACTCAGCCAGCCTTCGTGTGGTTCTGGATGATGTCTGTTCCATCTTTTAGTTGTATTTTTGAAGTGGTTGTTTGAGGCAGCAAACTCCAGTGTTTACCTATGCCGCCATCTTCAAAAATCTCAGTTTTGGAGCCCCAAAATTGAATTGTTATCACCTGGCCAAATTCAAGGTATAAGTACAGCTACACTCCTCTGGAAGCTTTATGGGAAAATCTGTTCCTTTCCTTTTCCAGCTTCTGGTGGCTACTGGTACTCCTTAGGCTGTGGCCACTTTACTCTAATTTCTGCCTCCTTCTCTTCTCTGTCAAATCTTTTCTCTTATAAGGATACATGTACATTAAGGGTCCAACATAATCCAGAATAATCACCCCATCTCCAGGTCCTCGGTTTAATTACATCTACAAAGTTCTTTTGCTATCTAAGGTAACATTCACAGGTTCCAGGGATTAGGAACTAAATATCTTTCAGAGGGGCATAATTGAGCCTATCACAATACAGCTAATAATGAATCCCCTGACCATCTGACAGAGTTATAATTAGGAACAAGTAAGGTAAGTAAGTGAAAGCACCTGAAAATATTATGCAAGTGTAAGCTATAATCATCATTGCCACTTTCCATGACTCACCTATTAAGTCCCCCCCCACCCCCCCAGTGACATGTACTGTAACCCTGGCAACCCTAGCAGCTTCCCATAGGTTCGCCCAGAAAATTTCCTCTGAGGCAGAGCCAGGGCTACCCTAAGTTTATACAGGCCCTTGTGAGAATTAGAATGGGAAGTGATTCTATCCTCAGGACACTTCTTTCTGTTGAAAATTAACAACCTATATTCTACCATCTCTCAAAACCTTGTAAGGGATATTGAGCAAATAAGTAAATACATTAAAAATAGTGGGAACTAGATTTCTCTATATCAAGGAAGGAGTTAAAATATGAAAAAAGAGAAAGTTAGAATTTTCTCTTAATTAGAATTTATTGGTATAAACTCATGGTTTTCAATATGTAGTGATAGATATAGAAATAATTTTTTAAGGAAGGGTGGTGTCAGAGAAGGACACTGAAAATCTTATTCCCAGAGACTGTCAATGAGTGCCCCTCCTCCCACAGTCTTAGTGAAAACCACATGGGGAGCCTGGACTTCTGCCCCAACCCAGAAGTAATGAGGCACTTCTCCTCTTCCCCACTGGGGTAGTGACAGAAGAGGCCTAATGGAGAGGCCTAATAGTCATTACTTTGACTATTGTTCAGTGATAACAAAACCACCCACTGTGGTGTCAGTGAGAATGGGAATTCCCACCCCTAACCTGCATTAACCACCTTGGGGGTTAATGAAGGCCAAGAGGAGAAACTGGACTTCCACCTCTACCTGACTGTACCTAAGCAGCACTTCCCCATTTTCCTTGTTAAAGCAGTGTAAAAAAAAAAATATATCAGGCTAAAACAGATTCTCACAACATAATACAAAAATTTCCAGGTTTCATTTTAAAAATATTCATCATACCAAGAACCAGAATCTCAAACTGAATAAAAAAGAAAATCAATACCTGCCAACACAGAGTCCATACAGATGCTAGATTATCTGCCAAAGACTTTAATGCTAAATAAGATAAATATGTTTCAATGAGCAATTATGAACATGCTTGAAACAACTAGAAAAATTGAAAGCCTCAGCAATAAAAAAATAGAAATTTTAGGACTGAAAAATATATAATGACTGAAATAAGAAAGCTCAATGATGGGCTAAATAACAGAATGGAAAACAGAGCAAAGAATCCATGAACTGGAAGATAGAAGAATAGAAATAAAGATAGAGAGGAAATAAACTGAAAAGTAAAATAAACTCAGAAATCTATGGAACTATAACAAAAAGATTCAATATTCATGTCATCAGAATCCCAGAAGAAGAGAATGATGAAGACAAGGCTGAAAGAGTTCTCAAAGAAATAATGGCTGAAAACTTTCCATACTTGACAAAAGACATAAACTTATATATCAAGAAGTTGGGCAAACTACAAGCAGGTCAAAGAAATTCACAGAAGACACACACCGCGACCTTCACAGCGAGGTTCAGGATCTGAAGGAGGGGCGGACTCACAAATGAAAATACTATACAAGAAATATCAATTTAGAAGGCATTGGGGGCCAGGTGGAGTCTCTTTCTTGAAGAGACACACCGAGACCTAGCCTTATCTGCTTTTTATTCAGTTTTAGATACACATCTTGCCCTCAGTAAAGCATGGCAAACAGGTAGCAGACAGACCGTCTCAAAGGTCAGTAAAGATCAGTGAGTCCAGTAAACATTTACTTGGAGGCAATAAGGTCAGGAGATTGCTTCGAGCCACCACTATCTCAACGTGAACAATCAGTGCCTACTGTCAGCCCTGATGACGCTCAAGGTCCACTGGCCTCGCGTGTTCCTTGGTGCACGCTCATGACAGTATTGGCAAGCGGTGGCTTCCTGTAGACACATAACTAAATTTCTGAAAACCAAGACAAAGAAAAAATCTTGACAACAATCAGAGAACAATGACTTTTACCTGTAGGGGCTAAAACATTCAAGTGACCTAAATTTTCTCATCAGTGATTTTTGAGGCCAGAAGAAAATAGCACAATAAATTTCAAGTCCTGATTAGAAAAGGACTGGCAACCCAGAATCTTAAATGTAATGAAAATATTCTTCAAGAATAAGGAGGAATCAAGACATTTTCAAATGAATGAAAACTAAGAGAATTGGTCATCAGAGAACTTAATACCTAAAAGAAGGTCTCTAAACATAAGGGAAAAGATCAAAGAAGAAACCTTGGAACATCAGGAAGGAAAGAAGACCATGGCAAGCAAAACTATGGGTAAATACAATGTGTACCTTTGTGTACTGTTGGTGGGAATGCAGATTGATGCAGCCTCTACAGCATGGAGATTCCTCAAAAAAATTAAAATTAGAATTGCCTTATGGCCCACCAATTCCACTTCTAGATAAAAGAAACTCAAAGCCACGCCTCTTGTTGTCTCTTTTCCTGCCTCCACTAGAGCAAAGCTGCAGTCCCGTGACAGCTGAGGATGGCTGGAGCTGAGGGTCACGCTGGACAGCAGTGGGAGTTGGAGCCCGTGGTATTGATGGCTGGTCGAGGAAGAGTTGGAAAATGAGGGATGCTCCATACTGGGTGGCAGTGACCCCAAGAAGTGTTCCTACTTGCAGCTCAATAAAGAGACAAGCACTATATACCTGTAGTTAGTACCTGCACCCCTGAGAGAGAAGAACCCAGCAGGAATTTGCCTAGCTTGCAGTCTTGAATGTCATGGAAGTCATAAACTATTTGAGCTATTCACAAAAATAAATTTTCCTTGTGATTGTGGAAACAGCAAGTTTAAAAATTTAGAATGCAAATTATTTCCTGACAATGCAAAGATAAATTCTGGCAATAAGTATAATGACAACTTTTTTGGATAGTACTGCATTTGTAAGAAACCTTATCGTGAAGATGAAATTCCAGATGAGCTGATCCAGGATGTAGTCTATGAAGACTGGTTCCATGGAAGTGCCATTCCCCCTGAGAGTAGGTTATTTCTAAGAAATGGTTTGCCAGGCTTGTGTGAAACGCTGCTCTTTCTCATGGGCTTATGCTGCACAATTGGCAGTAACCAAAGTACCTGCTGAGAATGGTGGGTTAGTGCTGAATGTCGATGGAACAGGAGATCAGGAAGTTATCAAACCTGAAAATGAAGATCATCAAGATATTACGTTCAAAGAGGATGTTCCATAACATACAAAGGATGCTGTGAAGGAAGTTAAAGCAGAGCAGACTAATAAACCACGGACCAGCTCCACTTCTGAAGCTGACCTCCAGACAGTGTTTGAGAATCAATGTCTCAACACAGAATCACAACATGGCTGCAGACTTCAGGAGGTTAAAACTAAGTGTTTTAATTAACCAAAGAACTTATATGTACATATGCATAGCCCATGGACACAGGCAATAGTGAGGGGAAGGCCTGGGGTGGGGTAGGACCCAGGTGGAGGGGAGCAAAGAGAGGGGGTAGGGAGAGGAACATCTGTAATTACCTCAACAATAAAAAAACACACAAAAACAACTGTAATGTTAGACAAATGTGCATGGAAGTAAGGCACATCATTATTGTACTTTAAAAGTTGTATATGATAAGACATATTTTATTTTTACTGAATGATCTAGTCCCCATCCCAAGGCAAGCATGAATAAAATTAGGTTAAATGTGGGGAAAAAACCATGTTTTATACAGAGAGACACTGCCACCTATTGGTCTCTAAACTGGCATAGCAAGTTATGTTCCTGCAAAGGCACATGAAAGGCATATGAAAATGTATGGAGATCTAGATGTCCTATTCCTGACAGATGAATATGATACAGTTCTGGCTTATGAAAATAAGGGCAAGGTTGATCAGGCAGCTGACAAGGCAAATCCTTTAATGGTACCCTTAACAGCATTAACAGAGTTTAACAAGTGGAACTTATTTGTGAATATAATGACTTAAGACTAAACTTAAGGACTATCTCAAGAGATTTGCTAATGAGGGCATGGTTGTAAAGAGAAAGGATATCCCACAGTTTTTTGAAGAATTTCAGTAAAAAAAGAGAAGAGTGGATGGTATGCAGTATTATTGCAGCCAGAGTGGAGTATGGAGCGTTCTCACACAGGCTGCCACTTAGACAAGTGTCCACTGATTCCTGGATGAGATGAATGAGAACTACAGGAAGTCAAGGCCTCAAAGAAATGGTCCATCCAGTGTTTTTCTGCATCACACCTAATTACAGATCCTCCTGAAGAGTGATGTATGGAGCTGGAAGGTCTTACGGTCACAGGAGATGCATGTGTGGCCTGGACTGGCCTTCTAGAAAAATGGTAAACAGGCTAGGTTGGAAAGCTCAGGGTATCTTAGAGGATGTTTGCAATCCCCAGCTTGGGAACTCTTCCCAGTCAAGATTTCTGCACCCTCTTTACAAGGTTACACAAGTAGTGGACCTTTGTGTCCTGAAAGTTTATAACCTCTCAAATGTTTTATTTAACTACCAGAAAGTTACTTACTTCTTGTAACAGGTCAGGATCAGGTCTCAGAGATGACGCAATACTGTGCAACACAATAATACAAATCATCCAGTGCTCAAGGGCTAGTTTGATGAAAGGTACTCTTCCTTCTTTTATATTAACCAGAAAATTTCTCTTTTTAAAAACCTTTTGTTCACAACTAGTTTTCTTATTGACTGTATTGGACTATCTCTTCTTGTAGAGACTGATTGTGGTCAACATGTGGCAGTTAATGCATGTTTCATGCAAAAGTATTAGTTGCTTTGAAGAAATTCTGTCATTGTATGTCCATTTTTGTAGAATTGTTACTGGACTTATAATTACATACTAAACTCCAACCAGGCCCCTATAAAATTAAATAAAACCAATTCAAAATAGTGGGGAAATAACCCAAAATAGTAATTCAAAAGGATATACGCATCTCTATGTTTATTGCAGCATTGTTTATAATAGCCAAGATATGGAAGCAATCCACATCACTAGACCAGTATATAAAAAAGAAGTGGTACAGATATACAATGGAATATTACTCAGCTATAAAAATGAAATCTTACCAATGGATGAACCTAGAGGATATTATGCTAAGTGAAATAAGTCAGAGGAAGACAAATACCATATGCTCTCACTTAAATATGAAATATAAAGGGTAAAATAAATGAACAAACAAAATAGAAACAGTCTCATAGATATAGAAATCAGACTGATGATTGCCAGAGTGAAGGAGGCTGGTTCTTTCACAAAGGTGAAAGAATTAAAAAGTACAAATTAGTAGTCACAAAATCATGTTTAGTTATTAAACAGAGCTGCCTGTTATAAATAACTCCACTCTTATTGTCTTTACTGCTCTTTGTCCTTCTCCTAGGCCACCAATTTTCAGTCTTTTTCATTTCATGGTCCACAAACTAATTACTATAATTCTGTGGCACACCAAAAAATAAAGTTTTTGCCAGTCTGACCCCCAAAAAGGTATAATTTTGACTCATTCACACCAAACAACGATTGTTGTGTTTGACAGTCTAAGGGAAAAGAGGTCAATGCCCCTGACTTAATAGGTATTGCATGTTTTAAAATTCTTGCAGCACATAAATGTACAGTGGCACACTGGTTGAAATCGCTGTCCTAGGCAATGTTAAAAGCAAGTTAATTTGGGGATTTACATGGAACATAGTAGAGAAACCCAAGAAGCAAGATGACTGGTAAAACCAGATATGTGAGTTAGTAATTAAGAGAATACAATGTCAAAAATTCACACACACAGACACACACACACACACTCTAAAGGGTAGAAGTCACAGCAAGAAGGGTTAAGGTCTTTCCTCCATCCCCCATGCTGATATAATGAGGGCATGGCATTAGGAGGAGGCTTAAGCTATAATAGTGTACAGTGATGTGTTAGGAGAAGGGTTTCCTTGTGAGCTGAATGTGTTTGCCACAAATACATACATTTGAAACCAGCTCAGCTATCCAGAATGGCTCTTTTTCATATTCTTTGACTATAGGAAAATGAAATCTTCCAGGAGATCTCCTTCCATGTTGATCTTTGTCTTCTGTAAAATTATACCAGGAGTCTAAAGAGGAAATAGTAATTTTTTTAAGATTCAGGAAATGGGTGTGTGTGTGTGGCAACGCTAACACATTTTTTCTATTATCTAGCAATATAACCATCGAGCAGTCAAATAACCACTTTATGCTTCAGATTCTTTTTTAAATATATATTTTTATTGTTGATAGTGTTACAAATGTCCCCGATTTCTCCCTTTTGCAACCCTCCACCCAGCCCCTACTCCACTCCAGGCCTTCATCACACTATTGTCTGTGTCCGTGGGCTATGCATATAAGTATACAAGTTCTTTGGTTAACCTCTTTCCCTTCCCGGTCCCCCTTGTCTCTGAGATCACTCAGTCTCTTCCATGCTTTTATGCCTCTGAACCTTTTTGTTGGTCAGTTTATTTTGTTCCTTAGATTCCACAAGTAAGTAAGATCATGTGATATTTGTCTTTTTCTGACTGTCTTATTTTGCTTAGCATAATATTTTCCAGGTCCCTCCATGCTGTCTTAAAGGATAAGTGGCCCTTCTTTTTTTTACAGCTGCATAGTATTCCATACTGTAAATGTCTTACAGCCTTTTTGTCCACTCATCTACTGATGGGCACGAGCTGTTTCCAAATTTTAGCTATTGTAAACAATGCTGCTTTGAACATAGAGGTGCATATATTCTTTCTGATTGGTGTTTTGGTATTCTTAGGATATATTCCTACAAGTGGGATCACTGGGTCAAATGGCAGTTCCATTTTTAATTAAATACTGGTATATGTTTATATTTTAATTGAAATGAAGGAAGAGGGGGAGAGAGATAGAAACATCAATGATGAGAGAGAATCACTGACTGGCTGCCTCCTACACACCCCTAGCTGGAGATCGAGCCCATAACCTGGGCATGTGCCCTTGACCGGATTTGAACCCCAGAACCTTCAGTCTACAGGCCAATGCTCTATCCACTGAGCCAAACCCGCTAGGGCTATTTTTAATTTTTTGAGGAAACTCCACACTGTTTTCCATAGTGGCTGCACAAGTCTGCATTCCCACCAGCAGTGTAGTAGGGTTCCCTTTTTCTCCACATCCTCACTAGCACTTGTTGTTTGTTGACTTTTTTTTGGTAGCCATCTGTCAGGTGTGAGGTGATAACTCACTGTAGTTTTAATTTGCATCTCTCTGATGATCAGTAACGTTGCACATTTTTTTCCTATGTCTATGGGCCACTAGTGTGTCCTTTTTGGAGAAGTGTCTATTCAGATCCTTTGACCATTTTTTAATTGGATTGTTTGTCTTCCTTTTGTTAAATTGTATAAGTTCTTTATATATTTTGGAAATTAACCCTTTATGAGTAGTATCATTGGTAAATAAGTTCTTCCTACAGTGGGTTCCCTTTTCATTTTGATGATGGTTTCTTTCGTTGTGCAGAAACTTTTTAGTTTGATGTAGTCCCATTTGTTTATTTTTTCTTTTGTTTCTCTTGCTCTAGGAGATGTATCTGTAAACATATTGCTATGAGAGATGTCTGAGATTTTGTTGCCTATGCTTTCTGCTAAGATTTTTATGGCTTCACTATTTACATTTAAGTCTTTTATCCATTTTGAGTTTATTCTTGTGTGTGGTGTTAATTGGTGGTGTAGTTTCATTTTTTTGCATGTGGCTGTCCAATTTTCCCAACATCATTTGTGAAGAGACTGTCTTTATTCCATTATATGTTCTTGCCTCCTTTGTCAAATAGTAATTGACCATAATGGCATGGATCAATTTCTGTTCAGATTCTAATCTGTAATATGAGAGACCTCTGGGGTCTCTTTCTATGCTAAAGTGCTGTCAATTTATAAACCCCCATAAATTATTTCCTATTCCCTCAACAATCAGGATAAACTACAATTGTGTCCTCAAATCCAAGGTTTTCCAAACTCCTCTCGTTTGTTTCTGTAACAAATTCAGAAAAGTTACACCAGAATATTACGTTACAACTGACCATTTCTTTCCTGACCAGCCTATCCTGTGATCTGGCAGGGAGAACAATGTCGCCTTTCTAGGAGAATGGCATGGGGAGAATGTCTGGGGAGAATGGCATATCTAAGTGAAGTAGTTGCATACAGAAAATGAGTTCTCTTTCCTATGCAAACATGACATTGCCTAATGAAAATAGAGCATATTGCCCATCCTCTGGTGGTGATGCTAGTCTCTATACCTTGAGGCCCTTATTCTTGAGGTATACATTTGAAAGATTGCCAGCCAGTTTTAAGTATACAATCTGTGGCTAGGAAGCAGAGCTAAACTAGATATTCATTCATTCATTCATTCATTCATTCATTCATTCTATTCAATGCCCACCAAAGCAAACAGTGCAATATAGTGGTAAATACATGGGCTACAAAGCCAAACAACTTGGGCAGCAATCTCCACTCTACCACATGAAATCCATGTGCCATTGGGCAAATTACTTAACTTCTCTGTGCTTCATTGGCAAACTGAGGGTAATTGATAAATAACTTACTTCAAAGTGTTGTGAGAATCAAATGAGTTCCTAAATATGTAGCATTTAGAACAGTGCCTGGAACATAACTCTCAAAATGTATTCCTTATCATTGTTGTCATTATTCTTATTTGCTAGGTACTAAGTTTCCAAATAAATAAGCCACTTAGCAATTACATGATTATGCTTAGAATATAAAACAAAAAGTGTAAATATTTTTGCCTTTGTAATCACCCAAGATCTTTAACAGTCAATGACATATTTTGGACACTCAGTAAGTGTTCACTAAATGATTTAATGAATTAATGAATGAAATTAATCTAAAACTAGTCAGCAAGTTAGCCAGGCACATGGATAATTCCCAGATTGTTGATTTGAATGTATCAATTTTTGGTTTAAAAATATTACCTTGAAACTAATTGGTAAAGAAAACTTTTTGTTTTTATTTCTTGTCTTTTTATTAACTGAGCAAGAATTTTATAAAGATTATTTTGATAAATATCAGAACATTTCATCATGGCATTACAAAACCTTGGATGTATGCATTATAACTAAAGTGTGTTTGATCCAAGTATTATGAAAATTTTCAAGAAAGGGTTTTCAGCCCAGCTGATGTGGCTCAGCGGTTGAGTGTCGACCCAAGAACGAAGAGGTCACTGGTTTAATTCCTGGTCTGGCACATGCCCAGTAGGATGTGCCGCTCTCTTATCAATGTTTCTCTCTCCCTCTCTTTCTCTCTCTCAAAATATTAATAAAAACATTTTTTTAAAAAGAAATGGTTTACAGCCATCTTAAATATTGCTCAGGAATTGTATATAGAATGTATGCATCAAATGAAAGAGAAGTATCATTTCTATAACAGATCTAGAGGATAAAATATGCCTGAATTAATTGGGCATCTTCTGTGTTTCTATCTATTTTTTTTGAAGCTGTAGCTTACTTGATAAATGAATTAATTTGTTTCCTAAACAATGAAAATAAATCCATTCAAACTTAAAACTTGATTTAATTATTATAAACTAACGTATATAAATCTAATCCTTTTTTATTATTTTTAGATAGAGAGGGAGAAAGAGGGAGAGAGAAACATCAATGTGATAGTGAAATGTTAATCGGCTGCCTCCTGCATGCCTCCTACCAGGAATCGAGCCTGCAACTTGGACATATGCCCTGACTGGGAATCAAATGGCAACCTTTCAGTATACTGGATGATGTCCAACCAACTGAGCCACACTGGCCAGGGCGAAATCTTACCCTTTTCAATAATAAACTATAAAGGTGCATTTTGTTATAAATATTAATTATACATATTATAAGTTCACCAAAAGGAAATAAAAAGGCAAACAACTCAACAACAACCACAAAAGGACAAAATGAGGTTTATTTAACCGTCACTGTAATATGGATATCAAAACTATCCTAAATCCTAACTCTAAGTAAGCCTTTAAATTCTTCCTTTGTTTAGAAAGGCTCATCTAAAATAGTTCCATAGGACAGTTCCAGCTGGGTTTATGATTTGAAATCTATCTTGTTAATGTGAAAAAATGGTTTCCCTTTGGCTTATGGGCCATGGTGACTGGCTGTTGCACTCTTTGGCCCATAGCACCCTAAGAGAAAGATAAAAAAAGTGATGTATCCTTCAATATCCACTCTATCTTCTATGAATAGTAGCTGTCAGCTGGTGTGAGCTGTAAGTCCTTTGCCCAATGTCCACTCTATCTTCTATGAATAGTAACTGTCAGCTGGTGTGAGCTGTAACTCCTTTGCCCAGGTCCTGGTAAGCACTAAGAATTCCATACGAGATAAGGTTATAATCCTTAAAAGAATCTAGGTTACATATATAAAGCCGGTTACACCAGCAATTCTCAAACTTTTTACCTCAGGATGTTTTTACTAGTACACCCTTAAAGTTGTCGAGGACCCCCAAAAGCTTTGGTTTATGTGGTTATATCTATCAATATACCATCTTAATTTTCATTTAACCTGAGAAAATTTAGATTTAGCTACTTACTTTAAAAATAACATAAGCCCTGGCTGGTGTGGTTGGTTGAGCATCATCTTGTGCAGTAAAAGGTCTCTGGTTTGATTCCTGGTTAGGGCACATGTCCAGGTTGCGGGTTCAGTCCCCAGAGGGCGCGTACAAGAGGCAACCGATCAATGTTTCTCTCTTTTTCTCTCCCTCTTCCTTCCTCTCTCTCTAAAATCAATAAAAACATATAGAAATAATAATAACATATTACATGTTAATGTATATATACTTTTTATATGTTTTTATGAAAATCATTAAAAACATATAAAATAACAATAACATATTACATGTTAGCATAAATATACTTCTTCACTAAAATAAAACAAAAATCATTAGTGAGATGAGTGGCATTGTTTTACATTTTTGAAAATCTGTTTAATGTCTGGCTTAATAGAAGACAGCAAGATTGTCATATCTGTTTCTACATTGAATCTGTTGGAATATGTGTTTTGGTTGAAGTATATGAGGAAAATATGTGTGGATACATACTCAGGAAAGAAGGGAGTGTTTTATTGGCCTTTTCAGATAATCTATATATGTAAAAGGCTAAGCAACCGTCGGACCGTCCAACTGGCCAATAGGTATGATGCGCACTGACCACCAGGGGACAGATGCTCAATGCAGGAGCTGCCAAGCTGCCGTGACTTGGCAGCAGTGTTTCTTGGGTGATGCATCCCAGAATCAGAGAGGAGGGAGCCCAATTCCTCATGAGGCCCCGCGATTCCACCTTTGCCCATGGGTGGAATATTTCTTCTAATTAATTTCCTTTCAATGTGCACAAATCTGTGCACTAGGCCACTAGTTATAGATATTTGTCTTTGATACTGTACCAAAACTCAATCAGTGGTAGTTTCTTAAAGATTTGCTGCAGCCTGGCCAGTGTGGCTAGTGGTTGAGCATCAACCTATGAACTAGGAGGTAATGATTCAATTCCTGGTCAGGGCGCATGCCCAGGTTGGTGGCTCAATCCTCAGTAGGGGTTGTGCAGGAGACAGCTGATTGATGATTCTCATTATTGATGTTTCTATCTCTCTCTCCCTCTTCCTTCCTCTCTGAAATCAATAAAAATATATTTTCTAAAAAAGATTTGCTGCAATGTTGAATCTGAAACCATATCAATGAACTTTTCATCCTGTTACTTTGAAATCCATTCATCTACTTTGAATGTTGAATGAGTCTTTACCCAGGAATAATTTTGTACTAGCATGTGTTGATCATTTGAAAAAAAAAAAAAAAAGTACCGGTTCTCTGAGTTATGTAGCAATTCCAATGTTGACATAATTATTATAAAACACTTTTACAATGACATTTGTTAATATCACTGCTTATTTCATAAGAAAAACCGTTGAGTACTAGGAAGCTGTCCAGCTCAGGGTGCTGCCATAAGTTTTCCATAATTCTCACTTCCAATTAAAAGCTTGATGTGTATCATTTTAGCAATAAATAGTGTAAATTTTTACCTTGAAAAGACAAGCTTGTTTTGTTCTTTTTTTGAGACAGTGTTTATCAAATACCCAAGTCAGAAAACCATAACTTGTCTATCAGTCATTTGAAGTAAAAAAATGGTGACTCATAAAAAAAAGCAGCTAGTTCAGCTCACAACTCAATCCACACAGTTGTTTTCCTCAAGACAACCAGCCTCGTTCAACTGCAGCACAAAATACTTTGTGAACACATCCCATTTCGTCACACAGAATATTAAAAAGAGGTACTTATGGGTTGAGTTTTATGAAATTAATAATTTATACTGATTCATCAAGAACATTCTTAAATAAAGTTGGCTTGGGCTTGTGTGTGTGTGTGTGTGTGTGTGTGTGCGTGTGTGTGTTGGTGAATAATTCAATGATTATCATTATGGTTTGGCGCCACAGCCTTGATTCTTGCTAAGTTCTAGCAGTTTACCCACCATTGCTTTTGATCCTAAGTGCTGATATCAACACAATGTTTAAAAGAAAAGTCTTTGTATTATGAAAATTGTCTTGGCATCACAGATCCTCTGAAAGGGTCTTGTGACCCCCAGGGGCCTTTTGATCAAATTTGAGAACCACTAGATTGAACTCTGCAGAAAGAAAGAAACTTAGTCAAGACATAAGTGATAATGTCCCTCACTAACCCCCCTGCTGGCCTGGTTACCCCACGCAGCCTGCTTTTCAGTTATTTGGTTCTCCCTCACTAACTATCTGGTCTGGAGAGAAGCTACTCTACTGTTGCCAGTTCGGATCAACTAGACTTGTTAAGGATCAAGTAGGCTATGTGCTTAAATAGGCCATCTCATTCCTGTTCTAACCATACCTTGTTTTTCCTTAAAACACTGTAATAATAGTAATAATATAAAGACTTAAGTGTGAAACCCAAAACTATAAAACTCCTAGAAGAAAACATAGGCAGTAAACTCTCCTACATTGCTTTTAGTAATATCTTTTTGGATATGTCCCCTAAAAGCAAAGCAAACAAAAGAAAAAAAATAAACAAATGGTACTATATCAAACTAAAACGTTTTTGTACAGCAAAAGAAACCATCAACAAATTGATAAGACAATCTACTGAATGGAGGAAGATACTGGCCAATGATACATCTGATAAAGGTTATATCAAAATATATAAGGAGCTTACACAGCTTAACAACAAAATGACAATCTGATTAAACAAGGGGCAGCGGTCCTGAATAGACATTTCTCCAAAGAGAACATATATGAATGGCAAATAAATATATATAAATATATGAAAAGATGCTCAACATCACTAATCATCAGAGAAATGCAAAGTAACACTACAATGAGATATCACCTTACACCTGTCAGTATGGCTATCATTAAAAAATCAACAAACAAAAAGTGTTGGTGAAGATGTGAAGAGAATCCTCATGCACTATTGGTGGGATTGCAAATTGGTACAGCCACTATAGAAGTTTTTCCAAAAATTAAAAATAGAACTGCCAAATGACCCAGCAATCCCATTTCTTAGCATTCTGAGGAAATCAAAAACACTAATTCTAAAGAATATATGCATCCTTATGTTCATTGCAGCCTTACTTACAATAGCTAAGATATGGAAGTATTCGAGATGTCCATCTAATCTAATAAAAGAGAAACATGCAAATTGACTGCACCTCCGCTATGCCCCAAGCCACGCCCACCAGCCAATCAGAGTGACTATATGCAAATTAACCCAACCAAGATGGCGGCCGGCAGCCATGGAGCTGGAGCAAGCAGGAGGCTTGGTTGCCCTGGCGATGAAGGAAGCCAAGCTTCCTGCCTGCCCTGACCGGCTGTGGCCTCCGTTCAAGGCAACAAAGTTTCAGTTATAGAAGATAAATAAATCCTAGATACCTGTTTCCAGCCAGCCTCCACTGGGAGCTTGGGTGCCTGGGGGCCGTGGCCAGCCTGCAAACAGCCATCAGCCACTCACCCAGGCTGGCCAGGCACCCCAGGGTGGACCCCCACCCTGAAGGGGCTGTGGCCAGCCTTCAAACAGCCATCAGCTCCTCACCCAGGCTGGCCAGGGACCCCAGCAGGACCCCCCTCCCTGAATGGGGTGTGGCCAACCTGAAAACAGCCCTCAGCCCCTCACCCAGGCTGGCCAGGCACTCCAGCAGAGACCCCCACCCTGAAGGGGGTGTGGCCAGTCTGAAAACGGCCATCAGCCCCTCACCCAGGCTGGCCAAGCACCCCCTCCCTGATTCAGGACACCGTTCAGGGCAAATCAGCCATCCACCACTCATGCACCAGGCCTCTATCCTATATAATAAAAGGGTAATATTCAAATTGACCCTAACAGCAGAACGACTGGGAATGACTGGTCACTATGACATACACTGACCACCAGGGGGCAGACTCTCAATGCAGGTGCTGCCCCCTGGTGGTCAGTGCATTCCCACAGGGGGAGCTCTGCTCAGCCACAAGCCAGACTGATGGCTGTCAGTACAGCGGTGGTGGTGGGACCCTCTCCCGCCTCCTCAGCAGTGCTAAGGATGTCTGACTGCAGCTTAGGTCTGCTCCCCGCTGGCAAGTGGACATCCCCGAGGGCTCCTGGGCTGCCAGAGGGATGTCTGACTGCTAGCTTAGGCCTAATCCCCCGGGGATCGGGCCTAAGCCAGCAGGTGGTCATCCCCTGAGGGGTCCCAGACTGCCAGGCTGAGCGACCCCCCCCCCCCAGTGCACAAATTTTTGTGCACCGGGCCTCTAGTACCTAGATAATTGGATAAAGAATAAATGGTACAGCCAGGCTATAGTGGCTCAGTTGGATGGAGTGTTGTCCCATACACAAGGTTGCCATTTGGATTCCTGGTCAGGGCACATACCTTGGTTTCAGGTTTGATCCCTGGTTGGGGCACATATGGAAGGCAACAGATCAATGTTTCTCTCTCACATTGATATTTCCTTCTCTCCCTCTCTCTGTCTCTCTAAGCATCTCCTCCAGTGAGGATTAAAATAAAAGAAGAATAAATGATACACATATTCAATGGAATATTACTTGGCCATAAAAAGAATGAAATCTTACCATTTGTAACAACATGGATGGACCTAGAGGTCATTATGCTAAGCAAATAAGTCAGACAGAGAGACAAATAGCAGATGATTTCACTTAAACATAAAATCTTAAAAATGACATAAATGAAGAAACAACCCATATATACAGAGAACATAATGATGGTTGCCAGAGGGAGAGGGGTTTGGGGGCTGTATGAAAAGATGAAGAGATTAAGATTTACAAATTGGAAGTAATAAAATAGTCTCATGGGATGTAAAGTACAGCATAGGCAATATAGTCAATAATATTGTAAAAACTGTAATGTATTTGGGAGTACTATGTTTTTATTGAGAGAGAGAAATATCGATGTGAAAGAGAAACATTGATAAACTGCCTCCTGCACACCCCTACTGTGAATCAAACCTGCAACCCAGGCATTTGCTCTGACAGGAATTCATGACCATCTGGTGCATGGGACAATATCCAACCAACTGAGCCACACAGGCCAGTACAATTTTTTTTTAAAATTATGATGAAAAGGTGAAGAGCATGAAATCAATGGAGTGAGAGTTAATACACATAAAGTAGTAAAGGGTTGCACCTTTTTAGCATCATCTTTGCTTCTCCATCAACCATTAGCATAAGCCCCAAACCTCAACCCATATCCTAACTACTCAACTATAGATAAAAATGCTTACATTTTTTATTTTGGAGATGGCAGTTTTAAATGATGACAAGATCCAGGATGTGGCTGTGGGAGTGGGTAGCAGAAGTAAAGAGAAAGCCAGTGGAGATGCAGAAGTCAGAGAGTTTTGGAGGGTCATACTAGTACATTGAGGGTGATGGCTCACTTGGTAGAGAAGGCTGTGCATCCGTCTTTATTGAATGATGAAGTGTAACCATAAGGTGGGTATATGACAGGGACTTGGAGAGGGAAAACATAGCTGGCCAAAAGGCATGACCCTTAGTAATGGAGAAGTTTTTGCAAGTGTGAGGGAGTAACAGTTTGGAAGAAATGATAAGCCAGGTGGACACAAACTAATGCTGGTTGCTGAGGTTAAGTCAGTATAAGGGCATTGACAGCCAAAATTTAACTTAGAGGAAGGGACACATTAGAAGAATCTTTCCATATGCTGTGCCCCAATGGATTGCATCAGCCCAAAAGGTTTGTCATTCAAATTTGTCAAATGTACCCTACAGGCTACCTGTTAACTTGGCTGAAAAAGTGCTAACATCAGAAAGAGTCAGATTTTAGTTAAGGCAAGGAGGTGGAAAGGGTAATAGAGAAAGGCTGGTTATGGATTAGCCAAGGGTACAGAAGCAATGAGCATTCATTTAAGAGAAAACTGAGGTTATCTGCTCTCTAGATTGAAAGCTGCATGAAGGCAGGGACTAGATGTCATGTTCACCATTGTATCCCTAGGGTCCAGCACTATGACCCTAGCAGATAGCAAGTTCTTGAAGTACAGTTGTTAAAAGTGGGAATGAATATCCTGTTGCTAGAGTTGTAACATAGAAGGACAATGAGTGAAGGAAACAGTGATATGCACTTCAAACCTCCATTAGTGGAAAAAAGGTGTGCCGGGGTCCAACCCCAGCGGGTCCAGGGGTCCCCAAAGGTGTGGACGGAGTCGGCGAAGAAGGAATGACACCAAGACAGCGTTCAATTGATCAGCAGCCCAGCCAGGTTCTCTAGCCAGGATCTCCAGCCAAGTTCTGGTCTGGATCTCCAGAGAGGTTCTGCTCAGGTTCTCCAGTCAGGTTCAGTCACCAGGTTCTAGTCAGGCTCTCCTGCCAATCTCTGCAGTCAGGTTCAGTCCAGGATCCCTGCCATGCTCTCTCGCCAGGCTCCACCTCCAGGCTCCGAGGCCAGTCCCTGTCCAGGATCCTCCGGCATGCTCTAGCCAGCGAAGTTCTTCTGTCTCTAGAGAACGTTCTGTGTAGGTTCTGTGCCTAGGCTCTGTCTCTCTTGGTCCTGTCTTCCAAGCCCTGTGTCCTTAGTTCTGTGTTCTGAGTTCTGTCTCTTTCTGTCTTGTTACAACTGTATTTATACCAGTTGATTCAATCCTATCAATCTCTATTACAAAGGTTAGGGCGTTTCTTATCTCCATTCCAGGGAGTAAAGATTATGTAGCTTAAGCATGATTGTTCGTAGTTAAAGTGATTAATTACCCGCCTGGCACTTAGTTGAGGGGTTTTATTCCCTCCCTAACTTCAGGGAAAAATTCCTACCTGGAGAAACAACCTTTCTCGGAGAGGTGACCTTGGTTAAAACACAGCGCCAAGAAGGTGAGCAAACATATTAAGAACTGTATGCCATATATGCCAGGTCCCTTGAAACAGCAAGGATGGACCGGTTCCCGGCAAAGGTGGACATAAAGCACAAAAGTAATTGAAAGTCTATGCCCTAAAGAGCAGCTTTCCAAAGTGCCCTTGTCCTTCTAAAGTCATTGTTCGAGAAATGGAGTGTGACCTAGAATGCCTTCTCCTAAGGTGAATTCTCAACATTACAGTAGAGGCTGAGCAGTAGCTGAAATAAAGGGATGGAGGGAAGGGGGAAAGGAGAGAGAGAGAGAGAGAGAGAGAGAGAGAGAGAGAGAGAGAGAGAGAGAGAGAGAGAGAGAGAGAGATTGTTTCTGTTAGAAGAAGGTACAACTACTATTCACCTAAATGCAAAGGTAGAAACTCAGGCCCCAATTAACTTTATTCTATGTTTTATATGAAGGAAGAAGAAGCAGTAGAAAAGACATTAATTTTCTGGTGTCTTAGGAAAGGACTCAGGGAAATATCATGCAAATGTTAACATTAGTTATCTTAGGCTGGTAAACTTGTTTCCTCTTTGTACATTTCTTTAAAAAAAAGTCTTATTGATTTAAGAGAGAGGAAGGGAAAGGGAGTGAAAGATAGGAACATCAATGATGAGAGAGAATCATTGATTGGCTGCCTCCTGCATGCCCTCTACTGGGGATCTAACCCGCAGCCCGGGCGTATGCCCTGACCAGGAATCGAACCATAGCTCAACCACTGAGCCATGCCAGCTGGGCTCTTTTTTTTTTTTTTTTAAAGTTAGAAATGTTTATGACATTTTAGATATTTATGGAGGGTTGCTTACTTTTGTGATCACAGCATTTTTAAAAAAATTGTTGACAGTATTACAGATGTCTCCCATTTCCTCCCCTTTAGCCCCTCTCCACCCAACCCTCTCCCCACCCCAGGTCTTCCCCATACTATTATCTGTGTCCATGGGTTATGTATACATTCCTATATGCTCTTTGGTTAGTCTCTTCCTGTCCCCCAGACTAACAGATCTGTTTATTCTGTTCCATGCATCCATACCTTGGGCCCTATTTTGTTGGTCAGTTTATTTTGTTCATTAGATTCCACATATTAGTGAGATCATGTGATAGCTGTATTTTTCTATCTGGATTATTTCATTTAGCATAATAGTCTATAGGTCCATCAATGCTGTATCAACAGCTAAGCACTCCCTTTTTCTTTAAAAATATTTTTTTCTTGATTTCAGAGAGAGGAAGGGAGAGGGAGAAAAGATAGAAACATCAATGATGAGAGAGAACCATTGATTGGCTGTCTTCTGCACACCCCCTATTGGGGATTGAACCTGCAGCCTGGGCATGTGCCCTGAGTGGGAATCGAACCATGGCCACCTGGTTCATAGGTCGATGCTCAACCACTGAGCAACACTGGCCAGACAGAGCTCCTTCTTTTTTACTATACATTTTTTCATGTTTGCATCTTCTATATTTAATATATGTAACTTTGTGGGGGTTTTTTTGTTGTTGTTTCCAGTGTAAAATTTTTATATTTAGAATTAGGCAGCTAGACTCAGTTTAGATGATTCCAATTTTGTTGGCAACATCCAAAGCACCGTAGTCAGGAGCCAGTCGAACATAGGCCTTCTCTCGCCCTCAGGCCTGATCAGGGTGCTGACCTTGGCCACATCAGTGTCATAGAGCTTCCTCACAGCCTGTCTGATCTGGAGCTTGTTGGACTGGACATCCACAGTGAACACCGAAGGCCTGGGTCCCGGGTGCCGGAGGAAAACCGGTGCCGGCAGCCAGGAGAAGGGAAGGCCTATTGCACGAATCTCTTCATGCAACAGGCCTCTAGTATACCATAATATGAGGAAAAATTCAAGGCTACAAGAAAGTTTGCTACCTATAATAGAAGAAAGATACACATTTTAAGAAATCAGTATGACAATTACTAAAGTGGAAATAGCTAAAGAACTATTCTTGTCAAATAATCTCAGAGTAATACTGCAGCCTTTATAAATCATAGGAAAAGGAACTCAGTGGACCCTTTCCCCCTCTCCACGTGGGAGTCTGTACTTGTTCTTTAGTAAATTTCCACCTTTGCTATACCACCCTCTATCCATGGATTCATTCTTCGATTACAGTGGACAAAGAATCTGGGTTCCAGTCCAAGAGAACACCGCATGTTCCAGTCCAAAAATTTCGTTTCTCAATGTTGGAGTCTAAAAGTCTAAGATCAAAGTGTCAGCAGGGTTGTTTTTTTTTCTGATCTGCCTCCTTGGCTTGCAGATGACTGTATTCTCCCTGTGTCTTCACATGGTCTTTTCTTCTGTGTCTGTGTCCTAATGTCCTCTTCTTTAAGGATACCAGTCTTATTGGATTAAGACCCACCCTAAAGACCTCATTTTAATTTAATTATTTAATTACCTCTCTATAGATCCTATCTATAAAAACAGTCACATTATGTTCTCTGGTGGTTAGAATTTCAACATATGAATTTGGGGCAGGACATGATTCAGCCCATAACAATAATTAAATATGAAGTCAACTGCAGACCTTCATAGATGCCCTGTATCAGGTTATTAAAATTCCCTTTATTTCTAGTTTGCTTAAAATTTAAAAAAAATCATGGATGAGTACTTACTTTTGTCAAATATTTTCTGCATCTATTAAGATGATTATATGTGTTTCCCTTTTTTCATCTGTTAATATGGTAAATTATGCTGATTGATTTTTCAAAATTTGAGCCAAACTTGTATTTCTGAGAATAATCCATTCAGTCATCATATATTATCTTATTTTTTTTTTTTTTACCTGTTGCCAATTTTTATTTGGAAAATTATTATAAAATGCCTTTGTGGTGCACCACACACTGAAGATGTGTTTGTGAGTAGAAAGAGATGATGTAAGAAAGCTTAATCTTTATTTACTACTGATAAGGGTTAACTAACTAGCTTAATTAGGCAGACAGGAAGGGGTGGGAGGGTGGGTACAGGAGGCCTGAGCAATTAAAACAACCTTACATCAAGGACAGAGGTATCTCTGGCCTGAGCAGTTAAAGCAACCCTTAGGGAGATCAAAAGCAACTCTAACCTGAACAGATAAGATGGATATGTGAAGACACCACATGGGCTTTAGACTTTGAAACTGATACCATACTAGAGGTCTGATGCATGAAATTCATGCATGGGTAGGGTCGCTAGGCCTGGCCTGCGATCAGAGCCAATCTGTGGGGCAACCAGCGGGGCAATTGGGCCCCCGCTGGCACCCACCTTGGCTGGCCTGGGGCCTATGGGCTGGGGACAGCTCCTGTGTTAAGCATCTTCCCCCTGGTGGTCAGTGTGTGTCATAGCGACTGCTTGTTCCACCAGTATTGGTCAATTTGCATATTAGGTTTTTATTATATAGGACTAGAGGCCCAGTGCACGAAATTCGTGCACTGGGGGGAGGGGGGTCCCTCAGCCTGGCAATCTGGGACTCCTTGGGGGATGTCAGACTGCCGGTTTAGGCCCGATCCTGCACCAGTAGTCGGACATCCCTCTCGCAATTCAGGACCACTGGCTCTTAACCACTCACCTGCCTGCCTGCCTGCCTGATTGCCCCTAACCACTCTGTTTGCCAGCCTGACCACCCCCAACTGATGCCCTGATCCCCCCCACCTGCCTCCCCTGCCAGCCTGTTTGCCCCCAGCTACCCCCTGTCACCGGCCTGATTGCTCCCAACTGCCCCCCCCTCGCCAGCCTGATTGGGGTTGGGGGGCCAATTGGGGGAGGGGCTGGCCATGGGGAGGGGCTGTGGTTGGTGGGCTGGGCAGCCACCCCCCCAAATGGGTTGGGGGGTGGCGATCGGGGTCAGTGGCTTCGGGGAGGAGCCATGGGTGGTTGGCCAGCCAGCCCTGCCCCTGATTGTGGTGGTGGTGGGGGCAATCTGGGGTCAGGCTGGGCAAGGGGAGAGGCTGCAGGAGATTGGCTGGCCAGCCCTGCCCCCTCTTGGGGTGGGGGGATCAGGGGTGGGACTGGCCTGGGGAGGAGCTGCAGGACGTTGGCTGCCCAGCCCTGCCCCCTCTTGGGGTGGGGGAGGGGCTGTGGGCCTATTGTGGTGGGGCAGGTTGATCAAGGGCGGGGCTGGCGGGGGGTGGTGGTGGGAAGAGAGGGGGTATTTGGCCAGCCGGCCTGCTTTTTTTTTTTTTTTTTTTTGGCAACTTCACAACTTTTACTTGTGGTGCCTGTGCTATGTCTGAAAAATACCTTCTCCCCCTGCCCGGGACAATGATGGGAAGGGGGCAGCAAAAAATAGAAGACAGGCTCACCTGGCCCAGGCCGGCAGGATGCTTGGCACATTCTAGGATCCCTGCTCAGGGGCTGGAGGGGTGACTGGTGGCAGCACACGTGAGAGGGGACCTCTGGGTGACCACTCTGGTCCTGGCTACTGGTCTTGGCACTTCCTGGTCCCCAGTTCCTTTCTGGTCCCTCCTGCAGCCCTGGTCCCCCTACCTGGATCAGCCTCCTGTCTCCATCCTGGACTCAGATGGCCCCCTTGGCTCCTGGGGGCTCTGTCCTCCCCTCCTAACCTGGAGATCTCAAGGAAGGTTATGGCTTCTCAGAGATTCCTTGACAGCCCTGTCACTCATGTTCACACAGGGAAGGGGTGCATGTGGCAAAAGCAGCTGTATAAATGCGGGCGCAGGGGCAAGTCCTCTGGGGTCACTTGGACAGTTTGCTGATGATGCAGATCAGGGCCACATTCTCATCCTTGAGGCGCTGGTTATCAGCTCAGAGATTGGACAGGCCCTTTAGCTCCTCTTCCAGTTCAGCGGCCTTGCACTCCAGGGCCCTGCACTCAAATCTCTCCAGCTCCAGGATGGCCGGCCTCTCTGCAAAGCGCTCTTGCCTCTGCATGGTGCGCTCCAGCTCTACCTTGAGCTGCACCAGCCGCAGCGTGGTCTGGGTCAGGGCCTCACGAAGTCTCTCGTTCTCAATGTGCAGCTTTGCGTAGAGCTTTCTGAAGCTCCCTCAGGCTCTTCCAGTTTGGGCTGGGGTTCTGGGTTTAGGTCCTGCTGCCTCTGGAGGGGAAGGGCTGGATTCTGGGCTGATGTCCACTGGCTTCACCTTCTCCCCTTCACAGGCCCTCTCCTCTCATCGCCAACTCTGCAGTGCTCCCTGGAGGCCTGTGGTCCCTGTCCCTGCCCCTCAGGCGCCTCTACTCTCTGGGCAGGGCCGTCAGAATTCTCAGCCCCAGGGACTCGGGGCTGCCAGGAAGGGTCCAGGCTCTGTTCACCCTGCTCTTGATGTGGATGGGAGAGTCTGATCAGGGGAAGGCCTGCAGCGGGGAGGGGCTGTGAGGTTGGCTGCTGGCCCCACCACCTGATCAGGCCGTGTGCTGGCTACAGTGGGTGTCATAGCGACTGGTCCAATCAGGGCCATGTTCTGCCGGCTCACCACTCCCCAGTCCCAACACCGCCTCCACTGCTGGGCTAACAGGCCTTTGGGATCACCAGCTCACAGCGCCTGCTTTCCCACAGGCCTGAGGCTCTCAGGCCTGTGGGAAAGCAGGCGCTGGTGACTTCAACTGCATGCATGTGTGCCTGGGTGGCGGCTAATGGAACGCACTGCCCGCTTGGGGCCGCTCACACCTGGGTGGGCAGGTTGAGGGCACTGCCACCACCGTTACTGCCACTGCCGCCGCTGCTGCTGCTGCTGGGGCTTGAGGCACTGGCGGAGGCTGCTGGCGACCTACCCACCCCGGGTTGGGTGGCACAAAGGATGCGCTGGCCGGCCGATCGCTGCTGCCGTCCCGTGTCCCTTCACACAGAGGATACTGGGGGGCGGGTACCTGATCACTGCGGTCCCACCAGCCAACCCCCAGGTTCCCCGTGGGAGGCCCGGATGAGGGCGGGACCTCTGCCACCAGCCCCTGATAGAGGCGAGCTGGCGTTGGCACTGTCCCGCCTTGCCTGCAGTATGCAAATTAGCCACCATTTTGGCTGGCGGTTAATTTGCATATCGCCCTGATTAGCCAATGAAAAGGGTAGCGGACGAACGCTAATTACCATGTTTCTCTATTATTAGAAAGGACTAGAGGCCCGGTGCACAAAAATTTGTGCACTGGGGGGGGTCCCTCAGCCCGGCCTGTGCCCTCTCACAGTCTGGGACCCCTCGGGAGATAACGACCGGCTGGCTTAGGCCTGCTCCTGGCTGGCAGAGGGCAGGCCCAATCCCTAGGTGCAGCCCCTGGTCGGGCTCAGAGCAGGGCCGATTGGGGATTTGGGGCACCAACCCCTGTCATGCACAGAGCAGGGCAGATTGGGAGGTTGTGATGCTACCCTCAGTCACGCTCAGGGTAGGGCTGATTGGGGGGTTGGGGCACCACCCCCTGTCACACTCAAGGCAGGGTGGATGGGGAGGTTGCGGCGCCACCCCCTGTCACGCACAGAGCAGGGTCAATCAGGGGGTTGGGGAGCTCCCCCCTGTCACTAACAGAGCAGGGCCCATCAGGGGGTTGAGGAGCTCCCCCCTGTCACTAACAGAGTAGGGCTAATAGGGGAGTTGGGGCACCGCCCCCTGTCACACTCAGGGCAGGATGGATCAGGGGGTTGGGGTGCTGCCACTGTCACACTCAGGGCAGGGCCGATGGGGAGGTTATGGCTCTACCCTGTCACACACAGAGCAGGGCCCGTGGGGAGGGGTGTTGGGGTGCCACCCTCTATCACCCACAGAGCAGGGCCCACCAGGGGGTTGGGGCACCGCACCTTGTCACACACAGAGCCGCAGGGCGATCAGGGGGTTGGGGAGCTCCCCCATATCAGGCACAGAGCAGGGCTGATCAGGGGGTTGGGGCGCTGCCCTCTATCACCCACAGAGCAGGGCCGATCAGGGGGCTGGGGTGCCACCACTGTCACACTCAGGGCAGGGCCGATGGGGAGATTATGGCTCTACCCTATCACACACAGAGCAGGGCCCGTGGGGAGAGGGGTTGGGGCGCCACCCTCTATCACCCACAGAGCAGGGCCCACCATGGGGTTGGGGCGCCGCCACTCTCACATTCAAGGCAGGGCCGATGGGGAGGTTATGGCTCTACCCCATCACACACAGAGCAGGGCCCATGGGGAGGGGGGCGTTGGGGCGCCGCAACCTGCCACACACCGAGCAGGGCCAATCAGGGGGTTGGGGCGCTGCACCCTGTCACACACAGAGCCGCAGGGCGATCAGGGGTTTGGGGAGCTCCCCCCTATATGGCACAGAGCAGGGCTGATCAGGGGGTTGCGGCGCCTTCCCCTGTCACTAACAGAGCAGGGCGGATAGGGAGGTTGTGGCCCCGCCCCCTGTCACACACAGAGCGGCAGGGCGATCAGGGGGTTTGGGCGCTGCCCCCTGTCACGCTGATCCCGGTGCCGGGAGGCCTCTTGGCTCCACTGATCCTGGTGCTGGGAGGCATATTACCCTTTTACTATATAGGATAGAGGCCTAGTGCATGGGTGGGGCTGGCTGGTTTGCCCTGAAGGGTGTCCTGGATCAGGGTGGGGGTCCCCACTGGGGGGCCCGGCCAGCCTGGGTGAGGGGATGATGGCTGTTTGCAGCTGGTTACACACCCTTCATGGTGGGGATCCCCACTGGGGTGCCTGGCCAGTCTGGGTGAGGGGCTGAGAGCTGTTTTCAGGCTGACTGAAGCTCCCAACTGCTCCTTTTTTTCTTTTTTCTTTTTTTTCATTCTCGGCCAGCTTTAGCTCTGGCTCCAGCTCTGAGGCTTCCAGCATTAGCTCTGGCTCCAGCTCTGAAAGCAGGTATCTGGTTTGTTTGCGTTCTATAATCGAAACTCTGTATCAATTCCAGCTCTGAGATCCCGGCTCACTGAAAGCAGGTTTCTGGGGTTTTGTTTAGCTTCTATATTTGTTACAATGTTTCTTAAACTGCAGGCTCAAAGGCCGGCAAGGCAGGCAGGGAATGTTGGAGTCCTCTGTCACTGAAGCAAGCAAGCCTCATGTTATTTTCAAGCTGCCTGGCTGCCGGCCGCCATCTTGGCTGGCAGTTAATTTGCATATCTTGCTGATTATCCAATGGGAAGGGTAGCGGTCGTACGCCAATTACCACGTTTCTCTTTTATTAGATAGGATAACAGAGTGACCAATGAGGAAAGCACGGGGGTCCTAAATTAAGGAAAGGAACCAATTAAAAAGGATCAGGTTCAGACAGAGAACTGCAGCATATATAAACTGGAGACAAAGGGACACAAGAAAGATTTTAGATTTTGGATTTTTTTTTTTCCAGAGAGAGAGAGAGAGAGAGAGAGAGAGAGAGAGAGAGGAGGCTTTTCCTATTTGGGGGCCCCCCTGGACAGATGGAGTTTGTATATGCTTCCAATAAACTCCTACACTTGTATTAAAGAAATATGTTAGTCCATGAATTTATTCTTCAACTTCGTCAGACAAGGACCCACAAGAAGAAGTCTGCACCCCAAACACCACATTTCATTACAAAATTCAGAATAAATATATTTCTTAAAAATATGTAGTAATAGCCGTGGCTGGTTTGACTCAGTGGATGGAGCATTGCATTGGCCTGTGGCTAAAGGGTCCCAAGTTTGATTCTGGCCAAGGGCACATGACTTGGTTGAAGGCTTGGTCCCCAGTGGGGGCCATGCAGGAGGCAGTTGATCAATGATTCTCTCTCATCATTGATGTTTCTATTTCTGGCTCTCTCTCCCTTCCTCTCTTTAATCAATAAAAAAATATACTTTAAAAAATGTAGTAATAATGTAAATATGTATAAAAATAACAGTTTAAAGAATTGGAAGTGGTTGGAAAGAGAATTAGAGGGTAAAATTGTTCTTGTTGCCATTTTTTTTTTTGGTGCCATTTGACCTTGTTAAATTCTGTGCACATTACTTTGGTAGAAGTAAAACAATTTATGATAATTTTTATTTATTTATCTTTTTAAAATATATTTCTTTATTGATTTCAGAGAGGAAGGGAGAAGGAAAGAGAGATAGAAACATCAATGATGAGAGAGAATCATTGATCGGCTGCCTCCTGTAACACCCCCTACTGGGGATCGAGCCCACAACCCAGGCATGCGCCCTTGGCCGGAATCGAACCTGGGACCCATCGGTCCGCAGGCTGACGCTCTATCCACTGAGCCAAGCCGGCTAGGGCTATGATAATTTTAAAAAAATTAACACTCCCCATAAAGAGAGAGAATTTTAGTTTGTTTTAATTATAACCCTGATTCAACTGGGATTTTGTGTTGGTCAAAGGTAGGTAACTGGAAGTGTCTGTTTTTTTCTCCCAAATAGGTTACAAACTCCCAGAACAACTTATTGTTTAGTCCTATTTCCCCCCATGATTTGAGATATTTTTATTTATATTAGAGTGTTTCTACTTTATGTGCCTTGCCCTGGTACCACACTGATTTGAACTAGAGTGAGAATGAGTTTACTGTGTGAAGATTGAAGAAAAAAGAATAGGATGTGCAAAGGTACAGTTCTATAAAAGCAGGTGCCTGGGAAATGCATCGATTGGAGGACTGAGAGTAAAGCATGTTGAAAGCGCAAAAGAAAGTGTCATTAGTAAAAACGAAGACCTGCACAGTCCTTTTGAGAGCAACTGCTGTGCTTCACAAGCTGTAACCCCCGGTGACCAGACACGGAGCCTGACGGGGGGGGGGGGGCGACGGGGCGTGGCGCGCAGCCGGCGCAGGACGGGATTGGTGCGGCCCTGGGGGCGGGGCGAGCGTCAGTAGGAGGGGCTCGCGGTCCTCCTGCGCCATGCCGGCCGGCGCCGAGCTGCGAGCCCACCGGCCTGGAGTCGGGGTGGGCGTAGTGGTGACTAGCTGCAGGCACCCTCGCTGTGTCCTCCTGGGAAAGAGGAAGGGGTCATTTGGCGCTGGGAGTTTCCAACTTCCCGGGGGTCATTTGGAGTTCGGGTAAGCGGCCACCTGGGCGGCCGGGGGAGGCGGGACGCGCCCGAGAGGACCAGCCGGTTCTCTGTGCCGCGCTGCGTCCTTTGTCGCGCATGCACCCTTTGCTTTTCTCGGAGCTCGCGAGCGCCGGCCGACAGGGGACGCGGAGCTGGGTAAGGGGGAGAAAGGAGGTCCTCGCCGAGTGCCTTCATCTCCGTGCCGGCTTACTGGTTGGTTTGTGAGATGTGTTTTTCTTAGTGCTTCCACAGAAAAGAAACGAAAACGGTGTTTATAAACCTCGAGCAGGCCCGCGTTGCCAGTTAAGACATTTGCGCTGTTTACCGGTAATTTAAACGTACGCAGATATATTGTCCAGTTGCGGACCAGTGAAACTTTCTGAGTCTCAGTTTCCCCATCTTTAAAATGCAGAAGGACAACGAAGTACTCTTGAAAGTCCCTCTTTGCTTTGGCGTTCTGTTTTTTTGTTTTTTTTAAAAAAATATATTTTATTGATTTTTTTACAGAGAGGAAAGAGAGGAATAGAGAGTTAGAAACATCAATGAGAGAGAAACATTGATCAGCTGCCTCCTGCACACTCCCTACTGGGGTTGTGCCCACAGCCAAATACATGCCCTTGACCGGAATCGAACCTGGGACTATTAAGTCCGCAGGCCGAGGCTCTATCCACTGAGCCAAACCAGTTAGGGCTGCTTTGGCGTTCTGTGATTTGTTGTTATATCAGACAAAGATGGGCAGTTTAGAGGCAATTCAAAGGTTAATAAAATTTTCAAATCTCTAACGCTGACCCATGGTATGTTGAAGAATATGGGTCCACCTATTTCTTTATTGTTGAAAGTATTACATATGTCCTCCTTTTTCCCCCATTGACCCATTCTAACTGCCCCCCGCCCCCACCCTAGGCCTTCACCACCCTGTTGTTTGTGTCCATGGATTATGCATATATGCATATAAGTTCTTTGGTTAATTCCCCCCCCCCCTTTCCCTCTGAGATTCTGCTGTCCGTTGTTGTCCATGTTTCTAATTCCCTTGGATCTATTTTGTTCATCAGTTTATTTTGTTCATTAAATATGAGTGATATCATGTGATACTCGTCTTTCTCTGACTAGCTTATTTCTCTTAGCATAATACTCTCCAGGTCCCTCCAATCCTGTCTCAAAGGATAAAAGATCCTTCTTTTTTACAGCTGCAGAGTAAACCATGGTGTAAATGTGCCACAGCTTCTGGTCCACTCATTTACTGATGGGCACTTGGGCTATTTCCAGATCTTAGCTATTGTAAATTGCTCTGCTATGAACATAGGGGTACATATATTTTTTCTGTTGGTGTTTCAGGTTTCTTAGGATATATTCCTAGAAGTGGGATCACTGGGTCAAATGGCAGTTTCATTTTTAATTTTTTGAGAAACTCCGTACTATTTTCCATAATGGCTGCACCAGTCTGCATTCCCACCAGCAGTGTAGTAGGGTTCCCTTTCTCCACATCCTTGCCAGCACTTGTCATTTGTTGATTTGTTGATGGTAGCCATTCTGACAGGTGTGAGGTGATACTTCATTGTCATTTTAATTTGCATCTCTCAGATGATCAGTGACTTTGAGCATTTTTTTGTATGACCTCGTTGGAGAAGTGTCTATTCAGATCTTTTGCCCATCTTTTAATTGGATTGTTTGTCTTCCTTTTGTTAAGTTGTATGAGTACCTTATATATTTTGGATAATAACCCTTTGTTAGATGTACCATTGGCAAATATGTTCTCCCATACAGTGGGCTCCCTTTTCATTTTGTTGATGGTTTCTTTTGCTGTGCAGAAGCTTTTAATTTTGATGTCATCCCATTTGTTTATTTTCTCCTTACTTTTCCTTTGCCCCTAGGAGATGTGTGGGTAAACATATTGCTATGAGAGATGTCTGAGATTTTGCTGCCTATGGTTTCTTCTAGGATTTTTATGGTTTCATGACTTTAAGTCTTTTATCCATTTTGAGTTTATTCTTGTGTATGGTGTAAGTTGGTGTTCTACTTTCATTTTTGTTGCATGTATCTGTCCAATTTTCTCAGTGCCATTTATTGAAGAGACTGTCTTGACTCCATTGTATGTTCTTGCCTCCTTTGTCAAATATTAATTGAGTATAATGGCTTGGGTTGATTTCTGGGGTCTTTGTTCTGTTCTATTGATCTATATACCTGTTCTTGTGCCAGTACCAGATTGTTTTGATTACAGTGGATTTGTAGTATAACTTGATATCTGGTATTGTGATCCGTCCAACTCTTCTTTCTCAAGATTGCTGTGGCTATTCGGGGACTTTTTTGGTTCTGTAGAAATTTTTTGGAGTATTCTAGTTCTGGTATTTTGATAGGGATTGCATTGAATCTGTAGATTGCTTTGGGTATAGTATGGACATTTTAAAGATGTTAATTCTACCAATCCATGAACACACTATGTTCTTCTACTTGCTTATGTCTTCCTCTATCTCTTTTTTCAACATCCTGTAGTTTTTTGAGTACAAGACTTTTACCTCCTTGGTTAAGTTTATTCCTAAGTGTTTTGTTATTGTTGCAGTGGTAAATGGGATTGTTTGTTGAGTTTCTCTTTCTGAGAATTCATTATTGGTATATAAAAATGCCATCCATTTCTGAGTGTTAATTTTATATCCTGCTACATCGCCAAATTCCTTTTTTAAAGCTAGTATTTTTTGTGTGTGGAGTCTTTAGGGTTTTCTATATACAATATGTCATCCGCGAATAATGAGAGTTTTACTTTCTCCTTACCAATTTGGATGCCTTTTATTTCTTCTTCTTATCTGATCTTTGTGGCTAGGACTTTCAGGGGAAAGTGGGCATCCCAGTCTTGTTCCTGTTCTTAGGGGAAATGGTTTTAGTGTTTGCCCATTGACTATGACGTTGGCTGTAGATTTGTCATATACGGCCTTTATTATGTTGAGATATGATTCTCTAGTCCCACTTTGCTGAGAGTTTTTATCAAAAACTAGAGGCCCAGTGCACAAATTTGTGCACAGGTGGGGTCCGGCTGGCCTGCTCCAATCAGGGCTGATGGGGCCAGGCCAGCGGGGGGAGGGGCCGCAGGCAGTTGGCTGGCCGGCCCTGCTTCCTGGTTGAATTCCAGGTCGAGGGGACAATTTGCATATTAGCCTTTTATTATATAGAATGGGTGTTGGATTTTGTCAAATGCTTTTTCTGTGTTTACTGTTATGATCATGTGATTTTGGTCTTTCAATCTGTTTATGTGATGTATCACGTTTATTGATTTGCAGAATATTATACCAGCCTTGCATCCCTAGAATAAATCCCACTTGGTTGTGGTGTATACTCTTTCTAATATATTTCTAGACCTGATTTGATCATAATTTGTTGAGGATTTTAGCATCTGTGTTCATTGGGGATATGGGCTTGTAGTTATCTTTGTAGTGTCTTTATCTGGTTTTGGAATTAGGATAATGTTGGCCTCATAAAAAGAGCTTGGGAGTGTTCCTCTTCTTGGATATTTTGGAATAGTGTGAGAAAGATAGGTGTTAGTTATTTTTTGAAGCTTTGGTAAAACTCTCCTGTGAAGTTAGGACCAGAGCTTTTGTTTGCTGGGAGTTGTTTTTTTATTATTATTATTACTACTGCTTCTATTTATCAGTTGTTATTGGCCTATTCAGGTTTTCTGATTCAGTTTTGGGAGATTGTATTTTTTTATTTATTTATTTTTTAGGAACTTGTCCATTTCGTTCACATTGTCCAGCTTGTTGGCATATAGTTGTTTACAGCATTTTCTTACAGTCTTTGTATTTCTGTGGTATCAGTTGTTACTTCTCTGCTTTCGTCTCTGATCTTATTTATTTGGGTCCTCTTTCTTTGTTTTTTTTTTTTACTATGAAAAAGTTTTCCTATAACATCAAGAATTATTTTTGTAAATTTCCACAACAGAAGGATTTGTTGAATACATTAATGCTGTGAATGAGAAAACAATTTGGGGGTAAAACCCACAAGTAAGGTGATCTGACAGAAACTACAGACTGACATCAAATGGACAAAAAACTGAAAAAAATGACAACCAAAATAACACGGAGGGTGGGATGGGGTCGGGGGCACAGTTAAGGCATCTAAAAAACACTCCACATGGCTTTGGCTTATTAAAATATTTTACACTATTAAAAAAAAGATTCAAAAGCATCTGGAAAACATGCAAATTGTTTGAAAACCTTGTATTGCAAATTCAGACAGTTTGCAAGCATCATTCAGATGTTTGCCAAGGAAAATAAAGAAGCCTCTCCCATGAGATTGCACATGGTGGAAGATGACCTCCCATTCTATCTTATAGTAGATGGCAAGCCAGAGGTCTGTGCAGCAGTTACAAACAAGGTGTTATTATCTGGGAGAGAAGAGACTGTGGAATTTCCATTGGATGGAGAACAGCCCGGCTTTAGTTTTTCCAGATACTCTGCATGCACAGGCTGATGACATTGGAGAATTTTGATGGCATCTGCTACTTTGAACCACTCTCTCTTCTTTCCTATATTAACAGAATCTTCCCAATCTTCTAATATTTCAGTGACAATAAGAACATAGACATATGTTCTGTGCTTTTGATCTTGGTTCTCTAATATGCCCAGGAGTCTGCTCAATTTTCCTTTGACTCCAGCCTCTTTATAAACCTCCCTCATCACAGCACTGCCAGGCTCCTCCTCGCCCATTTGTCTGGGTACCAACTACTGCTCACCAATAACACCTTGTCCTCCTGCTTGGTCCAGAAGCACAGGCCAGATGCCCACTTCTTGAAGCCCTTGTGGTTGTAGGTCCGTGTCTGGTTGAGCTTGAACTTCATCATAGAGGTGAGCTCTGGTGGCCGATTCTCCTCCAGACACCGCCACCCCCCCGGGAAGTAGGACCCAGGCGAGTCGGGTGCAGGGTTGTCGGGAGGTGAGGCAGTGGCGCGGGGTGGGCAGCGAGGCCGGTCAGTCCTGGAACCGGCAGCCGCTCCGACATGGGGCAAGGCAAGAGCATGGGTCACTGGAGCCCGGGTACTGTGGAGGAAGCGCTACCTCTGCTCCGGCATCCGCCGCTCTCCATAGAGCCTGCTGCCTGCTCGCTTCTGCTCCCTCCTGTTGCCACCGTGGCAGCTGCTGCTGCCACGGGAAGAGGCTCGAGGATCACACCACAAGGAGACAGTTGTGGAGACTCGCTAGGACTCTCTCTTTGTTTCTTGATGAGTCTGGCTAATGGTTCATAAATCTTGTTTATCTTTTCAAAGAACCAGCTCTTGGTTTCATTGATTTTTTTAGATTGTATTTTTAGCCTCTATGTCATTTATTTCTGCTCTAATATTTATTTTCTTCTATCTACTTACTCGGTGCTTTTCTTGTTGTTCTCTTTCTAATTCTTTAAGTTGTGATTTATTATTAACTAGAGGCCTGCACGAAAATTTGTGCACTTCGGGGGTGGAGGGCCGGTCCCTCAGCCCGGCCTGCGCCCTCTCACAGTCTAGGACCCCTTGGGGGATGTACGACTGATAGCTTAGGCCCACTTCCTGGGGGGATCGGGCCTAAGCCGGCAGTCAGATATCCCTCTGGCAGCTGGGAGCCCTCAGGGGATGTCCAACATCCTTAGTGCTGCCACAGAGGTGGGAGAGGCTCCCACCACCGCTGCTGCGCTGGCCAGCCATGAGCCAGCTTCTGGCTGAGCAGCGCTCCCCCTGTGGAAGTGCACTGACCACCAGGGGGCAGCTCCTGCATTGAGCATCTGCCCCTTGGTGGTCAGTGCGTGTCATAGTGACGGGTCGTTCCCAGTCATTCCCGGTTTTGCCATTAGTGTCAATTTGCATATTACCCTTTTATTATAAAGGATTTGTCTTGTTTCTTGAGGTAGGCCTGTAGTGCTATGAATTTCCCTTTAGGACTGCTTTCACCGTGTCCCATAGATTTTGTGTGCTCATTTTAATTTGTTTCCAGGAAGTTTTTGGTTTCTTTCTTGATCTCTTGGGTAAACCATTTATTGATTAATAACATGCTATTTAGCCTACATGTGTTTGAATGTTTTTGGGTGTAATTGTTTTAGTTGATTTCTAATTTTATTCCATTGTGATCTGAGAAGATGATTGATATGATTTAAATTTTCTTGAACTTGTAGAGACTTGTTTTGTGCCCTAACATGTATGTGGTCTGTCTTTGAGAATGACCCATGTGCACTCTAGAAGAATGTATATTTCATACCTTTGGGTGGAATGGTCTATAAATGTCAATTAAATCCATCTAATCCAGTGTAACATTTACAGTCACTGTTTCCTTGTTTTTTTGGTTTTTTAAAAAAAATATATTTTATTGAGTTTTTACAGAGAGGAAAGGAGAGAGATAGAGAGTTAGAAACATCGATGAGAGAGAAACATCGAACAGCTGCCTCCTGCACACTCCCCACTGGGGATGTGCCCGCAACCAAGGTACATGCCCTTGACCGGAATCGAACCTGGGACCTTTCAGTCTGCAGGCCGACGCTCTATCCACTGAGCCAAACCGGTTTCGGCCACTGTTTCCTTGTTAATTTTTTGTCTAGAAGATCTATCCAGTGAAGTCAGGGGGGTGTTAAAGTGCCGGGAGCCGGTCCATGCTTGCTGTTTCAAAGGACCTGGCATATATGGCATACTGTTCTTAAAATGTTTTGCTCACCTTCTTGGCACTATGTGTTTTAACCAAGGTCTCCTCTCTGAGAAAGGTTGTTTCCCCAGGTAGGGATTTTCCCCTGAAGTTAGGGAGGGAATAAAACCCCTCAACTAAGTGCCAGGCGGGTAATTAATCACTTTAACTAAGAACAATCATGCTTAAGCTACATAATCTTTACTCCCTGGAATGGAGATAAGAAACGCCCTAACCTTTGTAATAGAGATTGATAGGATTGAATCAACTGGTATAAATACAGATGTAACAAGACAGAAAGAGACAGAACTTAGGAGACAGAACTTAGAAGACAGCACCTAGAGACGGGGGAGCTTCGCTGGAGAGAGCATGGCAAGGGATCCTGGACGGAAACTGGAGACGGAACCTAGGGACAGAGCCTAGAGACAGAACATGGCAAAAGATCCTGGACTGAACCTGTCTATAGAACATGGCAAGAGAACCTGACTAGAACCTGGTGACTGAACCTGGCTGGAGAACCTGGACAGAACCTGGCTGGAGATCCTAAGCAGAACCTCTCTGGAGATCCAGACCAGAACTTGGCTGGAGATCCTGGCTGGAGATCCTGGCTAGGCTGCTGATCAACTGAACACTGTCTCTGTGTCCTTCCTTCTTTGCCGACTCCGTCTACGCCTTTGGGAACCCCTGGACCCGCTGGGGCAAGCATATGTGTTAAAAGATCAATACAGTCTTATTTCTTTAGACTCAGTATGGCACATCTTCTTAATCTAAAGGTCAATACAGAGTCTTCTTTCTTTGGACTCAGTATGGCACATCTTCTCAATCTAAGTTCTGTACTATCCACCTTCTTACCCTATTTATCCTCTATAGGGGGGTCCAGCGGGTCCAGGGGTTCCCAAAGGCGTAGACGGAGTCGGCGAAGAAGGAAGGACAGGGAGACAGTGTTCAGTTGATCAGCAGCCTAGCCAGGATCTCCAGCCAAGTTCTGGTCTGGATCTCCAGAGAGGTTCTGCTTAGGATCTCCAGCCAGGTTCTGTCCAGGTTCTCCAGCCAGGTTCAGTCACCAGGTTCTAGTCAGGTTCTCTTGCCATGTTCTATAGACAGGTTCAGTCCAGGATCTTTTGCCATGTTCTGTCTCTAGGCTCTGTCCCTAGGTTCCGTCTCCAGTTTCCGTCCAGGATCCCTTGCCATGCTCTCTCCAGCGAAGCTCCCCCGTCTCTAGGTGCTGTCTTCTAAGTTCTGTCTCCTAAGTTCTGTCTCTTTCTGTCTTGTTACATCTGTATTTATACCAGTTGATTCAATCCTATCAATCTCTATTACAAAGGTTAGGGCGTTTCTTATCTCCATTCCAGGGAGTAAAGATTATGTAGCTTAAGCATGATTGTTCTTAGTTAAAGTGATTAATTACCCGCCTGGCACTTAGTTGAGGGGTTTTATTCCCTCCCTAACTTCAGGGGAAAATCCCTACCTGGGGAAACAACCTTTCTCAGAGAGGAGACCTTGGTTAAAACACATAGTGCCAAGAAGGTGAGCAAAACATTTTAAGAACAGTATGCCATATATGCCAGGTCCTTTGAAACAGCAAGCATGGACCGGCTCCCGGCATTAAAGTCCCCTACTATGACTGTATTGCTGTCAATCCCTCCCTTAAACTCCTCTAGTTTTTTTTTTTTTTAAATATACATTTAGGTGTTCCTGTATTGGGTGCAAATATGTTTATCAGGTTTATAAACTCATGTTGCATCGATCCCTTTAATATTATGTAGTGACCTTTGTTGTCTCTTTTGATGGCCTTCATTTTGAAGTCTATTTTGTCTGATATGAGTGTTGCTACTCCAGCTTTTTTTTGTTTCTATTTGCATTGAAGTTTTTTTTCAATCCCTTCACTCTCATCCTGTGTGAGTCTTTTGTTCTGAGTTGGGTCTCTTGTAGATAGCACATAAGTGGGTCACGTATTTGAATCCATTCAGTTATCCTAGGTCTTTTGACTGGAGCACTTAACCCTTTTACATTTAAGGTTATTGTTTGATAGGTACTTATTTATTGCCATTACCTATGTTTCTTTCTCTATTTCTTCTCATTACAGCAATCTCTTTAGAATTTCTTGCAATGCTTGTTTGGTGATTATATACTCCTTTAACCTTTTTTTTTTTTGGTCTGGGAAGCTCTTTATTTCACCATCAGCTTTGAATGATAGTCTTGTTGGATATAGTAATCTTGATTTCAGATCCTTGCTTTTCATTACTTTGAATACATTATGCCATTCCCTTCTGGCCTGTAGAGTTTCTGATGAGAAATCAGGTGACAGTCTTATGGGAACTCCTGTGTAGGTAACAGTTCGCTTTTCTCTTGCTGCCTTTAAGATTCTCTCTTTGTCTTTAATTTTTGGCATTTTAATTATGATGTGTCAGAGCATGGGCCTTTTAGGGTTCTTCTTGCTTGGGACTCTTTGTGCCTCCTGAACTTGTGTGACTTTTTTTCACCAGGTTAGGGAAGTTTTCTGCCATTATTTATTCAAACACGTTTTCTATCCCTTGCTAACTTTCATCTCCTTTTGGTATTCCAATGATGTTAATATTATAATGTTTCAGGTTGTTCCACAGCTCCCTTAAGCTGTCCCCTGTTTTTAAATTTTGTTTTTTTTCTTTTTGGTTTTCTGATTGAGTGATTTTTTCCTCTCCTGTCTTCTAATTCACTGATCCGATCACTGGCTTCCCCTAATCTGCTGTGTATTCCTTCCAATGTGCTCTTTATTAGTGCTGTGTCATTCTTCATAGTTTTTATATCTTTATTCATATTGGTGAGCATCTCTGCCACCATTATTCTGAACACTATGTCTGATAAATTTCTTATCTCCATTTCGTTTAGCTCTTCTTCTGTAAAATTCTCTTGTTCTTTCATTTGGAGTTTCTTTTTGTCTCCCCATTTTGGCTACCTATTAGGTAGATCTGCTACGCCTCCCAATCTCTAGTGCAGAACAACATCAGATGCTGTTTGTGACTGTTTCGAGCTATCAGCAGCCCACAGGTTGTGGCTCCCTCTGTGGGGGCTTGGTGCCTTTGGAAAGAACCACGGTGTGAATCACCATCTGCTTTTCCTAATTTCGTGCCCAGGATTGGATCACACAAATACTTAAAGCCTCCAGAGACCTGCCTCTGCCTGCAGTCACATTGACACTCAGACTTGATTAGCCTCAGGCTATCAACTACAGCAAGCATGTCAAACTCACAGCCCATATGCAACCCACAACAAATATTTTTGTGGCCCAGCCAATATGATAGTATGTAAGAAACGTTTTAATGAAAATTTCGTAACTTAATTTTTACAATAACCTGTTATACATAGTTATTAATAATGAACTACAATGCTCGCTAATGATGATTACTATAATCATGTTGCAATCATTTCCCTTACATGTCTTACATGCAGGCGCACCATTTCTCTTCACTAATACTAGCAGTGAATATTTTAGCAGCCACTTGCCATGTCATTAATCTTGAACTGACTTGTTTGGTGTGTGCAACAGGAAATATTTTGCTTTCGGAGAACAAGAAAAATAGGTTTATTTGCTTTACACTTACTAATTTGTGCAGTTATTCAGGGTCTGGTAAGTTAATGTTCAATAAAAAATATTAATTTTTATTAAAATGTTCTGTTATTTTATGTTAATGATTACTCATTTACTTTAGCCCTTTGTATTCAGCATGTCTCTATAGATATAAACCTACTTTTTATGAAAATAGAAGCTTTTGTTTTTTTGCGGCTCACATAAACTTAAACCTTGTTTATTTGGCCCCTGTTAGCCTTTGAGTTTAACATGCTTGGACTACAGGGTGGAGTGAGAGGTCTTCCAACAGGGTGAGGCAATTGCCTTCCCCTCAGGCAAAAACTGCCTGAATAGCAAAGGTCTGCCTGAGAAAAATCTCTTGTGCAGCATGAGGGAATGGTGAGGGAACAACTCAGCACAGCAGGCTGGGGTGGCTGCTCTCTGAGCTCCAACCCCAGTGCACCAAGTCCTGGCTTTTGCTCACACTGCTCTAGTCCATTCTGCTCCCTTTGCCGGAGCTTAAGGAGAGTGGCTGCACATGAAATTTTGTGCACTGGCCCTTTAAGACGGTGCCTGCATTTCCAGCCATCTCTTGTTGGCAGACAGCAGTCCTGCTCCTTTTCACAGCCAGATGTTAAGTGGGCACCTTTCTCACTCTGGTGCTCTGGGCTGGGGAGCCCAGCTTGGGGATTAGACCCCAGAGCTCTCAGTGGGAACCCCCACAGCTGAGATACCCCTCAGGAACTTCAGCTGCTGTCTGTGGGAGTCCAGCCAGCCCTTTCACACCTCTGCCCTTCCTACCAGTCTCTATGTGGTCTTCACTTTCCATCTTTGATTTTCAGGGTCTCTCCAGCTAGTCTTCAGTTGATTTTTCAGGGTAGTTTTTCCTGTAATTTAATTGTATTTCCAGTTTGGCCCTGGGAGAGTGTTAGTGTAGCTTCCACTTACTCCGCCAACATTTTAGAATCCTCTGGTTCACCTATTTTTTTATAAAATGGTAGAAGTAGGGAAATTATCCTAGTGCTTTTTTCTTTTTTTTTTTTTTTTTGAGAAATTTTATGAGTTTATTTGAGCCAAACATGATATTTGCTGGAGAGCAAGATCTCAAATGCTCTGATCCTAGTGCCTTTTAACAGACTTTGTTCTTTATAAACTGTGGAATTCTTATGATCTTTACCATGTGGAATTTTTTAATGGTCTTCAGAATTTAAAGAGCATCTGTAAGTTTATAATTTTCAGGGAATTAAGGTAGATCATCAGTTAATAAATAATAAAATTTCTAGATTAAGAAGCAAGTTGCCCAGAAGGCATACCATATAACTTTGTCTAAGCTCTACTTAGAATGTATAATTACTAGAGAAATGGCTAGAGATAGCAATCTTAACAATAACACAAGATAATATTGAAATCTTGACTGAATTATTGACTGATACGAGCCAACATTGGACTGTAATGAGTTTTACTAAGTGCTAGATATCATGCTAAGTTCTTGACATGTATGTTTTTACTTATCTTTATATAACTGGTATACTGAGTGGGCTAAATTTTAGGGGAAAAAACCCCACAGGAAATGGCTTTATTTTCTCCTGTTGTTTTCAAACATAATTTGTCTTTCCTATTTCTGCTGCTTCATGATATTTCCTGTAAATTCTGTTGTTTTCCTGTCTCTTGATTATAAAAATAAATCACATTTTGGCAATTATGATCCACTTTCAAGTATTTATCTCTGATCTATGATGGGGAAAGGAGGTATGAGCCATTGTTTTGCTCTTTTTCATTTACTCCTCACTGTTTCTAATTTCTTTACTTCTACATTGGGGAAGTATATTGGGGAAGGAGGGAAGTGGGCAAACCTTTTAAGGACTGGTGCTGCTGTAATCCATCAATTGGTGCTCTCTGGATGCATTATTCATCTGTGTGCTCTCTTTCTCAGGATATGATTGTTGGTTGTCTGGAAGTCTTTCAAGGATTTCTACACCACACAATTCCCTGACATAGGTGACTGACTTATTATGACACTGGTTCCCCTCTGCTAGCTCTTGCTTTTAGCACACCACCCTACATTTTCTTTCTGCTGGGGTCCCCAGCAGTCTGTTGCAGCATCTGCTTGGCCCATAGGAAATTCACAATGGGAATAATGTGTTCACTGCTGCCCTTTTTCCTTGCTCAATTATTGTGGGCTGCTCTAGCCAGTCTCTTTCCTTCCAAATTTCCGAAGTGGGGATAAGAATCAGCTTCTGTGTCACATGCATCCCTACACACCAAGGGCTCTTAACCCTCCTGCCACCTCTACTCTGGTGCATTGAGATCGGCCTTTGAGTTTCTGCAACTCACCATGCATGTCTTCAGCAGGGGAGTGACATGACCAGTATCTCCTTCTTGGGAGTCACACCCAGTCTCTAGGACTAATTCTCCTGGAGTGCCCCTCACTTGATTTGGGGGCAGAGTTGGCCTCTCATCAGGATGAAGAGAAACATTCCTACCAAGGTGAAAACTCACAACTTTCCTCCCTCCCAAAGATCTCCTGATTTTCAATGTAGACTGGGTAGGCTGAGTAGTCTGGCCTTTCTTAGCAAACCCTAGAGTTCACATGGCATGTTTGCTCTTTTGCTGTACTCTTTGTAATTTAGAGTTGCATATTGCCTATTGTTCTCAATTTTGAGGCTTAAACTGAAATTCTGAGACTATAGGCAAAAGACATAGTCCACTTCTTGATACACTTACAACAACCCCATGAAAAACTAACATTATTCTTTTTACTTATCCAAGGTAGGATGTAATGTACTTCAAACTCAAACCTAGGTCTAATTGACTTCAAAGCCTGTGCTCTTAACTAATATACTAAACTGCCTTCTGGTTGCAGGCATCTGAACTAGTACTGAATTGACTAAATGTTCACTTTTTTTTTTTATAATTTAAATTCTTTATTTTTAAAAATATTACATGTCTCCTTTTTTCCCCATTGATCTCTCCCCATCTGCCCCCACCCCCCAGCACATGCCCTCACTCCCCCCCGTCCGCCCCCCGCAATCTGTGTCCATTGGTAATGCTCATATGCATGCATACATGTTCTTTGGTTGATCTCTGACCCTATCACTCCCTGCCTTCCCTCATAGGTTGGACAGTCTGTTCGATGCTTCTATGACTCTGGTTCTATTTATGTTCATCAGTTTATGTTGTTCATTATATTCCACAAATGAGTGAAATCATGTGATATTTATCTTTCTCTGACTGACTTATTTCGCTTAGCATAATGTGTTCTCCAGTTCCATCCATGCTGTTGCAAATGGTAGAATTCCTTCTTTTTTACAGCATCATAGTATTCCATTGTGTAGATGTACCACAGTTTTCTAATCCACTCATCTGATGATGGTCTCTTAGGCTGTTTCCAAATCTTAGCTATTGTAAATTGTGCTGCTGTGAACATAGGGGTGCATATGTCCTTTGTGACTGTTGTTTTTGTTTTCTTGGGATATATCCCTAGAAGTGGGATTACTAGGTCAAATGGAAGTTCCATTTTTAATTTTTTGAGGAAACACCATACTGTTTTCCACAGTGGCTGCACCAGTTTGCATTCCCACCAGCAGTGCAAGAAGGTTCCTTTTTCTCTGCATCCTTGCCAGCACTTGTCATTTGTTGATTTGTTGATAATAGCCATTCTGACAGGTGTGAGATGGTACCTCATTGTTATTTTGATTTGCATCTCTCGGATGATTAGTGTCTTGAGCATGTTTTCATATGTCTCTTGGCCTTTTTTTTAAAAAAAATACATTTTATTGATTTTTTACAGAGAGGAAGGGAGAGATAGAGAGTTAGAAACATCGATGAGAGAGAAACATCGATCAGCTGCCTCCTGCACACCCCCCACTGGGGATGTGCCCGCAACCAAGGTACATGCTCTTGACTGGAATCGAACCTGGGACCTCTCAGTCTGCAGGCTGATGCTCTATCCACTGAGCCAAACCAGCTACGGCTTCAGGATGTTATTAATTTCTTCTTTGATCTCTTTGGTAACCCAATTATTATTTATTTATTTTAAAAATCTTTATTGTTCAGATTATTACAAATGTTCCTCTTTTTTCCCCTATAGCTCTCCTCCACCCAGTTCCCACCCCTCCCCAGGCCTTTGCTGCCCCCCGCCGCCCGCATTGTCCTCGTCCATAGGTGTAAGCTCTTTGTCCAATATCTTCCTGCACCCCATACCCTCTTCCCCCCCGAGACTCCCTTTCCATGCCCCTGATTCTATTACAGTTTGTTCTGTTCATCAGATTTTTTATACATTTGATTTTTAGATTCACTTGTTAATAGATATGTATTTGTTGTCACTTCGTTCATAATTTTTTATCTTTACCTTTTTCTACTTCCTCTTCTTAAAGAATACCCTTCAGCATTTCGTATAATACTGGTTTGGTGGTGATGAACTCCTTTAGCTCTTTCTTGTCTGTGAAGCTCTTTATCTGACCTTCTGTTCTACATGATAGCTTTGCTGGGTAGAGTAATCTTGGTTGTAGGTTCTTGCTATTCATCACTTTGAATATTTCTTGCCACTCCCTTCTGGCCTGCATAGTTTCTGTTGAGAAATCAGATGATAGTTTTATGGGTTTTCCCTTGTAGGTAACTAACTATTTTTCTCTTGTTGCTTTTAAGATTATCTCTTTGTCTTTTGCCCTTGGCATTTTAATTATGATGTGTCTTGGTGTGGTCCTCTTTGGATTCCTCTTGTTTGGGGTTCTCTGTGCTTCCTGGACTTGTAAGTTTATTTCTTTCACCAGGTAGGGGAAGTTTTCTGTCATTATTTTTTGAAATAGGTTTTCAATATCTTGTTCTCTCTCTTCTTCTGGCACCCCCATAATTCAGATGTTTGTACGCTTGAAGTTGTCCCAGAGGCTCCTTACACTATCTTCATATTTTTGGATTCTTTTTCCTTTTTTCTTTTCCAGTTGGGTGTTTTTTGCTTCCTTTTATTTTTTTCTAAAAATATATTTTATTGATTTTTTACAGAGAGGAAAGGAGAGGGATAGAGAGTTAGAAACATCAATGAGAGGGAAACATCGATCAGCTGCCTCCTGCACACTCCCTACTGGGGATGTGCCCGCAACCAAGGTACATGCCTTTGACCGGAATCGAACCCGGGACCCTTGAGTCCGCAGGCTGACGCTCTATCCACTGAGCCAAACCAGCTAGGGCTGCTTCCTTGTGTTTCAAATCTTTGACTTTATTCTTGGGATCCTCTAGTCTACTGTTGAATCTCTGTATTTATTTCAGTCAGTGTATGCCTAATTTCCGACTGGTCCTTTTCCCTTTTATTTTTTTTTGGCATTCTCACTAAGATCCTTGAAGGTCTCACTAAGTTCCTTGGAGGTTTCTAGAAGATTTTTGAATAACCTTATAACCATGATTTTGAACTCTATATCCAGTATTTTGCTTTTATCCATTTCTTTCATTTTTGACATGTTTCTTTGTCTCCGCATTTTGGCTGCTTCCCTGTGTTTGTTTCTATCTACTGGGTTGCTGCTAAGTCTCCTTGAGTTGATAGAGTGACCTTGTGTGGTAGGTGTCCTATAGGACCCAGTGGCTCAGCCTCCCCAGTCACCTGAGGTGGACGCTCTTGATGCACCCCTTTGTGGGCTGTGTGCACAGTTTTGTTGTAGTTAAGCCTTGATTGCTGTTGGTATTACTGGGAGGAATTGACCTCCAGGCCGATTGGCTGTGAGTACCAGCTATGTTTACACTGGAAGAGCTGCTGTGCAGGAGACACCCTTTAGGGGCAGGACTTGGTTCAGTGGGGCTTTGGTGCTCACTGAGTGTGCCCCTGGAATGTGTCTCTTATGGATGTGAAGAGTTATAATCCAGTATGGTCTCACACTGACCACTGGGTACACTGGCTCTTGAATCTCCAAGGAGATACAGAGTCAGCCACTATCTGGGGCCACCCAGCAGGAGCTATAGAGAGATCTTCAGATTCCTCCTCTTTGTATTGGGTTTGGAAGTGCCCAGACGAGGCCCAGCTTCGTAACAAGGCAGGCTGCTGCTGCTGGATTGATTGCTTTGGGGCTCCCTGACCCAGCTGCTGCCTGTTTGACAGGTTTTAGGCTGAGAAAGGACAGGCCATTCATATGCAAAAGCCACTGTGCACAGCTTGGATGGGGTTGTAAATTGGGTGGGGCTGGGTCTCAGGGAATCACCAGGGTGGAGCAAACAGCAATGGCTGCCAGTCAGCCCTGCACTGGAGAGGTCCCCGCATCCCCACCTCCCTGCACAGGAATAATGATTGCTGTGAGCACCTCTAAAAGAAAGCCGCCCTTGCATTCCTGTCCCTATGCCAGACAGTCCAGTTTCTCCTGTATGAGTCTGGGTCACCCAGAGTCTCGCCTGGAACTGGAGTTCAGAGCAAGCTGGAGCTTGTATCTCCCTCCCGATTGAAAAAGCTGTACACCTGGGTGCCAGCCCGTTCTGCGCCTCCGCACTGCCTACCAGTCTCAATGTGCTTTCTTCATCTCTCTAGTTGTGGAACTTCCACTCTGCCAGCTTTCCTGTGGTTCAGGATGATAGTTGTTCTGCCTTTTAGTTGTAATTTTGATGTGGTTGTGAGAAGCAGCAAGTATAGGTGTTTACCTATGCCACCATCTTAGCTTTCTTCAGTAACCCAGTTATTATTTAACTAGAGGCCTGGTGCACAAAAATTTGTGCACTCGGGGGGGTGGGGTCCCCTCAGCCGGCCTGTGCCCTCTCGCAGCCTGGGACCCCTTGGAGGATGTCCATCTGCTGGCTTAGGCCCGCTCCCCAGGGGATCGGGCTTAAGCTGGCAGTCAGACATCCCCTCTGGCAGCCTGGAAGCCCTTGGGGGATGTCCACTTGCCAGCAGGGAGCAGACCTAAGCTGCAGTCGGACATCCTTAGTGCTGCTTAGAGCCTCTCCTGCCACCACCGCTGTGCTGGCAACCATCAGCCTGGCTTGTGGCTGAGCAGAGCTCCCCCTGTGGGAGTGCACTGACCACCAGGGGGCAGCTTCTGCATTGAGCGTTTTCCCACTGGTGGTCATTGTGTATCATAGTGACCAGTCTTTCCCAGTCGTTCTGCTTTTAGGGTCAATTTGCATATTACCCTTTTAGTATATAGGATAGCATGCTATTCAGCCTCCAAGTGTTTGAATTTTTTTTATTGTTTTTATTTTAGTTGATTTCTAAAATTTTGCCATTGTGGTCTGAGAAGATGCTTGATATGATTTCAATCTTCTTGAATTTTGAGAGACTTTGCCTATGACCCAATATGTGGTCTATCTGAAAATGTTTCATGTGCACTTGAGAAGAATGTATATTCTGTAGCTTTGGGATGAAATGTTCTGAAGATGTCAATTAAGTCCATCTGACCTTGTGAGTCATTTAGGATTGCTGTTTCTTTGCTGATTTGTTGTCTAGAGGATTTATCTAGTGATGTTAATGGGGTATTAAAGTCCCCTACTATGATCGTATTGCTGTCGATCTCTCCCTTGATATGTTACAGAAGTGTTTTTTTAATGTATTTGGGTGCTCCTGGATTGGGTGCATATATGTTTACCAGAATTATATCCTCTTGTTATATCGATCTCTTTAGTATTATAAGGTGGCCGCCTTTATTTCTTGTTATGGCCTTCACTTTGAGGTCTATTTTGTCAGATATAAGTATTGCTACCCTGGCTTTTTTTTTTTTTCATTTCTATTTTCCTGAAAGATATTTTTCATCCCTTCACTTTGTCTGTGTGAGTTTCTTGTTCTGAGGTGGGTCTCTTGTAGACAGCATATGTATGGGTCATGTTTTCTTATCCATTCAACCACTTGGTGTTTTTTGATTGGAGCAGTTAGGCTATTTACGTTTAAAGTTATTGATAAGTACTTGTTTATAGCCATTTTTATTTTTTGTGCCATGTTCCTTCTTCCCTTTTGTTTTTCTTCTTTTTACATCAGTCCCTTTAGCATTTCCTGCATTGCTGCCTTGGTGCTGATAAACTTCCTTAGCCTTTTTTTGTTTGTGAAGCTCCTGATTTCCCCTTCAATTTTGAATGATAGCCTTGTTGGGTAGAGTATTCTTGGATTCAGTCCCTTGCTTTTCATCACTTTGTATACTTCCTTCCATTCCTTTCTAGCCTGATGTGTTTTTGTTGAGAAATCATTTGATAATGTGATAGGAGATCCATTGTAGGTAACTGTCTGTCTCTCTCTTGCAGCCTTTAACATTCTCTCTTTGTCATTAACAGTTGCCATTGTAATTATGGCGTGTCTTGGTGTGGGTCTTTTTGGGTTCCTCTTGGTTGGGACTCTCTGTGTGGCTTTTTTCTTCCTCAATTCAGGGAAGTTTTCTTACATTATTTCTTCAAATAGGTTTTCTAACCCTGGCTCCTCCTCTTGTCCTTCTGGCACCCCTATATACGTATGTTGCTTCGTTTTATTTGTCCCAAAGCTCCCTCAGGCTCTCCTGTCTTTTGACTTTTTTTCTCCAATTTTAGTTCAGATTGGGTGTGTTTTGCTTGCCTGTCTTTTAATTTGGTAATTTAGTCTTCCGCTTCTCCTAGTCCACTGTTGAAAACGTCCATAATGTTTTTTATTGTAGCGATATCACTCTTTATTTTCTCCTGATTCTTACATAGGTTGTTGATTTTCTCATTCCTCCAGTTTATGAACTGTATGACCCTTATGCATAAGTCTTTTTTTCTGACACATTGCATGCCTCCGTTTCATTAATTCCTTTTCTGGCTGTTCCTTCTTTTCTTTCCTTTGGCGGGGGTTCTTCTGTCTCCCCATTTTTGCTCTCACCAAAGGCTCTAGGTGTTGAGACATGTGGGGCCTGTGGCTGCAGCTTGTGCTTGGTGGCAGGTTGCCCGGTCGTGGGTGGCAGCTGCTCCTCGGGCGGTTGCGGGTGGTGGCTGCTCCTTGGGTGGCCGTGGGGCAGCTGCTCCTTGTGTGGTTGAGGGGCCACTGCTCCTCGTGTGGTCTTGGGCAGCGGCTGCTCGTGGGGCAGCCGCTCCTCACGCAGTCTTGGGCAGCTGCTCCTTACATGGTAGTCAGGTGGCTCCTCCTTGGGTGGTCACAGGTGGTGGCTGGCCCTCGGCAGTTATGGGGCTGCTGTTCCTCATGTGGTTACGGGTGGCAGCTGCTCCCTTGGGAGTTCCCGGGGTGGCTGCTCCTTGCGCGTTTGCAGGGTGGCTGCTTTTCGGGCCATCGTTAGTGGTGGCTGCTTGCAGGTCAGCTGCTCTTCTGGCGGTTGTGAGCTGAGGCTGTTCCTCTCGTGGTCGCAAGGCGACAGCTCCTCATGCTGTCGCTGGTTGACGACTGCTCCTTCGGGTGATCACGGGACAGCGGCTGCTCCTCAGGCAGTGGTGGGCAGTGGCTGCTGGTGCGGTCTTGGTGCCCAGGGCTAAAGGGTCTGGTTGGCAGGAGGGGTGCTCGCTCTGGAACTCACAGTAGCCCTCAGAGGGGAGGCTGGATTCCCAGTGTCCGTGGGTCGGCAGCTGAGGCAACAGGTCTCTGGCCAGAGTAGCTGTAGGATCCTGGGTGGTGTCTGAGGGCCCCGTTGGTGGAGGTGAGGCTGGGCTCCCAGTCATAGCAGCTCTCCACTTCAAGATGGCACAGCCAGTGCTCTGGGAGAGATTGCAGCAGTAGCAGAGGCTGTCCAGCTAGGGAAGCCTGGTCCGTTAGCCCTCGAAGGTCCTGCAAGATCTAGCTGTCCCTCACTCAGACACATACACATACACATACACACACACCACACGTCCACACACTCTCCTTTTGCTCCCTCATTCACACTCTCCCTCACTACCATCCTTCTGGCCACCATCCTAAATGTTCATTTTTTTTTTTTATTCAATATGAAGTCCTTTTTCTCTCCTGATAACTAGATACAGTATATACAGAATGTCAAAGGCAGGGTTTGATTTATTGTTTAAAGAATGAACCAATTACAGTTATTTTTGCTTTACACTAGGATTATCTAGGCAAAAAGTAAATTAAATGAATAGAATTGAATATAATAGTATGTTTCTGTTTTCCAGTGAAAGCTGGGAAGAATGTGCTCAAAGGGAAACCTGGGAAGAAGCAGCTCTTCACCTGAAAAATGTTCGTTTTGCTTCGGTTGTGAATTCTTTCATTGAGAAGGAGAATTACCATTATGTCACTATACTAATGAAAGGAGAGGTGGATGTGACTCATGATTCAGAACCTAAGAATGTAGAGCCTGAAAAAAATGAAAGTAAGAGAATTATCTATAGTAATGCATTTTTAAATTTAGACAAGTAAATCTTCTGAAGGAATATTACATTATGTTGCCACATAGATTCTCTTCATATGGAAATATAGATATTCTTAAGTCCTGGAATCACAAGGATATAACAGGAAAGAGAACTGGCTCCTGAGTTGGTTTGTATTTTGATTCTTCCACTTAGAAATTTGTGATCTTGGAGAAGTTATTATCCTCTATGCCTCCTTTCTCATCTGTGATAATAGTAACTACCTCAGATGGGTTGTTGTAAGGGGAAAATGAGTTAATGCATTTAAGAACCTTGTGAGCACAAAAAGTATTCAGTAAATATTAGTTTTATTGTTAGTATTTAATTTTTTTTACAAACTATAATTTTAAGTAAAACATTTAATGTGTCTTTCTCAGTTTTCTCACCTGTGCAAGAGAGGTAATAATTTTCTTTTATAGGGAATGATTAACCTGACAAAACAGTTATCTGTTCCTGCTGTGTTGAATTGAGTGCTCTGGAAATTTTAATGGCAATAACTGATGTTTATTATTTATTCCATGTTAAGCATTCTTCCAAGGGGTTTACATATTTCATCTCTTCAAATCTGATGAAAGGAACTAAAGAGAAAAATATCAAACTTACTGATTATATTATTTTCCATATAAAACTTTATTCAAGTGGTCTCATGTGATGGAAGTATTTAATTTCTTTTCTCTTATGGAAGACTGTTTTTATTCAGTAAATACCCACTGAGAACTGTGTGCTGGACACTGTTCTAGAGAGGCACTAAAGAAACAGTGGTGTATAGAATGAAGTCCCTGACCTCCTGGGATTTGCAATTTAGTCGGGGAAAGGCGGCAAGTTAGCAGATATTTTATAATTATAATGATAAGGAATAAGAAGGAAAAACTGTATAAGGGTAGTGGTGCATGTGTGCTGTGTTAGGAAGGGCCTTTGAGAAGGGGACATGTATACAGAGGCTTGGAGGAAGTGATATTTATAGAATGAATAAATCATATCTAACCTGTTTTAGAGATTAATTTGATTGAATGAACAGAAGCAATGTTCCACTCAAAGGTCTATTGAGTCATACAAATTTTTTAAAAAGTAACTACTTGGAATCACCTAAAATGAACTAGCAAAGTCTGAGCTGAGTTGTTTTTACTCACAACACTTTGGACACCAAATACGTGTTTTTCCCCTCATACCAACCAGTTCTCCAACTCTCCAAAAATCAACTGGATGGCCTATATTTCAATTCAGTTCTGACACTATCTATCCAGAGTTGCCATCAGATCCCAAAAGTTAAAGAGCTCAGTACCAATTTCTTCAAACACCATGCAGAAATTACACCTGACCTCCTGTAATTTTGACCACATAACTGTACATCAGGGGTTCCCATAGCTCCTTCTCAGGTTCAATAATTTGCCAAAATGGCCCACAGAACTCAGAAAAATGTTTTACTTACATTACCAGTTTCTTATAAAGATTATAACTCAGGAACAGACAAATGGAAGAGATGCATAGGGTGAGGTATCTGGGATGGGTAAGGAGCTTCCATGCCCTCTCCAGGTTGGCATGCTACCCTCCCAGCATCTTGATGTGTTCACAAAACCGGAAGCTCTCCAAACTGAGTTGTGTAAGGTTTTTACGAAGGTTCCATTATATAAGAACTTATGATTGATTAAATTACCGTCTATTGATGATTGTCTCAATCTCCTTCCCCCCCCCCCCCCCCAAGGTAGGGCTGAAAGTTCCAACCCTCTAATTAAGCCTTGGTCTTTCTGGTGACTAGCCCCCATCCTGAAGCTATCCAGGGGCCCCCAGCTACCAGTCATCTTATTAGCATAAAATTATGGTTGAAAGGGGTATTTTATGGATAACAAAGATGATTCTCTCGTCTCTGTCACTCAGGAAATTACAGAGGGTTTAGGAACTCTGTGCCAGGAAAAAGGGATGAAGACCAAATATATATATTTCTTATATCACTTATCACACCAAGAAACGCCTCAAAAGTATCCAGAGGTCTTCAGTTGGCCTAGGATAAATTTTTCATGCCCAAAGAAGTGGAAGGCTGCCTGGCCAGCATGGCTCAGTGGTTGAATGTCAACCTATGAACCAGGAGGTCATGTTTCCATTCTCGGTCAGGGCACATGCCCGGGTTGTGGGCTTGGTCCCCAGTAGGAGGTGTGCAGGAGGCAGCTGATCAATGATTCTCTCTCATCATTGATATTTCTATCTCTCCCTCTTCCTTCCTGTCTGAAATCAATAAAAAATAAAAAAAAGTGGAAGGCAGGAGAAGTAGGTAAGAAGTGGCTCAGTGGGTTCATTGGGGGTATTCTCTACAAGTCCCTCTTATCTTTCACATCCCTAATTATCCCACATAAAATGAGGAACTGGAGAGGGGAGAGCTCAGAACAATAATAGTGGAAACAAAAACCAATAGTCTTGACACTCTGAAGCTGTAGGGAGAGGCAGTTAATTGGCTCCTTAGTATTACATTTAAATTTATATATGTATATTTCCATTTTAGTTCTTTTGGTAGGACTCAATTTACTTTTTTTGAAGAAAGGTATATTACATAACCTGGCCAGCATGGTTCAGTGGTTGAGTGATGACATATGAACAAGGAGGTTATGGTTCAATTCCTGGTCAGGGCACATACCTGGGTTGCGGGCTTGATCTCTGGTGGGGGTGGGGTGGTGCAGGAGGCAGCCAATCAATGATTCTCCCTCATCGATGTTTCTATCTCTCCCTTCCTCCCTCTCATAAGATAAATAAAAACATAAAAATTTAAAAAAATATTACATATAACTACATTTTAAAAAATTAGTTTTGAGGTATAATTTATTCAGGTAATAAGCACTGATTATTATTATTTTAAGATTAGAGGCTCAGTGCACAAGATTCGTGCACTTGGGGCAGGGTGTCCCTCAGCCCGGATTGCGAGAGGGCGCAGGCCAGGCCGAGGGACTCACTGGTGCACGATCAGGGCTGGGGAGGGACACGGGAGGGCTCCAGGGCATGCTCAGCCCATCTTGCTCAGTCCCAATTGGCCAGACCCCAGCAGCAAGGTAACCTACCGGTCGAAGTGTCTGCCCCCTGGTGGTCAGTGCATGTCATAGTAACTGGTCGACCAGTTGACTGTCTGCCCCCTGGTGGTCAGTGCACATCATAGCGAGCAGTTCAGTGGCCTTAGCATATCATTAGCATATTACACTCTGATTGGTTGAATGGCTGACTGGATGACTGGACACTTAGCATATTAGGCTTTTATTATATAGGACTAGAGATCTGGTGCATGAAATTCATGCACTGTGGGGGGGGCCCTCAGTCTGGCCTGCACCCTCTCGCAGTCCAGAGGCCCCCCCCACACCCGGGAAGCGGGCCTAAGCCAGCAGTCAGACATCCCTCTTACAGTCCAGGACCCTTCGCTCCTTACCGCCTGCCTTCTCACTGCTCCTTACCACTTGGCTTGCTGCTCCTTAGTGATGCCATGGTGGCGGGAGAGGCTCCCACCACTGCCGCTGCACTCTCCAGCTGTGAGCCTGGCTTCTGGCTGAGCGGCGCTCCCCCTGTGGGAGCGCACTGACCACCAGGGGGTAGAGCATCTGTCCCCTGGTGGTCAGTGCACATCACAGTGACCAGTCATTCTGGTCGTTCCGCCGTAACGGTTGCTTAGGCTTTTATTATATAAACTAGAGGCCTGGTGTACAAAAATTTGTGCACTCGGGGGGGAGAGGGGGTCCCTCAGGCCAGCCTGGGCCCTCTCGAAGTCTGGGACCCCTTGGGAGATAACGACCGGCTGGCTTAGGCCTGCTCCCGGCTGGCAGAGGGCAGGCCCAATCCCTAGGTGCAGCCCCTGGTCGGGCTCAGAGCAGGGCTGATTGGGGAGTTGGGGCGCCGCCCCTTGTCATGCACAGAGCAGGGCGGGCAGATTGGGAGGTTGCGATGCCACCCTCAGTCACGCTCAGGGTAGGGCCGATTGGGGGTTGGGGCACCGCCCCCTGTCACACTCAAGGCAGGGTCGATGGGGAGGTTGCGGCGCCACCCCCGTCATGCACAGAGCAGGGCCAATCAGGGGGTTGGGGCGCTGCCCCCTGTCACGCACAGAGCAGGGCCGATCAGGGGGGTTGGGGCTCCATACCCTGTCACGCACAGAGCAGGGCCAATCAGGGGGTTGGGGCGCTGCCCCTTGTCACACACAGAGCAGGGCGGATCAGGGGGTTGGTGTGCCGCACCCTGTCACACTCAGGGCAGGGCCGGTGGGGAGGTTATGGCTCTACCCCGTCACACACAGAGCAGGGCCCGTGGAGGGGGGGAGTTGGGGTGCTGCCCCCTGTCACACACACAGCAAGGCCGATCAGGGGGTTTGGGTGCTGCCCCCGTCATGCTGATCCCAGTGCCGGGAGGCCTCTCGGCTCCGCTGATCCCGGTGCTGGGAGGCATATTACCCTTTTACTATATAGCATAGAGGCCTGGTGCATGGGTGGGGGCCGGCTGGTTTGCCCTGAAGGGTGTCCTGGATCAGGGTGGGGGTCCCCACTGGGGTGCCTGGCCAGCCTGGGTGAGGGGCTGAGGGCTGTTTTCAGGCTGTCGGGTGACTGAAGCTCAAAACCGCTCCTTTTTTTTTTTTTTTTTTTTTCTGGGCCAGCTTTAGCTGTGGCTCCAGCTCTGCGGCCTCTGCTGCTGGGAAAGCGGAAACCCTCGGGCTCAGACTTGTGTTCTACAATTGAAACTCTGTATCAACTTCAGCCCTGAGATCCCAGCTCGCTGAAAGCAGGTTTCTAGTTTTTTTTTAGCTTCTATATGTTACTATGTTTCAAACTGCCCGCTCAGAGGCCTGCAGCAGCAGGCGGGGAACGTTGGAGTCCGCCGTCACTGAAGCAAGCAAGCCTCATGTTCAGTTTAAGCTGCCTGGCTGCCGGTCACCATCTTGGCTGTCAGTTAATTTGTATATCTCGCTGATTAGCCAATGGGAAGGGTAGCGGTCATACGCTAATTACCATGTTTCTCTTTTATTAGTGTAGACTAGAGGCCCGGTGCACAAAAATTTGTGCACTCGGGAGGGGGGCGGGTCCCTCAGCCCGGCCTGTGCCCTCTCGCAGTCTGGGACCCCTTGGGAGATAACGACCTGCTGGCTTAGGCCTGCTCCCAGGTGGCAGAGGGCAGGCCCAATCCCTAGGTGCAGCCCCTGGTCGGGCTCAGAGCAGGGCCAATTGGGGATTTGGGGCGCCGCCCCCTGTCATGCACAGAGCAGGGCGGATTGGGAGGTTGCGATGCCACCCTCAGTCACGCTCAGGGTAGGGCCGATTGGGGGGTTGGGGCACCGCCCCCTGTCACACTCAAGGCAGGTTCGATGGGGAGGTTGCAGCGCCACCCCCTGTCACACACAGAGCAGGGTCAATCAGGGGGTTGGGGCGCTGCCCCCTGTCACGCACAGAGCAGGGCCCATGGGGGGTTGGGGCTCTGTACCCTGTCATGCACAGAGCAGGGCCCATCAGGGGGTTGGGGAGCTCCCCCCTGTCACGCACAGAGCAGGGCCCATCAGGGGGTTGGGGAGCTGCCCCTGTCACGCACAGAGCAGGGCCCATCAGGGGGTTGGGGAGCTCCCCCCTGTCACGCACAGAGCAGGGCCCATCAGGGGGTTGGGGAGCTCCCCCTGTCACGCACAGAGCAGGGCCCATCAGGGGGTTGGGGAGCTCCCCCCTGTCACTCACAGAGTAGGGCCGATAGGGGAGTTGGGGCAGCGTCCCCTGTCACAGAGCAGGGCGGATCAGCGGGTTGGGGTGCCGCCCTCTATCACCCACAGAGCAGGGCCAATCAGGGGGTTGGGGCGCCGCCACTCTCACACTCAGGGCAGGGCTGATGGGGAGGTTATGGCTCTACCCCGTCACACACAGAGCAGGGCCCGTGGGGGTGGTGGTTGGAGGACACTGCCCTCTATCACCCACAGAGCAGGGCCTGTGGGGGGGCGGGGGCGGGGTTGGGGCGCCGCCCTCTATCACCCACAGAGCAGGGCCAATCAGGGGGTTGGGGCACCGCCACTCTCACACTCAGGGCAGGGCTGGTGGGGAGGTTATGGCTCTACCCCGTCACACACAGAGCAGGGCCTGTGGCGGGGGGGGGGGGGGTTGGGAGCTCCCCCCTATCTGGCACAGAGCAGGGCTGATCAGGGGGTTGGGGCGCCTTCCCCTGTCAGGAACAGAGCAGGGTGGATAGAGAGGTTGTGGCCCCACCCCCTGTCACACACACAGCCGCAGGGCGATCAGGGGGTTTGGGCGCTGCCCCCTGTCACACTGATCCCGGTGCCGGGAGGCTTCATGGCTCCGCTGATCCCGGTGCTGGGAGGCATGTTACCCTTTTACTATATAGGGTAGAGGCCTGGTGCAAGGGTGGGGCCGGCTGGTTTGCCCTGAAGGGTGTCCTGGATCAGGGTGGGGGTCCCCACTGGGGTGCCTGGCCAGCCTGGGTGAGGGGATGATGGCTGTTTGCAGCTGGTCACACATCCTTCAGGGTGTGGGTCCCCACTGGGGGGCCTGGCCAGCCTGGGTGAGGGGATGATGGCTGTTTGCAGCTGGTCACACACCCTTCAGGGTGGGGGTTCCCACTGGGGTGCCTGGCCAGTCTGGGTGAGGGGCTGAGGGCTATTTTCAGGCTGGCGGTGACTGAAGCTACCAACTGCTCCTTTTCTTCTTCTTCTTCTTTTTTTTTTTTTTTTTAATTCTGGGCCAGCTTTAGCTTGAGGCTTGGTTCCAGCTCTTAGGCCTCCACTGCTGAAAGTAGGTTTCTGGCCTTTGCTTACAATGTTGCGAATCTGCTGGCTGAAGTCCGGCGGTATTTGTTACAGAGTTTCTTAAACTGCCTGCTCAGAGGCCTGCAGCCGCAGGCGGGGAACATTGGTTTTCTCCGTCACTGAGGCAAGCAAGCCTCATGTTAGTTTCAAGCTGCCTGGCTGCCGGCCGCCATCTTGGCTGACAGTTAATTTGCATATCTCGCTGATTAGCCAATGAAAAGGGTAGCGGTCGTACGCCAATTACCATGTTTCTCTTTTATTAGTGTAGATAGGACCCTCAACATTTTCTTATTTTTATCTTTTCCATGGACAAAATGTCCTGAGATTAGAAGAGAAGAATATGATGAAATAAATGTGTGTGTGTGTTTTATACTTAGTATCCTTCACAAGAAGCAGATATAGAAGCCATTTATTAGTAGAGAAGGTACTGAGGATAAAGCACCAAAGTCACTGACTACCACAGCCTTTAGTCACAAGTGTCATTCACCCTTTCCATTTTTCAGTAGTTCTCCTGCCCTTTCTGGCCTTTGGAGGGATTTGAGTTGGCAAATCCTAGTTCAAATAATAACTTCTTATCTTGCTCTTCTGAGTTGCAGACTTATATTTCTAGTTGCCTTCTAGGTATCTTTTGCTGATGCTCAGAAGGCATCTTGAATTTAGCTCAACAATTCAACTTCAAATCATACTTTTCTTCCTTTAATGAACTTTGAATCTATGAAGAACAGACATTTTGGCTCATTCATCTTTGACTTTTCCAGGCCTGACACTATGCGTGGCTTATAATCAGTGCTAGAATATGTTGAAGAAAGGAACAAAGGAGTGAATATGCAAGCAAACCTCTTCCTGTGAGGTTCTCTAATATAGTATCTAGACTGGCCTACTTTTCTTTTAAACATTTCTTTTTTATCCTCACCCCAGGATATGTTTATTGATTTTAGAAAGAGAGGAGGAAGGTAGAGGAAAGAGAGAGAGCGAGAGAGAGTGAGAGAGAGAGAGACCATTGATGTGAGAAACAAATATAACACCAGGATCAAATGCGCAACCTAGGTATGTGCACTGACTGGGAATGGAACTCATAACATTTTGGTGTACAGGACCATGCATCAACTGGAGCCACCTGGCGAGGGCCTCCTTTTTAAATAACTTCTAAAAAATTACTATTCTACTTTGTTACTATATTACTGTATGTATTCTTACCCCCTAAAGTACAGTAATTTTAAGTAGTTTATATATATTTGTTTCTTTTTATTCATTTATATAAACTTTTGAACTTGTCCGCCTTTATTTTGTTGAGCCTTTGACATGCTAGTAAGCTCAAATCAAGCGGTGTGATTTTATAAGCCCCAAGGTTACTAGCATCAAATCAGAGTTGATCAGAAACACTTGTTCCTCTTTGCATCTCTTAGTTATTTTCACTTTTTTTCCCAGTTGCAACCTACCCAAGGTGCAATGCTTGGTGAGTCTTTATTTATAATGTAGAGATACAGTCTCTGTCCAGTGTTTGTCAGGTCCTGGGTCTGGATGTCCTGCTTCAATTTACCAATTACTGCATCTTTTCTCCAACCATCTGATCATCATTAGGAGGGTCATGCAGATACTTTTCTAGGACATAGGATACACTTAACAGACAGCTCTCTTGAGACTCAATTAACATCTTGCAACACTTTGTTGAGCAGTATCTATCTATATCTCTCTCCCTGCGCCTCTCCTCTCTCTGTTAGTATGTGCCCACAGTTGCTAATTAGACCTTCCTGAACTTATTCCAATTTCTTGGATTATCTGTTCCCTGCCTTCCCAGAGTAAAACTACATATTCTATTTATAGCCAGAGAAATAGTTAGTGGAAGAAACAGTACTTATACATAGCTATATTCATGTATTTATAAAGAAACTTATTTAGAACATGGAGTATACATCTTACTATCATGATCCTATATAATAAAAGGGTGATATGCAAATTGTCCCCTCAACCGGGAATTCAACCAGGAGGCGGGGCAGGCCAGCCAACTGCACGTGGCCCCTCCCCCCAGCCAGCCCAGCCCAATTGGGGCAGTCTGGCCGGACCCCACCTGTGCACGAATTCTTGCACCGGGCCTCTAGTATTTATATATTCACCTAGCATGAGCATCTGTGCTTTTATGTTACTTAAATAAAAGAAAGTGCTATTCCCTAGAATATTTTTTTCTAGGATTTCATGTGTTTTACAACCAACAGACACTGTTAAATCTTTCTTGCTAAAATAGATTTAAAAAAAAAATGAGTCCCTTCTATATTTGTCTTTCAATCTTAAGATATACCATGGCACAGAATATTTTTTATTCTCTGTATAGTTTCCATTACTTTTTTAAGAGATGGAGGAGAACTTAGAAATTCTGTAATCTACCGTATATTATAGGTGAGGAAACTGGTATATTTTAATGTAATGTACCCTATATCAAGTTCTGTGCATTTTGTTTAGCCAGATATTTAAATGAAAATTGAATCATACTAAATCTGGATTTTACCACAATGTGGACCTTGTAAACTTGGCTTCAAGTTCAAATAATGGCATATTTGAAATGATTACATTTTCTTTTTAAGATTATTTGCATAGCATCGCTATTGTACTTTCTTTTATTGGTAGGAGATTATTTTTAAATTTAATTAATTTTTAAAGTATAGGTTAACTTGCCAAAATAAATAACCTTTGTTTCCTTTCAAATTAAGTAAGTTGATTTGGTATCTTTCTTTTTTAGGTTGGGAGTGGGTTCCTTGGGAAGAATTTCCTCCACTGGACCAGCTTTTCTGGGCCCTACGTTGTTTAAAGGAACAAGGTTACGATCCATTTAAGGAAGATTTGGATCATCTGGTAGGATATAAAGGAAATCATCTCTGGAAGAACAAGATTACCTAATTAGAAAAAAAAAAAAAAGACAAGATCCAGAGAATGAAAAATACCTATAGTTCAGAACAACTCCATTTTATCTAAAAAGTTCCAAATCATTACCAGTTTATTTTTAGTCTCTTAATATGCCTACCACCCTTTCAGCCAGTACTTAAGAAAAATTTCCTGGGATTATATTATAATTTATATTCCAGACTCAGAAAATGTATTAAATGGTGATATTGTGATTAATCTGCTTTCTGTATTTCACTATGGTATTTTCTGTGCAGTTTGTCATTATCAGCTTGCGTGGAGTGCAGTAAAATCTGCCTTAGTGTTTCAGTTCAAATAGAGATCCTAATTCAGATGCCAACACTATACACCTGTAGTAGGATTTATCATGTTTGTTGATTTTTCTCTTTTGTTTTATCTAACACAAAAGATTGTTGGTAATATATTGTGATAGTCCTTTTAACTAGAGTGAACAGGACAGGTTATTAGGGTATATTTCCTAGGTTTCTGATTGGGAACCTAAATCAAGAGAAGTGAGAAAAACCTCCTAGGATATGTATTCTATCATTAGCAAGCCATCTAATTTTGGATTTCTCTCTTAATCTCTGTGAGATCCAGTATTCTTATATGTAAAATAGGAAGATTAGACTAGAGCAGTGGTTCTCAAATGTGATTTGGGGAAGTCCTTGAGTCCTTTGAAGGATACTCAAGAGCCAAGCTGTTTTTTTAATACTAAGACATGATTTGCCTTTTTTACTCTCCTTCTTTCCTGAGTGTACAGAGGAGTTTTCTCAGTGCTACGTGATTTGTGCTAACAGACTGAATGCAAGAGCAGATATGAGAATCCAGCTCTCTTCTATTAAACCAAATATTAAAGACATTTCCAAAAATGTAAGACAGTGCCATTCTTCTCACCTTTTTTGTTTGTTTGTTTGTTTTAGAAAATGTTATTTTTCGTGAGTTATTTAACATTTGATGGGTTTTATTTGTAAATGAATTAACAACATTTAAAAATATTTCCAGTTTTAATTCCTAATGTGATAAATGTCACTGATAAAATCCTCCGAAAACCAAAACTCTTTGGGGTACTCAGTAATTTTTAAGAATATAAAGGGATTCAAATAAAAAAGTTTATGAACTGCTGGATTAGATCACAAGTTTACATCTTTTTCTTTATGAGCCCACTTCTGTAAAATCACATGCTTCTTTTAGAGCTGGTTACATTTGAATTTTTCCCTTTTAAAAGACTCAAGTATCACTGTAATACATGCTACAAAAGAATCTTTTCTCCAGTAATTGGATATCATTTTTTAAGTTCTTAATTGTTGCTTTTGCAAAATTATATGTGTACATTGTATAATTCACCACTTATAAATTTCATTTTCTATTTTCACATACTTTTCTTGATATTAGAATGTTTGAGGAGCTCAATTATAATAAGTGTATATTCCTTGAACTTCAGATAAACTGGTGAATGTCACACAGTTTTCTGCTCCTATTTGATTACTCCATATCCTTCTGTGGCTTGCTCATTATTTTTACTCCCTTCTTCAGTTGACTTAATCCCTGTCCCTGGCTTCTTCCTGCATGGTAGACATGTGAGGTTAGATAAGAAGAACCCAGACAAGTCCTATGGATGAAACTCTTCCATAGGTTTATTTCAAATGTAGTTGGTTGGAAATTTATTGAGATATCTAGTTATGCTGTACTTTTAAAAAAAATTCTTTATTGTTGAAAGTATTACATAGGTCTCCACTTCTTTTCCCCCATTGACCTCTCCCCACCTGCTCCTGCCCCCCAGCACATGCCCTGATCCCCCTACTATGCTGTACTTTTCTAAGCAGATATTTTATAGGTTCAAAACCTTGTCATAAACCTATAGCATTTTACCAGGTCTTCTACTTTAAATTTTTAGTAGCTAGAATGAGGAGCTTGGGAGGTTTTTATTTTTTTATTTTTTTTTAACCCAACTAGACATGAAGGTTTATTATAATGGAAAGGAAAAACTAACCCAAACTCTTATTTAAAGGTAAGAGTTTTATATTAGAAGGGAATTGCATTTACCCCTACATCTAATATTCTCAGTTGGTATCCAGTAATCACTTGGTAAATATTTCTGTAAATGAGTGAATGAATGGAGCAGGACTTAGAACTCTTTTTTTTAAATTAAATCTTTATTGTTCAGATTATTACATTTGTTCCTCTTTTTTTCCCCCCCATAACTCCCCTCCTCCCAGTTCCCGCCCCACCCTCCGCCCTCACTCCCCACCCACTGTCCTCATCCATAGGTGCACGATTTTTGTCCAGTCTCTTCCCACATCTCCCACACCCCTTTCCCCCCCAAGAATAGTCAGTCCATTCCCTTTCTATGTCCCTGATTCTATTATAATCAACAGCTCATTCTGTTCATCAGATTATTTATTCACTTGATTCTTAGATTCACTTGTTGATAGATGCATATTTGTTGTTCATAATTTGTATCTTTACCTTTTTCTTCCTCTTCCTCTTCTTAAAGGATACCTTTCAGCATTTCATATAATCCTGGTTTGGTGGTGATGAACTCCGTTAGCTTTTCCTTATCTGTGAAGCTCTTTATCTGACCTTCAATTCTGAATGATAGCTTTGCTGGATAAAGTAATCTTGGTTGTAGGTTCTTGGTATTCATCACTTTGAATATTTCTTGCCACTCCCTTCTGGCTTGCAAAGTTTCTGTTGAGAAATCAGCTGACAGTCGTATGGGTATTCCCTTGTAGGTAACTGAGTTTCTTTCTCTTGCTGTTTTTAAGATTCTCTCTTTATCTTTTGCTCTTGGCATTTTAATTATGATGTGTCTTGGTGTGGTCCTCTTTGGATTCCTTTTGTTTGGGGTTCTCCGCGCTTCTTGGACCTGTAAGTCCATTTCTTTCACCAGGTGGGGGAAGTTTTCTGTAATTATTTCTTCAAATAGGTTTTCAATATCTTGCTCTCTCTCATCTTCTGGCACCCCTATAATTCTGATGTTGGTACGCTTGAAGCTGTCCCAGAGGCTCCTTACACTATCTTCGCATTTTTGGATTCTTTTTTCATTTTGCTTTTCCGGTTGGATGTTTTTTGCTTCCTCGCATTTCAAATCATTGACTTGATTCTTGCGCTCCTCTGGTCTGCTGTCGGGCGTCTGTATAATATTCGTTATTTCAGTCCGTGTATGCTTAATTTCTAGTTGGTTCCCCAATATAAGATCGAGGGTCTTATTAGTTTTCGTGTAGATCTCATTAAGTTTATCGGCAGCTTCTAAACAGTTCTTGAGAGACCTTAAAAGTGTGGTTCTGAACTCTATATCTTCGATTGACAATTTTGTCCTGTTTCTTTGTCTCCGCATTTTGTTATGCTTCCTTGGTGCACCCCCTAGTGATCTTTGTTCGCAGTCTTATAGTTAAATCTTGATTGTTGTAGCTAATTCCAGGGAGGGTTTGACCTCCAGGCCAAGTGGCTATGAGAATCAGCTGTGTCAGCAGTGAGAGAACTTCTGTCCTCTAGGGAGGTGCTAATCTAGCCTTTGCCTGAGGCTATCCGGCAAATGCCTCTGTGCAGGGCTTGGGTAGGGTGGGTCGGACAGGCTCAACAGGGTGGGCCGGAGAGAGCAGTTATGGCAGCTCTCAGTCCTGTCCCCAGGGGCTCTGCCTCTCTGAGTCCCAGCACCCGCTGCAAAGCTCGGAGAGAAAGCTGCACTCGCTCTGACCGAAGCCAGACAGTCCCGCTTCTCCCGTTTGAGTCTGGGTCCCTAAAGACTCGCCCGGATCTGGAGCTCAGAGTCTGCGACTCCCTCCCGATTGAAAACGCCAACCGCGCCCTCCACCGCCAGCCTGCTCCGCGCACTCCGCACCTCAGAATTTGACTTCAGCACTACGCCTCCTCTGAGTGTCCGTATGCGTTTCTCTTTCCTCCTAGTTGTAGGACTTCCACTCAGCCAGCGTTCCTGTGGTTCTGGGTGATGTCCCTTCCGTTTTTTGGTTTCACTTTTGAAGTAGTTGTTCAAAGCAGCAAACTCCGGCGTTAACCTATGCCGCCATCTTGGTTCTCCCCCAGGACTTAGAACTCTTAAGTAAACAGTTAACTCTTAGATAGTTTGAGAATTTTCTTTATTAGAAAAAACCAATGCTGACTACTAGCAATGTTCACATAAAATTAAATGTCAGCTGGAGTTCCTGAAGTATACCTCATTCTGCCAGGACACTGGGGAGTCTGAAAGACCTCTTCATCTATTTGCTAAATCAAGCCCTGAGATGGCCTCTATCCTAAGATAGGCAAGTGCTCCAGTACTCACTCTGGCTACATCCAAGCAAAAGGCATCCTAGTGGAGCATGATGTGAATGCAGCCTCCCTTAGATCTACTTGAAAGAGATTTACTGCCAGCTTTCCAAATAAGCCAAATACTTTCAAAAGAAATATTTCCTTCTTTGAGGCACCAAGGGCCATGTTAGTCGAGGATTGTGGAGAAGTAAAGCTCAGGGAGTCATCCATAAAACAGATGGATGAAAAAAAACATTGTCTTCTTCCAACATAAAATCACATATTGACACTGCCTCTGTATTTTATGTTAAATATTTATTTTATCTATGCTGTACATAGAAGTCAGTACTGCATGTGAGTAGTGTTTATGAAAAATGCAAGTTAATGATAACAATACCCATTGCTTAAAGGTGTTTACCAAGCTTCCCATTTTATGGACTCCAAGAAACTAAATATGGAAGTTCATACTTAAGGTCCTCCATAAACCTACTGTGTGCCAAGTACTGTGATAAGTGGTTAATAATATTTATACTGTAAGTTAAACCCATCATACTTACTTAATCCAGCAAATTTTAATTCTAGATTTCCTTGTATTTTTATGTTTGAAATGTTTCAGTATTTAGCTTTTTGCATAATATTGCTTAATAGCTTACTTAATATGCAATGATGTATCACTCATCTTAATTTTCAGAACAATTTATGGGCAAAGGAACAAAGTAGGAAGCAAGAGCAGCTTGTCACCAGCTTCAGTTTGACCTGATATTCCTGTCCTCTATTCTTTCTTCTTTGCAGACTTACTTTTCACCTATTCTTTGATGATTCTCCAAACAACATTACCTGTAGCTCAGACTTTTTTTCTAAGCTCCAGACCCAATCACACACCAGTCATCTCTACCTGAGATTTCCCATGTCCTTCTAACTTGATGTATTTCAGACTGAATTTCCTCTCAGAGAACGACTTTACCATCTGCTGAATTGCTCAAGTTTACATTCCCTTTCCCCACATGGAACAGTTACTCTGTCTTCTCCGTTCTATTTCTTTGGTATCTGTCGAATCCATCCCCATTACATTGTCCCAGCTGCCTCTCCCCTGGTCCAGATCTTCTTCTTCTTCTTTTTTTTTTTTTTTGCAGACTGTTCCTGCATCTTTACCCATTCATTTAACTGATTGACATAAAATATACATAACAACAATTACCACCTTAACCCTCTGACTTATTTTTGACATTACTCCTAAGAGTGACTTATCAAAAACATAAATTTGGTCATGTCTATTCAAACTTCTTTTTGGAGTTCCCCATCACCTGTAGGATAAAATTCTTAACCTTACATACAAAGTCTTTCATAATTTCCCTAGACTGACTTTCCCATCACACCTCCTTCACTTTCCTACACACTACACTCAGGCATATTTTCTTGTGCTTCCTCAAGTGTACCATGCTGCTTTATGCCTTCTTTCTGGAGTGTCTACAGCTCCTTCTGAACTGAATGTCACCCACACTCTCAATCTGCCTTAGCAGAGCCTTACTAGTTTTCATACCTCACTTCAGTGGTTCCTTCCTCTGTGATGCCTGGAGTTTTTCACCCCCATGCTTTCTCCCACCTCATTAATCTACCACCAGTGTGTCCCATATATCTTCCTTAGCTCTTCTCCTTTATTCATGTACTAGGGGCCCGGTGCACGAAATTCGTGCACTGGGTGTGTGTGTGGGGGAGTGTCCCTCAGCCCAGCCTGCCCCCTCTCACATACTGGGAGCCCTCAGGCGTTGACCCCCATCACCCTCCAATCGCAGGATCGGCCCCTTGCCCAGGCCTGACGCCTCTGACAGAGGTGTCAGGCCTGGGCAGGGGACCCTCATTTCCCCCCATCACTGGTTCTGCCCCCAGCCCAGGCCTGATGCCTCTGGCCCAGGCATCAGGCCTGGGCAGGGGACCCCCAGACCCCTCCGATTGCTGGCTCTGCCCCTTGCCCAGGCCTGATGCCTCAGCCAGAGGCGTAGACCCCCACCACCCTCTGATCACCTGATCGGCCCCTTGCCCAGGCCTTACGCCTCCGCCAGAGGTGTCAGGCTTGGACAGGGGACCCCCATCTCCCCCCGACCACTGGCTCTAGCCCCCGTCCAGGCCTGAGGCCTCTGGCCCAGGAATCATGCCTGGGCAGGGGACCCCCATCTCCCTCTGATCGCTTGCTCCACCCCCCGCCCAAGCCTGACGCCTCTGACCCAGGCTTCAGGCCTGGGCAAGGGGACCATCATATCCCCCCAATCCCCGGCTCAGCCCCCCTCCCAGGCCTGATGCCTCGGCCAGAGGAGTTGACCCTCATCACCCTCTGATCACCAATCACCGGATCGGCCCCTTGACCAGGCCTGAGGTCTCCGGCAGAGGTGTCAGGCCTGGACAGGGGACCCCCAGCTCCCTGCGGTTGCAGGCTCCGCCCCTGCCCAGGCCTAACGCCTCTGGCCTAGGCGTCCGGCCCGGGCAGCGGGGACCCACAGCTGCAGCGGCCCCGCGATCGTGGGCTCCGCTTTAGGCCCAGGCAAGGGACCCCTAGCTCCTGGGACTGCCAGCTTCGACCGTGTCCAGCTCTCATCGCTGGCTCCACCCCTACTTCCTGCTATCACTGGCCAGGGTGGCAAAGGTGCCTGATTCTCCGATCATGGCTGGGGGGCAGGGCAAAGGCGGCCCCAGGGCCGCCTTTGCCCTGCCCCCCAGCTCTTAGCTCCCCCCTGGGTTTCTGATCACTGTCAGTGGCAGGGGGCTTCTTCCTGCTTTCCCTTTCGCCTCCCTGCATTGTGCCTACATATGCAAATTAACCACCATCTTGTTGGCAGTTAACTGCCAATCTTAGTTGGCAGTTAACTGCCAATCATAGTTGGCGGTTAATTTGCATTTACCCCTGATTAGCCAATGAAAAGGGTATCGTCGTACGCCAATTACCATTTTTCTCTTTTATTAGTGTAGATAAAATAAGCCTGCAGATTCTCATCCAAGATGGCAGAGTAGGGGAAAGCTGCATTCGGCTTCTAGGACCACTTCAAAATTACAACTAAATTATAGAACAATCAGTCTGGATAACCATCTGAAGACTAGCTGAACAGAAGTCATGTAACTACAGTATATACAGAAGAAGCTATGTTGAGATTGGTAGGAGGGGCAGAGTTGTGAAATGGGCTGGCCTCACACCCATGTGTGGCAGTTGAGAATTTGGAGGGATATCGCAGCTGCAGAGGTCCCCCCTGAGGAGTGATGAGTCTCAGTCCTAGGTGGGCTCTGCAACTGAAAACACTAGTGCTGGGAAGACAAGCCCACATAACATCCAGCTGTGAAAATCAGTGGGGATTCTATCTGCCCAGGTGAGATGGAAGGCTACTAGAAAACCAGGTATCACCTTAAAGGGATAGCTAGGAACTTGCAGCCACTCCCCCTCAGCTCCGACATCAGCTTGGAGCAGTGCCAGATTCACAAGGAGAAACTGAGTGGTGTGCTTTCAGAGCAAGGGCTGGAGAGAGAGCCTCCAATGACACTGTGTTGAGTCCTCCTCACTCATGGCCCATGGGCACAATCTTTCCTGGTTTGAGCACTTCCCCCACACAGCATTAGATTGGTGAGGCACACTAGCTCCACCCTGACAACTCCCTATGTCTCTGCATTACTATATTCCCACACAGCCAAAGACCCTGTGAGCAGGAACCAGTCTGGGTCCACATTTCAGTCTTTTAAAAAAAACTCATGAATTGTGGTCAATGGCATGGGGGTGCCAGAACCACACAGGGAAAAACTTGAGTTGTGTGGTTTTAGTTGCCCTACCCATCTTCTCACATGGCTGATAGGTGCCACATTTCCTGTGTTGAGCCCTCCCACCACATGGCCAAATCTAATCTATAGCTTGGTGAACTCTACTAACTCCACCCTTAGACCCCATCTCACCACAAAGATCTTCAGGCCCCAGGCAGTTGCCTTGGTGAACTTGAGACTTTTTCTGAGTGGCCTCAGGTCCAGCACTGGTGCTGAGTTTGAGTCTGTATTAACCTGGTGAACACTACTCATTCCTACCTGGTGAATAATTCCTTGAGGACCTGCCTCATGCATGCAACTCGTGTACTATCTGAGGCTTTCAGTGGGTAAGCCTAATAGGCAGCCAGCATGCAGCAGTGGGTCTCAGGGTGCCTTGGGTTTTTGCTAACTTGTTCCAGGCCCAGTACTGGTGGTAGCTGGCCTTGGTTCCAAGCTTAGCCCCTCTTAACCATGAATTGGTCACAGGCAGCATCTAAAATTGACCTGCATCAGAGTCCTTCCCAAGAAGCTCCAGAACCAAAATACCTGAGGTCTGGCTTCAGGCCACAATAGAACACCACCCAATTATCTCCACAAGTGGCACACCCTAAGGGAGGCCTCAACAGTCAACAGACCCTACTGTGGCAAGTTCTGATTTTGGGGTCAGGCCCCTGCATAGCCCCTCATACAGTGGCCAAACCTCACAGCCAAACAGCCTGGGAGTCAACCTCAGCCACGGACATGCCAACAGTAACCAAGGCTCAACTATAAAGGAGGGCACACACAACCCACACAAGGGAAATTCCTGGAGTACCTTGCTCAGGTGGATCAGGGAGACTGCCACACTGGGCCCCAAACACCTACTGCATAAGGCCAACCTACCAAGACTGGGAGACATAGCACGTCTACAGAAACAAAGAAAGGCAGCCAAAATGGGGAGGCAAATAAACATGCCACAAATGAAAGAACAGGAGAAATCCCCAGAAGAAAAACTAATCGACAGAAGCAAGCCATCTACAAGATACTGAGTTCAAAATAATGGCTAAAAGGATGCTCAAGGAACTGAGTGAGAACTTCAGTAAAGAGATAGCAAACATAAAAAAATGACATATAAGCTAGAAAAAGAACCAGTCAGAAATAAAGAATACAATAACGGACATGAATAATACACTAGAAGAGATCAACAGCAGATTAGATGAAGCAGAAAATTGAATCAGCAGCTTGGAAGACAAAATAGCAGAAAACATCCAATCAGAGCAGCAAAAAGAAAAAAACCAAAACAACAAAAAACGAGGTAGTTTAAGGGATCTTCAGCAACATCAAATGAAACAATAGGAGTAGCAGGAAGAGAGCAAGGGATTGAAAACCTATTTGAAGAAATAATGACTAAAAATCTCCCTAACCTTATGAAGGAAAAAGACAAGTCCAGTGAGTGCTGAGAGTCCCAAATAAGAGGAACCCAAAAGGGCCCACACCAAGGCACATCATAATTAAAATGCCAAAGATTAAAGACAGAGATAATCTTAAAAACAGCAAGAGAAAAACAGGGACCAAGAAGGAACCTCTCATAAGACTGTCGGCTAATTTCAAGGCAGAAGCGAGTGGCAGGAAATACTCAAAGTGAAGAAAAGCAAGAACCAAGATTGCTCTACCTAGCAAGGCTATCATTTAAAATTGAAGGAAAGTTAAAGTGTTTCTCAGACAAGAAAAAGCTAAAGAAGTTCATTACCACCAAAACAGTATAACAAAAAATGTTAAAGAGACTTAAGAAGAATAAATGTTTAAAGGAGCACAAATGTGAATTAAAAAAGGGCAATAACTATATAACTATCAATAATAACTTTAAATGTAAATGGATTAAATGCTCCAATAAAAAAATGAGATCCATATAAATGCTATCTACAAGAGAACCAGTTCAGTTCAAAAGACATTCAGACTGAAAGTAAAGGGATGGAAAAAGATATATCATGCAAATTTTAAAAAAAAAAATGTTGGGGTAGCAATACCTATATTAGACAAAATAAACTTTAAAAGAAAGTCTATAAGAAACAAAGACATTTCATAATGATAAATAGATCAATCCAACAAGAACATATAACTTGTAAACATTTATGAACCCAATTAGAAGTACCTAAACATATAAAGCAAATATTGATGGACATAAAGAGATTGATAGTAATATAGTAGAGGAGGGAACTTTAACACTCCATTGACATCAATGGATAGATCTTTCAGACAGAAAATCAACAAAGACATTTAATGACACACCAGATGGATTTAATTGATATTTTTAGAGTATTTCACTCCAGACTAGCAGAATATACATTCTTTTCAAGTGCACTTGGAACATTTTTCAGGATAGACGATGTTAGGCCATAAAACAAGTCTAAATAAATTTAAGAAGATTGAAATCATATCAAGCATCTTCTCTGATCACAATGGTATGAAACTAAAAATTAAAAGGAAAAAAAAAAACACCTTGAAAAACACAAACACATAAAGGCTCAAAACACATTACTAAACAATAAGTGGGTTAACAATGAGATCAAAGAAGAACTCAAAGATACCTTGATGTAAATGAAAATAAAAATACGATCTAAAATCTATGGGACACAGAGAAAGCTGTCCTAAGAGGGAAATTCATAGCAATACAGGTCTCCCTCAGGAAACAAGAAAAACAGGAATTAAACAATGTAATGTAACACCTAAAGAAACTAGGAATAGAAAAACAAAACCTAGTGAGTAGAAGCATGGAAATAATATTAAGATCAAAGTGGAAATAGACAAAATAGCATCTAAATAATATAAAAGATTAATGAAAGAGCTCATTTGAAAATATAAACAAGATTGATACATGTTTAACCAGACTCATAAAGAGGAAGGCCCAAATAAATAGAATCAGAAATGTATGTAAGAGGAAAAGTGAGAATTGATACCACAGAAATACAAAAATCCTCAACAAAATATTAGCATACTGAATTTAGCATACATTTAAAAGATCATACATCATGATCAAGTGGGATTTATTCCTGGGGTACAAAGATGGTTCTCTTCTGATTTGCTGTACACAACAGCCCCCAAAGAGGGTTGACTTGATCATTTTGAAATATGCACCATGTAAGTGTGTCTGACTCTTCCTTTCAGTACTCCAGGATCAAATGATTTTTTCAATGGAAAAAGCAGCCATCTAAAAGCATGGCATTTTTGTTTAAAGATTTATGCAAACTTTGGATTACACTTCATGAGATCATGTTTGATTATAACATTTTTGTCCTTTAATTAATCATATTTTAAAATTAACCCTCATGTGTATTTGTCTTACATTTTTAAATTAAAAATTATTTTAACGTTATTATTGCAGGGTCCCCCTTCCCCACCCCACTTTGCCTACCTCCACCCTCCCCTATCTCCCCCAGAAGGGTATTTGTCTTTTAATACCTTTCTGACCCCTTATACAACTCTTTGGAGGCATTTTTTACCTTTGGGAAGCAAGGAGTTTGAAATGTGTTGGATTTAGTACTCAGTCCCTTTTACTTTATTTTTTATACTTAGCAATATCTGGATTTGTTTTATTCATTTACTAGAGGCCTGTTGCACAAAAAGATTCGTGCAATAGGCCTTCCCTTCCCCTGGCTGCCGGCACCGGTTTTCCTCTGGCACCCGGGACCCAGGCCTTTGCTCCGTCCGGAGCCGCCATCAAGCCTTCGCTGCTCTGTCCAGAGCCACCTTCAAGCCTTCGCTGCTGCGGCCGGAGCTGCCTTAAGTCTTCGCTTTGCGCCTACATATGCAAATTAACCGCCATCTTTGTTGGCAGTTAATTTGCATATCTCGCTGATTAGCCAATGGGAGGCATAGCGAAGGTACGGTCAATTACCGTGTCTGTCTATTAGATAGGACTAGAGGCCTGGTGCACAAAAATTTGTGCACTCGGGGGGGGGGGGTCCCTCAGCCTGGCCTGTGCCCTCTCGCAGTCTGGGACCCCTTGGGAGATAAAGACCCGCTGGCTTAGGCCCGCTCCCGGGTGACAGAGGGCAGGCCCAATCCCTAGGTGCAGGCCCCGGTCGGGCTCAGAACAGGGCCAATTGGGGAGTTGGGCGCCGCCCCCTGTCATGCACAGAGCAGGGCGGATTGGGAGGTTGTGATGCCACCCTCAGTCACGCTCAGGGTAGGGCCGATTGGGGGGTTGGGGCACTGCCCCGTCACACTCAAGAAAGGGTCGATGGGGAGGTTGTGGCCCCACCCCCTGTCACGCACAGAGCAGGGTCAATCAGGAGGTTGGGGCGCTGCCTTTGTCACGCACAGAGCAGGACCCATCAGGGGATTGGGGCTCCGTACCCTGTCACGCACAGAACAGGGCCCATCAGGGGGGTTGGGGGTCTGTACCCTGTCATACACAGAGCAGGGCCCATCAGGGGGTTGGGGAGCTCCCCCCTGTCATGCACAGACCAGGGCTGATCAAGGGGTTGAGGAGCTTCCCCCTGTCACTCACACAGTAGGGCGCCGATAGGGGAGTTGGGGCACCGCCCCCTGTCACACACACAGCAGGGCAGATCAGGGGTTGGGGCACCACCCTCTATCACCCACAGAGCAGGGCCGATCAGGGGGTTGGGGCCCGCCACTCTCACACTCAGGGTAGGGCCAATGGGGATGTTATGGCTCTACCCCATCACACACAGAGCAGGGCCCGTGGGGGGAAGGGGGTTGGGGCGCTGCCCTCTATCACCCACAGAGCAGGGCCGATCAGGGGGTTGGGGCGCTGCACCCTGTAACACACAGAGCCGCAGGGCGATCAGGGGGTTGGGGAGCTCCCCCTATCAGGCACAGAGCAGGGCGGATAGGGAGGTTGTGGCCCGCCCCCTGTCACACACAGAGCCGCAGGGCGATCAGGGGCTTTGGGCGCTGCCCCCTGTCAATGCTGATCCAGGTGCCGGGAGGCCTCTCGGCTCCACTGATCCTGGTGCTGGGAGGCATATTACCCTTATACTATATAGGATAGAGGCCTGGTGCATGGGTGGGGCCGGCTGGTTTGCCCTGAAGGGTGTCCTGGATCAGGGTGGGGGTCCCCACTGGGGTGCCTGGCCGGCCTGGTTGAGGGGATGATGGCTGTTTGCAGCTGGTCACACACCCTTCATGGTGGGGGTCCCCTCGGGGGTGCCTGGCCAGTCTGGGTGAGGAGCTGAGGGCTGTTTTCAGGCTGGCGGGTGACTGAAGCTCCCAACTGCTTTTTTTTTTTTTTTTTTTTTTTTTTTTTAATTCTGGGCCAGCTTTAGCTCTGAGGCTCCAGCTCTGAGGCCTCTGCTGCTGAAAGCAGGTATCTGGTTTGTTTGGGTTCTATAATCAAAACACTGTATCAACTCCAGCTCTGAGATCCCGGCTGGCTGAAAGCAGGTTTCTGGGGTTTTATTTAGCTTCTATATTTGTAACAATGTTTCAAACTTCAAGGTCAGAGGCCGGCAAGGCAGGCGGGGAACGTTGGTTTCCTCCGTCACTGAAGTAAGCAAGCCTCATGTTAGCTTCAAGCTGCCTGGCTGCCAGCCGCCATCTTGGCTGGCAGTTAATTTGTATATTGCCCTTATTAGCCAATGTGAAGGGTAGCAGACGTACAGCTAATTACCATGTTTCTCTTTTATTAGATAGGATGTGATTATTATCTATCTCTCCCCCTACCCGCCCCCCCTAAAGTCCAGGAAGGCTAGGTGTATCCTCAGCACCTGCAAAGTGCTCAAAACATGTAAGGAAGTAATATACAAGGGATTGGGGGGGGGGGGCAGGGTAGAAGTGGGGAGGAGGTGAGATGGCTATGGGGCACTAGACCACATCCGGTATGGCAAATATTCCTTCTTACTGACTTACCTGATTGGCCCAAGAAACCTTTTCAATACAGCAACCTATCAGTCAATACGAGATGAAGGGTAATTGAAATCTGTGCCATATGATCTCTAATGGTAATATTTGATTCTATATATCAGAAGGTAAGGCAGTTAAGATACTTTATGAGGTTCCAGCAAAAGATTTAGGGGCAAATAGGCCTTAAGAAATTTAAGTAACAACTGTGTGGCAACAAACTCCTTTAAGTGGCCAAAAGGTCAAGTTGTTTATAAGAAAATCACTTTCTGGGGATTCTTCCCCCTCCCTACATGGGAGTCAGTTCTGTGGGACCCTTTTCCTCCTCCCTACTTGGGAATCCATTCTGTGGGACTCTTCCCACTCCCTACGTAGGAGTCTGTACTTGTTCTTCAATAAATCTCCATCTTTGCTATAAGAAAGAAAAGAAAATCACTTTCCCATACATTCTAATCAGAGAGATATATCATGACCAGACTTAGTCTTATAAAAATTGCAGAAAAACATTTAAGTTGCAGATACAACAAAAATACTTGTTAACTGAAATATTAGCCAAATTCAGTTAAAATGGTCTTAAGTATATTATATATATTGGTATATAAGGGACCTCAATATGCCAACACATCTACACTAATAAAAGAGAAACATGGTAATTGGCGTACGACCGCTACCCTTTTCATTGGCTAATCAGCGAGATATGCAAATTAACTGTCAGCCAAGATGGCAGCCAGCAGCCAGGCAGCTTGAAACTAACATGAGGCTTGGTTGCCTCAGTGACCGAGGAAACCAATGTTCCCCGCCTGCGGCTGCAGGCCCCTGAGCCAGCAGTTTCAAACATTGTAACAGATACCTCGGGACTTCAGCCAGCAGATTCGCAACATTGTATGCAAAGGCCAGAAACCTACTTTCAGCTGGAGGCCTAAGAGCTGGAGCCAAGCCTCAAGCTAAAGCTGGCCTAGAATAAAAAAAAAAAAAGAAAAAAAGGAGCGGTTGGGAACTTCAGTCACCGCCAGCCTGAAAACAGCCCTCAGCCCCTCACCCAGACTGGCCAGGCACCCCAGAGGGGACCTCTACCCTGAATGGTGTGTGACCAGCTGCAAACAGCCATCATCCCCTCATCCAGGCTGGCCAGGCACCCCAGTGGGGACCCCCACCCTGATCCAGGACACCCTTCAGGGCAAACCAGCCGGCCCCACCCATGCACCAGGCCTCTATCCTATATAGTATAAGGGTAATATGCCTCCCAGCACCAGGATCAGTGGAGCCGAGAGGCCTCCCGGCACCTGGACCAGCGTTGACAGGGGACAGCGCCCAAACCCCCTGATCGCCCTGCAGCTCTGTGTGTGACAGGCGGCGGGGCCACAACCTCCCTATCGGCCCTGCTCTGTTCGTGACAGGGGAAGGTGCCCCAACCCCCTGATCAGCCCTGCTCTGTGCCTGATAGGGGGGACCTCCCCAACCCCCCCCACCCCCCCTCGCCCACAGGCCCTGCTCTGTGTGTGATGGGGTAGAGCCATAACCTCCCCATCAGCCCTGCCCTGAGTGTGAGAGTGGCGGCGCCCCAACCCCCTGATAGGCCCTGCTCTGTGGGTGATAGATGGCGGTACCCCAACCCCCTGATGGGCCCTGCTCTGTGTGTGACAGGGGGCGGTGCCTCAACTCCCCTATCGCCCCTACTCTGTGCGTGACAGGGGGCAGCGCCCCAACCCCCTGATTGGCTGTGCTCTGTGACAGCGTGGCGCCGCAACCTCCCCATCGACACTGCCTTGAGTGTGACAGGGGACGGTGCCCCAACCCCCCAATCGGCCCTACCCTGAGCGTGACTGAGGGTGGCATCACAACCTCCCAACCTCCCTGCTCTGTGCATGACGGGGCGGCGCCCCAACTCCCCAATCGGCCCTGCTCTGAGCCCGACCAGGGGCTGCACCTAGGGATTGGGCCTGCTCTCTGCCACCTGGGAGCAGGCCTAAGCCAGCAGGTTGTTATCTCTCGAGGGGTCCCACACTGCGAGAGGGCACAGGCTGGGCTGAGGTACCCCCTTCCCCCCCGAGTGCACAAATTTTTGTGTACCGGACCTCTAATATATCAAATAAAAAAGGAAATATCTCAGAGGATAAACATCCATTACACATTTAGTTAATAGTTTACACAGGCTCTTATGGGCTGAATCACCCCCCCCCCCATTCATATGTTGAACCCTAACCTTCAGTATCTCAAAATGTAACTATATTTGGAGATAAGACCTTTAAAGGGGTGATTAAGTTAAAATGCACTATTAGGGTGAACCCTAATCCAATCTAACTGTTGTCCTTATAAAAAGAGGTGATTTAGACACACAAGAGACACCAGGGCTGTGGGGTGCAGAGAAAAGGCCATGTGAAGACACAGCAAGAAGGTGACCATCTGCAAGCTAGAGACTTGCTGAACCTCCCATACCTTGGGACTTCTGGTCTCCAGAAGTGTGTGAAAATAAATTTGTTGTTTAAGCCACTAGTCTGTTATTTTGTTATGGCAGCCCTAGCAAGCTAAACTAATGGGTGACCTAAATCTCACAGCTTACAGAACTGCAAGAGAATCGATAAACGCTTGGTGTCATGGGTTCCCATACACTCTATGCCCAGCATCCTTAAATTGGAGCTTTGGCAGCATTGAAGCTATCTCTTAGAACCAAGTTCAAACTTGCCCATTCCCTGGCATTTGAAAACAGGGTATGAGAAGAACTTTTGATGTGGAAAACAAAATAACATGAAAAATTTCAAACATATCGGAAGTAGAAAACAGTACAATAAACTTCCATATACCCTACACCCAGATTCAACAAGCACCAAGATTTTGCTGTATTTACTTCAACTCTCTTCACCCTCTTTTCTTTTCCTTGGCTGTTGTATAATTTATTTAAAATTAACCAGCTAATATTTTATTATAGACTGTGTAATGGACATTACACGACTAATTTACATATTTTGGCATGTCATTAAAGCTTTTTTTTTTTTTTTACAGTGTAAAATTTTTATATTTAGAATTAGGCAGCTAGACTCAGTTTAGATGATCCCAATTTTGTTGGCAACATCCAAAGCACCGTAGTCAGGAGCCAGTCGAACATAGGCCTTCTCTCGCCCTCAGGCCTGATCAGGGTGCTGACCTTGGCCACATCAGTGTCATAGAGCTTCCTCACAGCCTGTCTGATCTGGAGCTTGTTGGCCTGGACATCCACAATGAACACCAGTGTACTATTGTCTTCTATCTTCTTCGTGGCTGACCCGGTAGTCAGGGGGAATTTGATGATGGCATAGTGGTCAAGCTTGTTTCTCCTGGGTGCGCCTTTCTGAGGATATGTAGGCTGCCTCCGGAGCCTTAGTGTCTTTGGCTGTCGGAAGGTGGGTGACGTGAAGATCTTTTTTTGTGTGGCTGTGGACACCTTTCAACACTGCTTTCTTTGCCTTCAAAGCCTTTGCTTTAGCTTTGGCTTTGGGAGGGGCAGGAGCTTCCTTCTTAGCTTTTGGCGCCATCTTTGTAAAAAGCTAAAGCTAATTCTTATTAATACAAAGGTAAAAAAAATTGAACTGAGATAAAATACATTCTAAAATCTTTTTTAAGATCAAGTTTTAAATTATTTTTTAAAAAACACCACTTTATTCTTTTTCTTCCAAAAAGAATGTCAGTGAGGACTCTCATAGCCAGTTAGCCTGGAGGTCAACTCACCCCTGGTATTGCCGGCAACAATCAAGGCTTAACTACAACAAGACTGCGCACAAAGACCACTAGGGGGTGCACCAAGAAAGCATAAAAAATGCGGAGACAAAGAAACAGGACAAAATTGTCCATGGAGGATATAGAGTTCAGAACCACACTTTTAAGGTCTCTCAAGAACTGTCTAGAAGCCGCCGATAAATGTAGTGAGATCCTCAAGAAATCTAATGAGACCCTCGATGCTGTGATAAAGAACCAACTAGAAATTAAGCATACACTGACTGAAATAAAGAATATTATACAGACACCCAACAGCAGACCAGAGGAGCGCAAGAATCAAGTCAAAGATTCGAAATGCGAGGAAGCAAAAAACATCCAACGGGAAAAGCAAAATGAAAAAAGAATCCGAAAATACGAAGACAGTGTAAGGAGCCTCTGGGACAGCTTCAAGCGTACCAACATCAGAATTATAGGGGTGCCAGAAGATGAGAGAGAGCAAGATACTGAAAACCTATTTGAAGAAATAATGACAGAAAACTTCCCCGACCTGGTGAAAGAAATAGACTTACAGGTCCAGGAAGCGCAGAGAACCCCAAACAAAAGGAATCCAAAGAGGACCACACCAAGACACATCATAATTAAAATGCCAAGAGCAAAAGACAAAGAGAGAATCTTAAAAGCAGCAAGAGAAAGAAACTCAGTTACCTACAAGGGAATACCCATATGACTGTCAGCTGATTTCTCAACAGAAACTTTGCAGGCCAGAAGGGAATGGCAAGAAATATTCAAAGTGATGAATACTGAGAACCTACAACCAAGATTACTTTATCCAGCAAAGCTATCATTCTGAACTGAAGGTCAGATAAAGAGCTTCACAGATAAGGAAAAGCTAAAGGAGTTCATCTCCACCAAACCAGTATTATATGAAATGCTGAAAGGTATCCTTTAAGAAGAGGATGGAGAAGAAAAAGGTAAAGATACAAATTATGAACAACAAACATGCATCTATCAACAAGTGAATCTAAGAATCAAGTGAACAAATAATCTGGTGATCATAATAGAATCAGGGACATAGATAGGGAATGGACTGACTATGCTTGGGGGGGAAAGGGGTGTGGGAGATGCGGGGAGAGACTGGACAAAAATCGTGCACCTATGGATGAGGACAGTGGGTGGGGAGTGAGGGCAGAGGGTGGGGCGGGAACTGGGAGGAGGGGAGTTATGGGGGGAAAAAAGAGGAACAAATGTAATTGAACAATAAAGATTTAATTAAAAAAAATAAATAAATAAAAGAAAAAAAAAGAAACTGATATGAGAAAAAAAAGAAAAGAATGTCAGTGTGGGCCTCTGAGAAACCCACTAGTTGTGATTGCTAGTTAATTGTATTTATTATATCTCGTTCATTCACACTCCAGAATTCTACCTAACAATGTATAAAATGCAACTGGATTTACAGAAATAATTTCCTAAATTACACTGGAAGTAGTTTAAATTAAAACATGCTTAAACAGTATAAACAAGTTAGTTTATTTTTAAAAATTACTATAATTACAAATAGTACAAATTGAGACATTTTTCCTGTTCCTGTGACAGAAGCTGACAACCTTCACTTTCAGTAGGGTTTTTGATATTTTGATATGATGCACATTCAGTGATATGCTGCCTTTAAAAAAAAATATTTTCTAAATAATTCCAGGAAGCCTATTAGTGATATATACATGGGTCATTTACCTCAAATCTTATTTCCAGAACTACTATGTACAAGTCCAACACAACTAAACTAGAACAGGGTAAGAAGGCACTGAATCAAATAATCTTTTTTCCCAACAGTAATTTTTCTTTTTTAATCCTCACTCAAGGATATTTTCCATTGATTTTTAGAAAGAATGAAAGGAGGGGAAGAGACAGAGATATCTATGTGAGAGAGACACATCGATTGGTTGCCTCCCTCACACACCCTGCCTGGGGCTGGGGATCGAGCCTGCAACCAAGGTAAGTGCCCTTGACCAGAAATGAGCCTGGGACCCTTCAGTCCATGGGCCAATGCTCTAACCACTGAGCACCCAGCTAGGGCCCAACAGTAAATTTTGATAATTCTCTAAATATTCAACAAATGGTTTAGAACTAAAATCATGATTTTTGGCTTTAAAAAGTAAATCTGTAATTTTTAATGGGCTGCACAATTCCACTATGGCCAATATTACCTTTTTTTTTTTACAGGTTTGCTATTGTTTAAGAAACAGAATTCTACAGTATTCAATTTTGTATGCTTTTTTAATCAGAGTCACTACTACTGCTTGAGGAGTCTGTTGACATAACCTCTACATCATCTTCATTTTCTTTATTATGCCCTGGAGGTTCCAACAAAAAGTCATTACTGTGATTTGGTGGTAACATATTCATTGCCATATCATTTGATTGCCAGGGATACTGTGGAGCAAGGACATCTAGAGAAAAGAAAGAAGCACATGTAAGAATCTACTAGTGATTATTTACTTCTAGATAATTCTTCCCTCCATGCAATTATTTTGAAATAACTATTTTTTTTAGACTACAAATCAAAACACACATTTGGCCAAATTAACGAAGATCCAATTTATCAAGGAAGAGAGTAATGTTTTAGTAACTAGAACCTCTGCTTTATTTTTAAAAAGTCCTACTTTATCATAAGTAACTATTTATATAGTCAGTAGATAATTTTTCTTTTGCAAAACATAATTACAAATCACATATTTGCTATACCTATGGATGTATGTACATATACAAGGTGAGGCAAAGGTAGGTGTACAGTGTGAGTACGCAACACATTATTTTTTATTATTTACTAGAGGCCCAATGCATGAAAATTCATGCAAGCATAGGCCTTCCTTCCCCCGGCTGCTGGCACCGGCTTTCCTTTGGTACCTGGGACCATGGCTGGCTTCCTCCGGCTGCAGGCAGGCACCTGGGACCCAGGCTGGCTCCGCCCCTAACCCCAGCTTTGTCAGGAATGACGTAGGGAAGACGTCTGGTCTAATTAGCATATTACCCTTTTATTATTATAGATTCTTGTGTTACTTTCCATACAAACAACTGTACATCTGCTTTTACTCCACCCTGTATGCTAGATGACATATTGCTCTATATATTCTTTGTATACATTATAGTTAATGTATACTATACTATGCATTACAAGTTTAAACTGCCTTTTAAGCCGTCAAATCCACTCTTCTCCCTTGATCCTAAAAATATTACTCCCTTGCCAGCAGCTGCACTGTTAAGCTTTTCCAGTAGAGGGCACTGGAGGGACTCTATCCAAAGCATCTCGGACCTGATGCTTTCCTTCTTACTCTTGTGCCTGGCTGGTGTACAGGACAAGTGGTGCTCACCTCCGAGCCAGTTTCAGTGGCGTCCCAGAGGATGGTTTCCCAGGAAAGTTTCAACACTACCCCAAAGGGTAGCTTTCTAGCAAGTCTTGCTGGAATTCTAGTGGGTAATTTCCTGTTTGCCAGCTCTGGCCTGTGACACCTAACTTCTCTGCCATCCAGTGGGCCATGGCTATTCCCCCTCTATTGAGGGCACCATGATAAGAATGTAGGCCTTGGAATGGGGGTGGGGAGGAACCTTGGGTACACTGACTTGTTATTAGATGTAGTAGCTGCTCCCCATAGCTGTTATTCCTTTAATAGTTAGTATCTTGTTACTATACTAGTTATTAATTCTTTAAAATCTCCTTGTCCATACTGCTGGTGTGGTTCTGCCTCCTAAATAGACCTTGACGGGCATATGATATGGTACAACTGAGATAGGCCACTAAGCCAGAACAAGTGGAACACAGAAACTGGGACAGATAGCTGGACAAACTGACAGAGCAATTTACAGATACAGAAGGTCACCTCCCCAGAGATAATATCTAGGCCTCAGTTGTATTTCAGTTCCAAACCCAGAAAAGCAGCAAAACCAGATGGGTGACATCAGGTCCAGCTGCCATGACTAACGACCCCCCGCCCCTGACACTGACTAATCAGTGAAGACCATGACCCTGAGCAGCACACCTAGAAAATTGAAGAACATTCTGTTGAAACCCTCCCCTGTGACCTCCCCTAAGGTTCCTGCCTGCAAGAGAGATAAAAGCCTCAAGACAAAGGACCCAGCACTGGCTCTCCTTCCTAGAGGCACACCAGAACCTCCCCACTTCTTCTTCTTCCACAGGAATGCATCTCCTAAACTCTAAGGGATCCCAGGAGGCTTTCAACCACGGCAGCAATGGGCAGCAGCAGTTCGTCCCAGGCAACCCCTTGAACCTGTCCCCAAGACCCCCATTTCTCTGATTTCTTAGCCAAAGCAGACCAGCCTAGGCTCATTTCCCCAGTTCTTTCTTGTTTCACTCCCAAGCTTTATTAAATGTCCTCTAAAATTCAAATGGACTCCTGTTGTGAAATTTTCCCTGCACAAAGTAAAAAACCCACATACTATCAGCTGGCCCTAGGCAGATCCTCCAACAGCCAGGTCCCCTTTCCATAACAAAATCACAAAGAGAAAAATGAGGCGATATCCAAGGAAACTAATGCACAGTGAGTTCCCAGTTTGTACTTTAGATAATTAATGAAAATAATGCTTACAAAGCATTTTTAGTAACACAGGGACATCCTTACAATGAGAAGAAAAAAAAATTGCTCTAAATATATATACATTCAGAGCACATTTTTAACAATGTAAATAAATAAAACAGAGGAAAATCATAAAATACTAAGTGACTGATGAAAAGGGTAGTATTTTCCTTTTTTAACTTTAAAATGTTCTTCCAAATCAAAACAAGTCACTTCTATAAAAGATAACATATGGAAAACATAAAGTAACATACAAGAATAGCACAAACCATACTACATGCAAAACTTGAGCCAAGTCTCACAAAAATGGTATTTTATAAAGTTATTAAAAGCCTATAAAAAGCTTTGTTATTCATTTTAACGGGGTGTTCTAGGAGTGTATCCACTTTATCATCTTTAAACTCAAAATATGTATTTCTTACTGTTTATACAGTACGTCTCACAATTTTATTTTATTATTATTTTTTAATCCTCACCCAAGGATATTTTTTCCATTGAACTTTAGAGAAAGTGGAACAGAGAGGGAAAGACAGAGAGAAATATTGATATGAGAGAAACACATCGATTATTTGTCTCCTGCATGTGCCCCAACTAGGGCCTGAGCTGGGAAAGAGCCTGCAACTGAGGTATGTGCCCTTGACTGGAATCGAACCTGGGACCCTTCAGTCCACAGGGCTCTATCCACTGAGCCAAATCAGCTAGGGCTATCTCACAATTTTAAAAACCAATGTTTAGAACAATAAAAATAATGAGAGAGCCCAATGCCTGAGAAAAATGGCATATTAACAAATGAGAGAAAGGTCAGTTTATTCTAATTTCATAACCTCCATCTAGAACTAAGAGTAGAATAAATTGGCAGAAAACAGCTATTAAAATGAATCAGATCTGGTACCGAAACTTGTTCAACAGCCAAAACTTTGGTCTGTCTGAAAGCATTCTTTTAATTAGTATTACCTGGCAATCTGCCTGCCGCAAGTGCATCTCCAGGTAAATGACCATTCACACCATTAGTGGAAGGATTGTTCATTTGACCCAATAATCCACTTCTCATCTCTAAATCCGTTGGGTATGGTCTCCGTGGGTCCCCTAAAAACACACACAAACGTAACAAAAACCCAAACCCAAAACAGATGACTTTTAATTCGATTGGTTCATTTTGAAAAATTCAAGCTAAACTTTAAATTTTGAAATATGAAGGACATCTTATCAATTGTTACTAAGAGGATAATATATTTAATACATGTATTTTTATTTCTTCTCTAAATCTTCACCATAATATACTATTCTCTATATAAAAAAATGAAAGTTTGTCAATTTAGCAAAAATTCAAAATGACAAATTTAAAAAGTTAAAATGATCTTGATTCTTCTAACTTAACTGCATTATTTAGTATGAAAATAATGATACATACTCTGAGGGAGAACAGATCATGACACTTTTTTTTTTCTTCTGATGGAAAGGACTGAATGCTTACTGGAAGAACTATCTAAATTAAAACTTTTTTCTAATCTCGTTCATCTTGTCATTTAAAGACTAATTCTTTGACTTTCCAGTGGAGTATCAGGGGTGAGTAATCTTTATTTCCAATCATAAAAGCATACTAAATAGTTTGGGGTTGATCAAAACTGGGCCAGATTTGGACCAAATTTTTGATAATATTTCTCACAAACTCCAGTTACTGATCCCAAACAATGTAGTTACTCTTAGTTTTCTTAGTATGGCAAAATACCAAAATACCATCAGGAATTACTGAAGTTGAGATAACTATCTCCCACTCCTCCCAAGGCTGCTGCTCTACCTTAATATCTCCATCTTATGTTTTACCCATTGTCTATTATATAGTTGCAGCTTGTTACTCCCTTTGCTGTCTTTTTTACTCTAGCTCTTCCCAGTCCTGTATGTTTGCAATTGGGCCGCTCAGTGCTCTATCTTTATCAAACCTAATAGCTGGAATTGTCTGTTTCCCAGGCTGGAATATTTGTGGAAATCCTAATGGCTCTAAAAAGTTGGCTTCTGGCCAGCATGGGTTTTACAGGCATATAAATCTATAGCTTTAGAATCATCACATATTAACTTGTGCTTTTAAAATTATTTATTATTAAAAAATAAGAATAAAACAAACACAGGTCCTAGTGCCAACAGCTTTGTAGAAAACCAAACCAATAAAACCAATGCCCTACATTCTTACTTATAAAACCTTAAAAATGTGAAAATACGTAGAATGTTACATAATTCTGTATTTAAATACATTCTATATCTAAATCTTTTTCTCTATTTTTGTGTACAATCATGTAAGAATTTTCACATATATTTAGTAAAAAAAGAAGTATTTTTACCTGGAACCCAGGTCAGTGGGGCACACACAGCATTACTTGCACTAATCCTATGTGCATACTTAATTATTTCTTCAGAGGAGATAGCACCTGAGAGAGTAAAGAGTTGAGTGTAAATACAGAAGTTTATAAATGCATAAATCATAGTTACATATACTACTTAATTTTTAAATGATTTGAAAATAGGATACCTACCTTCCCTAATAATATCTGAATGCATAATGTGACTTAAATCATATATATTTCCAAACAAAAGAGCAAGACATTCAGAAAAATCAGCTGACATAATTAAAGTATTAAAATCTGGGAGAAACCAAGATGGTGGCATAGGTAAACACCTGAAATTGCTGCCTCATACAACCACTTCAAAAATACAACTAAAAGACAAAAGGGACATCATCCAGAACCACAGGAAGGCTGGCTGAGTGGAAATTCTACAACTAGAAGGAAAGAGAAAAGCACACTGAGACTCAGAGGAGGTGCAGAAGTAAAGTGCAGAGGTATGGAGGCGCGCGGAAAGGACTGGCGAATGAGGACGCGGTTGTCTTTTTCAATCAGGAGGGAGACACAAGCTCCCGACTGCTCTGAACTCCAGTTTCGGGCGAGTCTCTGGGGACCCAGACTCATACGGGGAGAAACTGGACTGTCTGGGATCGGGCGGAACTTGAGGGCAGCTTTCTCTCAGAGGTGCTTGCAGCGATTACCACGGGACACTGAGACCCGGGGCCTCTTAGGGCAGGACTGAGGAGCAGCCATAGCTGTTTGCTCCACCCTGTTGATTCCCTGAGACCCCTGCCCCACCCAAGCTGTGCGCAGAGGATTTTGCATATGAATGGCCTGGCCCTTTGCAATCTAAAATTACCTAACAAACTGCAGCTGGGTCAGAGAGACCGAGAACATCCAAAGGAAGGCCCAAGGCCCCAAAGCAGCTTGCATTGCTTCACAGCTGGGCCTCATCTGGGCACCTCCAAATCCCAAACAAAGAAGAGGAATCCACAGATCTCTCCGTAGCTCCTGCTGGGTAGCCTCAGGCAGAGGCTAAATTAGCACCTCCTTAGAGACCCAAGAGCCAGTGTACCCAGTGGTCAGAGTGGGACCATCCAGATTACAACTCCTCAGATCCATAAGGGACACACTCGGGGGGCAGACTCAGAGAGCACCAAAGACCCACTGAAGCAAGTCTTGCCCCATAAGGGTGTCTCCAGCACGGAAGGTCTTTCACTGTAGACACAGCTGATTCTCACAGCCAATTGGCCTGGAGGCCAATTCTTCCCAGTGATACCAACAACAATCAAGGCTTAACTGTAAGACTGTGCACAAAGCCCACAAAGGGGTGCACCAAGAGTGTCCACCTCAGGTAATTGGGGAGGCTGAGCTACTGGGCCCTAGAGGACACCTAGCACAGAAAACCACTCTATCAACACAGGGAAGCAGCCAAAATGTGGAGACAAAGAAACAGGCCACAAATGACAGAAATGGAGGAAAGCAAATGACTGGATATAGAGTTCAAAACCACGGTTATAAGGTTTTTCAAGAATTTTCTAGAAACCGCTGATAAATTTAGTTAGACCCTCGAGGATATGAAAAAGGACCAACAAGAAATTAAGCATATACTGACTGAAATAAAGAATAATATACAGCTATCCAACAGCAGGTTAGAGGATCGCAAGAATCAAGTCAAAGATTTCAAACACGAAGAAGCAAAAATCACCCAACCTGAAAAGCAAAAGAAAAAAGAACCCAAAAATCTGAAGATAGTGTAAGGAGCCTCTGGGACAACTTCAAGCGTACCAACATCAGAATTATGGGGGTGCCAGAAGAAGAGAGAGAGAGCAAGATATTGAAAATCTATTTGACGAAATAATGACAGAAAACTTCCCCTACCTGGTAAAAGAAATAGACGTACAAGTCCAGGAAGCGCAGAGAACCCCAAACAAAAGGAACCCAAAGAGGACCACACCAAGACACATCATAATTAAAATGCCAAGGGCAAAAGACAAAGAGAGAATCTTAAAAGCAGCAAGAGAAAAACGGTTAGTTACCTACAAGGGAATACCCATACGACTGTCAGCTGATTTCTCAACAGAAACTATACAGGCCAGAAGGGAGTGGCAAGAAATATTCAAAGTGATGAATAGCAAGTACCTACAACCAAGATTACTTTACCCAGCAAAGCTATCATTCAGAATTGAAAGTCAAATAAAGAGCTTCACAGATAAGAAAAAGCTAAAGGAGTTCATCTCCACCAAACCAGTATTATATGAAATGCTGAAAGGTATTCTTTAAGAAGAGGAAGAAGAAGAAAAAGGTAAAGATACAAATTATGAACAACAAATATGCATCTATCAACAAGTGAATCTAAGAATCAAGTGAATAAAAAAATCTGATGAACAGAATAAACTGGTGAATATAATAGAATCAGGGGCATAGAAAGGGAGTGGACTGACAATTCTCGGGGTAAAGGGGTGTGGGGGGTGTGGGAAGAGACTGGACAAAAATTGTACATCTATGGATGAGGACAGTGGGGGGGTGGTGAGGGCAGAGGGTGGGTTGGGAAGCGGGTGGAGGGGAGATATGGGGGGAAAAAGAGGAACAACTTTAATAATCTCAACAATAAAGATTTAATAAAAAAAATTTTAAAAAGTATTAAATTTGGGAGACTATCATGACAATGCTCAATAACCTCAATTTTTAACTACCATTAAATACTATTACTATTCTGAAAGCAACAGTGAACACATATAAAAGAGAACATAATACTTCATTTCCCAGTGATATCCAAATCAGAGCATCAGTTCACACTGTATCACTCAACTGTTAACATAACGGACTCTAAGCTTATAAGTAGACCTAAGTAGAAAGATGTTTACAATATATTCATTAAGAAAAAAAAAAAATGGCTGTGAAGTAATATGTACAATGTGACCTGACTTTTTTTTTAGAATACTGGTATATGTATACATATGTATATGTACTGTTCTTGTTATATATGTATGTATAGATCTAAAAAAACAACCACCCTGCTGCCCTAGCCAGTTTGGCTCAGTATATAGAGCGTTGGCCTGCCGACCAAAGGGTTCCGGGTTCCATTCTAGTCAAGGGCACATACCTCGGTTGCAGGCTCCTCCCCAGCCCGGGCTGGTTGGGGCTCATGCAGGAGGCAACCAATCAATGTGTGTTTCTCACATCGATGTTTCTTTCTGTCTTTCCCTCTCTCTCCCAGTCTCCCTAAAAATCAATGGGAAAATATCCTCAGATGAGGATTAACAAAAACAACAACAAAGAAAAAATTCTGGAAAGATATACACCAAATATCAATAGTTATGTGAAACAGGAAAAGAGGAAAGTTCGACAAGTCTGAGATCATTAAATGTACATTATTAAACGGAAGCAGCCAGAGTTTTCATTACAATTCTGACTTTTAGTATGCAAAATAAAAGATCCCAAAAGGGAGCCTTTTAGAGAGAAGCAGGAGGGAACAGGAAGGCACGCTGTGTTTCTGCATGTATACATCCCAAAGACATAACTCATTCTAACTTCATGATGGTCTTAGTCCCACTACAATTGTCCAATGGATGTTTTCTTTCATTCTCAGTCCTATCTTTCAAGACTCAATTCAAATCCCACTCGCTTCCAGATCACAGTTCTCTTTTTCCAACAATTTTTTAAAGCTATTGTCTTTACTGCACATTCGAGTACATAGCCATTACTTGCCTTTTATTATTGCTGTTTATAGCTGAAAGAAGATGTAATACTTGGGCACAGCACTAAAACATAGCTGACACTTTATAAAGAAAATTTATTGGAACCTTCTGACAGTAGCAAATGATTACTAATAATACTCTCATCAGTTTCTTGAGACTAAAAGTTGATTTTTTCCAGAAAGTCTTTCAGTGTTCCCGTAGTACTAACCTTTTCTTGCCTTATCTATTGATTTCAGTTTTTCTTTTGCTTGGTAAACAGCTGTTGCCTAAAGAACATTAAAGAGAAATATGGTTTATTCTTCACAATATCAAGCCCAGTTTTTTTGCTTAATTCATAGCATCACTTATCCTACTGGAACAATACCCAATTTGGAAATCCCCACAATTTATTTGTAATATTCTGAAACAGCACTGGATATCATTTACATCACAGCTATACTTAATGAAGCAACTATTATATTCATGAATTAGTCTCCATTCACAAATTACTTGTTAGAAATAACATATAAATTGAATTGTTTACCAACATTTTTCTTTATGTCCATCATTCAGAAGAGATCTAGACCATGAACCAACCCAAAAGCATCCTATTCTTTCACCTAATTCAAGAATAAAATATCTAAAAATGTATTTTTTTAATTTACAAGATATATTCTTGCATTGATCTCTTATTCATTTATATATTACCATTACCTTCATGCTTAGTGACTACTATATGAACTCCTCACCCCATTTCTCACACAGGTACACTGAAGGGTAAAATGAGGTTAACCTAGTATATGCAACCTCAACTATAATACAGTGGTTAAGAATATGGCATTGAAGAGATTTATGTTTAAGTTACATCTCTACTTTTTACCCTCCTTAAAATCTTGGTTTCTTCATTTTTAAAATGCAAAATGGCTTCATATAATTGCTATGAAGATTGAGATAATGCAAGTGAAGAGTAAAGTACAGGGCCTGGTGCACAAGTGATCAATAAATGTCAGTTGCTATTACCTGTATCATAAAATTCAGTGTTCACTGTCTTTAACTCAATAATTATATTTGAAACTTAATCCAAAGAATATAATCCGAAATGCAAAAGTAAAAAGGCTTTTCTGAAAGAATATTCATCAAAGTATTCTTTGTAACAGAAAGTTAGAAAACTAAATGATATAATTATATAAAAATGTTTTGATTTTAATAAATAGTAATAGAATGTCAACTAGTACCTTATTAATTAAAATAGATAAAAAAATGTACACACCTGAGACTAAAAGGATCTACACGAAACTGTAAATAGTGGCAGTCTTTGAGCAGTGCGACTAAAGACAATTTTCCCTCTTCTTTCTCCTTTTTTTGTATTTTCTGAATATCCTTTGATAGGCAAACCTATTTTCTGGAACATCTCCCACTTTGAACAATTCATTTCCCAACCAAGTTGTTCACAGAAAAAAATGTCTCGGTTGTGGAACCAAACTTAGGTTTTGGGCCTGACAGCCCTTTCATGCTGATATATCAGCGTGACAAAAAGCATCTCTCAGGCAACAAAGGAGAGAATGCTTTTGTTGCTGGTGAAATCAAACAGACTAGTACAATTTTAAAACATAAAGGGGCCACCAAGAGCGCTAATGTTGCTAAGGGTGTGAAAGAAGCAATGATTATAGGCAATTGAAGACATAAAAAAACTTGTTGATTTGGATAAATGAAAAGCAGTTAGCAGTGAAAGCATTTTGGAGGCAGTGATATATGAACTCACAAAGATGCTGCATACAGACCTGAAAGACACCCCTGGAATGAGTGCTGAAAATGATTTCTTTAAGGCAAGTATGGGGTGGTTCGATAAATTTAAGAAAAGAAGTGTTTGTTTATAGATTAAACAGTATATTAGGCATGTACTGTATATAAGAAAGGTCAAAACAGGAAATCATTTGGAGGTCTGGAACGGATTAATTCAATTTATATTATTTCTAATGTGAAAATGTGATTCAATTTTCAAACAAATCGCTTCTTGAAAAGCCTTCCGGAATAAAACTGAGGTTCCACTGTGTTACTTTTTTAATGAAAAATAGATTTTATTAGAAGTATTTACTTGGAAGCAAAAAAAAAAAACCACCTCAAAACAAAACAAGTAAAGGAAAGAAAAAACAAAAGAAGTTTTTACTTGGGGTCATTTCTGTAGTAGGAGTGGTTCATTAATCCCAAACTGCTCAGGCTTCTATATATTGGAGCCCAATTTGACACATTTTGGAGAGATTTATCAGGGTCAAGAAAGTCAGCTATGTCAGATCCATATGAAAATCAAACACAGTTGTGTCTGCAACACTACCATACAACAATTATATTAGTTAGTATATAGTGAAATAACTGGGCAAATAATAGCAAATAAATTGCCTCTTTGAAACAGTAGCCAAGAACAAGAAAAAGAAAAACTAGAGCCCTTGACATCTATCCTAATCCCACCTAGTTTAGGATGGAAGACTAACTAATATAGATTTTAATCAATTTATAAAATTGGTACATATTTTTACTGATTTTGAAATATTTGGCCAAACTGAAAAGTTGTCACTTTCAGACTTGGAAAATAAAGTTTCTGCCACTTCAAAATACTGATATTAGAGCCCTAGCTGGTGTTGCTCAATGGTGGGACACTGTTCTGTGCACCAAAAGGTTGCCAGTTCAATTTCAGTTTAGGGCCCAGGTTGCAGGCTTGGAGCTGGTAGGGGATGTGCAGGACGCAGCTGATCGATGTTATTCTCTCACATCAACAATGCTTCTCTCTCTTTCTCCCTGTCGCTTCCTCTCTCTCTCTAAAAATCAATTATAAAATACTAATAGTAGACTTATTTTTCAAGAATACATGAAATAAACAATATCTTTGTTAAAGAACCAGACTGCCAACTTACCAGTATTTGTTCAGCTTCCTTTAGCTGTTTTTGTAACTGCTGAATATCACTGTCTCTCTTCTCAACTTCTTTTTCTAAAACTTGCATTTCATGGTGAATTTTTCCCTGATTAAGTGCCAATTTCATTAGTTCCTGAAATTCCCCATCTCTGTGAATTAATAACTCCAGCACCTGTCAGGTAATAGTTGATTAAAGCAGACAACAAAATAAAAAACTACATTCCAATGAAACAATCCATCTAATACTTGTCTGGGTTATAAAATTTTAACATATTCAAATATTTTTAATCCTTATTGAAAATAAAAATAGCCTATTTATAATTATTTTGGAAAACATTAATATTAATATTTCCTTCTTTTTGTAATTATGTGTTTATTTTTTCATACAAAACAAAACTAGCCTTTCAGAACTAGCAATATGCTAAACGAACAAGTTTATTAATTTCCCAGGGAAGAAAAAACTTAGAAGTTTATCCTTAAAAATAGAATGCAGTGGAGGTTCCCCCAATTTTGATACTTGAGATGATTTTAGTTGGCACCAAGAACTTAAAAAACTTTTTATAATTACACATTTGTGCTAATATTAGAAAAATATAACTGTCACACAAAACCTGTGATTTCCTGTATAGTATTGCTCAGGATGAAGATGATTTATAAAAGAGCAATTTCAAAAAATAGTAAATAAGTTTTGGCACTAACTATAAAGGTTAAGAAGCAAAAAATAGAAAGTTCGAGTTCAAATCTCTAGTTTTTTATTTATTAGCATATGACAAGGGAAAGTTACCCGACCTCTTGGAGCCTGCTTTCTCATTAGGAAAAGGGCATAATAACAGTACCTTATCACAGACAGTTGTTATGAAGATTGATGATATAATGTATTAAGTACACATAGAAAAGCTCAATAAAGGGTAGTTATTGTCATCACCCACCTGCCATTGACTATAGAAGATGCAATCTAATCTAAATACCCTTACTTTACTCTGCTAGAAGGACATAATATATTAGAAAGGAATTGGCTATCCAAATTCAGAATCAATTTTTAAAAATATATTTTTATTGATTTCAGAGAGGAAGGGAGAGGATGAGAGAGACAGGAACATCAATGATGAGAGAAAATCATTGATCGGCTGCCCCCTGCATGCCCCCTACTGGGGATCGAGCCTGCAACACAGGTATGTGCTCTTGACCAGAACTGAACCCAAGACCTTTCAGTCCACAGGCTGACACTCTATCCACTGAGCCAAATCAGCTAGGGCCAGAATCAATTTTTAAAACATTATTAAAAATTTGTTAAAGTCTAAAAAATACAGACATGGATGCTCAAGTTCCTTTTGATATGAAATGCCTCTCATTTTTACAGGACTTCTGATAAAATAGACAAAAGACTGTACAACATCCTGTGTTGAAATTTATATTAAGTATCAATAAAAAGTGTTTTTGTAAGAAGTGCATTCTCTTTAATAGGCCTATAATCCCCATTCTTAAGTGACAAGAGGAGAAAGCTAGGTTTCCATTTCCATAAAAACTATATTTAAAATAAAAATATTAACCAAAGTTAGTATACATTAGTTCCACGAGAGCTTTCAAGAAATTTACACAGTTTGACCTATTTTATAAACCATCACAGAGTAGTAAAAATTCTCTTTAGATTTTATTGTTGAGTAGAGAAAATTATCCAACTGAAGTCAGAAGACCTAGATTCTACTTCCACTTATCCATTAACCTTTAATTCATTTACCCACCCTGAAAGAGATCAAATTGAAGACCATTAAGGTCACTTCTAACTTTGGAATTTGATATATATGAAAATATGAATATTAAAACAAATGGTGGTTAGAAAGTTTCAAATGGCATATCCCTCTAATATTTAACAGTTTTAATGAAAATTATTCAGGAATTCACACAGTACTAAGTACAAGATATAATTCACAGAACGCTAGTTCTTTCTTTTTTTTTTTAAATATTGATTTTAGAGAAAGAGGGAGAAGAGAGAAACATCAACGTGAGAGTGCAACATCAATTGGCTGCCTCCTGCATGCGCTCTACCAGGGGTTGATGCTGCAAACTGGGCATGTATCCGGACCTGGAATTGAACCAGCAATCTTTTGATGCACAAGCTGATGCCCAACGAACTGAGCCAAATTGGCCAGGGCAAGAATTGCTGGTCCTTAAAAAGTATAAGAAAGGTTAGTGCAGGTTTTGGTTATGATCTCCTGAATAAACTGGGTGTCTGGTTCATAGCTAGCATTTACTAAGTGCCTAGAAAATAAAGTAAAAAGTCATTTCTCACTTTTCGCTTATCTATACTAATAAAAGGATAATATGCTAATTAGGGCAGACATCTTCTGGACGTCCTTCTGGACAAAGCTGCAGCAGCTGCCTGAGGCTCAGGCAGGCTGCAGATGAAGGCTGCCGCTGAGAAGGCACGAGGCTCAGGCAGGCCGCCGGCCCGAGTCTCAGGGAAGTGACAGTGGCTGCGAGGGCCAAGGCTTAGGCAGCCACAGTGGCTGGCAGTGGCAGCAGCAGAGGAGTGATGGGGGCATTGCCTTCCCCTGATTGGCTGGTTGCCTCCCACAGAGGAAGGCCAGACTGAGGCCCTATGGGGAGCGGGCCTAAGCAGTCAGAAGGACATCTCCTGAGGGCTCCCAGACTGTGAGAGGGGGCAGGCTGGGCTGAGGTTCCCCCAAGTGCATGAATTTTTGTGCACCGGGCCTCTAGTCCTATATAATAAAAGCGTGATATGTTAATTGTCTGACTGATCAGTTGACCGTTTGACCAGTCACTATGATGTGCACTGACCACCAGGAGGCAGACGCTCCGACCAGTAGGTTAGCTTGCTGCTGGGGTCCAGCCATTCAGGACTGGGCGAGAAGGTTGGACACACCCTGGAGTCCTCCTGCAGTCCCTCCCCAGCCAGCCCCCACCAGCCCCAATCCACTGGCCAGGCCGAGGGGCCCCACCCATGCACGAATTCGTGCACCGGGCCTCTAGTTTTATATAAATTCCTAATTAATCCCACATTATCTATAATAATAAAAGCATAATATGCTAATTAGACTGGACGTTCTTCCAGACTACCTTCCGGACGAAGCTGCGGCGGCGGGGGCGGAGAGGGCCAAGACCCTTGCACGAAGTTCGTGCATCGAGCCTCTAGTTTAATAATAAAGAATTTGAGATTGGGATTCTTTAATAACACATTTGTCTCTAGGCTCTTGCTTTTTCTGAAAACAAAACAAACTAACAGCAACAACAAAAAACCCCAATCCTAATATTCCTTAATCCTAATATCCCTTTTTTTCAACTTGTAGCCTCCTCTTGAGGGAATTGATCATTGAAGAAAACAAGTTCTAGGGCACCTCTATTTATAGTACATCAGATTCCTCTGCCCTCAAAAGATATCATAAGATGAAGTTAAGATAATGGGGGAGAGCAGAGAAACCAAGATGGCGGCATAGGTAAACACCAGAGTTTGCTGCCTCGAACAACCACTTCAAAAATACAACTAAAAGATGGAACAGACATCATCCAGAACCACAGGAAGGCTGGCTGAGTGGAAATTCTACAACTAGAAGGAAAGAGAAAAGCAAACCGAGACTCAGAGGCGCAGTGCAGAAGTAAAATACTAAGGTACAGAGGCCCACACGGAGCGGGCTGGCGGCTGAGGGCGCGGTTGTTGTTTTCAATCGGGAGGGAGTCTCAGGCTCTGAGCTCCAGTTCCGGGAGAGTCTCTGGGGACCCAGACTCATACGGGAGAAGCGGGACCGTCTGGCATCGGTCGGAACTTGAGGGCAGCTTTCTCTCTGAGGGGCTTGCAGTGATTGCAAAGCGGAGCCTCTGAGGGCAGGACTGAGAGCAGCCATAAATGCTAGCCCCACCCTGTTGATCCCGTGGGACCCGCCCTGCCCACGCCCTGCACAGAGGCTTTTGCTAGATAGCCTAAGGCAGAGGCTAGATTAGCACCTCCCTAGAGATCCAGGAGCCAGTGTACCCAGAGGTCAGAGTGGGACCATCCAGTTTGCAGCTCCGTGGGACCATAAAGGACACACTCAGGGGGCAGACTCAGTGAGCACCAAAGCCCCATTGAAGCAAGTCTTGCCCCAGAGGGGTGTCTCCAGCACAGAAGTTCTCCCACTGCAGACACAGCTGATTCTCACAGCCAATTGGCCTGGAGGTCAATTCCTCCCAGTGATAACTACAACAATCAAGGCTTAACTACAACAAGACTGCACAAAGCCCACAAAGGGGTGCACCAAGAGTGTCCTCCTCAGGTAATTGGGGAGGCTGAACCACTGGGCAATAGAGGACACTTAGCACAGATAACCACTCTATCAACACAGGGAAGCAGCCAAAATGCGGAGACAAAGAAACAGGCCACAAATGACAGAAATGGAGGAAAGCAAACGACTGGATATAGAGTTCAAAACCACACTTTTAAGGTGTTTCAAGAATTTTCTAGAAACTGCCGATAAACTTAATGAGACCTACAAGAAATCTAATGAGACCCTCGAGGTTGTGATAAAGGACCAACTAGAAATTAAGCACACACTGACTCAAATAAAGAATATTATACAGACTCCCAACAGCAGACTAGAGGATTGCAAGAATTAAGTCAACAATTTGAAATACGAAGAAGCAAAACACACCCAACTGGAAAAGCAAAATGAAAAAAGAATCCAAAAATATGAAGATAGTGTAAGGAGCCTCTGGGATAGCTTCAAGCATACCAACATCCGAATTATAGGGGTGCCAGAAGAAGAGAGAGAGCAAGATATTGAAAACCTATTTGAAGAAATAATGACAGAAAATTTCCCCTACCTGGTGAATGAAATAGACTTACAAGTCCAGGAAGCACAGAGAACCCCAAACAAAAGGAATCCAAAGAGGACCACACCAAGACACATCATAATTAAAATGCCAAGAGCAAAAGACAAAGAGAGAATCTTAAAAGCAGCAAGAGAAAGAAACTCAGTTACCTACAAGGGAGTACCCATACGACTGTCAGCTGATTTCTCAACAGAAACTTTGCAGGCCAGAAGGGAGTGGCAAGAAATATTCAAAGTGATGAATGCCAAGAACCTACAACCAAGATTACTTTATCCAGCAAAGCTATCATTCAGAATTGAAGGTCAGATAAAGAGCTTCACAGATAAGGAAAAGCTAAAGGAGTTCATCACCACCAAACCAGTATTATATGAAATGCTGAAAGGTATTCTTTAAGAAGAGGAAGAAGAAGAAAAAGGTAAAGATACAAATTATGAACACCAAATACACATTTATCAACAAGAGAATCTGAAAATCAAGTTAATAATCTGATGAACAGAATGAACTGGTGATTATAATAGAATCAGGGGCATAGAAAGGGAGTGGACTGGCTATTCTTGGGGGGGAAAGGGGTGAGGGGGATGCGGGAAGAGACTGGACAAAAATTGGGAAACCAATCCTGTATAATAAAGAGGTAATATGCAAATTAACCCTCACGCCCTCACAAGATGGCTGCCTACAACCAGGCTGGCAGGGGGGTTAGTGAGGGACGACCAAATTACTGAACAAGCAGGCTGTGTGGGGTGACCAGGCTGGCAGGGGGGGCAGTAAGGGGTGACCAGGCCGGTGGGGTGGGGTCAGTTAGGAGCTACTAGGCTGGCAGGGAGGGGGACGTTGGGGACAACCTGGCCAGCAGCAGGGGGCAGTTAGGGGCGACCAGGCCAGCAGGGGGGGCAGTTAGGGTCGATCAGGCCAGCACGCAGAGGCAGTGAGGGATGATCAGGCCAGTATGGGGGGCAGTTAGGGGCGACCAGGCAGGCAGGCAGGTGAGCAATTAGGAGCCAGTGGTCCAGGATTGTGAGAAGGATGTCCAACTGCCAGTTTAGTCCTGATCCCCGGAATCGGGACTAAATCTGCAGTCAGACATCCCCTGAGTGGTCCTGGATTGGAGAGGGTGCAGGCTGGACTGAGGTGATCCCTGCTCCTGTGCATGAATTTTGTGCACCAGGCCTCTAGTCCTATATAATAAAAGCCTAACGTGCAAATCGACCAAACAATGTAATGACCAGTGGAACGACCAGTCGCTAATACATGCACTGACCACCAGGGAACAGACACTCAATACAGGAGCTGCCCTCAGCCCGCAGGCCCCAGGCCAGCCAAGGTGGGTGTCAGTGGGGGACCCCTGATGGTACTGCCAGTCACCCTGCAGAGGCAGGCAACCCATGGCAGCGGCAGGGAGATCGGGGGGTGGCGGCGGCGCAGCGATCGGGTGGGGTGGTGTGCCAGGCCGGCTAAGGTGGGTGCCATGGGGGCCCCCTGATTGCCCCACAGATCAGCCCTGATTGCTGGCCAGACCTAGGGACCTTACCCGTGCACAAATTTCATGTGCTGGGCCTCTAGTCCTCCTATATAATAAAAGCCTTATATGCTGTGTCTGGTTGTCCATTCAACCAATCAAAGGGTAATATGCTAATAATATGCTAAAGCTGCTCAACTGCTCGCTATGACATGCACTGACCACCAGGGGCAGACGCTCTGAGTGGTAAGTTAGCTTGCTACTGGGGTCCAGCCGATCGGGATTGAGGGAGATGGGCCGGACATGCCCTAGAGCCCTCCCGTAGTCCTTCCCCAGCTGGCCAATCTCCTGCATCCCTCCCCAGCCTCGATCGTGCACCGGTGGGGTCCCTTGGCTTGGCCTGTGCCCTCTCGCAATCCGGGACCCCTCAAGGGATGTCGGAGTGCCAGTTTCGGCATGATCCCGCAGGCCAGGCATAGGGACCCCCCCCCCCCGTTACACAAATTTGTGCACCGGGCCTCCTAGTATATAATAAAAGGGTAATATGTAAATTGACCCCAATGGCAGAACAACCAGGAATAACCGGTCGCTATGACACGCAATGACTACCAGGGGGCAGACACTCAACGCAGGAGCTGCCCCCTGATGGTCAGTGCGTTTCCACAGGGGAAGTGCCGCTCAGCCAGAAGCTGGCTCATGGCTGGTCAGTGCAGTGGTGGTGGCGGGAGCCTCTCCCACCTCCGCAGAAGTTCTAAGGATGTCCGACTAATGGCTTAAGCCCACTCCCCAAGGGTTCCTGGGCTGCCAGAGGGATGTCAGTCAGACATCCCCTGAGGGGTCCCGGGTGCAGGCTGGGCTGAGGGATCCCCCCGAGTGCATGAATTTTCGTGCACCGGGCCTCTAGTCCTACAATAAAGGGCTAGTTTATGAGAACACTGACCTTTTTGACTCCAGAAACTATTTTGATCTCCATTTAACAAGACTTTATTGGATGATTCAAAAGTTAAAAATGAATAAATGGGTAATTGCAATTAGAACTATAGAAAACAATACTGCTAAACCCTTAGACAACTACTTTCTTGATCACATTGTTACCTTATGTAAATGATACAAATATCAATTTAAAAGTTTTAATTAGTAACTTAAAATGATCCAATCTTTCTGTTCTCACACAAAGTAAATATAAATAGGAAACTTGCGGAAATTATGGTTTGGTTTTGAATTAAAAAAGCAGCCACTTACCTGGTTTTCTTCTCCAGCCTGTAACAACTTTTGGTTTCTTGAAATTGCCAGCATTTCTATGAGCTCCCTAAAAGAGAGAGAGAAAGAAGAAAATAAACAAACAAAAAATAATTAACAAACAAATAACTCTTTGCAATGTAAATACACTAGAGGCTTTCTTAACTTATCTCTACCAGACTTACTGTATTCATGGTACTCACAGCACTAAGAACACATGGCTACTGCCTCTCAGTCCACTATGACTGTGGACTTCAGCTCTCACCAGCTGTGTTTGCTATCAAACTTATTTCTGTAAGTTTTACTTATTACTATAATTATAAACATTAATATTCAATACATAAATACCAATAAAATATGATTGTGAACAGAAAAGTTGTTTCAGTAAAAACTGAAGTTAAATGCTTGGAAAGACTCAACAATAGCTGTGAAGCTGGGGAAAGTAAAAAACCCAGCAAAGGTCTGCCCTAAGACTGCTTGATGAGAGTCTAAGTTCTTACTTCACTTTAAAGAAACCAAACTAGAAACTGCAGCCAATGCATTATAGTTGGTTTATGCATGAAAAACTCCTACATTAGGGGTTTGTCTGCAGGCCAAATCCAGCCCAGCACATCTGAAATTTTGATAAATACTGCATTTTTGGAACAAAGCCATGCCTCTTCATTTACATATTGCCTATGATTGCTTTCCCACTACAATGGCAGTTAGTAGTTGCAGCAGAGAACTTATGGTCTCCAAAAGTATGTACAATCTGGCCCTTTACAGAAAATGTTCCTTATCCCTTGTCTATATGAAAAGATCAGTGAAAACATAATCTTTTATGTGTTTTAAGGTAAAATAAAACAAGAAATGGGTGAGTCATTTTTTAATAATTTTCCACTAAAATTGAATTTTTAAATTAACCAAACAGGTATCACATAAAAGGAACTAGAGGCCCGATGCACGAAATTTGTGCAAGAGTAGGCCTTCCTTTCCCTGGCTGCCGGCACCGGCTTCCCTCTGGCACCCGGGACCCAGTCTTCCCTCCGGCCGCCAGCAGGCACCTGGGACCTGTGCTTCCCTTGTAGGCCCGGCTTTGTCTGGAAGGATGTCCGGTCTAATTAGCATATTAAACTTTTAGTATTATAGATTCTTACATCTATACTAATAAAAGGGTAATATACTAATTAGACTGAACATCTTCCAGACGACCTTCCGGACAAAGCCATGGTCATGGAGCTGAGGCAGAGGCGGTTAGCAGCAATCAGGCTGGCAGGGGAGAACAGTTAGAGGGATCAGGCTGGCAGGCAGGTGAGCGGTTAGGAGCCAGCAGTCCCAGATTGCGAGTTGGACATCCCCCGAAGGGTCCCGGATTGGAGAAGGTGCAGGCTGGTCTGAGGGGACCCCCCCGCCCCGTGCACGAATTTCGTGCACCGGGCCTCTAGTACTATAATAAAATCCTATCTGTCTAGAAAGCTCATTTACTAGATATGCCAATCCTATAAGAAAACTAGTGTATAGAGCAGGAAAAGATGACTAGCAGGTAATATTTATATATCAGTTCCAAATTTGTTGACAGATGAGATTTTTCAGAAATTATGCAGGAGGGGACAACTTCACAATTTGCTACCTCACATTACTAGTCAGCCCCAGTGTTCGTACTTTCTCCCTAGCTGCCAGGCTATTTTTACCTCTATTTTCACCTTCCTTCCTGCTGGCCTCATACTCTTTTTCTGGATGGTGTCAATTAGACTCTACCTTCCCACAGCATTATATATTGAATTAGTTAATTAATGAAAAAAGTAGATGGGGAATGGAAGGTCTTTATAAACTCATTTGTCAAATATTTCTTGAGTACCTATTACTTGCCAGGCACTTTCTAGCTATGTGGGTTATAAAAGTGAAAATTAGCACTTGAATTCTAATACAAGTGATAAGAATAACTAAGAAAATACAAAAATAAAGCCAAAGTTAAGGGTTAGGAAGAGAATGTATTTTCTCTTCCTTATGACTTAATAACATTTTTTTTAATATATTTTTTTTAATAACATTTTTTTTATTAGTTTAATTTATTGTAAGATACATTGTACGCCTAGTCAGTGTGGCTCGACCTAAAACCACAAGGTCACCGTTCAATTCCTAGTCAGGGCACATGTCCGGGGTCACCAGCATTGCAGGAGGCAGCCTATCAATGATTCTTTTTCATCATTGCTGTTTCTATCTCTCTCTCTTCCTCTCCCTTCATCTCTGAAATCAATTAAAATTTAGTAAAAAAAAAAAAAAATACAGTATATAATACATATACAAAATATGTTAATTGATTGCTTATGTTATCAGAAGGCTTCTGAAAAACAGTAGGCTACTAGATTTGAGGGAGTCAAAGTTATATGTGGATATTCCACTGTGTGGGAAATTGGTGCCCCTAACTTGCACTGCTCAAGGGTTAACTGAATTACACTTGAGATAAATGAGAGGTACACAGAATTGACAGACCGATGTGGAAACTTCAAGACTACTATCAACATGGTTTCTGTGGGACAATGAATTCTGAATTACAAACAGGTTAAAAAAACTTTTAGATTACAATCCATCTATGTTTTTATTTTTTTAATTTCTACAAAGACTACCTCATTCTATTTCATTTTACAAAGTAATAAATATACTGAAAAGCTACATAATCAGGTAACAGTAAAAAATATATCCCATATTTCAAACTATTTTGAAAAGTTAGAGGTTACAGCAACCAGAAACTTTTCATTTTTCATAAACCTGGAAACAAGAGTAAAGTTCATTCAGAGGAAAATGACAAACTTCCCAGGTCACATATTGGGACTTTATTGAAAGTCAATCACCTAGAACTGCCTCATTCTGTGGAGAAGTTTCAATGAGTCTTAGGTGGCAAACCACAAAGTGACATTCTTTCTACTACCACCACCAACCACCAGGATCATAGAAGAGGTAAATTTTCACTTATCTACTGTCACCCTGTCTTTCTTTAGAGATGAACAAATAAAATAGCATGACAGTAGATAAGTCAAGAGAAAAATCAGAGAAAAAGAAAAATGAACTTTTAAGACAATGGTTATTACCGAAGCCTATCACCTGTCAATAGATTCAGTGAGGACTACAAATAAATGAGAAATCAAAGTGTTTTTTAAAAATATGTTTTTATTGATTTCAGAGAGGAAGGAAGAGGGAGAGATAGAAACATCAATGATGAGAGAGAATCATTGATTGTCTGCCTCCTGCATGCCACCCACTGGGGATCGAGCCCACAACACGGGCATGTGCGCTTGAGCAGAATCGAACCTGGGACCCTTCAGTCCGCAGGCCGATGCTCTATCCACTGAGCCAAACCGGCTAGGGCGACAAATCAAAGTCTTTTTGGCATTCTAGGAAAAAGAGCAATAGAGGAAACACAGCTTCTTTTAGAGGAACAGAAAACTCAGCATTTCAATTGTTCATGTACAAGTGGAATGCTGAAGAAGAAAGTTTCAGAAACAATGAGGTTCTTGAGGAAAATTTAAACTATGATTCACTACGTCAGTGAGTAAACACATTTCACCACACAGAAAATGCTATACTTGGTAATCAAGGAAAGAATTAAATACAAAGTAGGATAAATTGATCAAATCTAGATACAAGAGAATTTCAAGTTAGTCTCAAATTTAATGTAACTTATAAATTACTTAATTATGCTATCTCAAGTCTAGAGTACATGGATATCAAGTATATGCACTCTGACAGGTACTGATAGCATTAGGAAAACACAACTCAGATACACAGCTCAGTAGCACAACAATCCAGGGGCAAGAACTCAAGATTGACTGCTGTGTTGTCCAATGTCAGAAAAAACTCTCCAAGACCATCACTCTGGATGGGCAGGCTAAGAATTTTAGCTCCTGAAATTAGTGGATATGAAATATATTCTAGGGAATATATTGAAATTCTAAGACTAAGACCCACTCCGTACAAAAGGCAGCAGTCACAACTCCCCAAAGGGTGAGTCACTTCTTCACAATATCAACATATTTACAGAAAAATTAGTCACTACCATCCATATCACATGGTCAAAATGAAAAAATAATAAGGAACATTTTAATTTGACTGATTTCATACTCAACATCATCAAGATTCCTTAGCAAAGATTTTAGAAGCCAATCAAGTTTTAGACTTGGCTTTCTGGTGAGAATTATTCCCAAAGAAGAAATAGTTCAAGGGACCATTTCAAACAGAAGACTCAGAATTCAAAAAGTGGAAAAATTGAGTCATACAGGAATTGGCTCATACAAAAGCAACAGACGTATTTTCCAATTAATTATTAGCTGTTCTGAATCTAATGAAACACAAATTTGTATCACAACTACATGGCTACCTACTTAAGGCACATCAAGGTACTCAAAGAGACTGTTTGGATGACCAATGATTCTGAAAGCACTTGTTAGAATGAATGCACTGTTTTTCAAATGACAGTTGGTCCTATTTAGAAAAGCAGTGGGCTAGTTAGCATTTACGGGATTTTAACTTGATCTTTAATAACTTCCAAAGAATAAGCCCTCCACATAAACTAAATGAAGCTTCAATTAGCATCCCAAAGGTAGTCATGACACACAGCAGAGACACAAATTATTTAACTGAAAACTCTGTCTTGCTAGGGCAGGGTGGGCAACCCCTGGCATGCATGCCAAACATGGCATGCCAATAATTTTTGCTGGCACGCGAAACCCTCTCTTATAATCTTCCATTTACAATTTTTTTCTTAATATTGACCTTTTTATTTTTCAGATAAATTCAGTGTAGGTGCATCTTAGATAAATAAATAATTTTACATAATAAGTGATCTTAAAGACCATAGACATGGATTGACAAGAGAGGGGAAGAGCAATTTCTATGCCTCTGCCTTAATGCTCCCTGCCTTCCTAGATCCGACCAGTGTTTTGGTTTCCTCCACAGATGCTTGTGAATCTTTGTTCTCAGTGATGAATTTTGTTAAGTCTCGTAATAGGAGTAGCCTGACAGATGAAAGTAGTAGCTCGTGCATATCTCTGAAGCTCACGAAATATAAACCTGATGTAAAATCTCTGGCATCAGTGATGCAGCAGCAAAAGTCCCACTGATAATATCAAACGGAGTCATAAAGTTTTCTGTCGGGCTATCAGTGTACATGTATACATTAAAAAATAAATGTATTTTTCATCATCATATACTGTGTTTTTGTCGCTCGAATGAATTTTATTATTTCTTCAAGGTTCTTCACATACATACACCTTAAGAGATATCAAGTAGGCGTAATATGTTCTCAAAAAATTAGGGTTGGCACGCAGAAGAATTTTGAGTCAGAGATTTTGCTGGTTTTGGCACACACTCACAAAAAGGTTGCCCACTCCTGTGCTAGGGTCTTTTTACTAAGAAATCATCCTGGTACTCATTGACAGGATTAACTATCAAGGTCTCAACCAGGAACCGCAAAGTCAACAAAGACAGAAGGAAATACAGCACTTGCATTACTTTGTGAACATTTACACAGGGGCAACGCACTGACAGCTGCCTTGTGTCTGAGTTTCTTGTTCGCTGTCCTGACTGCTGGATGCCTGAAGATTCCATGTGCCCTATTTGTAGTCAAGCAATATTTGAGTCCAATACAGTCCAAACCGTGAATTAAACACGAGCTATTTAACTTACAGTACTACATCATTTAATATTGTGCTGACCTCGTAATCTAGTAAGTAATGCTTGCTGTGGCAAGAACTAAATCACAGTAGATAAAATGCTGATTATTAGTAGGCCAGGTAATACAATATATGAGATTTATTCTAAAGCTGTCAATGAATGTTGGCTATGGAAATGGTGACATCTGAGCCGGATGAATGAATGATTTATCAAGATGGATGTGGAGTGGGAATGACAGTAGAGTTGAGGAAGTACGACTCACTTTAGAATGGGAGCATTCAGGAGGTTGGAATGAAGGGCATGGGAGGCTGGAGGGATGTGACCTAAATGAGAATAATAGGATGGATTAAAAGGAGACAGAGAATGGCTTTATCTATTGTACACTTAGCTAAAGAATATGGACTTTATCTCATCAGAAAATGGAAACCTAACGAATATCTTAAAGCAGAAAAGTGATCTGAGATGCCTTTTAAAAACAGCTCTGCTCTTGGGCAAAACAGACAGATAAAGTGGAGATGCATCAAGGCAACTAACACTGTTGGGAGGCTACATTTGATGGGATGTAAAATAGTGCGGATGGGAACAAGCGGTCAAATCTGAGTAACATTTTAGGAGAAAGAACCAAAACAATTTTCACATCCAAGTGAACGTGAGCAAATTAAGAGGGGCACCAACTTAACAGACTATCATGAAAGATGACGGAAGAAAAGGACGTGCAATTTCATCAGATGCCTCTGCCACACACGCTGCACCGCAGCCATCCCAAACTGTTCACCCCACACAGTCGCGGGTGCCCCCTCCTCTGAAATCAGTAACACACATCACTGCTGCTCCAGCCGCCTGCCGCTTAGGGACCCTGGGAAACTCGGTCTTGCCACGCAGCCCTTTCTCCGGGAAGCCAACCTGATTACACGGGACCGGCACTTAGTCCCAGGGCCGCAGGAGCCGCGGCGCACGCCCCTGGTGAAACCCGCTCGCGTCCCTGCCCACAGCCAGTCTCCCCCGTTTACAGCGAGTGGGCTCTCCCCGTCGACCCCCCGCCTCGCCCTCACGACCGTCCTCCTGCGCTTGGCACCTGGTGGTAGTTCTTGAAATGTCTGTACAGCGGCTGTGGTCGAAGGGGTTCACACAGCAATCTCTAAGGTCTGCGACGGTTCTGACGGTCTCGGGATGCCTGGGTCACAGTCGTCACTAAAATGTCCTCTGGGGCGAGGGGGGCGCCGTCGCGGCGAGCGGGAGGGCCGCGGACGCCACGCCCCGACACTCGGGCACTGTCTTTGGGTCCCGCGCGCGCCGGGGTCTCCCTCCCTGCCCACCCAGGAAGCAGCCCTCCCGACAGCCCCCGCCCGCCCCCGGCCCCGGCGTTACCTGGACAGGACCTCCAGATCCTCCAGCGCAGACAGCAGCCGCTCTCGCGTGCTGTTGCCGCAGGCCGCCCCCGACCCGCCGCCCGGTCGCTCCTTCTCCTTTTCGCCCGCGGAGGACGCCGCCATGCTGCTCCCGGGCCGCGGAGGCTGCTGCGCATCTGCGCCGGCGCAGACGTGGGCTCTGCGGCGAAAGGGTCCGGGAGGGGAGGAGAGGCCCGGCCAGAGCGCCCCCTGTGGGCCTGGGGGTGCGCTGCGGGCCCGGCGCCATCTGCTGGGCCAGAGCGGGCTTCAGGGTTTCAACCCTGAGGACAGGCGGGTGCAAGGCGGTCAGGTTCCGTGGAACCCTCTGTTCGGCCAGCAGGACTGTAAGGCTTTTGCTCAACGGGTTTTAAGCATTTGAAGGAAGTAGTAATGGTCTCCCTCTTGTGTCAACTTCTTCGTGAAATGGGCTGGGTCTCCTCAGTATTAACCTTTAGTCTGCATTCCAGGAACACTATTCCCACCTGCTGGTTGGCCTCTCATGAGGCTGTAAACACCAGAGGACAGGGACTGTAATCCGTGTTGTCTTCCCTTCAGCTTTCTTTATTGTAGTAACATACACCCAACAACATTTACCGTGTTAACTGTTGGCGGCGAAAACGGCACCAGTTGTTTCCGGTGATTGGGGCTCGGTTCAGCAACCTCAGTTCCTGAGTTCTGGCTAAGAGAAGAATTCAGAGCCAAGACTCAAATTATAAGAGAAAGTTTTTATTTGGAAAGTCACAGAGGTAGAAACAGTGAGCCATAGAAGAAATGGGCTCAAAAAACAAGTTACAGCAAAAGAAGGGCCCCTGGAGCTTAGGGGAAAGAGACAGAAAAAGTGCCTTGGAGGAAAAGGGTGGGGAAAGACAGGCTTTCAGGTGTGTGTGTGTGTGTGTGTGTGTGTGTGTGTGTGTGTGTGAGAGAGAGAGAGAGAGAGAGAGAGAGAGAGAGAGAGAGAGAGAAGAAAATGAATCAGGGGAGAATCTCAGTAGAATATTCATCAGCTTTCCAGGTGGTCCCCACTGATTTGTTGGCGCCAGGGCAGGGTCATTTGTCATTGCAGCTGGTCCTGATGTCAGCCATGGCTGCATGAGGCCTACATGTATTTGATGTGGGCCAAAGCCTCATTGTCCTGGGGGCTTAATGCTTAAGGGCTACTCTTCGTCCCCCTGGTTCTTTCCCACTCTGAGGGTGGGGGTCTTGCTCACATGACTAGCAATATGCCAGAGGAGGAAAGGTCGGGGGAGGGTCCCAGCCCCAGGACCAGCGATATGAAAGGTCAGGGGGCCTAGACCGCATGACCAGTGATATGCTAGGGGAGGAAAGGTAATCCTGGGAGCTAGGTATCAGCCCAGTTTTGCCTGGGGCTTTTCACCCCGGTGACCTTCTGTACCTGGCCTATCATCCTTGCTCTGCTCATGGCTGTCTAACTGCTTACGACATTAACCATGTTTACGTGTAATATTTAACAGTATTAAGTACACTGAGTGGCCAGATTATTATGACCACCTGACATTTGTAGGCAAATTAGCTATAATTAAGTCGGTTTTTGGCCTGGGCGAGTCTATTTTGAAGAAGTGGTTCGGAAGTGAAGTCGCTAGAGGGCCAGACCATTATAAACGTCTGAATAGCACAACATACCTAAGTATCTGTGCCGATCAAGTTCATCCTATCATGTTGATGGCGTATCCCAATGGAGATGGCTTCTTCCAACAAATCAATGCGCCATGCCACGGTGCTTGTATTGTGCAGGAGTGGTCTCAAGAACATGAGGGAGACTTTACCTTGCTTAGGTGGCCCCCACAATCACCAGATCTCAATCCAATTGAGCATTTGTGGGACAAAGTTAAAAGAGCCATCAGGCAGCTGGTTCCACAACCATCAAATCTCACAGAACTGAACAGTGCTATTCATCAGGCATGGTGTCAGATTCCTTGCATCACCTTTCAACATCTCGTGGAGTCAATGCCAAGAAGAATCGCCGCCGTATTGAAGGCAAAAGGTGGCCCAACGAAGTACTGATGGGGTGGTCATAATAATCTGGCCAATCATAATAATCTGGCCACTCAGTGTATATTTATACTCGGGGCCCGGTGCATGAAAATTTATGCACTGGCAGGGGGTCCCTCAGCCTGGCCTGCCCCCTCTCACTGTCCCCATGGGGACTGGGCCTTAGGCGCAGTCTGGCCTCCCTCTGCAGGAGGCGACCAGATTGATCAGGGGAAGGCGCCACCCCCATCACCCCGCTGATGCTGCCACTGCTGGCTGAGGTGGCTGCGAGGCCTGAGCCCCTGGACCTTGCAGCTGCCTGAGCCCACAGCTGCCTGAGCCCATGGCTGCCTGAGCCCCAGGCCTCCCAGCCACTGTGGCTTTGTCCGGATGGATGTCCATCCTAATTAGCATATTACCCTTTTATTAGTATAGGTCAGTGGTCGGCAAACTGCAGCTCTCAAGCCACATGTGGCTCTTTGGCCCCTTGAGTGTGGCTCTTCCACAAAATACCACGTGTGGGCACGCACGTACAGTGTGATTGAAACTTCGTGGCCCATGCGCAGAAGTCGGTTTTTGGCCTGGGCGAGTCTATTTTGAAGAAGTGGTTCGGAAGTGGGGGGTGTCGGTCAGTCGGGCTACGGGAGACGCGATGCAGGCGGGCCGAGGGATACGCAGTGAGGTGGAGTCGCACGCGATTCATGCATGAGTTGAGTGAGCCAGTCAGTCAGCAGTCTCATGTGCAGTGGTCAGTGCTCGTCGCGTCTGCAAATCACGCGCGGGTGACAAAAGTACCTACTCGAAGCATAAAGTTACCTGTATTTTTCTAACTAGCTGCAAATCCTACAGGTATTTTTGTCGTCAATTTAAGAATTGTAATTATTTTGTGTTGGTAGCTTTATTATTATAAAATGAAACATTTTTTTAGGTGCCCTATTTAACATGGCTACAAAGAAGAAGCAAAGAAAAACGGAAGACGAAAACCGTGAATTTAAAGTTGAATGGACCGAGACTTTTGCGTTTATTCAAAACTTAAATGGCCTTTCGACCTGTCTTATTTGTCAGGAAAAATTGGCGCATAACAAAAAATCAAATTTGGAGAGGCACTTTACAACTAAACATGTGTCATTTAGTACTAAATATCCTGTCGGGGATGCAAGGAAGAAAGCAGTTGAGGAACTTCAGAAGAGTCAAGAAAACTCAAGTTCTGTATTTAATTACTGGATGCAATCTTCCAACAATGTTAATATTGCAAGTTTTGTAGTTAGTCAAGAGATTGCTAAGAGAGGAAAACCATATGCAGACGGCAAATACATAAAAAGTTGTTTTATAAATGCATCCGAAGAGCTATTTTGGGATTTTAAGAACAAAGCAGATATTCTAAAAAAAATTAGTTACCATTGTCTGCTAAAACAGTGAAAGATAGAATAGTCAAAATGTCTTTGAATATAACCAACCAGCAAGTCGAAGATCTGAAATTGGTTTCAGCTTTATCAATAGCAGTTGATGAGTCTTGTGACATAAGTGATACAGCACAAGTTTCACTTTTTGTACGATTTATTTCATCTACAGGTCCTAAAGAAGAACTTTTAGGATTATTGCCACTCAAAGGTCAAACACGTGGAGAGGATATAGCAAATGCTGTAATTGAGTGCTTTGGAAAACATCATATTCCACTCGATAAAATTGTCTCAATTTCAACAGACGGGTAGAAAAGTATGACCGGCGTAAGAAACGGGTTTGTTGCTATTTTGAAAGAAAAAATTAATCACGAGATACTTACTTACCATTGCATCGTTCATCAAGAAGCGCTTTTTGTGCAGACATTTCCAGAAGAAATTTGCAAAGTTATGGAATTGGTTATTAAGATTATCAACTCCATTATAGCTAAAGCTCTTAATCATCACCAATTTAAAGAATTTTTAGTTGAAATGGAGAGTGAGTACACAAATCTTCTGCTGCATAACAAGGTGTATTGGTTATCAAGAGGAAACGTTTTGCTTCCTTATTAACAGAAATTAAAGCATTTCTCCTTGAGAAGGGTGTTCACTATCCGGAACTAATGAACGATCAGTGGATCCAAAAGTTTTATTTCATGGTAGACTTTACGTCTCATCTAAATCAGCTTAATTGTAAACTACAGGGGAAAGGAAACACAGGTTTTTCGATGTTAGAAGAAGTTATTTCATTTGAAAATAAATGATCTCTTTTTGCTCAAGATTTTGAAAGAGAAACTTTGATTCACTTTCCAAGCCTGTTGAAACATCACCAAGAAAATAATTCTGATATTGACATTTGCTATTTCAAAACAACACTTTTAAATATGAGGGAAGCTTTTCTCAACAGGTTTCAGGAATTCAGAAACAGCAAAGTGACGTTAACCTTTGTTAAAAAACCTCTCAATGCTACTGTAACAGAATTAAATTTTTCTCCCTTTAATACTGACATTGACAACTTTGAAATGCAATTGCTGGATTTAAAAAACAAAGAACTGTGGAGCTCGAAATTTGAACGTCTTTGTGCTGATGTAGTAATATTGGAAAAAAACAAATGTGAACTTAGTTCACAGCACAAGTGGTCTGCTTTGAAAGACCTGGAGAAGGAAGATATGTTGATTTTTTACACCTGGAATAGTATTTCTGACTCATATAATCAACTGAAAAAACTAGCGTTTGCTGTTCTTTCCTTATTCCGGTCTACATATTTATGCGAACAATCATTTTCAAGCATGAACCTTATCAAGAGTAAATTGAGAAGTCGTCTTATTAATGAGAACCTGGAATCGTGCCTAAAATTAAAAACAACAACCAACCAGACTTACCCAAACCTGACTTACCCAAACTTTCCAAGGAGATGCAAGGCCATTGTTCACATTAGTGTTTGTCGGTTATTGTCATGATTTAATTTTATCGATATTGTAAGGTAAATTGTAAGGAATTTAATTATATCAATAAATAATATCATTATTAAGTATGATATCAAGTTTTATTCAACATACCTATAGTTTAACTAAGACTTAAAACTTTAAATAAAGTTTATTAAGTTAATTTTAGGGAACGTTGTGGAGTGAAAGAAGATGTAGTGTCAAGGATTGAGGAAGGTATGTTGAGATGGTTTGGACATATAGAGAGGATGAACGAAAGGAGATAGACGAAACAAGTATACAAGACGAGTGAGGATGGGACAGTTGGAAGGTGTTGACCTCAGCGAACATACCTCAATCAGATTGAGGATGTTTTTAGCAAAGGCCAGCTTAGGAGTACCCTAATTAAGGTAATAACAATGTACCTACGTATATAGTTTAAGTTTAAAAAATTTGGCTCTCAAAAGAAATTTCAATCGTTGTACTGTTGATATTTGGCTCTGTTGACTAATGAGTTTGCCGACCACTGGTATAGGTTGCTGTGCTACCATCACCACCATTCATCTCCAGAACTCTTTTTATCTTGTAAAACTGAAACTCTGTACCCACTAAACAACAACTTCCCTTTCCCTCTTTCTGAAGCTCTTGGAAACCTCTGCTTTCTGTCTCTGAATTTGACTACTCTAACCTCATAAGTGATATCATGCAGTCTTTGTCCTTTCATGACTTTACTTATCATAATATCCTTAAGGTTCACCCACATTGTAACATATATCAGAATTTCCTTCCTTTTTAAGGCTGATAATATTTTATTGTATGTATAGACCACATTTTGTTTATCCATTCATCTGTCAGTGGAGCTTGGGTTGCTTCCACACTGTCATAATCCATTTTTATAATCATATGTTTCCTACAAAATATGTTGCTCATTGTTCAAGATGACTGTTGAACTGATTCAGTATAGTATCTAAGTGGTAGTTAATGAAATTAGTTAAAATAATTGCTGTAGCACATATTCGAAATCAGAACTGGGTGTCAAAGCCAAAAGTCTAGCTTAGCCCAGTTTTCTGGGGAAGAACAATGTATAGTGAACTTTACCTACCAGGGAAACCCAAGTTATAACAGTATTGGGAATGGGAGTTCTATATCAGGCCAAGTTGCAGTTATAAAAGATTAGATGGAAAGATATCAGCTACAGACATCTGGGAATGAGGTAGGAGTACCCATGTCCTCCTCATTACAGCATCTTGTCCTCTGGTCTGTTCTCACTCAGTGTTGAGGATTCCCTTGGGCCTCATGCTAAATAAATTTATTAATAGCAACTGCTGTTCAACCAAGAATGCCAATTTATTTCCTTATGATGAACATGATTTTACTCATAGAGAAACCTATACAGAAAGCCCAATTATCACCAGTATGTTGCTTGATAAACTTGGATCAGAACAAATAAAGATAAATAAAAAAATTAACTACTGCAATAATCAGGATTTGCATCTCCATAGTGTAAGGATGTTTGTGTTAAAGAGATTGCAATATTTATATTCATAAGTCAGGGTATCTTTCCCCCTAGACCAGGGGTGGGCAACCCCTGGCACGCATGCCAAACATGGCACGCAAGTAACTTTTGCTGGCACGCAAAACCCTCTCTTATAATCTTCCATTTACAATTTTTTCCTTAATATCGACTTTTTTATTTTTCAGATAAATTCAGTGTAGGTGCATCTTAGATAAATAAATAATTTTACATAACAAGTGATCTTAAAGACCATAGACATGGATTGACGAGAGAGGGGAAGAGCAATTTCTATGCCTCTGCCTTAACTCTCCCTGCCTTCCTAGATCCGACCAGTGTTTTGGTTTCCTCCACATACGCTTGTGAATCTTTGTTCTCAGTGATGAATTTTGTTAAGTCTCGTAATAGGAGTAGCCTGACGGATGAAAGTAGTAGCTCGTGCATATCTCTGAAGGTCACGAAATATAAACCTGATGTAAAATCTCTGGCATCAGTGATGCAGCAGCAAAAGTCCCACTGATAATATCAAACGGAGTCATAAAGTTTTCTGTCGGGCTATCAGTGTACATGTATACATTAAAAAATAAATGTATTTTTCATCATCATATAGTGTGTTTTTGTCGCTCGAATTTTATTATTTCTTCAAGGTTCTTCACATACATACACCTTAAGAAATATCAAGTAGGTGTAACATGTTCTCAAAAAATTAGGGTTGGCACGCAGAAGAATTGTGAGTCAGAGATTTTGCTGGTTTTGGCACGCACTCACAAAAAGTTTGCCCACCTCTGCCCTAGACAATGAAAAAGACTAATGGACACCTTTTTTTTCTAACCATCTCCCACTACTATGCCTAACATTTTCTATCAGTACAGTCAATCACAGGCAATGGAATAAATTAGATTTAAGCTTTCTTAATTACAGTTGTATTCTAAACATGCCTCCCATTAGCTCTAGTCTAGTGGTCACCAACCAGTGTTCTGCAGACCACTGGTGGTCCGTGAGGTCCGAAAGGTTCGCGACCGCTGGTTTAAGGAAACTGTTTAGTCAGTATCTTATGTTAGGTTTCCAAGGAGCTAAACTCCCAACGTCTCTGTGGGGTTTGTTTACTCAGCTCTCACAGGTTCATCTTGGGCCATGATTCTAGTAGGTGGCAGGGGGCGTGTGTATTGGTGGGGGCTCATATTAGTGTAGCCTCACCATGAAAAATTCTGTGAGGATTCTAATCAGTTTAAAATGACCAATTATAGCCAGGTCAGCATGGTTCAGTGGTTGAGCATCGACCTATGAACCAGGAGGTCACAGTCAGGGCACATGCCCAGGTTGTGGGCTTGATTCCCAGTAGGGGGTGTGCAGGAGGCAGCCGATCAATGGTTCTCTCTCATTACTGATGTTTCTCTCTCTCTCTCTCTCTCTCTCTCTCTCTCTCTCCCTTCCTCTCTGAAATAAATAAAATATAGATTAAAAAAAAAAGACCAAAGACCAATTATAGGTTCTACTTTACATACATTGGGGATCAATGTATGACACTACTAGTATATGTGTGTTGTGAAATCCAGACCTCCTCAAATTTATTGCGAATTCTTATGCACATTGAACATGGTCTATAGACTGATAAGTAATAGCATATCCTACAGATATGTTATTTTGAAAACAGTGTAGTTCAGGTGTGATAAAAAATATGAATTATTTATAATATAATAAACAAATATAAATATTTTATAGTTATTGTAATAACTGAATTCCTGGTAAGTTTAAGTGTAAATTATTTCTTCAATCTATAGATTCAAAAGAATAAGTACTACCTTCTTGTGAATTTTACAAATTTAACCTGTTAGGCACTGTTCTAAACACTTATAAAAATGAACTCATTTAACTTTCATAATACTCTCAGAGGTAAGTATTGTTATTATTTTTACACCAGAGGCCCAGTGCATGAATTCGTGCACAGGTGAGGTCCCTTGGGGTGGTCTGTGGGGATCAGGCCGAAACTAGTAGTTCAACGCCACCTGCTGCTCCTGCCTGCCACTCCCGCTCATCCTGGCCCCGCTGCACCTACCGCGGGCTCATGCCCAGTCAGTCCGGATCAGGAGAGGCTCATGCTGCCACCAACCATGAGCCCTGCATCTGGCGCCCATCCTGAGGGGGGTGGGGGGGTGGGATGTGATGGGCCCTCCTGGTGGGCGGTGGGACGCCCTTGCCAGCCCCAAATCTGGATCCATCCTGCTGATGTTCGCTGGTTGTTGGGAGCCACCTGGCTGCCGCTTTTATATCATTTCTTCCTTGTGGAGCATCTCCGGAGGGGAAATGGCTGTGGTGCCCAAGGCTGACTTCCAGGAGGCCAGCAGTGCTGTTGAGACTGTGCCAGTGGTGCCAGTCCATTGGTGCCTGGCATGTTCTCTGGAGATTGGACTTGCAGGACTACCGAGGGAGTAAGTGGCTGCCGCTGGGTCGGGTTGGTCAGCTGAGCAGAGCTTCCGCTGTGGGAGCACACTGACCACCAGGGGGCAACTCCTGGGCATTGAGCATCTGCCCCCTGGTGGTCAGTGCGCGTCAGCAACCAGTCAAATGGTCGTTTGGTCCTTTGGCCACTTAGGCTTTTATAAGTACCGCGCGCTAACCGATTGCGCCACTGGAGCTCCACTAAGGCTTTTACAAATACAGATGAGATATAATGAAGATGGGAAACAGACAACTGAAGAGGCTTGCCTGAGGTCCTACAGCTAGTAAGTGGCAAAGCTGGAATCTGAACACAGGTTCTGGCTCCAAGGTCTATGCTCTTAGCTATTGGCTATCTTGCCTCTCTTTTATTATTTTTATTATTATTATTTTTAATATTTTTCTTTATTGATATCACATAGAAACATCAATGATGAGAATCACTGATTGGCTGCCTCCTGCACTCTCACCACTGGGGATCAAGCACGCAACTCAAGCATGTGCTATTGGCTGGAATAAAACCTGGGACTCTTCAGTCCGCAGGCTAATGCTCTATCCACTGAGCCAAGCCAGCTAAGGCTTGCCTTTCTTTTAAAGAAAGAGGTGTCTTTATATACTGCAAAGAGGTTGGGAACCTCTAATCTGAAATGTAAGCACTATCAACTTCTAAGTAAAAAGCAGCTGCAATTTAGTGTGGAGTTTTGAATGTGCAGCAAGAAACTCTTATCAGGCCTGACCCTGAGAGTCAGCAGAAGAGATGGCTGTGTACATTATTTATCTTTTTTTCCCTCCTGTGTAAATTTTAGAAATTTTATTTTTCAATTACAGTTGATATTCAATATTATTTTATGTTAGTTTTAGGTGTACAGCACAGTGTTTCAACAGATAATTTACAAAGTAATATCCCCAATAATTCAAGTACTCACCTGGCACCATACAGAGTTATTACAACATTATTGGCTACATTCCCTATGCTGAACTTTCCATCTTTATGATTATTTTGTAACTACCAATTTGTACTTCTTAATTCCTTCATTTTTTTCACTCAAATCCCCACCCCTTCTCCCCTTTGGCAGCCATCAATTTGTTCTTTTTTTTTAATATCTCAAGAAAAACAATTTTAAATATGATAATGTTACATGCAATAAATACCAATTATTCTAGAAAAACGACCTGACATATAATAATATTACATGCAATGAACATTAATATTTCAAGATTAAAAAGATTTTAAGTATAATAATAATATTACCAAAGCTGTACTAACATAATACAAAAGTTGTAGGAAATAATAAAAAATCTGCAAATAACAGGATTGCTTCTATTATATCTAGAATATCCCCCCACTCCCCGGTTCTATTTATGTTCATCAGCTTATGTTGTTCATTATATTCCACAAATGAGTGAGATCATGTGATATTTCTCTTTTTCTGACTGGCTTATTTTGCTAGCATGATGCTCTCCAGGTCCATCCATGCTGTTGCAAATGGTAAGAGTTCCTTCTTTTTTACTGCAGCATAGTATTCCATTGTATAAATGTACCACAGTTTTCTAATCCATTCATCTGCTGATGGGCACTTAGGCTGTTTCCAAATCTTAGCTATTGTAAATTGTGCTGCTATGAACATATATCCTTTCTGATTGGTGCTTCTAGTTTCTTGGGATATGTTCCTAGAAGTGGGATCACTGAGTCATATGGGAGTTCAATTTTTAGTTTTTTAAGGAAACTCCATACTGTTCTCCACAGTGGCTGCACCAGTCTGCATTCCCATCATCAGTGCAAAAGTGTTCCTTTTTCTCTGCATCCTCACCAGCACTTTTCATTTGTTGATTTGTTGATGATAGCCATTCTGACAGTTGTGTAATGGTACCTCACTGTTGTTTTGATTTGCATCTTTCAGTTTATTAGTGACTTTAAACATCCTACATAATAAAAGCCTAATATGCAAATTCTCCCCTCTGGTGGTCATTTGACCAAGAGTTTGACCGCTTGCTATGATGTGCGCAAACCACAAGGAGGTGGTGTGGACCATGGCAGGCATCAGCAACGCAGTGCTGGTTCCCAGGCGCTGAAGGGACCAGGCGGGGCTACGGGGCTGGGGGTATGAGCTGGGGCTCAATCTCTGCAGGTCACCCTGAAGGACCCAACCCATGCATGAATTCATGCACTGGGCCTCTAGTGTTTTCATATATCTCTTGGCCTTCTTTATGTCCTCTTTTGAAAAGTGTCTATTCAGGTCCTTTGCCTTTTTTGATTGGATTGCTTATCTTCCTTTTGTTAAGTAGTATGAGTTCCCTGTAAATTTTGGAGATTAAATCCTTATCAGAGATAACATTGGCATATATGTTCTCCCATGCAGTGGGCTTTCTTGTATTTTTGTTGATGGTTTCTTTTGCTGTGCAAAAGCTTTTTATTTTGATTTAGTCACATTTGTTTATTTTCTCTTTAGTTTCCATTGCCCTAGGAGCTGTATCAGTAAAGATATTGCCTCAGCATATGTCTGCTATTTTGCTGCCTATGGATTCTTCTAAGATTTTTATGGTTTCCCGCCTTAGGTTCAAGTTCTTTATCCATATTGAGTTTATTTTTTGTGTATGGTGTAAGTTGGTGGTCTAGTTTCATTGTTTTGCATGTATCTGTCTAATTTTCCCAACACTATTTGTTGAAAAGTTTATCTTGACTCCATTGTATGCTCTTGCCTCCTTTGTCAAATAATTGAGCATAATGGCTTGGGTCGATTTCTGGATTCTCTGTTTGGTTCCACTGGTCTATATGTCTGTTCTTGTGCCAGTACCAGGCAATTTTGAGAACAGTGGCTTTGTAATATAGCTTGATATCTGGTATTGTGATCCCTCTAACTTTGTTCTTTTTCTCAGGATTGCTGCAGCTATTTGGGGTCTTTTTTTATTCCATATGATTTTTTGGAGAGCTTGTTCTAGGTCTGTGAAATATTCTGTTGGCATCTTAATGGGGGTTGCATTGAATATATAGATTGCTTTAGGTAGTATGGACATTTTAATGATGTTGATTCTACCAATCCATGAACATGGTATATTCTTCCATTTGTTTATGTCTTCCTCTATCTCTTTTTTCGACATCCTGTAGTTTTCTGAGTAGAGGTCTTTTACCTCCTTAGTTAAGTTTATTCCTAGGTATCTTAATTTTTTCAGTGCAATGGTAAATGGGATTTTTTTTTTTTTAGTTTCTCTTTCTGTAAGTTCTTTATAATAATAAAAGCATAATATGCTAATTAGACCAGACAGCCGAACAATCTTCTGGACATCATTACGGACATCCTTTTGGATGAAGCCACAGTGCTGGGGCTGAGGCAGAGGTGATTATGGATGATCAGGCAGACAGGTGAGCAGTTAGAGGAGATCAGGCAGGCAGGTTAGCGGTTAGGGGCAATCAGGCAGGCAGACAAAGTGGTTAGGGATGATCAGGCAGGCAGGCAGAGTGGCTAGGGGCCATCAGGCAGGCAGTCAGAGGTGGTTAGGGGTGATCACACAGGTAGGCAAGCAGTTAGGGGCATCAGGCAGGCAGGTGAGAGTTTTTAATCAAGAATGGGTGTTGGATTTTGTCACATGCTTTTTCTGAGTCTATTGATATGGTCATGTGATTTTTGTCTTTCAATTTGTTTATATGATCTATCATGTTTATTGATTTACAAATATTGTACCAGCCTTGCATCCCTGGAATAAATCCCACTTGATCATGGTGTATGATCTTTTAAATATATTGCTGGATGCGATTTGCTAATATTTTATTAAGGATTTTATCATCTATGTTCACCAGGGATATTGGCCTGTAATTCTCTTTCTTGGTAGTGTCTTTATCTGGTTTTGGAATTAGGATAATGCTGGCCTCATAAAAAGAGTTTGGATATATTCCTTCCTCTTGAATTTTCTGAAATAGTTTGAGGGGTATAGGTGTTAGTACTTTGAATGTTTGGAAAAACTTCCTTGTGAAGCTGTCCAGACCTGGGCTTTTGTTTGGTGGGAGTTTTTTGATTACTGCTTCTATTTAATTAGTTGTTATTGGCCTATTCCGGTTTTTTGATTTTTCCTGATTCAGTTTTGGGAGATTGTATTTTTCTAGAAATTTGCCTATTTCATCCACATTGTCCAGCTTGTTGGCATATAGTTGTTCATACTATTTTCTTACAACCCTTTGTATTTCTGTGGTGTCCGTGGTTACTTCTCCACTTTTATTTCTGATTTTATTTATATGGGTCATCTCTCTTTGTTTCTTGAGTCTGACTAATGGTTTATCAATTTTTTAAAAATATATTTTATTGATTTTTTACAGAGAGGAAAGGAGAAGGATAGAGAATTAGAAACATTAATGAGAGAGAAACATCGATCAGCTGCCTCCTGCACACCCCCAACTGGGGATGTGCCTGCAACCAAGGTACATGCCCTTGACCGGAATCGAACCTGGGACCCTTGAGTCCGCAGGCCAATGCTCTATCCACTGAGCCAAACCGGTTAGAGTTATCAATTTTGTTTATCCTTTCAAAGAACCGTTTCTTGGTTTCATTGATTTTTTTGTGTGTTGTTTTTTTTTTTAGTCTCTATGTTATTTATTTCTGCTTTAATCTTATTATTTCATTCCTTCTACTTACTCTGGCCTTTTCTTGTTGTTCTCTTTCTAGTTCTTTAAGTTGTAGGGTTAAATAGTTTATTACTGATTTTTCTTTTTTTTTTGAGGTGTGCCTGTAGTGCTATGAATTTCCCTCTCAGGACTGCTTTTGTTGTGTCCCAGAGATTTTGGGTTATTGTGTGTTGATTTTAATTTTTTTCAAGGAAGTTTTTGATTTCACTCTTGATCTCATTGGTAACCAATTTATTGTTTAATAACATGCTATTTAGTTTCCATGTATTTGAATGTTTTGGGGTGTTTTTACTGTAGTTGATTTCTAATTTCATTCTACTGTGAACTGACAAGATGCTTGATATGCTTTCAATCTTCTTGAGCTTGTAGAGACTTGTTTTATGTCCTAACATGTGGTCTATCTTTGTGAATGGTCCATGTGCACTTGAGAAGAATGTATATTCTGCTGCGTTGGGGTGACATGTTCTATAAATGTCTATTGAATCAATATGATCCAGTGAGTCCTTTAGAGTCTGTTTCTTTGTTAAGTTTTTGTCTGGAAGATCTGTCCAGGGAAGTCAGAGGGGTGTTAAAAACCCCTGCTATGACTGTATTGTTGTCAGTCTATCCTTTAAAGTCCTCTAGAAGTTTTTAAAAAATATGTATTTAGGTGCACCTATATTGGGTGCATAAGTATTTACCAGGGTTATATCTTCTTGTTGGATCGATCCCTTTAGTATTATGTAGTGACCTTTGTTTTCTCTTGTGATGGTCTTCATTTTAAAATCTATTTTGTCAGATATGAGTATTGCTACTCCAGCTTTTTTTTTCTTTTCCATTTGCATGGAAAATTATTTTCCATCTCATCACTTTCATCCTGTGTGTGTCTTTTGTTTTGAGGTGGGTCTCTTGTAGACAGCATATAGTTGGATCATGGTTTTGTATCCATTCAGCTACCCTACACCTTTTGATTGGAACATTTAATCCATTTACATTTAGGGTTAGTATTGAGAGGTACTTATTTATAACCATTTTTATTCTATATGGCTAGGTTTCTCTCTCTGTTTCTTCTTCTCAGCAATCCCTTACAGCAATCCCTTTAGCATTTCTTGTAATGCTGGCTTGGTGGTGATGAACTGCTTTAGCCTTTTTTTTTTTTGTCTGAGAATCTCTTTATTTGACCTCCCCCCCAACCCACCACTCCTACCGCCCCACAGCTGAGATATCTCTCCAAGACTTCAGTTGCTGTATGTGAGTGCCTGGCCAACCCTTTCATGCCTCTGCCCCTCCTACCAGTCTCTATGCATCAGTTCTTGGGTACCAGGGTTCTCTCCTGTGAGTTTTCCATTGATTATTCAGGAAGCCTTTCTGTATTTCAGTTGTAATTCCAGCTTTTTCCTGGAAGCATGTCCATGCAGCAGCCACCTACTCTGCCACCATTTTTAATACAATGTGTTTTTTAAAAAATTATTTTTATTTTCATCAAAATAGCACTCAAAAGTTAACAAAAACAAAAGTACTCAGTCACCACCTCCCCATTCCCCATATCATGTCACATCATTCTCCCTAGCAGCAACCACTCTTAGCATTTACATTTTTAAAAATATATTTTTATTGATTTCAGAGAGGAAGGAAGAGGGAGAGAGAGGTAGAAACATCAGTGATGAGAGAGAATCACTGATCGGCTGCCTCCTGCAAACCCCCCACTGGGGATCGAGCCCACAACCCGGGCATGTGCCCTTGACCGGAACCTGGGACCTTTTCAGTTCACAAGCCAACGCTCTATCCACTGAGCCAAACCAGCCAGGGCTAAATTTTGTTTCTATGCTTTGTTTCCATCTCTATCTCTATCTCTATCTCTATCTCTACCTCTATCTCTATCTCTATCTCTATCTCTATCTCTATATCTATATCTATCTATCTATCATCTATCTTCCTCACCTAAGGATACCTTCACTGGAGAGAGAGAGAGAGAGAGAGAGAGAGAGAGAGAGAGAGAGAGAGAAACATTGATGTGTGAGAGAACCATTGATCAGCTGCCTCCCTTACGTGTCCTGATCAGGGATTGATTGAACCCAAAACTCAGGTATGTGTCCTGACTGGGAATCGAATCCGCAACCCTTCTGGTATATGGACGATGCTCAACCAACTGAATCAGGCTGTTTACATATTTTTAAAATAATATGCACATGTTCTATATGTCTATTCAACTCTTTTAGAAATTAATTTCTGCCCTAACATGATGAATAAAGATTTTTATCTCTTTTATATGTCCTATATTCTTCCTCTATCTTTTATATTGATAGAATCCATTTTTTTGTTAACTAGTCAGTGCTTACTATACAATTATTTACATATAAGTGTGTAATTATTATTTATTTGAGATACCCTATAGATATCTCTGAAGAGCTTTTCAAAATAAAAAAGAACAGAAAATTTCTAAAACATCAAAGTGCATCACATTGTTTTGTGGAAATGTTTTCCAGTTATATATTTAAGCATGTGTGTACTAGGACAAATATAAAATACATTTTTTTTTTGCTGTTGATTGAAATATTTTGCAAGAATTGGAGAGTAGGGAGGATACCAACCCCACTTCTTAGAAAAACAACACTTTCTACCTGAAGGGCCCCAGGGCAGAGGCTGTATAACCTGTATTTCAGAGGCAGAAAGTTAAAGCAAACCAGTACAAATAAAGCGGTGTGTTGAGATAATTATCTAGGATGCATTGCACAGATGGGGGGCAGGGGGTAGGGGGGTGGTGGTGTCATTGGCTAAATTGTATGCCCTCAAAATTTGTATGTTTTAACTCTACCCCCAGTGTCTCAGAATGTGACTGTATTTGGAGGAAGGACATTCAAAGTGATGATTAAGTAAAAATGAGTCAGTTAGGGTGGGCCCTAATCTAATACTACTGATGTCCTTATAAGAACAGACCAGGGATGTGTGCACACAGAGAAAAGACCATGTGAGGACACAGTGAGAAAGTGACCATCTATAACCCAAAGAAACAAGCCTCAGAAAAAACCAAACCAACACCTTGATCTTGGATATCCTCCAGCATCCAGAACTGTGAGAAAAGAAATATCTGTTGTTTAAGTGGTATTTTGTTATGTCAGCCCCAGAGAACTAATACAGTGGGGTTGTAAGTCAATGAGTATCTGGAGATTTCTAAACATTGCCTTGAATATACCTTTGACTTTTTTGCCCCTGTCTTGATTTGTTCTACTCTCTTGGTAAGACCACACACTGGGATAAATGCAGCTTGCCTATATCAATGCAGTTGAAATTGGCTGGAGAAAAATACACAAACTAGTCAACTGATTATACTTAAAATTCATGACTCCAAACCCGAAACCTCCAGTGGGTCTTGATGCTACTGGGCAATCAGACTGTATATTCTTATTCAGATTCTTTCCACTGTCCTTGATACAATTTCACATTTCCTTTCTATAGAACCCTAACATCATTCCCTCCTAACTACTCTCAGCTTAGGACCTTTCTTTCTAATTCACTGAAAAAAGAAGATAATTTAGAAAAGAGGACTTGCATAGACTGCTGCCACCAGCACGTTCTCCCACCCATCAGCATCGTACCCACAGTCCTGCTAGCTACTGTACATTCGCTTCAACTGCTCCTGGCCAGAGTACATTGTCCCATTAGCTCCATTTCCTTGCAAAGGCATTGAATACGCAGTTCACCTCATCATCCACCTTATCAGTTTTTCAGCCTCTATTCATTATTCTCATCATCATACCTGCTGCTATTTTTCTTATTTTAAAGACCTCAACCCTACTTTCTTCACCAACAACTAATTCACCTCTTTGCTCCCCTATGTAGCAATTTTGTTTCTAATTTTATTCCTTCTTCATGTTGATTTCAATTAATTTTTCATCCTCATTTCCTCATCAAAACTCAGCTTGTAAAGGTCATCAAAGACCTCCATGCTGCTGAGTGCTCTCTGTGTTTGATCTCTCAGGAGCCCTGAACATGTCAATCCCCCCCCTTCTCCTTGATAACAGTTTCTTCACTTGGTTTCTGGGATGCCAGATTTACTTCACTTTTCTAATCTAACTCTTTCTGGCTAGTTGTTCCGGGGCTTAGGGCTCCCTTTTCCACGACCCACATGGGAAAGAGAGCGTGAATCGGTTCCTTCAAAATGGAGGTGTATCGGGGATTGAGAAAATGAAAGACAGACACAAAATAGAAAGTACAGCTGGGCCTGGGTAGGCTTCTGTCCTATTCTGGCAGAGAGACAGAAATACCAAGTCCCAAAGCATCGTGTTTATTTTATAGTCGAATTACAGGAAGTTACATCACATCTAGGTGGGCCTTTCGACATGATGAGACCCATCCCCTTAAAACTGGGCGGGAGTCAAACTGGGTGGCACCCAATCTTTTGACTGGTCATGCCCCCAAGGGAGTGGCTTTGCCGGCTCCCTGGGTCCAGCGGACATAAATTAAACCGAGTACAGCCCTCAACAGCTAGTTCCACCTCTCAACCCTGACCTCTAAACAAGAGTGTTTTAGGGCAACTTGTTATTTCTCATCTCTATGTACACTCACTTTTGATCATTTACATAGTCCAGTGGATTTAAATATAATCTGTAAACTTGTATTTCCTATCCAGACCTGTTCTCTGAATTCAGGCTTGTATATTCAACTCCTATTAGATACTTCTATTTCTTCCATTGGATATCTAAAAGATATAAGCAAAACCAAATTCCTTATCTATACCCCCACTTCCCCATTCACCCACACCACACTTCCTGCAACTTTCTTCAACTAAGCTGATGGAACTTCCTCAATTCTATTGTTTTATCCTTGACTCCTCTCTTTGTTTCTCATACACCATATCCAATTTATCAGAAAATCAGGGTAGTTATGTCTTCAGACCATGCCCAGAACTTGTCTACTTCTCACTTTTTCTTTTCTAATTGCAGGTCCACATTTCCATCATCTCTCACCTATGTGTACAGAAATTGCCTTCTAATTTTTTCTCTCTGCTTCTCCCCTGACACCTGCAGGCTTTTCTCAACACAGCAGCAAGAGTGATCCTCTTTAAAACTCAAGTTAGAGCCCTACCTGGTTTGGCTCAGTGGATAGAGCGTTGGCCTGCGGACTGAAGGGTCCCGGGTTTGATTCCGGTCGGGGGCATGTGCCTTGGTTGCGGGCACGTCCCCAGTGGGGGGTGTGCAGGAGGCAGCTGAACGATGTTTCTCTCTGATCGATGTTTCTAGCTCTCTATCTCTCTCCCTTCCTCTCTGTAAAAAAAAAATCAATAAAATATATATTTAAAACTCAAGTTAGATCATATTATTCTTCAGCTCAAAAGTCTGCAGTGGCTCCCCATTCCATTCAGTGGAAAAACCAAACACAAGGAGGTATGAGACCTGACATAATCTGACCCAGCATTACTTTTCTGACCTTCCCTTCCCTTCCCTTCCCTTCCCTTCCCTTCCCTTCCCTTCCCTTCCCTTCCCTTCCCTCCCCTCCCTTTACTTTATTTTACTTTGTTTACTCTGTTCCAGCCATTCTGGTCCTCAAGCACCTCAGGATACTCCTGTCTAATGACTCACTCTGGCTACTTTCCCTGCCTTTCTCTGTTGGCTCCCCAATAATCACATGGATAATCTTTCACTGCTTGCACAAATCTCCCTTTCTCAAGGAGGCCCACCCTGACCACCCTATTTACTACTGCATTCTGACCCCCACATTCCATTGCCTCTACCCTGCTCATTTTTTCCCATAGCACTTATTATTTTCTAACACTCTATATAATTTAGTGGATGAGTGTTTTGTTAATTGTCTCTTCTACTAGAATTTAAGCTCTAGGAGGCTAGAATTTCTTGTATCTTTTGCTCACTGATATATCCCCAGTGCTCACACAGAGTGGGCACCATAACTATTATTGGATTTGTTGTTATGGAGGTGCTGAAATCACCAAAGACACTGAAAACAAACTGTAACTATTTAAAGGTTTGCATCTAAATGCTAAAACATTGTTTTCAAACTATTTTCTATCCATAGTTTCCTTGAGGATTCTTAAAGTAACTCCAAATATTTATAATATCCTTAGCCAAAAAAGGAATATTTTGCAGCTGTAGTGGAGTGTCAACTTTCTTCTACCCTCGAGGTTCTTTTGACTGGTATAATAACCAAGTAGACATGAAACATTAACAAAATAACCAAATTTAATACACACATATGTGTGGGCACCCTACATACATGAGAGAGTCAGAGACCCTACATGCAGGAGAGGTTCAAAGATAGAAAGGATACATGGGTATCTAAGACATTCTGAGCTAGGGATGAGATAAGGTACGTTGGGGGATAAGAGTTATTGCAGAATGATAAACAGAGCAGATGTTTAGTAAAGAGAAGTTTGTATTGCCCTACAGACAGGTCAAAAGAGGTTATCTATGGTAATCTCCCATTATAGGCAAGGCCTCTAATTAAAATTCTTCTAGGTAGTCAAGGGAGGTGAATCAGAAGTTTCTCCTGAGCCCACAGCTAAATTGCCCTTAGCTTAAAATAATCCACACACTACAGAAACATGTCTTCTGGTGACCAGCTCTGAATCCCCACACAGAGTAGTAGTGGGGACTGTCACAGCTACCTTGCAACTCAAGAAACACTACTTATGAAGCTACTTTCCCCAGCCAGCTTCCAAAGTAAGTTTGAAGGCTCGTATTCAAGGTCAAACCCACCAGAGTGGAGTGGAGAGTCAAACTAAGTCATTTCTCTACAGGCAGTGAGAAAAGGTGAACAAGACAACTGTGGTCAGGGTAAGCTTCCTGGAAGGGGTGAAAACAGAAACTCCTAAGAAGGTAGGAGTTGGCTGGGCTAAGTGTTGAAGATGAGGCTGGAAAATTGACAGAGAAGAAGAGAGAGGGAGAAACATCAATAATGAGAGAGAAACAATGATCCTCTGCCTCCTACATGCCCCCTAATGGGGATGGAGCACACAACCTGGGCATGTGCCATGACCAGGAATCAAATTGGTGATGTCCTGATGCATGGGACAATGCTCAACCAACTGAACCACACTGGCTGGGTAAAATAGGAACATTTAAATTCTGAAAATTATTCCATTCTGCTATGCTAAATAATTGATCAGCAAGTTAAGCAGCTGAACATGTATAATTTGTAAAATTTTGGGTTTTAAGATATTTATTTACTTATTTATTTTGAGAGTTAATAAAATTATATAGGATTCAGGTGTACAATTCTATAATACATCAACTGTATTGTGTGTTCACTGCACCATCGATGAGTTTGAGTGTTTCTTGAGATAGGCCTGCAATGATATAAACTTCCCTGTTATTACAACTTTTTCGGTTTCCCCAACATTTCAATGTTTTATTGTTATTGTTATTTGTGTCTATGTACTGTATTTTTCTGTATATAAGATGCCCCCCACTTTTCCAACTCAAAACTAAGAAATCAATATTTTAAACATAAAACAGAACACATTTTTATTTAATAATTACTGCAGGTAATGTTTACATACCAGTACTGTGATATTATGCAGCATATCACTTTATTCAGCCTCTGTTGCATCACTGCTCTCTTCTTCATCACTATTAGTTTCAGACATATCAATTTCTTCAACTTCTATTGTGTCACTGCTGTCTTCTGAGTCACTGTCTATATGTGTGAGATCATCCTCATAAACTGGTGGCATTTTCTTAGCTAACTTTGTTCATGTCCTCATGGTCAACCCTTCTCTCCTCATGGAAGCACCATTTTGCCTTTCCTGTAAAATCAACAATGTTCATTTTGCTTGCAAACATTCTTGCCTGACATTGAATAAGCTTGGTTGACACACATAAGCCACTCTGGCGCTGCTCCACAATCCAAGTCTTAAGCCCCTGCTCCAAGTTTTCCCATTTTGCTGGTTTTCCTCTTACGGCCTTCTTCTTTTTTGGCATCTTAAGGAGTTGTTCTTCCTGTTTTCTCCACTGTCTGATCATACACTTAGTGGGAGGAGGTCCAAATTGTCTCTCTGCAACTCTATTTCCATGCTCTTTTGCATAGCTGATTACATTCAGTTTGAATTTTGCAGAGTAAGACAATCGCTTACTGGTATTTAACTTTTTATTTTTTGACATCTTTATGGGCTCAGAACACTCTGGTCCCTGTTGCAACTGTGCATTCTCCACCTCCACCTCCAATTACAGCATCAGCTGACGTCAGTAACAATAAGCCTTATGATTGGAGGAAGCCTGTTTAACAAGGTAAGGGCAGCTACATGCTTTGGCTGACTTTCGTGTATAAGACGCCCCTTGATTTTCAGTCTAATGATTTTAGAAAAAAATAGTGTCTTATACACAGAAAAATACGGTATTTTTTTATTTCTTCTTTGATTTCTTCTTTGATCCACTCGCTTAGTAGCATATTGTTCATTCTCCACATATTTGTAATTTTTCCCACTTTTTTTTTGCAGTTGATTTCCAATTTCAAAGTATTTTGTTCAGAGACTATGCTTAGTATAATTTCAGTCTTCTTAAATTTGTTGAATGTAGTTTTGTGTCCCAGCATATAGTTTATCTTTAAGAATGTTCATTGTATACTAGAGAAAAATATAATCTAGTGTTCTGGGATTAAAGGCTCTGTAAATATTGATTATGTTCATTTGGCCTAATGTGTCTTTTTGTTGTTGTTGTTGTTAAACCCAAGGATATTTTTCCATTGATTTTTAGAAAGAGTGGAAGGGAGGGGGAGAGACACAGAGAGAAAGAAACATTGGTGTGAGACCTATTGATAGGTTGCCTCCTGCATGTGCCCCAACCAAGGCTGACAATCTTGCCTGCAACCAAGGTACATGCTCTCGACTGGAATTGAACCCAACCCTTTAGTCTGTGGGGCAATGCTCTAACCACTTAGCAAAACTTGCTAGGGCCCTAATGTGTCATTTAAGGCTAATATTTTCTTTCTCTTTTAAAAATATTTTTTTTTTTTACTGATTTCAGAAGAGGGAGAGAGAGAGAGAGAGAGAGAGAGAGAGAGAGAGAGAGAGAGAGAGAGAGAGAGAAACATGAATGATGAGAATCATTGATCAGCTGCCTCATGCATGCCTCACACCAGGGATTGAGCCTGCAACCCAGGCATGTGCCCTGACCAGGAATTGAACCATGACCTTCTGGTTCATAGGCTGATGCTCAACCATTGAACCATGCCAGCCAGGCAAGGCTATTTTCTTATTGATTTTCTAGTTGGATGATCTATCTGTAGCTATCAATGAGGTATTTAGGTCCCCTACTATAATTGTGTTTTTGTTAGTTTCTTGCTTTAGTTCTGTTCGTAGTTGCTGAATATATTTTATTGCTCCCGATTGGGTTTGTATATACTGAAAAAACATTATGTCTTGATGATGATTATTTTTATAATTATACCTTTAAAAATTTTAAATATATTTTATCAGATATAAGTATGTCTACACTCACTTTTCCTTGGATGCCATTTGCTTGAAGTATAATTTTCCACCCTTTTACTTTGAGTCCAGATTTGTCCTTCAAGCTGAGATGAGTCTGTTGGAGGCAGCATATATTTGGGTATTGTCTTTTATTTTTTTATTTTTATTTTTTTTCTGATGATCTCTATTAGAATTCTATTTCTTTTTTATTTTTTATTTTATTTATTTATTTTTTTATTATTGCTTAAAGTATTACAAAGGGTATTACATATGTGTCCATTTTATCCCCCCGCCCTAGACAGTCCCCTAGCCTCCCCTATCCCCCAGTGTCTTATGTCCATTGGTTATGCTTATATGCATGCATACAAGTCCTTTAGTTGATCTCTTACCCCCCTACCTCCTGCCCCCCAACCCTCCCTGGCCTTCCCGCTGCAGTTTGACAATCTGTTTGAGTCAGCTCTGCCTCTGCATCTATTATTGTTCAAAAGTTTATAATGGTCTCTATTGTCCATGAATGAGTGAGATCATGTGGTATTTTTCCTTTATTGACTGGCTTATTTCACTTAGCATAATGCTCTCCAGTTCCATCCATGACGTTGCAAATGGTAAGAGCTCCTTCTTTTTTACAGCAGCATAGTATTCCATCGTGTAGATGTACCACAATTTTCTATCCATTCATCTACTGATGGGCACTTAGGCTGTTTCCAGATTCTAGCTTTGGTGAATTGTGCTGCTATGAACATAGGGGTGCATATATCCTTTCTGATTGGTGTTTCTGGTTTCTTGGGATATATTCCTAGAAGTGGGATCACAGGGTCAAATGGGAGCTCCATTTTTAGTTTTTTGAAGAAACTCCATACTGTCTTCCATAGTGGCTGCACCAGTCTGCATTCCCACCAGCAGTGCACGAGTGTTCCTTTTTCTCCACATCCTCTCCAGCACTTGTCGTTTGTGGATTTGTTGATGATAGCCAATCTGACAGGTGTGAGATGGTACCTCATTGTTGTTTTGATTTGCAACTCTCGGATGATTAGTGACTTTGAGCATGTTTTCATGTCTGTTGGCTTTCTGAATGTCCTCTTTTGAAAGGTGTCTATTTAGGTCATTTGCCCATTTTTTTTATTGGATTGTTTATCTTCCTTTTGTTAAGTTGTATGAGTTCTCTATAAATTTTGGAGATTAGGCCCTTATCAGATATGACATTGGCAAATATGTTTTCCCACGCAGTGAGCTTTCTTGTTGTTTTGTTGATGGTTTCTTTTGCTGTGCAGAAGCTTTTTATTTTGATGTAGTCCCATTTGTTTATTTTCTCTTTAGTTTCCAATGCCCTAGGAGCTGTATCGGTGAAGAAATTGCTTCGGCATATGTCTGAGATTTTGTTGCCTTTGGCTTCTTCTAGAATTTTTATGGTTTCCTGTTGTACATTTAAGTCCTTTATCCATTTTGAGTTTATTTTTGTGTATGGTGTAAGTTGGTGGTCTAGTTTCATTTTCTTGCATATATCTGTCCAATTTTCCCAACATCATTTATTGAAGAGACTATCTTGGCTCCATTGTATGTTCTTGCCTCCTTTGTCAAATATTAATTGAGCATATTGGTTCGGGCCGATTTCTGGGCTCTCTATTCTATTCCATTGATCTATATGCCTGTTCTTGTGCCAGTACCAGGCAGTTTTGAGAACAGTGGCTTTGTAATACATCTTGATATCTGGTATTGAGATCCCACCTACTTTTTTCTTTCTCAGGATTGCTGCAGCTATTCGTGGTCTTTTTTTATTCCAGATGAATTTTTGGAGAGTTTGTTCTAGATCTGTGAAGTATGCCGTTGGTATTTTAATGGGAAGTGCATTGAATTTATAGATTGCTTTGGGTAGTATGGACATTTTAATGATGTTGATTTTACCAATCCATGAACACGGTATGTTCTTCCATCTGTTTATGTCTTCCTCTATGTCTTTTTTCAACGCCCTGTAGTTTTCTGAGTAGAGGTCTTTTACCTCTTTAGTTAAGTTTATTCCCAGGTAGCTTAATTTTTTTGGAACGATGGTGAATGGGATTGTTTTTATAATCTCTCTTTCTGAAAGTTCACTATTGGTGTATAGCAATGCCTCAGATTTCTTGGGGTTAATTTTGTATCCTGCTACATTGCCAAATTTATGTATTAAGTCTAGTAGCTTTTTGATGGAGTCTCTAGGGTTTTGTATGTATAATAGCATGTCGTCTGCAAATAAGGACAGTTTTACTTCCTCTTTTCCAATTTGGATGCCTTTTATTTCTTCTTCTTGCCTAATTGCGATGGCTAATACTTCCAGTATTATGTTGAACAGGAGTGGTGAGAGGGGGCATCCCTGTCTTGTTCCTGTTCTTAGGGGAAATGGTGTTAGTTTTTGTCCATTGAGTATGATGCTGGCTGTGGGCCTGTCATATATGGCTTTTATTATGCTGAGGCATGATCCTTCTACTCCTGCCTTGCTGAGAGTTTTTATCAAAAATGGGTGTTGGATTTTGTCAAATGCTTTTTCTGCCTCAATTGATATGACCATGTGGTTTTTTTCTTTCAATTTGTTTATGTGACGTATCACGTTTATTGCTTTTCGGATATTGTACCATCCTTGCATCCCTGGGATAAATCCTACTTGGTCATGGTGTATGATCTTTCTGATGCACTGCTGGATCCGATTAGCTAAGATTTTGTTGAGGATTTTGGCATCTATGTTCATGAGGGATATTGGCCTATAATTCTCTTTCATTGTGTTGTCTTTATCTGGTTTTGGTATTAGGGTGATGCTGGCTTCATAGAATGAGCTTGGAAGTGTTCCTTCCTCTTGAATTTTTTGTAGTAGTCTGAGGAGGATAGGTTTTAGTTCTTCCTTGAATGTTTGGTAAAACTCCCCTGTGAAGCCATCTGCTCCTGGGCTTTTGTTTGCTGGAAGCTTTTTGATGACTGCTTCAATTTCTTCCATAGTTATTGGCCTATTGAGATTTTTGGATTCTTCCTGATTGAGTTTTGGAATGTTGTATTTTTCTAGGAATTTGTCCATTTCCTCCAGGTTGTCTAGTTTGTTGGAGTAGAGCTCTCCATAGTATTTTTTTAACAATCATTTGTATATCTGTGGGGTCTGTTGTTATTTCGCCTCTATCGTTTCTGATTTCGTTTATTTGGGTCCTCTCTCTTTGCTTCTTGGTGAGTCTGGCTAGAGGTTCATCAATCTTGTTAATCCTTTCAAAGAACCAGCTCTTGGTTTCATTGATTTTCTGTATTGTTTTTTTTGGTCTCTATGTCATTTATTTCTTCTCTAATCTTTATTATCTCCTTCCTTCTGCTCACTCTGGGGTTTTCTTGTCGCTCTCTTTCTAATTCTTTGAGTTGTAGAGTTAGATGATTTACTACCATTTTTTCTTCTTTTTTGAGATAAGCATGTAGAGCTATAAAGTTCCCTCTCAGGACTGCTTTCATTGTGTCCCATAGGTTTTGGATTGTTGTGTTTTCATTGTCATTAGTTTCCAGGATGTTTTTGATTTCTTCTTTGATCTCATTGTTAACCCAATCAATATTTAATAACATGCTATTCAGCTTCCAAGTGTTTCAGTATTTGGGGTTGTTTTTATTGTAGTTTATTTCTAATATTATGCCATCGTGGTCTGAGAAGATGCTTTTTATGATTTCAATCTTCTTGAATTTGGGGAGACTTTGCTTGTGACCCAATATGTGGTCTATTTTTTAATATGTCCCATGAGCATCAAAGTGGAATGTATATTCCGTGGCTTTGGGGTGAAGTGTTCTGAAGATGTCTATTAAGTCCATCTGATCTAGTGAGTCATTTAGGATTGCTGTTTCTTTGCTGATTGTTTGTCTAGAGGACTGATCCAGTGATGTCAGTGGTGTATTAAAGTCCCCTACTATGACTGTATTGTTGTCAATCTCTCCTTTGATATCTTCCAGGAGTTTTTTTTTTTTTATGAATTTGGGTGCTCCTGCATTGGGTGCATATATGTTTACCAGAGTTATATCTTCTTGTTGTATTGATCCCTTTAGTATTATGAAGTGACCCTCCTTATCTCTTGTTATGGCCTTCACTTTGAGGTCTATTTTGTCCGATATAAGTATTGCTACCCCAGCTTTCTTTTCCTTTCCATTTGCCTGAAAGATATTTTTCCATCCCTTCACTTTCAGTCTGTGTGAGTCCCTTCTTCTGAGGTGGGTCTCTTGTAGACAGCAGATGTATGGGTCATGTTTTTTTTATCCATTCAGCCACTCGATATCTTTTGTTTGGAGCATTTAGTCCATTTACGTTTAAAGTTATTATTGAAAGGTACTTGTTTGTAGCCATTTCTTTTTGTGTGTGGCTGTTTTCTTTCTGAGCTTTTTATTTCTTCTTTTTATACCAGTCCCTTTAGCATTTCTTGCATTGCTGGCTTGGTGGTGATAAACTCCCTTAGCCTTTTTTGTCTGTGAAGCTTCTTATTTCCCCTTCAGTTTTGAATGATAGCCTTGCTGGATAGAGTATTCTTGGATTCAGTCCTTTGCTTTGCATCACTTTGTAAATTTCCATCCATTCTTTTTTGGTCTGACGTGTTTCTGTTGAGAAATCATTTGATAATCTAATGGGAGATCCCTTGTATGTAACTTTCCGTCTCTCTCTTGCAGCTTGTAAGATTCTCTCTTTGTCCTGAACATTTGCCATGGTAATTATGATGTGTCTTGGTGTGGGTCTTTTCGGGTTCACCTTGTTTGGGACTCTGTGGGCTTGTGTGACTTTTTTCTTCCCCACCTCTGGGAAGTTTTCTGATACTATTTCTTCGAGTAGGTTTTCTAATCCTTGTTCCTCTTTCTGTTGTTCTGGCACCCCTATTATTCATATGTTGTTTTGTTTTATGTTGTCCCAAAGCTCCCTTAGGCACTCTTCCTGTATTTTAATTTTTTTCTCCAATTGCAGTACATTTTGGGTGTGTTTTGCTTCCTTGTCTTCTAATTCACTAATTTGGTCCTCCGCTTCTCCTAGTCTACCGTTGATACTTTCAATGGTGTTTTTTATTGCAGCTATATCACTCTTCATTTCTTCTTGGGTCTTACTTAAGTTGTTGATTTTTTCATCTGTTTCTTCTAGCTTCTTGCATAAGTTGTTGATTTTTTCGTCCATCCAGTTTATGCACTCTAGGACCCTTATTCTGAATTCTTTTTCTGTCATGTTGCATGCCTCGTATCATTTAGCTGCTTTTCTGGTGATTCCTCTTTTTCTTTCCTTTGGGGGTTTCTTAGTCTACCCATGCTTGCTCTCACTGACATATCTAGACATTGAGTCGTTCAATGGCTGCTCCCTGGGTGGCAGTGACTCGTTGGGCTGTGGTTGCTCTTCAGGTGGTTGCGGCAGCAGCTGCTCCTCAGTTGGCAGCAGCTCCTCTGGTGGGTGCTGTTCACAGCTGTGGTGGCTCTTCTGGCTGGTGGGGGGAGGTTTCATGTACAGCTGCTGTTCCTCAGACAGAGGGTGTGTTGCTCAGGAGGCTGCTGTTGCTTAGATCTGCTGCGTTGATTGAAAGGCACAAAATACAACACAACAAGGCACCACGTACCAGGCACTAAATACAAATATATTCACAATATTAATAACCCCAAATAAAGGTGACCACCCGAATTAAGAGAATTAGGGGATAAAGAAGAAAGGAAGAGAAAAAGATAAACGAGAAAAAAGAAAAGAAAAGTAGGGACCAAAAAAAGGAGTGCAAAAATGAAATTGGGAAAAAGGAGGGGGGAAAATAAAAGAGAGAAAAGAAAAGAAAAAAAAAAGAGTGAAAAGAGAGAATGAAGTGGTAGAGGGGAAGAGATTATTTATATGAGGAGAAAACTCCTATAGAACTGCCACTAATCCCAACAAATTCCAGCAACAGCTCCCTGGAGATGAATGCAAACTAGAAACAACCAATAATATCAAGAGAGGCAAGGGAAAACAGAAGCACAAAAGTAACCGGGGCAGGGGCGGGGGGGGGGGGGAGGGGGTTGGGTGGAGGGAGGGGAAAAACCAGCAGAAAAAAATAAAAAGCAAAAGCAAAACAGCCTCACAACCAGTCCTAAAACACACACAGACACACACAAAAAACAAGCAACAACAACAACAAAAACAATATACTCAACAATCAAGCAAACAGCAACAAAACAATAGAATGATAAAAGAAGAGAAAAAAACATTTTTGGATAGTTAAGAAAGATAAGGGGTATGTGTATAAAGATTTAGAGCAGTGGATTGGAAATAGGATATATAAGTAGGGTGAAATTTTGGCAGGAGGTAAACAGAAGGAATAGGGAAAATCTAGAGCAGGAATAGGGTAAGAGAAACAGGACAACAAAAGGGGAAAAGTGAGGGAGAGGGTTTTAGCATAGAGGTAAAATTGAGGTAGGGAAAATTGTTGCTAAAGGAACGATGAAAATAGAATGGAGAACACTAATCCCAAAATAAAATAAAGAGAAAATAAAATGGCACTTTAAAAAAATGGTAAAATGGTAGCAGTAATAATACTTGTTAAAAATAAGAATGTAGTAATTAAAAGGGTAAAATCAGGTGATGGAAAAAGAAGAAAAAAAAATTGGTTTCTTAGTTAAAAGGTGAAAAAAAAAATTTGCAGTAGTGAAGGTCCTTCGGTTCTTCTACTCGTCAGTCTGGCTCGCCTTAGACCTGCCAGGTATTCAGGAGAGTGTTGAATTTCCCTGCGATACCCTGTTCCTCTGTCTTGTAAACCACAGTCCTTATTTTAAAGCAGGCCGTATTTGTTTCCCAGACTGCCTTATTTTGTGTTTAGCAAAGAGTCAGTTTGTGGCTCAGCCTCTGGGTGGCAGTGTTCTGGGGTTGGCCTCTGAGGCTATATGGGTTCTCTATTGCACTTAAAACTGGTTTGGGGAGGTCAACTATTCAGAGCTGTTTCTTTAATCGTTACCCTGCTCTGTGTTGTTGCTGGGATTGAAAATCCCTCTATAGGCCAGATCCTGTTAACTCCCAGGGATTGATCAGATTATTTTAATCCTTGATCTCGTTCAGGGTGGAATCTGGGTGTGACTGTGCTCCTTGCCTGGGGGCTAGGTAGGGGAGTCCCACCCTCCGGAGAGAATGGCTGCCCTGATCCTGGGCCCAGGGGTGTCTCAGCACTCAATTCGCTGCCACCTCTCCCGCCCCCCCCCCCTTCTCAGTCTCTCCCCAGATTCCACTCGTCTGCACCTTCTCCCTCTCTTCAGCACAGGTGAGTGTCTGTATCTGAAATGTCTTATGAACAGGATTCAGTGAAAATAAGCAAACGCCGGCCGCGGAAACGGGGAAGACTGACTTTCTTACAAGCTCTTCTATTACTGGCACTGCATGCTCTGGTCAGCTCTTCAGGCTGCCCCCTTTAGGCTCAGTCCTCCGTGATCACAGAACCCAGCTCTCAAATCCCCCAGTGGCGCCAGGAATCCCTCGGATCTCCTTTCCCCAGTCAGGGGCTGTGCCTGTCCCAAGGGACTTGGCTGTCTGCCACTCGGTCTCCCTCTATCCCTCTGGACTCAGAGGTCTGGCAAACTTTCCTGCCCAGATCCCTGGTTTTTTACCTTTCCAGGGGAGCTCTGCCCTTCCCGACTGCAAACCGTCTCACCAGCTGAGTGGTTTCGCCAATTTGGGGTGGGTGTTATTAGTTTCAGCTGCTTACTCCATTTGTTCCGGGAGATGACCTGGGACACGTCTGCCTATATCGCCGCCATCTTCCTTTCCCCTGGGTATTGTCTTTTAATCAAATTTGTTACTGTATGCCTTTTTGTTTTGGTAAGTTTCAGTCCATTTATACTTTGGGTGATTATTGATATATCAGGATTTTTAAATAGCCATTTTATCTTTTGTTTTCTGGTAATTCTGTGTCTCCATTTTTTTTTCTTGTGTTTTTGTCTGTTACTTTAGTTTGGTGGTATTCTATGATTTTTAAAATCTGTTTCCTCTTTTTATGTTATGTATCTCCATTGTAGATTTATTTTTATAGTTACTATTAGGCTTATGTAAAAGAAACTTTCATATACACAGTAGTCTTTTTTCTTCTAGTTACATCTTATCTACATTTCCACGAGCAAATTCAGACCTTTATCCCCTGTTGTTTTTTGTCACAAATGATCTCTTTTTATACTGTGAGTTAATTTCCAAATTTCAGTAGCTATTGTTTTCTCTTTTTTTAGAAAAGTTTTTTTACTTCCTTTAACTTTTATGTTATATTTAAGTATATAATATTCTATTCTGAATAAGGGTTGAAATTTCCTGTTTCTGTCTGTCTGTGAGTTACTTACTCATAGTTTATATTACTTTGTCTGTTTTAGGTAGAATAACATCTTTCAGTATTTTCTGTAATTCAAGTTTTGTGGTGGTAAATTCCCTCAGCTTCTGTATATCTGAAAAAGTCTTCATGTTTTAAGGATATTTTAAGGATAACATTGCTGAATATATTATTCTTCACTGTTTTTTTTTTCCTTTCAATAGTTTGAATATTTGATTCCACTCTCCTGGCTTGTAGAGTTTTTGCTGAAAAATCCAATGGTAATCTAATAAGATTTCCTTTATAGGGTACCATCTTCTTTTCCCTGGCTGCTTGAGAATTTTTTCTTTATAAGAGTTAATGCAGTGTAAGTACAATAATAAAAACATGTCCAAGAAAGAATATGAGCATAAATGGGAAGTGATTTGGTGTGATTTCTTTAGTGTAGAAATTTTAAACAATGAAGAAGCTTGAAAGTAGCCAAAAGGATGAGAAAAAGTTTTTCAGGTAGATGAGAAGGAGAAAGACATTCCATGACTAGAAAAGAGCATCTGAAAAACTACAGAGGTACAAAATTGCATAACAAATTTTGGGACTTAAAAATAGTTTAGTATGGTTGGAACAAAGGACTCTTGGAGAGGATGGGGGATTGCATAGGGAATTGTGTCAACGGCCATGTTATAGGGAACTCTATACCTGCTGAGTTTTGACTTGATTCTACTGATTATAGGTTCTCAACAAGTGCTGAATTATACAGGGTACCCCTTGTGTCACGTTCCTATTAATATAAGAGGGTCATCCAAATTAATTAACCCCCTATTATCAATATAAACTTTGTCTTTTTCCTAAGAAGTTCAAACTTAGCTGTGCATTAGAATACTCTGATGGTAACTATTAAAAATGTACATTTCTCCTTCTCCTCCATGCAATTCCTCAGATCAGCTTACTGAACACAGCCCAACAACAATCCTTGAGCTCATGCTTTGGGACTTAGGGAGTGTGAAGACATTAATGGCTGTAAAACAGAAGTATATCATCAAGGTAAAATTTACTAATCTTCGGAAGATTATATTAATCACTGTGGAGAGAATATTTTGGAAGGATGATAAAGGACACAGATGACCAATGGCAGGGACTCTCTAAATTATTGAAGTAGTTTAGGGAAGATATGTAGAGGATCTGACCTAAGGCCATTGAGTCTAATGGAGGAAGTGGAAATGAGTAATCTTATGACTTTAAAATCTATAACAGTTGGAATCTATGGAATCAGATGAAGAGATTGAGGGACAGGGAGAAGTTAAGAGCAACTCCAGATTTCTAGTTTGGAGATTCTGGAAAAGGAACTAGGAGAGTCTCAACAGGTTTGGAGAAAAAAGCAATTAACTTAATTTGGGCTATGGCCTGAGCTTAAGATGCTTGTGGTATATTTAACTTGAGATGTTTTATAGGCCGTTATATATCCCATCCTGCAGCTCAAGAGAGAGGTCTGGATCGAGGATGGGGATTTGGAAGACATCTTTGCTTAGGTAAAACTGAAAAATAAGTAAATGAGATCACTCAGAGAGTGGAAAGAATAATAGAATAAGATGTAGAACTGAAGTCTGGGGGTGACTAATATTAAGAGGCGAGTAAAAGAGAATAGTTAGCAAAGGGCACTGAGAAGGAGCAACCAGAAGGATGTAAGGAAATTCAGTAGAAAATAACATGACAGAAGTTACAGCAGCCAGAAGAATAATTTCAAGAAGGGGATGTAGTCAGCATTAAAATTAAAAACAGGTCAAATAATATGAAAATTGGGCTGAACCAAGAGTAAGTTCTCAGTTACTTTGGTAATGGCAATTTCAGTTAAGAAATTAGGGAAAAAATAGAGTCAATTTGATGTGAATTGAGAAATAAATTGGAGGTGGAGAAAGAACAATAAGAAGTTTAATTTTCAAGAAATTTGCCTTAAAAGAGAAGACTAATAGAGTGGTAGCTAGCTAGAAAAGATACATGGTTGAAAGTATTCATGTGTCTGGATATTAGAGAGAACTGGACAATTTTTCTGAAAAGAGCATTGAGTTTGAAAATTGGAAAGAAGGGATAGTCACCACAGAAAGGAATAGGAGTATCCAGAATGGGAAATGTGGTTTACCCTAGTTTTCTTTATGCTTTAAGCTCCTTCCACCAAATTGGGAAAGTAAAAGAGAGCACACCACACAGGAAGGGGAAATAGTCATTTTTCTCACTCCTCACCCATAACTTTTCATTATCCTATATAATAAAAAGCTAATATGCAAAAGGCTAATAATTGTCCCCTTGACTGGGAGTTTGACCAGGAGTTAAACCAGGAATTTGACCAAGGGGTGGGGCCGGCTGGCCAACCGCCCATGGCCCCTCCCCCCAAGCTGGCCCAATTGGCCCTATTGGGGTAGGTTGGCTGGACCCCACCTGTGCACGAATTCATGCACTGGGCCTCTACGTCTCTATAATGACCCATCCCTCCCTTGCACTACCTCAAGATTTTGAAGATAAGTATATTTATAGGGTTAGTGTTCTTTAAACCACACAGCAACTTCATGGTAGAAAAATGGCATAAATAAAGACATACTGATGATTAGTTTAAATCTCTCATTCAAACCACACAAAACTGCATTGACTTGATCTCAAAAATGGCAAAGTTTAGTCATTGTTAATTCTATTATCGCAAAATGCACCTTTGGGTTTTTGTTTCATTATAGAAATTTGCAATCATCAATTCCAAAACATAATATGTCTTCCTGTGATCCTTGAGAGCATTAATTTAGGTACTTCAGAAAGGGGGTAAAGTCTCTCTCTGTACTATTCAGTCTATTAGTCAAGTGTAGATGAAAGGGTTAATATTTCACCCAATTTTCCACTTATCTTTCATGTTTTACTTGAAAAGAAAGATGGTTATGGATAAAATGTGCTCTCATTGTGTAGAAGTTTTATGTGTTTGGTTTTATATAAAAATAAATAACACCCTTCCTTAATGTAAAATTATTCAGAGACACCTCTGTTTCTATCATTTGGAAGTTGTAATGGCAGTCACACAAAGTGTGGAAAACATAAATAGCACAGAAATGATGCATCACAGGAACTGAGCTTTAACCTCAAAGAAAGTAACAGCAAAAGAGGCAGCACTTGAACCCAACAAACCTAGATTGATATGGAAACTGTGATTATCTACTAATGTGTCCCTTAGCTTTGTAAACCTCCTGTTGTTAAATGGTGGTAGACCCCTGCACAGGAATTGCTGTAAAAACTATCTAATATTAGTTTACAACTGCAACTCCTGAGCTTTTATCAGAACCACAGAGTGAAAAAAATCCATTTCCCCCAGGTTTCCCAAAAATACCCAAGTTAAGTTGTCTGTTATTTCTACCCTAGAGATTAGCACAAAGATAGACTTGGGGAAAAGTTACCTCTAACTTGGTGTAAGGATATTAGCCAATTGGGAAATGAGGACTAGGAGTGGAAATGGGAAAGGAAGTCAATCTATCTGAATATAAAAGAAAGCACAATGGTTGGGTAAGAGTTTTCTTTTCTTTGATCTTCTTTTTTTAAAAATATATTTTTATTGATTTCAGAGAGGAAGGGAGAGGGAGAGGGAAAAACGTCAGTGAGAGAGAATCATTCATCAGCTGCCTCTTGCATGCCCATCACTGGGGATTGAGCCTGAGCCTGCATGTACCCTGACCAGGAATAAAACCATGACTCCTGCTTCATAGGTCAACGCTCAACTACTGTGCCACACTGGCCGGGCATTTTTTGATCTTCTGTAGTTGAATACTTCAGCTTTTCTTTTTCTGCAAACCTCTTGATTAGAGAGGTGTATAGATTTCACAAGCACAAACCTCTATAGTTTAAAATATGAGCTTATACCTGACAAGTGGAATATTCAGCTTTGGAGAACAAAATATCAGGGATCATGAACCAAAAAAGGCAGCCATTGAGGAAAACCTAGAGCTCAGAGAGCCTAAAATAGGGCTTTCTTAAAACTCACTCAATATAAAGGTATGTTCTGTTTCTCTTACTCTACTTATATTCTCTTTTTCATTCTTAATCTTATTTGCAATTACTTTCTTTTAAAAATCAATATTGCCAGAGGTGCTCCCCCCCTTTTTATAAGAACCAGTGTTTGCCTTTGTTGATTCTTTCTAAAATACCTTTGTTTTGGCCTCAATCATTTCTTTTCTGTTAGGTTTATTCTTTTTTTTTTTTTAAACTTAAGTATGTGCTTAGCTCATTTTTAAAATTTAATTTTATTGTGTAATGCTATGTACTTGCTTCTAAATATCACTTTAGTTGGGCCATCCAAGTTCTCGTAGATAGTATTTTAAAAAATCTTTAATTTAGCATCTTTGTTAAAGGTATGTATAAAGTACCAAGTCATATCTACCTGAGGCAAATAAAGTCACAAAGGAGGAACTGATCTACTGCTTTATTCCAAAATGATGGAGTGCCCCCCAAAATAAATTCTGGTACTTCAGCTGTCATCTTTTTATAGTCCTCACCTTCAGAATAACTTTCAGTCCCATAGTTTTGTACACCATCTATGTCACAACTCTATTTTTTTAAAAAGAAAATCTCCAAAGTGGCACATACAGTTAATTATCTACATGATATCCACACAAAATTTCCTAATAGCTTATTAAAACTGTTACAACTTAAAGAGTCAAACTCACATTAATTGAAAAAAAATATTTTAAAACCAATTTTACAACAAAATAATTATGGAAAAAATATTTTAATATGTTTTCTTGTTGCCTACCTTTTATCCTATGCTCTTTAATATCTGATATTTGAGATATTTGATTTGAAATTTATAATTGTACTAGAGGCCCGGTGCACAAAATTCATGCATGGGTGGTGGGTGTCCCTCAGCCCAGCCTGTACCCTCTCCAATCTGGGACATCCCTCTCACAACCCAGGACTGCTGGCTCCCAACTGCTTGCTTGCCTGCCTACCTGATTGCCCCTAACCACTCTGCTGCCAGCCTGATTGCCCCCAACTGCTGGCCCAATCGCTCCCAACTGTCCTCCCCTGCCAGCCCAGTTGCCCCCAACTGCCCTCTCCTGCAGGCCTGTTTGCCTCTAATGGCCCTCCTCTGCAGGCCTGGTCCCCCCCAACTGCCCTCCCCTGCAGGCATGGTCCCCCCCAACTGCCCTCCCCTGCCGGCCATCTTGTGGCGACATGGGGACAGCCATCTGACCACATGGGGGTGGCCATATTGTGTGTTGGAGTGATGGTCAATTTGCATTTGGGTTGCGACTAATTAGCATATCAGGGCTAATTAGCATATCCCTCTATTATTCCTGTGTTGGAGTGATGGTCAATTTGCATACTGGTTGTGACTAATTAGCATATTCAGTCATAAATAATTAGCATATCTGGGCTAATTAGCATATCCCTCTCATTATATAGGATATCTTTAAAAAAATATGTTTTTATTGATTATAGAGAGAGGAAGGGAGAGGGAGAGAGAGAGAGATAGAAACATCAATGATGAGAGAATCATCGGTCAGCTGCCTTCTGCACACCCTTTACTGAAGGTTGAACCTAAAACCTGGGCATGTGTCTTGACTAGGAATCAAATTGTGACCTCCTGGTGCATAGGTAGATGCTCAACCACTGAGTGACACTGGCTGGGCTGTAATTATATACTTTTTCTTTTTCTTTATTTTTAAAATATATTTTATTGATTTTTTACAGAGAGGAAGGGAGAGGGATAGAGAGTTAGAAACGTCGATGAGAGAGAAACATCGATCAGCTGCCTCCTGCACACCTCCTACTGGGGATGTGCCCGCAAACAAGGTACTTGCCTCTGACCAGAATCGAACCTGGGACCCTTCAGTCCGCAGGCTGACGCCCTATCCACCGAGCCAAACCGATCAGGGCATATACTTTTTCTTTCATGATTTATATTTTTGCCAATTCTCTGTATACATTAAAAACATGAAAGGATATACTTAGCATAAAAAGAATAATAATTGACATTGATGATTCTCCATAGATAAAGCAAGCTTAGTTTTTGTTCAAAAAAAGAATCTATTTGCAAATTAAATTCCATAAATGTTAAATAAATTTAAACATTCCCTTAACAAATTTCATTAGGTAGTATCTTGAGAGCTTGTTTGGAGGTTCTAGCAGGGGAGCGCAGCTACTCGTATACCCTTGACCGAAGACCGGTCCTCTCCTCGGGGGGGAAGGTCGTCCTCTTCGACCGAGCGCGCAGCTTCGGGAGGGATGCACATGGATCGGTGAGGGAGGAGGGGGACACCCGCCTAGCCAGCCAGATCAGCCGAATCAACCCTGGCGATCAATGGGGTGACAGATGTCGCAGCCAGATCGCCCTCACATCCAGGTAGTATCTTAATTGTAATTTAGTTCCAAATACTTTTCTATTTCCATAATTATTATTTTAATATATCTTTATTGATTACAGAGAGGAAGGGAGAGGGGAGAGAGAGAGATAGAAACATCAATGATGAGAGAGAAACATTGATTGGCTGCCTCCTGCACACCCCCTACTGGGGATCCAGCCCGCAACCCAGGCATGTGTCCTTGACTGGAATTGAACCCAGGACCCTTCAGTCTGCAGGCTGATGCTCTATCCACTGAGCCAAACCAGCTAGCATGTTAATGATTATTTTTTAGGGTCTGTTTTTAAGTTTACAATTATGAGGAATTTTATTTCTTTATGTTATTGATTTCTAACTTAATTGCATAATGGACAGAGAAAGTAGTATGTTTGATATAGACTACCTGGTGTATTAAGAATTGAGCCCTGGCCAGTTTGACTCAATGGATAGAGCGTTGGCCTGCACACTGAGAGGTCCTGCGTTCTATTCTGGCCAAGAGCACATGCCCAGGTTGCGGGCACGGTCCCCACTGGGAGGCGTGCAGGAGGCAGCCAATTGGTGATTCTCTCTCATCATTGATGTTTCTATCTCTCCCTCTCCCTTCCTCTCTGAAATCAATAAAGAAATATATTATAAAAAAAGAATTGAATTATAACTAAGTGTATGATCAATTTTGTAAATGTTCTGCTTATGCTTGAAAAGAATGCGTATTTCTAACTGTTGTCACTAGATAAAGCTAGCTAACTGTATTATTTGAACTTTCTTTAAAAGTTTGGTCTCTTTGAGCTATTAACTAATGGGGGAAATATGGTTTTGTTTGGATTTTTATCATATTTTGCTTTATATATATTTTTGTATTTTTAAAGCTACATCATTTCACTCAAATGCTGGTTTCTTTCTTTTGTAAAAAATGTTTTTATTTTGTATTTTTTGGTTTCAGAGTGGAAGGGAGAGGGAGAGATAGAAACATCAATGATGAGAGAGAATCATCTATTGGGACTGAGCCCGCAACAGGGCATGTGTCCTCACCAGCAATCGAACTGTGATCTCCTGGTTCCTGGGTCAACACTCAACCACTGAGCCTCACGGGCCAGGCAACTTTATATACTTTTATATTCTTCTTAGAATATAACAAAAAACCTCAGGAGTATTAAAGAACATAAAACCTGTAGTAATTCATTCACATTGACTGAAAGTATTATTAGTTGGACTTGATCAATTTGAATATTTCCTCCCACTTTCACTTTTCCAGCTTCTTAAGCCTGAGATTTGTTTAATGCCTTATTACTTTTTAAAAAATTTATTTTCTCTTGTTGATAGCATTACAGATGTGCCCCAATTTCCCCCTTTTACCCAACTTCACCCAGGCAGGCCCCACCCCAGGCCTTCACCACACTCTTGTCTGTATCCATGGGTTATGCATATATACACATATGTTCTTTGGTTAATCTCCTGCCATCTCACCTCCCTCCCCTCTGAGACTATCAGTCTGTTCCAGTATTCATGCCTCTGGACCTACTTTGTTCATTAGTTTATTTTGTTCATTAGATTCCACATATAAGTGAGCATGTGATGTTTGTCTTTCTCTGACTGTTTTATTTCACTTAGTATAATGCTCTCTCCACGTCCATCAATGCTTTGCAAAAGGTAAGATTTCTTTCTTTCTTTTTCTTTTCTTTTTATTTTTTTTTACAGTTGAGTAGTATTCCATTGTGTAAATGGAGCACAATATTTTTTATCCACTCATCTACTGATGGGCACTTGGACTGTTTCCAGACTTTGGCTTTTATAATAATACTAGAGGCCCGGTGCACAAAAATTTGTGCACTCGGGGGGGCGGGGGGGGGGGTCCCTCAGCCCGGCCTGTGCCCTCTCGCAGTCTTGGACCCCTTGGGAGATAACGACCTGCTGTCTTAGGCCTGCTTCCGGGTGGCAGAAGGCAGGCCCAATCCCTAGGTGCAGCCCCTGGTCGAGCTCAGAGCAGGGCCAACTGAGGAGTTGGGGCGCCGACCCTGTCATGCACAGAGCAGGGCGATCGGAAGGTTGTGATGCCACCCTCAGTCACGCTTAGGGTAGGGCCAATTGGGGGGTTGGGGCACCATCCCCTGTCACACTCAAGGCAGGGTCCATGGGGAGGTTGCGGCGCCACCCCCTGTCACACACAGAGCAGGGCCAATCAGGGGGTGGGGCACTGCCCCCTGTCATGCACAGAACAGGGTCAATCAGGGGGTGGGGCACTGCCCCCTGTCATGCACAGAGCAGGGCCCATCAGGGGAGTTGGGGCTCCGTACCCTGTCATGCACAGAGCAGGGTCAATCAGGCGGTTGGGGAGCTCCCCCCTGTCACTCACAGAGTAGGGCCGATAGGGGAGTTGGGGCACCGCCCCCTGTCACACACAGAGCAGAGCGGATCAGGGGGTTGGGGCGCCGCCCTCTATCACTCACAGAGCAGGGCTGATCAGGGGGTTGGGGCACACCCACTCTCACACTAAGGGCAGGGCCGATGGGGAGGTTATGGCACTACCCTGTCACACACAGAGCAGGGCCCATGGGGTGGCATTGGGGCGCCTCACCCTGTCACACACAGAGCCGCAGGGCGATCAGGAGGTTGGGGAGCTCCCCCCTATCAGGCACAGAGCAGGGCTGATCAGGGGGTTGGGGCGCCTTCCCCTGTCACGGACAGAGCAGGGTGGATAAGGAGGTTGTGGCCCCGCCCCCTGTAACACACAGAGCCGCAGGGCGATAGATCGGGATTGGGGAGCTCCCCCCTATTAGGCACAGAGCAGAGCTGATCAGGGGGTGGGGCGCCGCCCCCTGTCACACACAGAGCAGGGCCAATCAGGGGGTTGGGGCGCCGCCCTCTATCACCCACAGAGCAGGGCCGATCAGGGGGTTGGGGCACACCCACTCTCACACTAACGGCAGGGCCGATGGGGAGGTTATGGCTCTACCCCGTCACACACAGAGCAGGGCCCATGGGGGGGGGGGGCGTCAGGGCGCCTCACCCTGTCACACACAGAGCTGCAGGGCGATCAGGGGGTTGGGGCGCTCCCCCCTATCAGGCACAGAGCACGGCTGATCAGGGGGTTGGGGCACCTTCCCCTGTCATGAACAGAGCATGGCGGATAGGGAGGTTGTGGCCTCACCCCCTGTCACACACACAGCTGCAGGGCGATCAGGGGATTTGGGTGCTGCCCCCTGTCACGCTGATCCTGGTGCTGGGAGTCATATTACCCTTTTACTATATATGATAGAGGCCTAGTGCATGGGTGGGGGCCGGCTGGTTTGCCCTGAAGGGTGTCCTGGATCAGGGTGGGGGTCCCCACTGGGGTGCCTGGCCAGTCTGGGTGAGGGGCTGAGGGCTGTTTTCAGGCTGGCGGGTGACTGAAGCTCCCAACTGCTCCTTTTTCTCTCTCTCTTTTTTTTTTTATTCTGGGCCAGCTTTAGCTCTGGCTCCAGCTCTGATGCCTCTGCTGCTGAAAGCAGGTATCTGGTTTGTTTGTGTTCTATAATCGAAACTCTGTATCAACTCCAGCTCTGAGATCCCGGCTGGCTGAAAGCAGATTTCTGGGGTTTTGTTTAGCTTCTATATTTGTAACTATTTTTCAAACTGCAAGCTCAGAGGCCGGCAAGGCCGGTGGGGAACTGTTGGTTTCCTCCGTCATTGAAGCAAGCAAGCCTCATATTAGTTTCAAGCTGCCTGGCTGCCGGCCGCCATCTTGGCTGGCAGTTAATTTGCATATCTCGCTGATTAGCCAATGGGAAGGGTAGCAGACGTACACTAATTACTATGTTTCTCTTTTATTAGATAGGAAAAGTGTAATATGCAAATTGACCAAACAGCTGAATAGTGGAATGACCATTCGGACGACCACACTATGACACCCACTGGCACCAGGCCAGGCAAGGCAGGTGCAATGTGATTGGTCGGGGGGCCCCATCACCCCATGATCACCCTTCAGAGGGAGGGCCAAGCAACTGGCCAGGGGGACAATCAATTGGGGGGCTCCATGGTCACACCAAAGAGGGAGGCCCAGGCCACCAACTTGTGGGCTGTGGGGGTGAGCAGGGCCTCCCTCTGCAGGGACAATCCATCGCAGAGCCCAAGCCGGTGGGCAGGGCCTACCTCTTTGGGGTGACCAATCGCTGAGTCCAGTGATTGATCGCCCCAAAGAGGGAGGCCCAGGCTACCCAGTGGCGGTGCTGTGGTGGGTGAGTGGGGCTTCTCTCTGCAGGTCAAATTATTGTGGGGCTCCAGGACTGCAAGAGGGCACAGGCCAGGCTGAGGGACAGCCCCCTGCAGTGCAAGAATTTCGTGCACTGGGCCTCTAGTCCCATATAATAAAAATTTCTCAGATTTCACCAAGTTTTCAATTAATTTCTTTTCCTGTTCTAGGATCCAATCCAGGATCTATCATTACATTGTTATGACTCATTAGTCTCCTCCAAACTGTTACAATGCCTCATTCTTATCTCTCATGTCTGTGACAATTTCCAAGAGTAGTGTTTGGTTAGTTTGTAGAATGTCTCCTACTTGGGGTTTGTTTGGTATTTTCTCCTGATTTTGCTGAAGTCATGCATCATTGGGAAGGATATCACTGCATCATATCAGTGAGTACATCATATCAATTTATATGTATTATGATGTTAACCTCAATCACTTGGCTAAGATGATGTCTGCCAGAATGCTCCATTATAAATTTACTATTTTTCTCTTTGTAATTACTACTTAACTAGAGGGAGACACTTTGAATCTATGCTAATATCTTATTTGGATTTCAACTTTTGTGTCAGGCTAACCAAGGTCTAATATTCTGTGTGCATAAAACAGAACTTCTCAAGTTACTGAAACTTCTCCCTTCCCCCAAAGAGAGGTTTTCCACGGGGTCAGTTTATAAGCTTACCTCACAGATTTTCTTTGTGGTTGATTTTTCCACGTTGGCCCTACAGGAATTACTTTTTACTGTCTTACAAACTCAATTAATACACTTAAAAGAATGCTTGTTATATCCAGCAATTCATTGTGTTTTGCAATGGAAGACTTTTTTTCAAATTAACTATACCAACATCTTGCTGAAAAAGAATTTTGCTTCCACCCACATACAGTGACACCAACATACATTTATATTCTTCTCATCATTATGATTGGCTACATTTTCTGAGTCAAAATAAAGACTCTTATTCTGAGAAAGATTTTTCTTGATTTTTGAAATATTTTTATGTAAAAAGATTGTGTAATTGTGTAAAAATAAAATTAGGTTATTATACTTTAGTCTACTTCTCAGTCATATTCTTTTAAAGAATGAAATTACATAAAATTGAGACAATCACAGAAAATACTGGACATATGTTTTCTGAATCTATGGCTCATTAATCATGTTGCTCAACCTCTCCCTTTCTGTTTAGGACATATGGTCTTTTAAAACACTAGTACATCTATTGAACATTGAGCTCTCTTGTTTTTCTGTATTTGATGAAGATGATATGAGGAAATTACTATATCTAAACAATGGATAGATATAAAAGTATACTTAACAAAATAGTTCTTAACATTTCTTAAAAATTGGTTCAATCATTTTGTATTATTTTATTACATTGCTCATGTCTGACTTCTACACTGATTCCACTGATAACCCTTCCAGCATGCTTATTTCTATGTAGGTTTTTTTTTTGACTGGTACCATCTGTCATCTTGCATGCTGAGTGGATTTGCATGTGATGATTACTGGTTTCCTAGTCCATTGGATCTCACAATTCTCCGTGAAAAAGGAGGATCCCAGTATGGCTGTTATCAAATACCTGACTCATTTTGAATTTCCTGTTGAGATTCAAACCTGAAATGGAAAAATGGAAAGTCAATGTTTCTGTTTAGGGGTAGAGGTTGGGGCTATATGTACGTATGTGCGTACACACACACACACACACACACACACACACACATACACACTTGGAAGGGGAAGGCTAAGTCCTATTGCACAATAAAGCAAGGAACAGATGGCACTGTCAGTTCTAGACACAGCACAGTCACACACCATATGAGCATTCCCAAACATTGCTGCATATGCTGCTGTCAATCCCTCTGACATTTAAATCCCAGAGCTCCAAGAGAACCAATTGTACAGCATTCCTCTAAACAATAAAAACTTCTTGAGTTTCTGCCTTTCCTCCAAATTCCTTTCCACTCCATGATCCCTGGAGCTAGTTGGAGAAGAGCTCCAAACTAAAAATTTAAAAAAATCAAGAATTTAGTCATTTGTTCTCTAAGGCAAGAAGATACTGACCCATGATGGTTCTGGAAATAAATAAGTGGGACTCATCACAATAAAAGTGAAAATTATTTATTCTCTGAAAAAGTACAGTAAATCCTCACTTAACATTGTCAATGAGCTCTTGTGACTTTAAGAAAATTAACATATAATGAAATCAATTTTACCACAGGCTAATTGATATAAACCAGAGTTAAGTTCCTATGGTGTATTTCTGGCCACAAAAACATCAACAAACTTCTAAATAAAGGCCCAGAACACTTCTAATTCTAAACACTGAAATAAATGTGACCTAAACATATGTTTAATAAAGATGAATAAAATCAAGGAAGATAATTTTTTCCCACCCTACTTAGTCCAGCTCAGGGTTGTGGGTAGACTGAGCCTCTCCAGGCAGCTCAGGGAGCAAGGTGGGAACCCACCTTGGACAGGATACCCTTCCATCAGAGGATGTACTCAAACCAATACTCACACTCACGCAGACTAAAACAACTTAGACTAGAACTTGTCCCAGTTAGGCCAATTCACCTAACATGCACATCTTTGGTTTGTGGAAGGAAGGAAACCAGAGTACTCAGAGAAAACCCACACAGACATGGGAGAACATGCAAACTCCACACAGAAAGTGGCCCCAGTCAGGATTCAGTTTTTGGTATCAATATAACAAAATGATGTTGAACAAAGACAACATTATTTGAGGACCTGATGTGTATTAAAATCTTCCTTTCTGAACAAAAATCTATGTGGAATAGACAATAATACCTTTTTTAAGTCTCTCATGCCAGTAATAATTCAGGGGAGATAAGATACACAATTTGGCTAAAATACAAGTTGGACCATGAACAGTAAAAAGTGAAAAAAAGTTTAAATGAATGACACCACTGCTAATCAAGAGGATAGACTTTATGGAGACAGTAACATTTGAGTTGGACTTGGAGAGAATGAGTTTTAAGTTACAAGACAAGGGGGTTATAGTTTAACAGTGATTTAATACAAATGATATATATAGTACTAGAGTAATTCTTATTTCCGTCATAGGCTTTTAACCCACAAAAAATTAAAATGAGAAAAAAAGAAGTAGTTTTGGGACTTCCTTCCTTTCTTTCTTTCTTTCTTTCTTCCTTCCTTCCTTCCTTCCTTCCTTCCTTTCTTTCTTTCTTTCTTTCTTTCTTTCTTTCTTTCTTTCTTTCTTTCTTTCTTTCTTTCTTTCTTCCTTTCTTTCGTCTTTATTTTTTAGTGTAAGCTCTGATTTATATTATTTATTTTAAATTTTAATTTAAATTAATTTTTTCCATCACCATTTATCCCTTCCATGCCCTCTTCCACCTCCACCCATCCCCCTCCACCCTCACGACCACTTCACTGTTGTCCATGTCCATGAGTTCTTTGTCTCTTTGTTTTCTTTTTTTGCTCAATTCCTCCACTATCCTACCCCCAGCCCCCAGAGTTGCTTGTCTGCTCTCTATCTATGAGTATTCATAACAAGTGCACATTTATTTATTTATTTTTACATTCTTTTAAAAATTTTAAAATATATTTTTTATTATTAATAGTATTACAGATATCTCCCATTCCCCCCCCACCCTCGCCCCTTCCTGTTAGGGTGGCTGAAGGAGGAAGGCATGAGGCCAAAAAGGGTGAAGAATTATGAATTTATTAGGTCATCTGGATACCCAGATGGGCTGAGCCCCAAAATGGTGCCAGCCCCAAAGATGGGGAGTCAGGGGGTTTTAAAGGACTCTAGGCGGGTTTTATCTGGGTGGAGAATTCTCTGGGTGGGTCCTGAAGGGAAAGATAATGGTGTTAGCAAGTGGAATGTGGTCTTAGCAAGTGCTAAGTAAAAGGGAATGTCTGTTGTGAAGTGGTCCATAGGTCAGCTCCTAGGGGAGGAGGTATCCATTCAATTATTCGATCAGACCTAACACTTCCTTTCCTCCCCCCAGCCCCTACCCACACCCCTAGGTCTTCATTACTCTATTGCCTGTATCCATGGGCTATGCATATAAGTATATAAATTCTTTGGTTTATATCTTCTTGGGATTTGGCTATTTTTGGGTTGAAGAAATCTCTGTGACAACTTCTCTTGTTTGAAAACTTACTCCAACTGGAACTCACATGATACTGATTGAATGTAAACTGGTACTACCACTTTGGACAAGAAAAATGAAATAAAGGCGTAGCTTATGATCCAATGAGTCCATTCCTATATATATTCACCAAAAACACATTCTAGAATATTTGCAGCTGCATTATTTAGTCCCAAACTGGAAGTTACCAAATGCTAATTGACATTAAAATTGATACCTATATCATAAAATATTAACTCAAAGGAATGCTATATAATGATAAATGTATGACAGATCTACATACATATGGATGAGTCCCTCAGACATAAGGTTAAGCAAATAAGCCAGACATAACAGAATAGATACTGTATGATTCCTTTTATATAAAGTACAAAACTGGCCCTAACCGCTTTGGCTCAGTGGATAGAGCGTCAGCCTGTGGACTGAAAGGTCCCAGGTTCAATTCCGGTTAAGGGCATGTACCTTGGTTGCAGGCACATCCCCAGTAGGGGGTGTGCAGGAGGCAGCTGATTGATGTTTCTCTCTCATCATGTTTCTAACTCTTTATTCCTCTCCCTTCCTCTCTGTAAAAACTCAATAAAATATATTTAAAAAATACGTAAAAATAAAAATGGAATAAAAAAATAAAGTACAAAACTGGCTCAGGTAATTTGTGCTGTTAGAACATGTGACATTGTTACCTTGGGGGATAGTGACTGGATAAGGGCTTCTAAGTAGTTGGTAATATACTATTCCTTTTTCTGGGTTATGATTAAAAGCATTTGTTTAGTTTATAAAAATTATTAAATTTTACTTTTATTTATTTTATTTTATTTTTTTCATTTTTTAAAAATAGGTTTGTATTGAATTTTTTATTTTTTATTTTTTTAATTGTTTTATTGCTTAAAGTATTACAAGGAGTATTACATATGTCTCCTTTTTTTCCCGCCCTTAAAATCCCCCAGCTTTCCCTACCCCCCAGTGTCTTATGTCCATTGGTTATGCTTATATGCATGCATACAAGTCCTTCGGTTGATCTCTTATCCCCCTCCTCCCACCCCTCAACCCTCCCCGGCTTTCCTGCTGTAGTTTGACAGTTTGTTCGAGGTAGCTCTGCCTCTGTATCTATTTTTGTTCATAAGTTTATAATGGTCTTTATTACCCATGAGTGAGTGAGATCATGTGGTATTTTTCCTTCATTGACTGGCTTATTTCACTTAGCATAATGCTCTCCAGATCCATCCATGCCATTGCAAATGGTAAGAGTTCCTTCTTTTTTACAGCAGCATAGTATTCCATCCTGTAGATGTACCACAGTTTTCTAATCCATTCATCTACTGATGGGCACTTAGGCTGTTTTCAGATCTTAGCTATGGTGAATTGTGCTGCTATGAACATAGGGGTGCATATATCCTTTCTGATTGGTGTTTCTGGTTTCTTAGGATATATTCCTAGAAGTGAGATCACAGGGTCAAATGGGAGTTCCATTTTTAGTTTTTTGAAGAAACTCCATACTGTCTTCCATAGTGGCTGCACCAGTCTGCATTCCCACCAGCAGTGCACGAGTGTTCCTTTTTCTCCACATCCTCTCCAGCACTTGTCGTTTGTGGATTTGTTGATGATAGCCAATCTGACAGGTGTGAGATGGTACCTCATTGTTGTTTTGATTTGCATCTCTTGGATGATTAGTGACTTTGAGCAAGTTTTCATATTTCTCTTGGCTTTCTGAATGTCCTCTTTTGAAAGGTGTCTATTTAGGTCATTTGCCCATTTTTTTATTGGATTGTTTATCTTCCTTTTGTTAAGTTGTATGAGTTCCCTATGAATTTTGGAGATTAGGCCCTTATCAGATATGACATTGGCAAATATGTTTTCCCACGTAGTGGGCTTTCTTGTTGTTTTGTTGATGGTTTCTTTTGCTGTGCAGAAGCTTTTTATTTTGATGTAGTCCCATTTGTTTATTTTCTCTTTAGTTTCCAATGCCCTAGGAGCTGTATCGGTGAAGAAATTGCTTCGGCATATGTCTGAGATTTTGTTGCCTTTGGCTTCTTCTAGAATTTTTATGGTTTCCTGTTGTACATTTAAGTCCTTTATCCATTTTGAGTTTATTTTTGTGTATGGTGTAAGTTGGTGGTCTAGTTTCATTTTCTTGCATATATCTGTCCAATTTTCCCAACACCATTTATTGAAGAGACTATCTTGGCTCCATTGTATGTTATTGCCTCCTTTGTCAAATATTAATTGAGCATATTGGTTCGGGCCGATTTCTGGGCTCTCTATTCTATTCCATTGATCTATATGCCTGTTCTTGTGCCAGTACCAGGCAGTTTTGAGAACAGTGGCTTTGTAATACATCTTGATATCTGGTATTGAGATCCTACCTACTTTGTTCTTTCTCAGGATCGCTGCAGCTATTCGGGGTCTTTTTTTATTCCAGATGAATTTCTGGAGAGTTCGTTCTAGGCCTGTGAAATATGCCACTGGTATTTTAATGGGAAGTGCGTTGAATTTATAGATTGCTTTGGGTAGTATGGACATTTTAATGATGTTGATTCTACCAATCCAAGAACACGGTATGTTCTTCCATCTGTTTATGTCTTCCTCTATCTCTTTTTTCAATGTCCTGTAGTTTTCTGAGTAGAGGTCTTTTACCTCCTTAGTTAAGTTTATTCCTAGGTGGCTTAATTTTTTTGGTGCGATGGTAAATGGGATTGTTTTTATAATCTCTCTTTCTGTAAGTTCACTATTGGTGTATAGAAATTCCATAGCTTTCTTGGCATTAATTTTGTATCCTGCTATATTGCCTAATTCATTTATTAAGTCTCATAGTTTTTTGATGGAGTCTTTAGGGTTTTTTATGTATAATATCATGTCATCTGCAAAAAAGGACAGTTTTACTTCTTCTTTTCCAATTTGGATGCCTTTTATTTCTTCTTCTTGCCTAATTGCGATGGCTAATACTTCCAGTACTATGTTGAACAGGAGTGGTGAGAGGGGGCATCCCTGTCTTGTTCCTGTTCTTAGGGGAAATGGTGTTAGTTTTTGTCCATTGAGTATGATGCTGGCTGTGGGCCTGTCATATATGGCTTTTATTATGCTGAGGCATGATCCTTCTACTCCTGCCTTGCTGAGAGTTTTTTATTTTTAATCAAAAATGGGTGTTGGATTTTGTCAAATGCTTTTTCTGCCTCAATTGATATGACCATGTGGTTTTTTTCTTTCAATTTGTTTATGTGACGTATCACGTTTATTGCTTTTCGGATATTGTACCATCCTTGCATCCCTGGGATAAATCCTACTTGGTCATGGTGTATGATCTTTCTGATGCACTGCTGGATCCGATTTGCTAAGATTTTGTTGAGGATTTTGGCATCTATGTTCATGAGGGATATTGGCCTGTAAATCTCTTTCATTGTGTTGTCTTTACCTGGTTTTGGTATTAGGGTGATGCTGGCTTCATAGAATGAGCTTGGAAGTGTTCCTTCCTCTTGAATTTTTTGTAGTAGTCTGAGGAGAATCGGTTTTAGTTCTTCCTTGAATGTTTGCTAAAACTCCCCTGTGAAGCCATCTGGTCCTGGGCTTTAGTTTGCTGGAAGCTTTTTGATGACTGCTTCAATTTCTTCCATAGTTATTGGCCTATTGAGATTTTTAGATTCTTCCTGATTGAGTTTTGGAATGTTGTATTTTTCTCGGAATATGTACATTTCCTCCAGGTTGTCTAGTTTGTTGGAGTAGAGTTGTCCATAGTATTGTTTAACAATCATTTGTATTTCTGTGGGGTCCTTGTTATTTCGCCTCTATCATTTCTGATTTTGTTTATTTGGGTCCTCTCTCTTTGCTTCTTGGTGAGCCTGGCTAGAGGTTCATCAATCTTGTTAATCCTTTCAAAGAACCAGCTCTTGGTTTCATTGATTTTCTGTATTGTTTTTTTGGTCTCTATGTCATTTATTTCTGCTCTAATCTTTATTATCTCCTTCCTTCTGCTCACTCTGGGGTTTTCTTGTCGCTCTCTTTCTAATTCTTTGAGTTGTGGAGTTAGATGATTTACTACCATTTTTCTTGTTTTTTGAGATAGGCATGTAGAGCTATAAAGTTCCCTCTCAGGACTGCTTTCATTGTGTCCCATAGGTTTTGGATTGTTGTGTTTTCATTGTCATTAGTTTACAGGATGTTTTTAATTTCTTCCTTAATCTCATTGTTAACCCAATCAATATTTAATAACACGCTATTCATCTTCCAAGTGTTTGAGTATCTTGGATTGTTTTTATTGTACTTTATTTCTAATATTATGCCATCGTGGTCTGAGAAAATGCTTGGTATGATTTTAATCTTCTTGAATTTGGGGAGCCTTTGTTTGTGACCCAATATGTGGTCTATTTTTGAATATGTCCCATGAGCATCAAAGTGGAATGTATATTCCGTGGCTTTGGGGTGAAGTGTTCTGAAGATGTCAATTAAGTCCATCTGATCTAGTGAGTCATTTAGGATTGCTGTTTCTTTGCTGATTGTTTGTCTAGAGGATTTATCCAGTGATGTCAGTGGTGTATTAAAGTCCCCTACTATGATTGTATTGTTGTTGATCTCTCCTTTGACATCTTCCAGGAGTTTTTTTTATGTATTTGGGTGCTCCTGCATTGGGTGCATATATGTTTATCAGGGTTATATCTTCTTGTTGTATTGATCCCTTTATTATTATGAAGTGGCCTTCCTTATCTCTTGTTTTGGCCTTTACTTTGAGATCTATTTTGTCTGATATAAGTATTGCTACCCCAGGTTTCTTTTCATTTCCATTTGCCTGAAAGATATTTTTCCTTCCCTTCACTTTCAGTCTGTGTGAGTCCCTTCTTCTGAGGTGGGTCTGTTGTAGACAGCAAATGTATGGGTCATGTTTTTTTTTTAATCTATTCAGCCACTCGATATCTTTTGGTTGGAGCATTTAGTCCATTTACGTTTAAAGTTATTATTGAAAGGTACTTGTTTGTAGCCATTTCTTTTTGTGTGTGGCTGTTTTCTTTCTGAGCTTTTTATTTCTTCTTTTTACACCAGTCCCTTTAGCATTTCTTGCATTGCTGGCTTGGTGGTTATAAACTCCCTTAGCCTTTTTTGTCTGTGAAGCTTCTTATTTCCCCTTCAGTTTTGAATGATAGCCTTGCTGGATAGAGTATTCTTGGATTCAGTCCTTTGCTTTGCATCACTTTGTAAATTTCCATCCATCCTTTTCTGGCCTGATGTGTTTCTGTTGAGAAATCATTTGATAATCTAATGGGAGATGCCTTGAATGTAACTTTCCGTCTCTCTCTTGCAGCCTGTAAGATTCTCTCTTTGTCCTGAACATTTGCCATGGTAATTATGATGTGTCTTGGTGTGGGTCTTTTCGGGTTCACCTTGTTTGGGACTCTCTGTGCTTGTGTGATTTTTTTCTTCCCCACCTCTGGGAAGTTTTCTGATACTATTTCTTTGAATAGGTTTTCTAAGTCTTATTCCTCTTTCTGTTGTTCTGGCACCCCTATTTTTCATATGTTGTTTTGTTTTATGTTGTCCCATAGCTCCCTTAGGCTCTCCTCCTGTCTTTTAATTTCTTTCTCCAATTGCTGTTCAGTTTGGGTGTGTTTCGTTTCCCTGTCTTCTAATTTGCTAATTTGGTCCTCTGCTTCTCCTAGTCTACTGTTGAAACTTTCAATGGTGTTTTATGTTGCAGCTATACCACTCTTCATTTCTTCTTGGTTCTTACATAATTTATTGATTTTTTTCACCTTTTTCTTCTTGCTTCTTGCATAAATTGTTGATTTTTTCCTCCATCCGGTTTATGCAGTCTAGGACCCTTAATCTGAATTCTTTTTCTGACATGTTGCATGCCTCTGTATCACTTAGCCGCTTTTCTGGTGAGTCCTCCTTTTCTTTCCTTTGGGGGTTTCTTTGTCTACCCATGTTTGATCTCACTGACATATCTAGATGTTGAGTCGTTCAGTGGTTGCTCCTTGGGTGGCAGTGGCTCCTTGGGCTGTGGTTGCTCCTCGGGCGGTTGTGGTAGCAGCTGCTCCTCGGTAGCAGCTCCTCTTGGGTGCTGTTCACAGTTCTGGTGGCTCCTCTGGCTGGTGGGGGGAGGCTTCACACACAGCTGCTGTTCTTCAGATAGAGGGTGTGGTGATCAGGAGGCTGCTGTTCCTTGGATGGGGGCGGGCTACACCTCAAATTTTACTTTTGTGATATGTGTACTTTTCTGTAGACATATTTTAATAAAAGTTGTAAAATATTTTCTTAAATTAAGATAGCATAGATTTCTCAAATATTAAGCATAAAATTAATTTGACCTTGCTGTTGATCTTTGAAACCTAGTTTTTATATTATTATTATTTTAAAAATTTGACTTGATCTCTAAGTCTAATGGCTCTTCGGTACAGATAAAATGCATTTTTCTTCAATAGGAAAGTTTGGACTAGGTCACCATTGATGTGCTTTGAGTTCTTAAATATTTCTCAACAAAGTTCTGTGCTTATGTCACTTATCTTTGCATGCCTTTCCATCTCTACATGCACTCTCATCCACCACATGGCTTCAGTTTCCCCTATTGATGACTGATACTCAAATTTCTAGCACTTTTCTCCCCTTATCTTTAGAGACCCGGGTCTTTAAAATGTAACATATGAAATTTTGGAGGTTTTGCAAGATCCTCCTCGGGTGAAGACTGTGGGGAGCGGCAGCGACTTGGCACCCAGCCTCACTGAGGCTGCCATCCAGACATGCTGTGGCCCTGATGTGCCATGCCTGGACCTCCAGGCTGGACTTGGCACTGCTGCCCCCCACTGTCAGGCTAGGTGGCCCCACTGCCAGAAGTTTGGGTAGGAACTGTGCTGTTAGCCAAGGAGGGGGCTGTAGCCTCAGTGGCCCAGGCACTGCTAGAACTGAGGGTTGGACAGAGACTGAAAACACTGCGGATCTGTGGGCAAGCCAGAAGGGTCTGGGGCAGAGAGAGGCGGCCTGGACAGCACTGGCTGTGGAACACAGTGGCAGGAGCCTTAGGTTGAAACCCCCCAGGAGGGAGCAGTGCCAGTGCCCTGCGATCATTCTGCCTGTGAAGTTCAAACTGATCTGTTTATGTGGGAGAGACCATGTGGTGGAGCTCAGGGCCAGTGAAGGTGACTGAAGGACACACCCAGCATTAAATCTGAGGCACCCTTTATTTCCTGGAGGAACTCTTGGTTTAGATCAGGACATGGGCTGGAAGTAGGACCCGGGAAGAGGATCAACCTTGTCTACCTTGAGCACAGGGGAGGTGCCCTCTCCTTCACCTGCAGAGGTCTGCTTCTGACCCACCCTGCAGCTACCTGATGTAAAGGGGAATGGTTCCAGGCTGGAAGTCTGAACCCCTGCAGCTGGGGCTGGTGGCACTGGAGACTCAGATATTTGGTCAGAGCCTGGGAAAAAGCCCTACCCATCAGTGGCTAGTGGCACTGAAACTTTGGAGTGCCAAGTAGGCTTTTTATGAGTTAAAAAAATTTACTTTATTCATTTCTTTTGTTGTTGATTTTTTGATACACCCTGCTTGAAGTGGTTGTGAGGGGGTTCCAGCAAGCCAGGCAGTGCTGAAGCATTGGAAGGAGAGGAAGTGCCTGCCCCCTCCCCTCATAAAGCTACGGGCACCACCCCATACTTGAGTCTGTTCAAACCATCTTGGCCAAGACCAGGATATCCCCACAGAGTCCAGTTCCATGGGGGAAGGGAGAACAACTCAGAACAGGGACATTCAAGGTGTTAAACACAAGGCAGAATCAGCCTCTGGGCTATGGAGGCACCACCCACTCCACTACTTGGGACTCCACCCTATTGGGGTACAGTCAGGTTGTGCAGGGCTAGGCAGGGACAAGGACTCATACTGCCCTGCACTAGAGATCTTCCCAGGAGGCCTGGGATCAAAACACCAAGGGACAATATGCAGGTACATCAGAGCAAAATCAGTGAGCTCCACAAATAGCAGATCAAAAGTTTTTTTCTTTCTTCTCTCTTATTGCTCTCTTTTCTTTTACTCTATTCCTCTATTCTCTTTCTCTTTTCTTCTTTATATTGATATTTTAAATTTTTATTATTTTGTTTTTTCTCTTTTCTTTTCCTGTAATATATTTTAATGTAATCATTGTTATGTTTTAAAATTATTATTTCATTTAATTTTTGTTTCCTTTTATTCATTTTAAAAATTTATTTATTTTCTTTATTGATTAAGGCATTACATATGTGTCCTTATCCCCCCACAGTCCCATACCTCCCACTAATGCCCTCACCCCCCTAGTGTCTGTGTCCAATGGTTGATCTCTCCCTCTTCCCCCCACCCTCCCCTGCCTTCCCTTTGAGGTTTGACAGTCTGATTGATGCTTCTCTGTTTCTGGATCTGTTTTTGTTCATCAGTTTATGCTGTTCATTATATTCCACAAATGAGTTCTTTTTATTCTTATTCTAGTTCTTTTCTCATCCTTTCTAATTCTTTGGTTTCATGTCTTTTAGTATTATACTTATTTTTTTCTTTTCTTTTTATTTTTGAGTCTACATTGTTATGATTATACTAGAGTCCTGGTGCATGAATTCATGTACAGGTGGTGTCCCAATCCCTGGCCAGCGATTGGGACTGATTGGGGCTGTCTCGTCCAGTCCCATTTGGGAGGGACCATGGGAGGTTGGCTGGCTTCAGGAGGTTGGCTGCTGGAGCACACTGACCACCAGGGGGCATTGAACACCTGCCCCCTGGTGGTCAGTGTGCATTATAGCGATAAGGGTCATTTAGGCTTTTATATGTATAGATTGTTTCATGTGTTGTTTTCAGTTCAGTCTTATTTTGTTCTGTTTTTTGTTTTGTTTGTTTTTTTTCTGTCAGCACCTGTAAAACAGCTAGCACGGCATGTTTGGAGTTGAGCCTGATAGTCAGCAAGTCGGAGAGGAGATCGCACTCATGAATGGGACATCAACAATCAAGTCCAAATTATTAGAGAAAAGCCCAAATAATCCACATGAGGGATATCTTAGAATATCCATCCCAGGACATCAAAGAGCCTGCACCACTGGGACTCACAGAACACTTTTTACTCCCATGATGAATAGAAAGCATAACAGTTCTATCTAATACATAAGAACAAACACAAAGAGACAGCCAAACTGGGAAGACAAAGAAACAACCCCAAAATGAAAAAAAAGGAGGAATCTTCAGAAAAAGAATTAAATGAAATGGAGGCAAGCAACTTATCAGACATAGAATTTAGAATAATGGTTACAAAGATGCTCAAGGAATTCAGTGGAATTATAAGGAACTTAGTGGGAATTACAACAGCATGAAAAAGGAAATAGAAACCAGAAACAAGAACCAGTCAGAAGTGAAGAATACCGTATTTGACACTCAGAATACACAAGAAAAAATTAAAAGTAGGTTGGATGAAGGAGAGGATGGAATCAGTGATTTAAAAGACAAATTAGAAATGAACACCTAATTAGAGTAGCAAATAGAAAAAATAAATTAAAAAGCAGGAAGGTAGCTTAAGAGAACTTTGAGACAACCGAAAATGTAACAACATCTGCATCATAAAACTACCAGGAGAAAAAGAATGTGTGCAAGAAGCAAAAAACATGTTTGAAGAAATAATGATAAAAAAATTCCCAAACCTGGCAAAGGAAAAATTACACAAATCCAGTAGGCACAGAGAGTTCAAATCAAGATGAACTCAAAAGAGACCCACACCTAGACACATAATTAAAATGGCAAACATTAAAGACAAAGAAAGAATCTTAAAGGCATCAAGAGAGAGACAGAAAGTTACCTACAAAAGAGTTCCCATTAGACCAGCCGTGGGCAAACTATGGCCCGCTGGCCAGATCCGGCCCGTTTGAAATGAATAAAACTAAAAAAAAAAAAGACCGTACCCTTTTATGTAATGATGTTTACTTTGAGTTTATATTAGTTCACACAAACACTCCATCCATGCTTTTGTTCCAGCCCTCTGGTCCAGTTTAAGAACCCATTGTGGCCCTTGAGTCAAAAAGTTTGCCCACCCCTGAATTAGACTGTCAACTGATTTCTCAATAAAAACACTTCAGGCCAGAAGGGAGTACTGAAGTATTCAAAGTAATGAAAAGCAAGGGCCTGAATCCCAGACTACTCTATCCAGCAAGGCTATCATTTAAAATTGAAGGTGAAAGAGCTTCTCAGACTAAATAAATAAATAAATAAATAAAATAAAAAGGCTAAACGAGTACATTACAACCAAATCAGCATTGCAAGAAATGTTAAAGGGACTGTTTTAAGAAGTAGAAAACAAGATAGAGGAAAATAGCTGTCCTATATAATAAAAGGCTAATATGCAAATTGAACGACCAGTCGCTATGACGTGCACTGACCACCAGGGGATAGATGCTCAATGCAGGAACTGGCCCCTGGTGGTCAGTGTGCTCCTACAGGGGGAGCACTGCTCAGCCAGAAGCCTGGCTCATGGCTGGTGAGTGCAGTGGCGGGAGCCTCTCCCACCCCCATGGCAGTCGGACATCTCCTGAAGGCTCCTGGACTGTGAGAGGGCACAGGCTGGGCTGAGGGACTCCTCCAACCCACATCTAAGTACATGAAGTTTGTGCACCGGGCCCCTAGTAAAGAAAATAAAAATGGTGATTGCCGGAGTCCATTCATTGTCTTTACTAGCTGAGTTTAGACAGAGACCCCCCAAAAAAGGCTAGTAACCTTTGAAGTTCTAGTAAAAGGTCAGAACTGTGAACTACCCAGTTAATTTAAGTAATAATAGTTGAAGCATCTCCACCTTAGTTCACTTAATTCCTTAGGTGCTTATGTAGATCTTTGCTGATTGTTGTTGATCAGATACTCCTGGAGATCTGTTGATGAGCTAATCAGAAAATTGTCTGCTGATGTGTGTCATTACAACCTCCTTACCCTAAGGGCTACTCCAGATGAATAAAAGCTTGGTGAGACCTGAGCACGGCAGAGGAAGTCTTTCCGGACTTGCCCGCCTGGTCCCCCAGTATTGCAAAATTATCTTGTGTCTCTTTCTTTCATTTGTTGTGCGGCTCTTCTTTCAGATACTGAACCCTACTCCACGCGGAAGGAATCACTCAGCAGGTGATAAAGTAGGTATCTATCACTAAAAATCTTCAATGTAAATGGATTAAATGCTCCAATAAAAAGACACAGGGTAGCTGAAAGGATAAGAAAACATGACTCATATGTATGCTTTCTACAAGAAACCCAAATCAGAACAAAACATTCACATAAACTGAAAGTGAAGGGATGGAAAAAATATTTCATACAAATGGAAAAAAAGAGCTGGAGTAGCAATACTCATATCTGAAAAAGAAAAAGACTTCAAAACAAAGGCCAGAGCAAGAGACAAGGAAGGGCACTACATAGTACTGAAGGGATTGATCCAATAAGAAAATATAACCCTGGTAAACATATATGCACCCAATACAGAAGCAACAAAATATATTTAAAAAACCCTTTTGGACTTTAAATGATAGACTGATAGCCATACAGTCATAGTAGGAGACTTTAAAAAAACCACTGACCTAGATCCGTGAAATATGCCATTAGTATTTTAATAGGATTGCATTGAATCTATAGATTGCTCTGTGTAGTATGGACATTTTAATAATATTAATTCTACCAAACCACAATCATGGTATATTCTTCCATTTGTTTGTATCTTCCTCTAGCTCTTTTTTCAATGTCCTGTAGTTTTCTGAGTACAGGTCTTTTACTTCTTTGGTCAAATTTATTTCTAAGTATCCTACTTTTTTGTTTCAATGATAAGGGAGTTTTTTTTAAGTTTCTCTTTTTGAGAATTCATTATTGGTGTATAGAAATGCCATCAATTTCTGGGTGTTAATTTTGTATCCTGCTACTTTGCTGAATTTATTATTAAATCTTGTAGACTTGGTAGAGTCTATAGCAAGGGTGGGCAACCTTTTTGTGAGTGTGTGCCAAAACCAGCAAAATCTCTGACTCAAAATTCTTCTGCGTGCCAACCCTAATTTTTTGAGAACATGTTACGTCTACTTGATATCTCTTAAGGTGTATATATGTGAAGAACCTTGAAGAAATAATAAAATTCATTCGAGCGACAAAAACACACTATATGATGATGAAAAATACATTTATTTTTTAATGTATACATGTACACTGATAGTCCAACAGAAAACTTTATGACTCCATTTGATATTATCAGTGGGACTTTTCCTGCTGCATCACTGATGCCAGAGATTTTACATCAGGTTTATATTTCGTGACCTTCAGAGATATGCACAAGTTACTACTTTCATCCGTCAGGCTACTCCTATTACAGGACTTAACAAAATTCATCACTGAGAACAAAGATTCACAAGTGTATGTGGATGAAACCAAAACACTGGTCGGATCTAGGAAGGCAGGGAGAGGTAAGGCAGAGGCATAGAAATTGCTCTTCCCCTCTCTCATCAATCCATGTCTATGGTCTTTAAGATCACTTGTTATGTAAAATTATTTATTTAACTAAGATGCACCTACACTGAATTTATCTGAAAAATAAAAAAGTCAATATTAAGAAAAAAATTGTAAATGGAAGATTATAAGAGAGGGTTTTGCGTGCCAGCAAAATTTATTGGCGTGCCATGTTTGGCACGTGTGCCAGGGGTTGCCCACTCCTGGTCTATAGGTTTTCTATGTACAATATCATGTAATCTGTGAATAACTACAGTTTTACTTCCTTCTTTCCAATTTGAATGCCTTTTTTTCTTGTCTGATTGCTGTGGCTAGGAGTTCCAGAACTGTGTTGAGTAGCAATGGTGATAGTGGACATCCCTATCTTATTTCTCTACTTAGGGGAAATGTTTTTAATTTTTGTCCATTGAGTATGATGTGGCTCTAGGTTTGTCATATTCTTTATTATGTAAAGGTATGATCCCTCTTTCCCCATTTTGTGAGAGTTCTTATAAAAAATGGGTGTTGGATTTTGTTGAATGCTTTTTTTTGCATCTATTGATATGATCATGTGATTTTTGTCTTTTAGTTCTTAAATATGATGTATAACATTTATTGGTTTGCTAATATGGTATCATCCTTGCATCCCTGAAATAAATCCCAGTTGGTTATGGTGTATGATCCTTTTAATATATTGCTGAATCAGATTTGTAAATATTTTGTCGAGAATTTTAGTGTCTATGTTAATGAGGGATATTGTCTTGTAATTCTTTTTCTTTGTAGTGTCTCTATCTGGTTTTGGAATTAGAATAATGCTAACCTTGTAAAAAGAGCTTGGAAGTGTTCTTTCCTCTTACATTTTTTTTGGAATAGTTTGAGGATAGGTGTTCTTCTTTGAATGTTTGTTAAAATTCCCCTGTGAAGCCACCAGTTCCAGGGCTATTGTTTGCTAGGAGTTTTTGATTATTGATTCAATTTCATCAGCCTACTCAGGTTTTATGATTCTTACTAACTGAGTTTTGGACAATTGTATGTTTCTAGGAATTTACCCATTTCATACACATTGTCCAGCTTATTGGCATATCATTGTTTATAGTATTTTCTTACAAACCTTTGTGTTTCTGTGGTGTCAGTTGTTACTTTACCACTTTTATTTCTGATTTTATTTATTTGGGTCCTCTCACTATGTTTCTTGATGAGTCTGGCTAAAGGTTCATCAATCTTGTTTATCTTTTCAAAGAATTAGCTCTTGGTTTCATTGATTTTTTGTATTGTTTTTTTCAGTCTCTATGCCATTTGTTTCCCCTCTGATTTTTATTATTTCCTCCCTTCTACTTACTCTGGGCTTTTCATGTTGTTCTCTTTCAAATTCTTTAAGTTGTAGGGTTAGATAGTTTATTAGAAATTGTTCTCATTTCTTGAGGTAGGCATGTATTGCTATGAACTTGCCTCAGGATTGCTTTTGCTGCGTTTATATAGATTTGGGGTTGTTATCTATTCATTTTCATTTGTTTTCAAAAAGTTTTTTATTTCTTCCTTGATCTCATCGGTAACCCATTCATTGTTTAATACTATGCTATTTAGCCTGCATATGTTTGAATGTTTTTCACTATTTTTATTGTAGTTGATTTCTAGCTTCATGCCATTGTGATCAAAGAAGATGCTTGATATAATTTCAATCATTTTGAACTTTTAGAGACTTAGTTTATGAACTAACATGTGGTCTATCTTAGAGAATGACCTGTGTGCATAGAGAAGAATGTATATTTTGTAGCATTGGGGTGAAATGTCCTGAAAATGTCAATTAATTCCATCTCATCTAGTGTGTTGTTTAGGATCACTGTTTCCTTATTGACTTTTTTTTGTCTAGATGATATACCCTGTAATATCAGTGGAGTGTTAAAGTCACCTACTATTATTGTATTGTTGTCAATCTCTCCTGTAAAGTCCTCCAGTAGTTTTTTAAAAAAATATAATTGGGTGTTCTTATATTTTGTGCATATATGTTTCCCAGCATTGTATCCTCTTGTTGGATTGATTCCTTTAGTATTATGTAGTAAATTTCATTATCTTTTATTATGGCCTTCAATTTTTTTAAATAATTCTTTATGGTTGAAAGTATTACATATGTCCTCCTTTTCCCCCCCCATTGACCTCCTCCAGACTGTTCCCACCTCACCTCAGGCCCTCACTGCCCCATTTGTCTATGTCCATGCATATATGCATACAAGGTCATTGGTTGTTTATCTCCCACCCACCCACCCACTCCCACCTTCCCTCCAAATTTCTACACTCTGTTCCATGCTTCCATATCTCTGTATCCACTCAATTCATCAGTTTATTTTGTTACTTAGATTCCACATATGAGTGAGATCATGTGATACTTGTCTTTCTCTGACTGACTTGTTTAACTTAGCATAATACTCTCCAGGAACCTCCATGCTATCTCAAAAGATAAGAGATTCTTCTTTTTTTACTGCTGCATAGTATTCCATAGTGTAAATGTACCACAGACTTTTTATTCACTCATCTGCTGATGGGCACTTGGGCTTTTTCCGGATTGTAGCTATTGTAAATTGTGCTGCTATGAACATAGGGGTGCATACATTCTTTTTGATTTTTTTTGTTTGTTTCTTAGGATATATTACTAGAAATGGGATCACTGGGTCAAATGGCAGTTCCGTTTTTAATTTTTTGAGGAAACTCCATTCTATTTTCCATAATGACTATATCAGTCTGAATTCCCACCAGCAGTGAACTAAGGTTCCCTTTCCTCCACATCCTCACCAGCACTTGTCATTGGTTTCTTTGTTGATGGTAGCCATTCTGACAGGTGTGAGGTGTTACCTCATTTCTATTTTGATTTGCATCTCTGTGATGATCAGTGACTTTGAGCATTTTTAAATTTTTCTCTTTGCCATCTGTATGTCCACTTTGGAGACGTGTCTATTTAGGTCCTTTGCCCATTTTTTAACTGGATTGTTTGTCTTCCTTCTGTTAAGTTGTATGTGTTCTTTATGTATTTTGAATATTTTTTTTAATTAAATCTTTATTGTTCAGATTATTACATTTGTTCCTCTTTTTTTCCCCCCCCATAACTCCCCTCCTCCCAGTTCCCGCCCCACCCTCCGCCCTCACTCCCCACCCACTGTCCTCATCCATAGGTGCACGATTTTTGCCCAGTCTCTTCCCACATCTCCCACACCCCTTTCCCCCCCCAGAATAGTCAGTCCATTCCCTTTCTATGTCCCTGATTCTATTATAATCACCAGTTCATTCTGTTCATCAGATTATTTATTCACTTGATTCTTAGATTCACTTGTTGATAGATGCATATTTGTTGTTCATAATTTGTATCTTTACCTTTTTCTTCCTCTTCCTCTTCTTAAAGGATACCTTTCAGCATTTCATATAATACTGGTTTGGTGGTGATGAACTCTGTTAGCTTTTCCTTATCTGTGAAGCTCTTTATCTGACCTTCAATTCTGAATGATAGCTTTGCTGGATAAAGTAATCTTGGTTGTAGGTTCTTGGTATTCATCACTTTGAATATTTCTTGCCACTCCCTTCTGGCCTGCAAAGTTTCTGTTGAGAAATCAGCTGACAGTCATATGGGTATTCCCTTGTAGGTAACTGAGTTTCTTTCTCTTGCTGTTTTTAAGATTCTCTCTTTATCTTTTGCTCTTGGCATTTTAATTATGATATGTCTTGGTGTGGTCCTCTTTGGATTCCTTTTGTTTGGGGTTCTCCGCACTTCTTGGACCTGTAAGTCCATTTCTTTCACCAGGTGGGGGAAGTTTTCTGTCATTATTTCTTCAAATAGGTTTTCAATATCTTGCTCTCTCTCATCTTCTGGCACCCCTATAATTCTGATGTTGGTACGCTTGAAGCTGTCCCAGAGGCTCCTTACACTATCCTCGCATTTTTGGATTCTTTTTTCATTTTGCTTTTCCGGTTGGATGTTTTTTGCTTCCTCGCATTTCAAATCATTGACTTGATTCTTGCGCTCCTCTGGTCTGCTGTCGGGCGTCTGTATAATATTCGTTATTTCAGTCCGTGTATGCTTAATTTCTAGTTGGTTCCCCAATATAAGATCGAGGGTCTTATTAGTTTTTGTGTAGATCTCATTAAGTTTATCGGCAGCTTCTAAACAGTTCTTGAGAGACCTTAAAAGTGTGGTTCTGAACTCTATATCTTCCTTTGACAATTTTGTCCTGTTTCTTTGTCTCTGCATTTTGTTATGCTTCCTTGGTGCATCCCCTAGTGGTCTTTGTTCGCAGTCTTATAGTTAAATCTTGATTGTTGTAGCTAATTCCAGGGAGGGTTTGACCTCCAGGCCAAGTGGCTATGAGAATCAGCTGTGTCAGCAGTGAGAGAACTTCTGTCCTCTAGGGAGCTGCTAATCTAGCCTTTGCCTGAGGCTATCTGGCAAATGCCTCTGTGCAGGGCTTGGGCAGGGCGGGTCGCACAGGATCAACAGGGTGGGCCGGAGAGAGCAGTTATGGCAGCTCTCAGTTCTGTCCCCAGGGGCTCTGCCTCTCTGAGTCCCAGCACCCGCTGCAAAGCTCGGAGAGAAAGCTGCACTCGCTCTGACCGAAGCCAGACAGTCCCGCTTCTCCCGTTTGAGTCTGGGTCCCTAAGGACTCGCCCGGATCCGGTGCTCAGAGTCTGCGACTCCCTCCTGATTGAGAACAACAACCGCGCCCTCCGCTGCCAGCCCACTCCGCACACTCCGCACCTCAGAATTTGACTTCAGCACTGCGCCTCCTCTGAGTGTCCGTGTGCGTTTCTCTTTCCTCCTAGTTGTAGGACTTCCACTCAGCCAGCGTTCCTGTGGTTCTGGGTGATGTCCCTTCCGTTTTTTGGTTTCACTTTTGAAGTAGTTGTTCAAAGCAGCAAACTCCGGCGTTAACCTATGCCGCCATCTTGGTTCTCCCCTGTATTTTGAATATTAACCCTTGATCATATATTATTGCCAAATATGTTCTCCCATTCAGTGAGCTCTCTTTTTGCTTTGTTGATGGTTTCTTTTGCTGTGCAGAAGCTTTTTATTTTCATGTAGTCCCATTTGTTTATTTTCTCCTTAGGTCCCCTTTCCCTAGTAGGTGTATCAGTAAACATATTGCTATGAGAGATGTCTGAGATTTTGGTGCCTATGGTTTTTTCTAGGACTTTTATAGTTTCACAACTTACATTTAAGTCTTTTATCCATTTTGAGTTTATTCTTGTGCATGGTATAAGTTGGTGGTCTATTTTCATTTTTTTTTATGTACCTGTCCAATTTTCCCAACTCTATTAATTGAAGAGACTATCTCTGCTCCAATGTATGCTCTTGTCTCCTTAGTCAAATATTAATTAAGCATAATGGCTTGGGTCAATTTCTGGATTCTCTGTTCTGTTCCATTGATCTATATGCCAGTTCTTGTGACAGTATCAGGCTATTTTGAGTACAGTGGCTTTGTAGTAGAACTTGATATCTGGTATTGTGATTTCTCCAACTTTGTTCTTTCTCAAAATTGCTGTGGATATTTGGGGTCTTTTTTGGTTCCATATAAATTCTAGGCCTGTGAAATATGCCATTGGCATTTTAATAGGGATTTCATTGAATCTATAGATTGCTTTGAGTAATATGGACATTTTAATGATATTGATTCTACCAATCTATGAACATGGTATATTCTTTCACTTTTTTATATCTTCCTCTATCTCTTTTTTCAACATCCTGTAGTTATCCAAATACATGTATTTTACCTCTTTGGTTAGGTTTATTCCTAAGTATCTTAATTTTTTGTTGCAATGGTAACTGGGATTGCTTGCTTAGTTTCTTTTTCTGAGAGTTCACTATTGGTGTATAAAAATGCTATGATTTTTTGGGTGTTAATTTTGCATCCTGCTAAGTTTCTGAATTCTTTTATTAAATCTAGTAGTTTTTTTGATGGATTTTTTAGGGTTGTCTATGTACAGTATCATGTCATCTGTGAATAATGAGAATTTTACTTCCTCCTTTCCAATTTGGATGCCTTTTATTTCTTCTTCTTATATGATCACTATGGCCATGACTTCCAGAACTATGTTGAACAAGAGTGGTGAACGAGGGCATCCCTGTCTTGTTCTTTTTCTTAAGGAACATGGTTTTAGTTTTTTTCCCATCGAGTATGATGTTGGCTGTAGGTTTATTATATATGGCCTTTATTATGTTGAGATATGTTCCCTCTATTCCCACATTGCTGAGAGTTTTTATCAAAAAATGATGTTGGGTTTTGTTTTATGCTTTTTCTGCATTGATTGATATGATTATGTGATTTTTGTCTTTCAATCTATTTATGTGCTGTATCACATTCATTGATTTGCAAATATTGTACCAGCCTTGCATCACCAGAATAAATCCCACTAGGTCATGATGTATGATCTTTTTAATGTTTTACTGGATCCAATTTCCTTAAATTTTGTTGAGGACTTTAGCAACTATGTTCATCATGGATATTGCCCTGAAGTTCTCTTTCTTTGTCTTGTTTTTATCTGGTTTTGGAATTAGGGTAATGCTGGCTTTATAAAAGAGTTTGAAAGTGTTCCTTTCTCTTGAATTTTTTGGAATAGTTTGAGGAGTAGAGGAGTGAGTTCTTTTAATATTTGGTAAAACTCTCCTGTGAATCTGTCTGGACAAGGGCTTTTGTTTATTGGGAATTTTTGTTATTGCTTCAATTTCATCAGTAATTATCAGCCTATTCAGGTTTTCTGATTCTTCCTGATTGAGTTTTGGAAAGTTGTATTTTTTAGAAATATGTCCATTTCATCCAGGTTGTCCTGTTCGTTGGAGTAAAGCCATTCATAGTATTTTTTATGATCCTTTGTATTTCTGTAGGGTCAGTTCACTTCTTTCATTTCTGATTTTGTTCATTTGAGTATTCTCTTTTGTTTCCTGGTGAGTCTGGCTAAAGGTTCATCAATCTTGTTTATCCTTTCAAAGAACCAGCTCTTGATCTTTATTTTTTTAAAATCTATGGCATTTATTTCCACTCTGATCTTTATTATTTCCTTCTTTCCACTTACTCTGGGCTTTTATTGTTGTTCTCTTTCTAATTCTTTAAGTTGTAGTGTTAGATAACTTATTACCAATTTTTCTTATTTTTTGAGGTAGGCCTGTAGTGCTATGAACTTCCCTCTCAGGACTGCTTTCACAGTGTCCCATAGATTTTGGATTGTTGTGTGTTCATTGTTATTTGTTTCTAGGATGTGTTTTATTTCTTTGGTAAACCATTCATTGTTTAATAGCATGCTATCTACCCTCCATGAATTTGATTGTCATTGAGTGTTTTTATTGTAGCTGATTTCTAATTTCATGCCATTGTTGTTTGAGAAGATGCTTGATATGATTTCAATCTTCTTGAATTTGTAGAGACTTAGCTTGTGTCCTAATATGTGGTCTATCTTTGAAAATATCTCATGTGCACTTGAGAAGAATGTATATTCCATAGCTTTCTGGTGAAATGTTCTGAAGATGCCAATTAGTTCCATCTGTTCTACAGTGTCATTTAGGATTGCTGTTTCCTTGTTGATTTTTTGTCTAGAAGATTTATCCAGTGATGTCAGTGGGGTATTAAAGTCCCCTATTATGATTGCATTGCTGTCTATCTCTCCCTTGATATCTTCCAGAGTTCATTTTTTATATTTAGATGCTTTAATATTGGGTGCATATACATTTACCAGAGTTATCACTTCTTGTTGTATCAATTCTTTTATTATTATGAAGTAGCCTTCCTTATCTCTTGTTAATGCCTTCACTTTGGGATCTATTTTGTCAGATATAAGTATTGCTACCCTAGCTTTTTAAAAATTTCCATTTACCCAAAGAGTTTTTTTTTCCCACCCCTTGAATTTAGTCTTGTGAGTCCTTTGTTCTGAGGTGGGTTTCTTTAGGCAGCATATATATATGGGTTATGTTTTCTTATGCATTCAGCTACCCTATATCTTTTGATTGGAACATTTAATCCATTTACATTTAAGATGATTATTGATAGATACTTGTTTGTTGCCATTTTTATATTTTATACCTGTGTTCCTTCTTCCCTTTCTATTTCTTCTTTATACAACAGTTCCTTTAGCATTTCTTGCATTGGTGGTTTTGTGGAAATAAACTTTCTTAGCCTTTTTTTTTGTCTGCAAAGCTCTTGATTTCACCTTCAATTTTGAATGATAGACTTACTGGATAGAGTATTCTTGGATTCAGTCCCTTGATTTTCATTACTTTGTATACTTCATGCCATTCCGTTCTTGCCTAATGTGTTTCTGTTGAGAAATCAGTTGACAGTCTAATGGGAGATCCCTTGGAGGTATTCCCTGTCTCTCTCTCTGGAAGACTTTAAGATTCTTTCTTTGTCTTTTACATTTGCCAGTTTAATTATGATGTGTCTTGGTGTCAGTCTTCTTGGGTTCATTTTGTTTGGGACTCTCTGTGCTTCTTGGACTTGTGTGACTTTTTTATTTTTTCCCAAAGTCAGAGAAGTTTTCTGTCATTATTTCTTCAAACAGGTTTTCTATTCCTTTATCAGCTTCTTTTCCTTCTGCCATTCTTATTGTGCAGATGTTGTTTCATTTCATGTTGTCCCAAAGCTTCTTTAAACTCCCCTCCTGCTTTGTAATTATTTTTTCCAGTTGCTTCTCTGCTTGGGTGTTTTTTCTACATTTTCTTCTAACTCGCTGATTCTGTCCTCAGCTTCTTCTAGTATATTGTTGAAAGCTTCCATTTTGTTCTTTATTGCAGCTATGTCATTCTTCATTTCCTCTTGATTCTTACACATGATGGTGAATTTCTCATAGAGACATTTGAGCAACCTCATAACCATTACTCTGAATTCTTTCTCTGTCAAATTACTTGCCTCCATTTCATTTAGTTTCATTTCTAGTGATTCATCCCTTTCTTTCTTTTGGGGGTTGTTTTTTGTCCCCCCATTTTTATGTTTCTTTGTAATTGTTTCTGTGTATGAGATCAAACTGCTATGCCACCCAGATCTTGGGTTGGTCTATGTAGATGTTTTGTGGGACCCAGTGTTGCATTCTCTCAGGTATCCTGTGCTGTGTTCTAGGGAGGTCCCCTATTTGAGCTATTGGGTTCTCCTGATGCAGTTGGGTCTTAAATGTTATTGCCCCATTTGTGGGTGGTGTCTTCTCTCAGTGTTTCTTATTATGTGGCTTGTTCCATATCACATCGTACCAGCCATTGTGGAGGTGCTTACTGAACAGCACAAAATACAACATGACATGATGTGACACAGAAGGAACAGAACATGAATGTACACAAGACACCTATAATCCCAACAATAGTGACCACCAGATAAAGAGAATTAGGAAAGAGAAAAGAGAGCAAGAATGACATAGAGAGAAAAAAAAAAGGAAAGAAAGACTTGGGGAGAAAATACAACAAAACAAACAAAGAAACCAAAAAAACACAAAGGAAAAACACCCAGATTAAAGGGTTGGGGGCAGAATCTGTAAATTCAGAGTTTGAATAAAGAAGATAAGGTTAAGTTATTTGAGGAATAGGGGGAGGACCACAGTTTATAATATAGGAGGGAGAAAAGAAGTGAGAAGACAAGAAGAAAAAGAAATTGTTTTTGAAAAGTAGAATAGAGGAGAGAACAGATAGGCCTGAATTTAGAAAGTAAAACAAGTTAAAAAATAAGGAGAAGAAAAGAGCAAGAGAAGAGAAAAAAAACCCAAGTAGTGAAGAAAAAGGAAAGAGAAGGAGAAATGGAGTATGAGCAGGAAGAGGAAATTAGGTCTATATATATAATCTATATATATAAATGGCTAATATGCAAAGTGTCCCCTTGGGAGTTCAACCAGGAGACCAGGAGTTTGATCGCTTGCTATGATGTGCACTGACCACCAAGGGGAGGCATGGAACATGGCAGGTGACCAGCAGAGGCGGGGCACTGAGGCAGGGCGGGAAGGAGGAGGTGGGGAGGCAGGGAGACTGGGGTGGTGGGGTGGGGAACCGTGTGATGCAGGTGGCAAGGGAAGGAGGAGGTGGGGAAGCGGTGAGGTGGGGAATCTGATTGGCCCTGATTGGTGGCCTCTGCTTTTATTTCCTCTGTAAAGCTCAAACTGCAGGGTGTGGCAGGCTGTATTCCATGTTCTGAGGCTACTGGGGGAGAAATGGCCATTTAGGTTTGGAAGCTTAAGAAGGTACCAATGCAGAAGTCCTGGCCACGTCTCTCTGCCCTGCTTCCCTCCCCCTCAGACACCTCAAGTCTGTGCCTCCCTCCCTTTGCCAAAGCCTCAGGTGAGTGATTGCTACTGAAAAGTCCTGTGTTCTGGGTTTAGAGAATAAAAACAAAGACAAAACAAAGTTAAACCACAATGAAACCACAGCTTTCCCTCCCCCCAGCACCGCACTGCTTTTCCCTCAAGATGCTGCCTTTTATGGGGCCCATCTTTCATGGCACAGCCTTTCAAGGCTGTGGTCTCAGGTCCAGACTCCCCAGCAGCCAGCAGCCCTGCAGCTTTTGCTTTCCACAATTGAATGTTACGCCTTTGGCCAAGGGATATAGCTCTGGTGCTCAGTATGGGCCTGGCTTTTATTTTTCTGAGGAAACTGATACTCCTGTAATGCATCTTCCTCTTCTCCCTCTGGGCTGTCTAGCCTGCCATCCCTCTTGAGCCCTGGTCACCCCCACTTCCGGTCTCCAGGCATTTTCCTGTCCTCCTTTGCTATAAGTTGCCTCCTCAGCTGGGCCTAATTTGTTAATTCCAGGTGATGTTCTCCGATTTAGTTGTATTTCCAGTCTGGCCCTGGGACAAGATGCACGTCTGCCTATTCAGTCGCCATTTTTTCCTTTCCTATTGTAACATTTGAATTTCCATACCTGACTTCCTCACTGGGCTATGACCTACTTCAGGTCTGGAAATGTGTGCCTTATTCATTTTTGCATCCTTTATATGTCGATAATGGTGTTAAAAAATAATTGCTAAATGAATAAAACAGAAATGCTCATAAATGTGTTTTTTGCTAACTGCTAATTGACCAGATGTGTTCTCCTAAAATTTATATGTTGAAGTCCTTACCTTCAGTGTGAAGATGAGGTCCTTGGGAATTGATTAGGTTCATGAGGTCATGAAGATGGAGCCTCATCATAGGATTAGTGCCCATATAAGAAGAGATACCAGAGAGCACTACACCACCCCCTCTACTTGTGTCTCTCTCCTCTGTGAGGACACAGCTAGAAAGCAGCTGTCTATATACCAGTAAGAGAGCTCTCACCAGAACTTGACTATCTGGACTTCCCTGAACTTGACATCTAGCTTCCAAACCTGCGAGAAAATAAATTTCTGTTGTTTAAGCCACCCAGTCTATGGTATTTTATTATGGCACCTGAGTTAACTAATAAACTATCCCATCTGAATTATCTACTTGAAAGCTATGATTGGTAACTTTCCTAAAACACACACATAATGCTTTTTCTACAATTTTTTTACTCTATTCTTACTGTACATGTCAACTGTTTAGTAGATGGCACTAACAAGGCTAATATCAATCAGCCCATCATAATACAAAGTTACAAATCACATCCTTAGCCATAACCAGTCATCTTAAGAAAGCAAAACTGAATGACCTCTTTGCTGGGAAATTAATCCAAAACCCATTTTCTCCTAAGCAGAGGTCTAAAAGTGCCATATTTATAAGTTAAGAGCAATTTTCAATTACTTTTCTATAACTGACTTTTAACATTAGTATTTTTTCCTCTTTATTAGACTCACAGGATAATGAATGGCTCTTCATTTATGGCACCATAGCTACTTAATTTTTTGAATTAGATTTTCAAGAACTCAAACCTGTTTACTTTGTGTGTTTTTATAAAGAATGGGGAATTTACCTATCAGTTGACCCTGATGAAAGAACAATAGGTAGCATATCTATTTGTATTTGAAGATTTTGTTTTAATATTTTAAAGTCCAGCATACAAGAGACCTTTTCTTGGACTGTTCCCATTGGAAAAGTTTCAGTAAATTGTGTGTTTGAAACCAGAAAAGCATAAGCCAAGTGGTAACCTTCTGATTGATTGCCTGTTTTTTAATTTTTTAATTCGGAGAGTCAATTTAATACTCAGAAAGGGGGACACTTTGAGGACTGATTTAAAACAGACCAGGTAAGAGAGATGGTCTAACACAGTGGTTGGCAAACTGCGGCTCGCGAGACACATGCGGCTCTTTGGCCCCTTGAGTGTGGCCCTTCCACAAAATACCAACTTCTGTGCATGTGCCACGAAGTCTCAATCGCACTGTACATGTGCGCCCGCACGTGGTATTTTGTGGAAGAGCCACACTCAAGGGACCAAAGAGCCGCATGTGGCTCGTCAGCCGCAGTTTGCCGACCACTGGTCTAACACTTTCCCATCAAGTTGCTTAAAGAAATCCCACTTCAATCTGTGTGTCTGCTTTCTTAGTTTATGTGTTGGTTTATTTCCAAATGAAAACTATGAAAGAGAACAGTATGTTAGTGGTTGTGTTCCATGCTGTCAAAACGCAGAGATGATGTGATTATGGGATGGTGAATGTTCTCCTTAAAAACAAAAAACAAAAGTAAATAACAACAACAAACCCAAAAAGATAAAAGCTAATTCCACAGATTTCAGAGTCATACAATCTGACATTATTAAAATAAAATGGATCAAAATGCACACTAGCGTGCAGGCTCATTAAACAATGCTCTACCCTCAAGCCCTCACTGTTTCATACCTTCCCTACGTGCCACCTTTATTACTTCTTGGGCATTCTCAATTATTGACTTTAGAAACTCTTTTTTATTGGTCATTATTCTAAAGTTAGCTGGTGAAACATCAAACTGTCCCATTACCAGTGTGAAAAAATATTCATTGAATCAAACTGACAATATCACAGTTTTCCTCTAAGAAAACTTTCTTCAGGTTCTTTTTTTTAAAAAATATGTTTTTATTTATTTTAGAGAGAAATATAAACACTGATGAGAGAGAAACATCAATTGGCTGCCTCCTGCACATCTCCCACCAGGGATCCAGCATGCAACCCAGGCATGTGCCCTGACCAGGATTTAAACCGGTGACCTCCTGGTTCATGGATCGATGTTCAACCACTGAGCTATACCAGCAAGCTCCTTCAGGTTCTTCAGCAAGAAAGAAAACCCAGATCCCAGCATGCTGCCCCAGCACCAGCACAATATAAATATCACCCATTGAAAAGGTAACAGCTTTTGCAGGAGGGAAACAGCCTTGGTACTGAAATGTCTGAAGGAAAGACTGATGGTTTGGTCATACATGGCAAGTACTTGCTAGGATGCCAAGCATACTGGCAACAGACAGCCAATGGAATCCAAAACTCTTTGGGTTACATTTACAGCACAAATCCAGGCACATGATGGTTGTCTTATATTTACTGCCATATCCTGCCACATCTTTCAGACAAATGACCTCACCAACTTTGCTGTTACAGCACGCAGGTGACCCAGCTGAGTGAGGAAGCAAAGGTGGGTGCAGCTGAAGCTCATCTCACAGCAGACCTATTGCTTTTAAACCCTGCCTTTCTCCTTTGCACTGCATAAGCTCCTTAAGAAATTAACTTAAAAACCCATCAATTGAAGAGACTATATCCTCAATTAAAATAATGATCTCCATTCTGGCCCAAAGTTAGCATCCATTAATAGTTATAATTTGTTGTTAAATTTAGTGATATGTAACATGTTTTCTGTCTAAAATCACTGATGATCAAAATATTGTGCTCAGTTAAAGAGAAGAATGTGTATAATTTCAAAATTCAAACACATTCTGTTACAAAAGAAAATGGCTATACATTTTCTTGAAGAGAGTGGTCAGTCTAGGCCCACAGAGTTCTCTGGTTATTAGCAAGAGCTCCATAACAGCCCTGGCCAGTGACGGCTCAGTTGGTTGGGCGTCATCCCATGCAGTGAAAGGTTGCCAGTTTGATTCCTGGTCAGGACATATGCCCGGGATGTGGGCTAATCCCCAGTAGGGGGTGTGCAGGAGGCAGCCTGTTGATGTTTCATTCTCACATTGATGTTTTTCTCTCCCTCTCCCTTACTCTCTTTCAAAAAAAATCAATAAAAAAATATATTTTAAAAAGAATTCCATATAAAGCAAACCCAGGGATGGCATTTCATTTCTATCCCCTTTCAGATTTCTCTAATTTTCTTCAAAAGAGGCCTTTTAAATGTATTAAAAATTACACCCTAGCAAAATGTCAGAGACAGGCTGAGCACCCATACTTAAACCTAGGCTCTCTGTAATTTGACTCCTACAAATAAGGATACTATTGAGGAGATGTTTGATTAATTCTGAGGAGACACAAGACTCCAAGGAAAGTCAAGTTCAAGTCACCCTTATGTAATTACTGGTGCATTTAATTAAATCATGTACAAAGGCATTAAATATTTCAGCAAAGTCTCTTAAAAAACACTAATATGAAATGACTTTCTCAGTAAATGGTATTTAGCTGTGTTGGTGGGTAGAGCAGACATAGCATCTGCAGGTTTAATTAAATGTTTGCTTAACCATATAAAAAGACAGTGATATATCTTTATAGCATCTGGCAGCTTCACCATCCTCCAGTCATTCTTTAATTAGTATGCTGGTGAATTTAATAGAAAATGGCTTTAACTTAGGAGCAGATGGCTCTTCTGAGTGACAAGGGAACGGGAATTTCTGTCATGTTTACTTCTTAGTATGTAGCTTTCTAGTCTCAAGATCCCTTCAGAGCACAGGCCTGATGGAATCAGCAGGTTTAGCATATTCTATAGGGTTTAATAGCTTCTGAAAGCAACCACTTCTGAATTTTGTTTAGTTAAAATAGTCTGACTCATGAGCTTCCAAAGATGGTTTTCCTTTGCCTCTCTGAGTCATTTCTTATATTTTATGACGAGACTAGTCTTTCAGTTGTTAAAAGAAAAAAGTTATCTAAATTTATGTAGTTTCTTTTAGGTAAATAAAAACTGTCTGTTGGATCCAATTCAGTCTCAGAGTTTTAAAGTTTAGGAAACATGAACCCCATCTCCTTCTCAGGGGGCAATTGGCTTGAGATAAGAAGGGAGGAAAATACCTTTGCTTTTCACAAATGTATTAGAAATGAAAGAAAAAGATAAGAAAATCTCAAGGAATAAGGAAAATAAAGAGTGTTGAAGTCACGCCCCCACCTTGCCATTCAGAGGCCCCTGCCCCAAAGTCCATCCTCGTGGTTAGGTGGTGAGTGCCGGGGAGGAACACCTAGGAAGGCAGTGAGCTGTGGCTGAAAAGGGCACTATGCTGGGCCCTTCCTCCCTCCCACAGTCCGCGAGCCTCCGCTCCACCGCCTGCACCGCTGCCTGGGTGAAACACTGCTGCTCTCAGGCGCCAGTCGCAGCCATGGGCTCGGCCCCGCCGCTGGGCCAGGCTGTGGGCAGCCCGCCCCCACTTACCATGGGACAACCCCAGCTTCTTCAAGACGGTGCAGGGCTTTTTCCACCAAGGCGCCAGCATCATGGAGAACACGGTGATAGAGAACCTCAAGACCCGGGAGAGTGAGGAGCAGAAGCAGAAGCAGGTGCACGGCATCCAGCATCCTCACGATCATCAAGCCCTGTAACCATGTGCTGAGCCTGTCCTTCCTCATCTGCTGCCACCACGGCTCCTGGCGGTCATCTGAGGGCTACCGGGCCCAGCACAGCCAGCACGGCACACCTCGCAAAGGAGTTATTTCTTAGAGCACTGATGTGAGTGTAGATGAAGTAAAAGCTTTGGCTTCTCTGATGACACATGTGCGCAGTGGTTGATGTGACTTTTAGGGGCACCAAAGCTGGTGTTAACATCAATCCCAATAACTATACTGATAATGAACTGGAAAAGATCACAAGGGGGTTCATCATGGAACTGGCAAAGAATGGCTTTATTGGTCTGCCTAAGGCATGAGCATGGGTGAGGCAGAGATGTCCTGAATTGCTGACTTCTATTCTAGCACCATAGGCACTATATTAATGCCCATGCCTCTGTCACTGGTAAGCCCATCAATCAGGGTGGAGTCTAAGGGCAGATTTCTGCTTCTGGCCGGAGAATTTTCCATGGGAATGAAAACTTCACCAATGAAGCTACTTACATGAACATTTTAGGAATGATACCAGGGTTTGGAGATAAAACATTTGTTGTTCAGGGATTTGGTAATGTGGGCCTGCACTCTATGAGATATTTGCATCACTTTGGTGTTAAATGTGTTAGTGTTGGTGAATGTGATGGGAGCATATGGAATTCAGATGGTATTGACCAAAAGGAAATAGAAAACTTCAAATTGCAATGTGGATCAATCCTGGGCTTCTCTAACCAATGGACACAGACACCAGGGGGTGAGGGAATGTGTGGGGGGCTGGGGAGACAATGGGGGGATAAGAACACATATGTAATACCTTAATCAATAAAGAAAAAAAATCCTGGGCTTCTCCAAAGCAAAGCTTTATGAAGGGAGCATCTTAGAAGTCGACTATGACATACTGATCCCTGCTGCCATTGAGAAGCAGCTGACCAAGTGCAATGCACTCAGAATCAAAACCAAGATCATTGCTGGAGGTGCTGATAGACCAACAACTCCAGAAGCTGATAAGATTTGCATGGGGAGAAACATTATGGCTATTTCAGATCTCTACTTGAATGCTAGAGGAGTGATAGCATCATACTTTGAGTGGCTAAAGAACCTAAATCATGTCAGCTCTGGCTGTTTGACCTTCAAATATGAAAGGGATTCTAACTACTACTTGCTCATTTCTGTTCAAGAGAACTGGAAAAGAAATTTGGAAAGCACTGTGGAACTATTCCTGTTATATGCACAGGAGAGTTCCAAGTCAGGATATCAGGGGCATCTGAGCAAGATATTGTGCATTCTGGTTAGCTTACATTATGGAGTGCGTGGGCAGGCCAATCATGTGCACAGCCATGAAGTATAGACTGGGATTGGACCTGAGAAGAGATGCCTACGTCAATGCCATTGAGAAAGTGTACAGTGAAGCTGGTGTGACCTTCACATAGATGGATTGTAGCTGATTTCTTTACCATCCTCTTCACCTCTTCATCTGTAGACCTATCACAAATTTGCATGTAATCACAGAAATCTTTTTCTCCCATTACTTATTTAGGTAATGGACACCATTCTCAAAAAGTCAATCCAGATTAACCCCTTAAATAAAAGAAACTAAGGTTAGGGAATCATGTACAAAGCTGAAAGTACATGCCAGAGAGACATTTGGGTATTTTGCCTCTAAATGAAAAGTCCCTTCTATCTATCTGCACTGTCTTGCTCCATGGTTGCTTCCTAACAGTCAGAGTTGTGGCCCAGGAAAGCACCTGTTGTTCAAGACCAGTTAGTTGCTTGTTGCTTCAGCTCTCTGGACAAGTCTAAGGCATGCGGTAACTTTGACATGTTTAAGAAGCAGGTGTGTGGCATTTTCAGAAGATAGCATGGTTCTCAAGTGAGTTATTGGTTTTTATATCAGCAAAAGAACTCAGTTTTATAGATTGCAAATAAAATAAAAGCCGTTTCTCTTTATGCATTTTATTCTATTAAAATAAACACATGCTGCTATAATAAAACTAGAGGTCTGATGCATGGATTCATGCACTGGTAGGGTCCCTCAGCCTGGCCTGCACCTTCTCACAATCCAGGACCCCTTAGGAGATGTTGGACTGCTGGATTTGGCCCAATCCCCGCAGGGCAGGCAGCCGGGGCATCGGCCGAAACCGCAGTCTGACATTCCCCAAGGGATGTAGCAGTGCACTAAGTGGAGGGGGTCAGGGAGGAGCCCGAGCTGGACTGGGTGCTGTGCTGCTCCCTCTCATCCCTTCCTTGCTGCACCTGCTGCCGCTAGTGCTCGGTAGCGCTGCCCTGGAGGTGGGAGAGGCTCCCGCTGTCTTAGCAACGCTCGCCAGCTGTGAGCTGGGCTCCTGCGTTGAGCATCTGCCCCCTGGTGGTCAGTGAGCATCATAGTGGCCAGCTTGACTGGTTGTAATGGTTGCTTAGGCTTTTATATATATAGACTAGAGGCCCAGTGCACGAAACTCGTGCACTGGGTGGCGGGGTGGAGTGTCCCTCAGCCCAGCCTGCCCCCTCTCACATACTGGGAGCCCTCAGGCGTTGACCCCCATCACCCTCCAATCGCAGGATCGGCCCCTTGCCCAGGCCTGACGCCTCTGGCCTAGGCGTCCAGCCCGGGCAGTGGGGACCCACAGCTGCAGTGGCCCCACGATCGTGGGCTTCGCTTTAGGCCCAGGCAAGGGACCCCTAGCTCCTGGGACTGCCAGCTTTGACCGTGCCCAGCTCCCATCGCTGGCTCCACCCCTACTTCCTGCTATCACTGGCCAGGGCCGCCTTTGCCCTGCCCCCCAGCTCTTAGCTCCCCCTGGGTTTCCGATCACTGTCAGTGGCAGGGGGCTTCTTCCTGCTTTCCCTTTCGCCTCCCTGCATTGTGCCTACATATGCAAATTAACCGCCATCTTGTTGGCAGTTAACTGCCAATCTTAGTTGGCAGTTAATTTGCATATAGCCCTGATTAGCCAATGAGAAGGGTAGCTCGTACGCCAATTACCATTTTTCTCTTTTATTAGTGTTGATTGCCTTTAATCACTTAATAAGACAAACCTTGACTCAAGCAGTGAATGCCTATAAACATAATAAATGGAAAAAGCTGGTATTTTTATAACATAAAACAATGTCATTTATAGCTTATCACTAGTATATTGTCCAGCAAAACAAAAAGCCCAACGGAGAATTAAGTTATCTTCATACATATCATTGAATAACAAATGATGGAGGCTATTTTTAAGACTGTTGGTTCTCTAGCTGATTTAGCTCAGTGGATAGAGTGTCGGCCAGTGGACCAAAGGGTCCCAGGTTTGTTTCTGATCAAGGACACATACCTCCATTGCAGGTTCCTATCTGGTCCAGGCCCTGGTCAGGGCTCGTGCAGGAGGCAACTAATCAATATGTTTCCCTCACATAGGTCTCGCTCTCTCTTTCCCTTTCTCTTCCACTCTCTCTGAAAACCAGTGGAAAAATATTCTTGGGTGAGGACTAAATAAAAAAGACTTGGAATTTACTAACCACATTATGACATATATTCCAAAGAATGCAGTAACCTCCTTATCATGTTAATTAATTATTCTCTTTTAAAAATCTATTGTGTTGACTGAACAATAATTCAAATAGAATGTCCTAGGAAAAAACCACTTGGGCTCCCTCTTTGGAGTCTGGCTAGCAGCTCTGAGCATTGCCAGTAATGCCTCAACTTGCCCTGACTTTGTGCTCTATTTCAGGGGCCTCACATTCTACATGCAGCTTCATTAACAACAGCCTGAAAACAACCGGGGTTGGGTGTTGTATTTTGCCAGGGCCTTTGAAATAGTAGTGTCCCAATGAAGTGCTAGATATTATTTATGTAAGTAGTGTTACCAGGAAACTCCCAGGTGGGCTCAGGCTGCCTTTTGATGTGCCCAATAACGAAGGCAGTGTTGAATCATATAAGGCATCTATTGAGAAGGCTAGCCAACCACGAATAGCTTACAAGTATTCAAATCCTGTCTTACAACAAGGTGCAGGGGACAGGATTATAAAGGGGAATGGTCCAGGGTGAGGCTGGGAACAGAATGCAGCTACATTCAGCCCTAGAGATCCATAGATGTCAGCTATTGTCCTTAGTCGTCAGGTGATAAGATGATGTTTTGACTCCTGGTGGGTCAGTTTGACTATATTGGTTCTGCTTGCTGTATTTACAGCTGAGTCACCTCCTCAATCACTTCACACAGGCCTTGAAAAGGAAACTTAAGAAAAACATAAGCCCCTATTCACAAGTATATGTGTTCTAAGATTTAAAATAATATGATTATTTTTTAGATTAATTCAGGTGCTCAATCAGATTACAACTCCCCCTATCATTCCCCTCTCTGATTAGGTAGATGGGTTGATATCTATCTATCAACTTTATACTATAATAAATTTTATTTTTAATTCATTATATTGCTGTAATGCCACTAATTTATTCCCTGCTACGTGGTAACTACCCCTTTTAAGTCTGATGAATTGAAATGTACTAGAAAAGAGAGGCATACATTGAATACAGCAACAAGATATTAAACGAATTACTATAATGAATTAAAAAAATGAGGACGGCTTCCTTTATACTAGCCCAGTTGGGTAGCCTTGAGGTAAGAGTAGTAAATTCCTTTGTAAAGAAGCCTTCCCTTTTAACAGACTGGAAAAGAACCAAACAAATTCTGTATTAGTTTCCTTTAGATTCATTTATCTAATTAATTAATTTGTTATTCAGTATGCCTATAATTTTTTTTTACGATTTTTCTTCACAACCCTTCTAGGGCTTTCACAAACCTTCCTTCAGAATGTACCTCCATGCCTCATGCCTTCTACTACCAATACTATAACTTTCTTTTCATTCCCTTCTTAAGTACTCCTACTCCAATATCCTTTCTTCCTGTTATATCCCTTTCTTTATAGCCCTTCTCACTTTTTTTTTACTTCCTCAACTCTAATTCTTCTTTAATTTACACAGATCCTCTGTAACTTACACACACCTTCTGCAACTTACCTAGTCCTTTTCAGTTTGTTTCTTCTTATATCATTCAGAAATAACCAGTTTTAGAATCCATTTTCTTTTCCCTTCAAAATCATCTCTATGCCTTATGCCTTCTATTATACCAAAACTATAAATTCTTTTCAGTTAGTTAGAATTCTTTAACCTTAGAAACATTTATTTTTAGGTGACATATAAGTGTCCCAACTGCTACTCAGCAAAATGTAAAGGTCAGTTCTACACAAGTTCCTCTGTTGCTAGCTTCAGAGCAGTTAGAGTGGTGAGAAGCTCATCTCAGGGTCCTATCCATTTCTCCTCTACTTGGCCCATCGTCCTTGTTCTGCCTACGTCTGTCTAACTGCCTATCACATCTCCCCTCAAGGATCTTGGCTCTGAGTTCTGTCTGAGGAAAGGGTCGCAGGATCTCTTCTGTAACCGCTTCATGCTGAGGAGGGATGAAGTTCTCCTTTAGAGCTAAGAGATCCTTGCTCTCCATCAGAGGGATGATGAGGCCTGGGCACAGAAGGAGGTGGCAATGGTGCCTAAAGGTGGTATTCTCTAGGTGCAAGTAGAGCTTGTAACCTGGTGGAGACAAACTGTGTTATAAAATTTAGCATTATAGGGCAAAAGTTAGAACAGCAAGAATTCTGACAAATGGTCTGGTGGGAGGAAAAACACATTTCTGTTCTAATAATTTCCTACTGAAACACATTTTTTTCTTCTTAAAATCACCCTCATTTTTATTAAAGAGCCAAATTAAGACCAATTTATTGACTGCATTAAATCTAGTTATAATTTGGCCTGATTGTTTGCATCAACACAACAAGAAGAACAGTTGATCACATAGGCTATAAAAAAAATGTGCGCCAAAACCGGTTTGGCTCAGTGGATAGAGCGTCGGCCTGCAGACTGAAGGGTCCCGGGTTCGATTCCGGTCAGGGGCATGTGCCTGGGTTGCAGGCACATCCCCGGTGGGGGGTGTGCGGGAGGCGGCTGATCGATGTTTCTCTCTCATCGATGTTTCTAACTCTCTATCTCTCTCCCTTTCTCTCTGTAAAAAAATCAATAAAATATACTTTAAAAAAAATGTGCTTTGCTGGATTCTCATGAGAAAGTTTACTCCTAGGGGTGAAGCCAAGCCACACAGTTGCCATCAGGCTTTGCCTGCCATACCTGTAGGTTTGGATAAGTTCCTCAAGTTTTTGAGGACCTACAGGTGTCCTGAGGTTCCTTCTTGCTATCTTTCAGGAAAGCAACCTTCGTTCCTTACCTGGAAAGATTGCCAAGAACCATGTGACCAAGCAAGGTATCAGGCTACTTATCCAAGGGGCTTATTGGCGTTAAAGTCAACCTTCATTCCTTAGGACTTTCTGGTGACATCCAGAGTCTTAGCATGTCTCTCTGAGACATGACATTCCAGCAAAGTCTTGGTTAATAAAACCACAATTGGAAACTGGCTTATGTCCTGTTATGAACAAATCAGATTCTTATTGGACTTATGCAAACAAACACATTGCCATGAGAATAATAATACTCACACATTAAGATTTTCTAAATGAATTTGCAGCTGGGAAGGGTGCCTGAAGAATGGTAGAATCAGGTATCTGGGCTGGAGAGAGTTGTACGACCACTGGGTCAAGAAGGTCAGGAGGAAGCTGCATTGCACCAAGACTGTGTTCCTTGGGGACAGGCGTAACATTCAACTGGGGAAAGGAAGTCCACAGGGATGCTGGAGGCTGTGGAATTTAGATCTAAGCCCACAGCTGTGAGAAGCTGCACCTAGAAAGGTGTCCTGAAGAGCTGCCTGAGCAGCGTGGTGCTGGTGGTTGTTTTGCCTTTGTTTTGTCTTTGCTTTTATTCGCTAAACCCAGTTCATAGGACCTTTCAATTACAAACACTCACTGGAGGCTACAGTGCAGGTAGAGGTGCAGATTTATAGAGTCTGGGGAGAGGCTGTGGAAGAAAGCAGGGCAGGGAAAGCTGAAAGGGAATCCATCATTGAGACATTTATGACCCTCCAAACCTAAGTGGCCTTCTCTCTCCTAAAACGCCAGCCCCTCCCAACAGCCTCAAGGCACCTAATACAGCCTGCCACACCCAGCATACATCTTTTTTTAAAAAAATTCTTTATTGTTTAAAGTATTATATGACTCTTCTTTTCCCCCCATTTACCTCTCCCTGGCCACCCCCACACCCCAGCACATGCCCTCAGCCCCCTACTGTCTGTGTCCATTGGTTATGCTCATATGCACGCATACAAGTCCTTTGGTGGATCATTTACCCGCCTTTCCTCATAGGTTGGACAGTCTGCTTGATGCTTCTATGACTTTGGTTCTATTTTTGTTCATCAGTTTATGTTGTTCATTACATTGCACAAATGAGTGAGATCATGTGATATTTATCTTTCTCTGACTGGCTTATTTCGCTTAGCATAATGCTCTCCAGTTCTGTCCATGCTGTTGCAAATGGTAAAATTCCTTCTTTTTTACAGCAGCATAGTATTCCATTGTGTAGATGTACCATAGTTTTCTAATCCCCTCATCTGCTAATGGGCACTTAGGCTGTTTCCAAATCTTAACTATTGTAAATTGTGCTGCTATGAACATAGGGGGGCATATATCCTTTCTGATTGGTGTTTCTGTTTTCTTGGGATATATCCCTAGAAGTGGGATTGCTGGATCAAATGGAAGTTCCATTTTTAGTTTTTTGAGGAAACTCCATACTGTTTTCCACAGTGGCTGCACCAGTCTGCATTCCCACCAGCAGTGCAAGAGGGTTCCTTTTTCTCTGCATCCTTGCCAGCACTTGTCATTTGTTGATTTGTTGATAATAGCCATTCTGACAGGTGTGAGATGGTACCTCATTGTCATTTTGATTTGCATCTCTCAGATGATTAGTGACTTTGAACATGTTTCCATATGTCTCTTAGCCTTCTGTATGTCCTCTTTCAAACAGTGTCTATTTAGGTCCTTTGCCCATTTTTAATTGGATTGTTTATCTTCCTTTTGTTAAGTTGTATGAGTTCCCTATAAATGTTGGAGATTAAATCATTATTGGATGTAACATTGGCAAATGTGTTCTCCCATGCAGTGGGCTTTCTTGTTGTTTTGTTGATGGTTTTTTGTTTTGTTTTTTTGCTGTGCAGAAGCTTTTTATTTTGATGTAGTCCAATTTGTTTATTTTCTTTTTCGTTTCCATTACCCTAGGAACTATATAGGTAAAGATATTGTTACAACAAATGTCTACTATTTTGCTGCCTATGGCTTCTTCTGAGATTTTTATGGTTTCCCATCTTACGTTTAAGTCCTTTATCCATTTTGAGTTTATTTTTGTTGCTACAGTTTTTCTTGAAAGGCACTCGAGGAAGTTGGTGCCAATTCAAGGGATATCAGAGATACAAAGGGAGAGACTGAGTTGTGTGGCTCCTGGGTGAGGGCCATTTTCCCCCAAATGCCCAACCAGAGAATTGCTAGACCTACCTTCTCAACTCCCTGTGGCTCCACCCTGCCAACAATCAGCTAGATGCAACAAGCTTAGGTCCACTGCACTCTTTCATGGAAGGCTCTTGAAAAGGACTCTAGGCAGACTCAGGGATAAAGAGATACCCAGGGAGAAACCAAGTAATGTGACTCTGGGCAAGGGCCATTTTCTCCCCCTCATCATTCCTGGGAAGACCCCTCCTTCCACATAGCCAATTTTTAATATGTGTTAGCCTGATGAGCTCGACTGGCCTCACCCTGACAACTCCGAGACCCTACCTTACTACAAAGGTTTGCAAGCCCCAGGCAATGGTGGCTGACCCTGAGACTTTTGCTGAGTGTTTGCTGACCCAGTACTGGTGCCCAGGTTAAATTTGTATCAATATGTTGAACACCACTCATCTCCTAACTGGTTACTCAAAATATGCCTCACACAACTTATCAGAGGCTCTATCAGTGGCTGAGCCTAACAGCAGCCAGCAACTGGACTTGGATCTCATGGTGCCTTGGGCCTTTTGCTGAGCTGGCCCAGACTCAGAATTGGTAGAAGCCAGCCTTGTACTCAGCTTGGATCCTTTCACACACACACCCAGGCCCAGCAGAGGCAACCACCAACTGTGAATTGTGTGTGTGTTTTTTTTAAATTAATTAATTTTTTTTATTGCTTAAAGTATTACAAAGAGTATTACATATGTCTCCTCCCCCCACCCCCCCCCCCCACCTTGACATCCCCGGCCTCCCCTATCCCCCAGTGTCTTGTGTCCATTGGTTATGCTTATATGCATGCATACAAGTCCTTTAGTTGATCTCTTACCCCCCTCCCATCCCCCACCCCTCCCTGGCCTTCACGCTGCTGTGAATTGTTTTGTACATCTTAAAAAATGGCCCAGCGCCAGTCACAAGCAACATCTGATATTGACCTGCACTGGAGACCTCCAAGAGGCCCCAGAACCAAAACACCCAGGGATTGACATCAGCCCACATTGGAGCATGATGTAATTAGCTCCATGAGGGGTACACTTAAAGGAAGATTCCAGCAGACACCAAACCCTGCTGGTCCAAATTCCACTTTGTGGGGCCAGCCACCCAAGTAGCTCATACACTGTGGTCAGCGTCAATCCACATAGTCAGCCAGCCTGAGGGTCAATTGAACCCACAAATGAGCCAACAGCAATCAACACTCAACTACAACAAGAGAGCTCACATAACCCACACAAGGAACATTCTTAGAGCACCTAGCTCAGGTGATCTTGGAGACTTCACCAATGAGCCTCACAAGACATCTATTACATAAGGCCATCCTACCTAATACACAGAAACAAATACAAAGGTGCAGCCAAAATGGGGAGGTGAAAGAACAGGAGAAATGAAAGAACAGGAAAAATCCCCACTTCCCCAAAAAAAGAGCTAAATGAAATGGAGATAAGCAATATGCTAAATACAGAACTAAAAACAATGGTTATAAGGCTGCTCAAAGAACTTAGTAAGAACTTAAAGATCTAAAAAAATCAACATAGATACCATAAAAAAGTCAGAAATGAAGAATACAATATTGGAAATGCAGCATACACAAAAAGGAATCAATAGCTGATTTAATGAAGCACACAACTGAATCAGAATTTTGGAAGACAATATAGCAGAAAACACACAAAAAGAGCAGAAAAAAATTTTTCAATGCGATTTTAGCCCTACCCGGTTTGGCTCAGTGGATAGAGCATTGGCCTGCAGATTGAAGGGTCTTGAGTTCAATTCTGGTTAAGGCCATATACCTTGATTGCAGGCTTGATCCCTGGCCCCTGGTCAGGGCATGTGCGAGAGGCACATGTGTGTCTCTCTCACATTGATGTTTCTCTCTCTGTGTCTCTCCCGCTCCCTTCCATTCTCTCTAAAAAAAAAAAAGATGAAAAAATACCCTCAGGTGAGGATTAGAAAAAAATTTAAATTTAAAAATTAAAAATTACAATGAGGAGATTTTAAGGGAATTCTGGGACAACATCAAATGTAACAATAGCTGTATCATTTAGGGTACTAGAAGAAGAGGTGAGAGCAAATGACCCACACAAGGGACACAGACTGATGTGGTCTGATGTCAAATCTGGGTGTTTTGATTCTGGGCTAATTCTCTTTTCTGTGGTGGTCACTTTTATAGGGGTTATCAGTGTTGTGTGTACATTTGTGTTTTGTTCCCTTTGTGTAGTGTCTTGTCGAGTTGTATTTCATATTGTTCAGTCAATGTGGTAGAGAGACAGTCACATAACCAGACACTGTGAGAGGAGACTCCATCCACTGGGTCCCACAAAACATCTACTATAGAACAAATTTAAAGAAATAATGACTAAAAACTTCCTTAACCTGGTGAAGGAAGAAGACAAACACATTCAGGAAGTGTAGAGTCCCAAACAAGATAAACCTAAAGAGGCCAACATCAAGACATTTCAGCCTGCAGACTGAAGGGTCCCAGGTTCAATCCTGGTCACGGGCACATGCCCGGGTTGTAGGCTTCATTCCGTCAGGGGTGTGCAGAATTTTTTAAATATATATTTTAAATATATATTTATTGATTTCAGAGAGGAAGGGAAAGAGAAATAGAAACATCAATAATGAGAGTGAATCATTGATCAACTGCCTCCTGCATGCCCCCCACTGGGGATTGAATCCGAAACCTGGGCATGTGCCCTGACCCAGAATCGCACTGTGACCTCCTGGTTCATAGGTTGATGCTTAAACCACTGAACCATACCAGTCAGGCATGATCTTCATTTCTTTAGGGTCAGTTACTGGAGCTTTATTAAAGTTTCCTTTGGGAGTATGTTTGTCTGAGTTTTCATGACCCATGTAGCTCTGTGTTGGTGTCTGCACATATGAAGAAGCAGACACAATTCCAATCTTACAGACTAGTTTTAGGAGGTAAAAACCTTGTTTTGTCAAGTCCCCAAACTGATGGGCCTGCCTTTAGTGTCACAATCCAGCAAAACCGAAATCAAGGCTTATGGCTGTTGTTGGGTCTGCAGTTTGTTTTACAGTTGGCAGGCTTGTTACCAAGGATACAGCATGCTACTGTCAGTTGCTGGTTTGGTGCCTGAGTGGGCTGGATTTCCTTCGGACCATAGTAGTACAGGACTGGATCTGGGTCACTGGAGTTGAATCTGAGGTTGGGAACCCAGGTTCCATGGAAGAAGGTCAAGGTTTGTGGTAAGCCCATAAATAAGCAGGACAAGGGCCAAGTTCACAGGTTGGTGGAGCTGCTTACAGTCCACATCTGGTACCATGGTTGATGAGTCAGCAACCAGTGTATGATCCTGCCTTCCTCAGTGGTCCTTTTTGGTCTTGGGCTCCACTGAGGGATTGCCACATCCTACCTGAATTCTTAAACTCCCACAAAGGCACTTTTATCCGTGCATGGTTGCCAAATATTTGTTTCTATAGGAGAACATGGACTGTGGACCTCCTAATCTGCCATCTTATTGAATTTGGTCTTAAAGAAGATGCAGGAATTCTCCAGAGTGGAATGTTGGGTGAGAACTTATTCTTAACAAAGTAAATGAAATAAATAAAGGCTCAGAGGTCTGAAAGGACTTTGACTACTCCAGGAACAGAGGGATATTTCACATAAATGAAGATACTGATGCACTGTTGGCATTGCAAAGGGTAGCTTGCTTTTAGCAACAGGGACTGTAAATCAAATATCTACTTATGCCAGATGAGTAATGAAAATGACTGAAGTGAACCAGATTTAGTGATAAGGAATGGTGGGAATGGCAGCAAAGAATTTTTATGCTCTATATATTTATAGCATGTGATATTCAGCTCCAGCTAATTGCAACCATTGAGGAATATTGCCTCAGCATGCTAGATCTCTCATTTTTTCAGAGTCAAACATTCAGATTTAAAGAAAGTTAAGTCCTCTTTTAGAAATTTATCATGAACTTATACTTCTATCATGTGAAAACTTTGCATTCATTATAGCATTTTTGAAAGAAAATATTAAAGAAAAGTGAGGACCTACTCAAAGAGAAATTGTTCAATACATTTTCTGAGTTTCTAAATAAATGCAACTAATTCAAACTTAAAAAAACACGCACACATTGGTGATGTGTGTTTATGGTTGCCTGTTTGCAATAATCAGGTGTTGGGAAACGGCTAGCTTGAAACTTGCTGGTTTCTTCAACCTCCATTTCTTTTAAATAAGTTTCCTGCTGGCAGGTGTGGTCAAATAAAATATCACTTAGGGATGAGCAGTCTACTCTGGAGATTAATGTTCCTGTTACAGTTTATTTTCTTTGGAGTTAGCTCCTTGGTGTCAGATTTAACTTGAAATGCATTTACTTTGTAACTTTTGAGCAGTTCTTTATGCTTGCTGGTGTTAATAGAAAAAACATTTGACTAAAAGATGGGAAGGCACTCACTTGTCTTTATGTAATCAGCACAAAGAGAACTTCAGAGATCCTGGGGAATGGGGAGTAAGTAAGGAAGGAAAGGCATAGAAAGAAAAAAAACACTATCCTTGTTAGGAGAAAGGTCAGGAATCCAGTTGCCCTAACAAAGCATTTTTTTTTACACAATTGTTGTTTCATTTCCATTTATTTTCTCAATTCCATTGTAAAATGTAAACTCTAATAAGGACATGTTTAATCAAAGAGAATTTCTCAGTATATTATCTTGTTAATCAAATCCTGGTTAATAAAAAATGAAATATAAGTACAATTAAATAAAAGATATGTGTACTCTGAATTCCATAAAGAAATGGATATTGTTATTTTGAAAAATGATTACATTAGAATAGCATGAAATACTCAAGAGGCTTTCTATTTCATTTAAAAATTTAATTTTGATTATAGTATTTTAAGTGTACTTTGAGTATATGTGTGTATAGGTATGTAACACTTAATCAGTGACAAGACATATACATTAATGTTAATATGCATTCATATACAATTAATAACATATTATCATATAACTAGAGGCTCAGTACACAAAAATTTGTGCACTCAGGAGGTCCCTTACCCTGACCTGTGCCCTCTCACAGTCTGGGACCCCTTGGGGGATGTCCACCTGCTGGCTTAGGCCCGCTCCCCGGGGAATCGGGCCTAAGCTGGCAGACAGACATCCTTCTGGCAGCCAGGGAGCCCTCGGGGAATGTTCACTTGCCAGCGGGGAGCAGGCCTAAGCTGCAGTCGGACATCCTTAGTGCTGCTGAGGAGGCGGGAGAGGCTCCCACCACCACCGCTGTGCTGGCAGCCATCAGCCTGGCTTGTGGCTGAGCAGAGCTCCCCCTGTGGGAGTGCACTGACCACCAGGGGGAATCTCCTGCATTGAGTGTCTGCCCCCTGGTGGTCAGTGTGTGTCATAGTGACCAGTCATTTCCAGTGGTTCTGCAGTTAGAGTCAATTTGCATATTACCCTTTTATTATGTAGGATAGAGGCCTGGTGCACGGGTGGGGGCTGGCTGGTTTGCCCTGAAGGGTATCCCAGATCAGGGTGGGGGTCCCACTGGGGTGCCTGGCCAGCCTGGGTGAGGGGCTGATGGCTGTTTGCAGACTGGTCACACTCCCTTCAGGCTGGGGGTCCCCACTGGGGTGCCTGGCCAGCCTAGGTGAGTGGCTGATGGCTGTTTGCAGGCGGGACACAGCCCCTTCAGGGTGGGGGCGGTCCCACTGGGAGCCTGGCCAGCCTGGGTGAGGGGCTGATGGCTGTTTTCAGGCTGGCCACGGCCACGGGCTGGAAGCAGGTAACTGGGATTTATTTAACTTCTATAATTGAAACTTTGTAGCCTTAAGTGGAGCCCAAGTCCTGGGTTGCCTCTGGCAACCCAGGCTCCCAGCGCCTCCTTGAGCGGAGGCCAGGCCGGCTGGAAGCAGGTATCTGGGATTTATTTATCTTCTATAATTGAAACTTTGTACCCTTGAGTGGAGCTCAGGGCTGGCCAGGGCAGGTGGGAAGCTTGGCATTCTCCATTGCCATGGCAACCAAGCCTCCTGCTGGCTCCAGCTCCGTGGCCGCCACCATCTTTGTGATGGACTGATGGAGTGAGGGTGTGATGGTTAATTTGCATATTACTTTTTTATTAGATAGGATATGTCAACCAATGATCATTGATGCCAATTCAAAGCCAACAGAAATCTCTAATTTGATTTTACATAATGGGAAGAATAAGGAAAAGTACATTTAACCTATCTCCCTGGACTTTTTTTTTTTTTTGGAGCTTCCCTTAAATATGTACCATAAAAATGCTTGCTCTCTCCCAGCCAAAGTGGCTCAGTCACTGAGCGTTGACCTATGAACCGGGAGGTCATGGTTTGATTCCTGGTCAGGGTACATGCCTGGGGTTGCCTGCTCAATCCACAGTATGGGGCATGCAGGAGGCAGCTAATCAATGATTCTCTCTCATCATTGATGTTTCTATCTCTCCCTCTCCCTTCTCTCTGAAATCAATAAAAGTATATTTTAAAAAATGCTTGCTGGTGGATAGTGGGAGAACCAAGATGGCGGCATAGGTTAACGCCGGAGTTTGCTGCTTTGAACAACTACTTCAAAAGTGAAACTAAAAGACGGAACGGACATCACCCAGAACCACAGGAACGCTGGCTGAGTGGAAGTCCTACAACTAGGAGGAAAGAGAAACGCATACGGACACTCAGAGGAGGCGCAGTGCTGAAGTCAAATTCTGAGGTGCGGAGTGTGCGGAGCGGGCTGACGGCGGAGGGTGCGGTTGTTGTTTTCAATTGGGAGGGAGTCGCAGACTCTGAGCTCCAGATACAGGCGAGTCTTTAGGGACCCAGACTCAAACGGGAGAAGCGGGACTGTCTGGCTTCGGTCAGAGCGAGTGCAGCTTTCTCTCCGAGCTTTGCAGTGGGTGCTGGGACTCAGAGAGGCAGAGCCCCTGGGGACAGGACTGAGAGCTGCCATAACTGCTCTCTCCGGCCCACCCTGTTGATCCTGTCCGACCCACCCTACTCAAGCCCTGCACAGAGGCATTTGCCGGATAGCCTCAGGCAAAGGCTAGATTAGCAGCTCCCTAGAGGACAGAAGTTCTCTCACTGCTGACACAGCTGATTCTCATAGCCACTTGGCCTGGAGGTCAAACCCTCCCTGGGATTAGCTACAACAATCAAGATTTAACTATAAGACTGCGAACAAAGACCACTAGGGGGTGCACCAAGGAAGCATAACAAAATGCGGAGACAAAGAAACAGGACAAAATTGTCAATGGAAGATATAGAGTTCAGAGCCACACTTTTAAGGTCTCTCAAGAACTGTTTAGAAGCCGCCGATAAACTTTATGAGATCTACAAGAAAACTAATGAGACCCTCGATGTTATATTGGGGAACCAACTAGAAATTAAGCATACACGGACTGAAATAACGAATATTATATACAGACTCCCGACAGCAGACCAGAGGAGCGCAAGAATCAAGTCAATGATTTGAAATGCGAGGAAGCAAAAAACACCCAACTGGAAAAGCAAAATGAAAAAAGAATCCAAAAATGCGAGGATAGTGTAAGGAGCCTCTGGGACAGCTTCAAGCGTACCAACATCAGAATTATAGGGGTGCCAGAAGATGAGAGAGAGCAAGATATTGAAAACCTATTTGAAGAAATAATGACAGAAAACTTCCCCCACCTGGTGAAAGAAATGGACTTACAGGTCCAAGAAGCGCGGAGAACCCCAAACAAAAGGAATCCAAAGAGGACCACACCAAGACATATCATAATTAAAATGCCAAGAGCAAAAGATAAAGAGAGAATCTTAAAAACAGCAAGAGAAAGAAACTCAGTTACCTACAAGGGAATACCCATACGACTGTCAGCTGATTTCTCAACAGAAACTTTGCAGGCCAGAAGGGAGTGGCAAGAAATATTCAAAGTGATGAATACCAAGAACCTACAACCAAGATTACTTTATCCAGCAAAGCTATCATTCAGAATTGAAGGTCAGATAAAGAGCTTCACAGATAAGGAAAAGCTAAAGGAGTTCATCACCACAAACCAGTATTATATGAAATGCTGAAAGGTATCCTTTAAGAAGAGGAAGAGGAAGAAAAAGGTAAAGATACAAATTATGAACAACAAATATGCATCTATCAACAAGTGAATCTAAGAATCAAGTGAATAAATAATCTGATGAACAGAATGAACTGGTGATTATAATAGAATCAGGGACATAGAAAGGGAATGGACTGACTATTCTTGGGGGGGAAAGGGGTGTGGGAGATGTGGGAAGAGACTGGACAAAAATCGTGCACCTATGGATGAGGACAGTGGGTGGGGAGTGAGGGCGGAGGGTGGGGCGGGAACTGGGAGGAGGGGAGTTATGGGGGGGGGAAAAAAAGAGGAACAAATGTAATAATCTGAACAATAAAGATTTAATTAAAAAATGCTTGCTAATAAAACAAACAAAAAAATGCTTGCTGTCTCTGCTTAACTTATTCTTTTTTACTTATTTGACCTTCATAAGTGACTTGTCCAAGGTCACTGGCTGGTTAAAAACCAGGACAAGACCCACATCTCCCCATCCTTATTTTTTTTTTAAGCAATTTATTCTATTTCACCCATTTCCCATCCTCCTCTGTACCAACCATTTGCTTGTTCTCTATATCTATGAGTCTGTTTCTGTTTGTTCATTTATTTGTTTTGGATTTTTAGATTCTACATATAAGTGAAATCATATGTTATTTGCATTTCTCCGTGTGACTTATTTCACTTACTAGTGGCCCGGTGCACGAAATCAGTGCATGGGGGGTGGGGGTGGGGGGAGGTTCCCTCAGCCCGGCCTGCACCCTATCCAAAATCTGGGACCACACAGGGATCAGGCCTAAACCAGCAGTCGGACATCCCTCTCATAATCTGGGACCTCTGGCTCCTAACCGCTCACCTGCCTGCTTGCCTGATTACCCCTAACCACTCTGCATGCCAGCCTGCTTGCCCCCAACTTCCCCCACCACCGGACTGATCACCCCCAACTGCCCTCCCCTCCTGGCCTGATTGTCCCTAACTGCTTCTGCCTCAGCCCTGCCAATATGGCTTTGTCTGGGGGGTGACCAGGGAGCCAGCTGGGGTGATGAAAGTAGCCAAGCTTCCCACCCGCTCTGGCCAGCTCGTGGCTCTGGCCGGCACTAGCATCTTTGTCACATCAATTTGCATATTGTCTCCTTATTGGCTGTGGGCGCCAACGTCTTAATTGTGAAGTGATGGTTAATTTTCATATTACTCTTTTATTAGATAGGATTATAATAATCTCTAGGTCCATCCATGTTATCTCAAATGGCAATTTTTTTTTTAATGATGAGTAGTATTACATTCCACACCCCTCCCCCCCCCATTCATTTAGGGAATGACTTTATTCTGTCTCATGATTCTATTTTTATAACTCATCTTTAATATTACCTGTAATTGGTCTTAAATAGTTCAGCATGGAACATGTAATTTACATTTTTGACTCTAGACATGGGACAATTGTTTAACAATTGATGTGCTCTAACCTAGAATGTGGATCCCATTGGAGATTAATAAGCAATTTAAAGGTTCTTAATCAAAGGCCCAAGAACTTCAACTATCTTTACCTCCATGGACAGTAAAGACTTTATCTCCAGTTAATATTAGCATAATAGATATTAGAAATAATTTTTCATTGGTAAATAGGGGGCATCTAAGGTATGTGAATTGGTGAGAAATGTCATACAGGTACTATGAAAATCCAACAAACATGGTAGCCCAAACCTTTGAGAAAGGCTTGGCTTAGGATTCTAGCCTATCTCACATGCAGGATTTTGTTTCTTGTTTGTTTGTTTTTTTGTCCTGAGTGCAGTTTTCAGACAAGTACTTATTAGTGTACTTAAAACAACAGAGGGCTGTCACTTCACTTAGCTTACAAAACAAATTGTGGTTGGTTTTGTGCCTGATAACCAAGAAAAGCTTGTATGCATGTCAGAATTGGCTCAAAGATTTGCTCTCATAATATATCACCTGGAAGTGACTTTGTGATGAAGATCTATAGATTTTAAAAAATATATAACCAGTGGAGACTTATTGATATCCTCCAAATAGGACAAAATAAATGTTAACTACCAAATAGCACTGAGTCATTCACAACCTCAGAGGACATAGTATTGCCTACATCTCCCTTTCATGTAGCACTGGAAGAATTCAAACTCACTCCATGCTACAAAGAAGTTCATGTTGAAGTTATGCCTTCCTTGACCTATCCTCTGATAGATGTCTGAAGTAAAACTGGAGGCCCTGGAGCAGCCCATGTTGTTTCTTGTATAACCTCAAGAAGCAAATCTTTGATCAGAATAGTTGAGGGACTGTAACTCATTTATATCCATTATCATGTAGACCACCTTCTCTCAATCCCCTAGAAAAATTTAGAACTTCTACAGTGCATGATCAGAGAAAAGATAAACGGTGAAAAAAATAGGTATCTATGAAAACAAATGGCTTTTAAAGAGTTATTCCCCAACATTTTAGCACACATAATTCTAAGAGTGCCAGAAAATAAAGCAAAAATAATGTTTTCCATATACTTCAAGAAAAAGATAACATACTTAGGAGTCTTTGTTCTTTCCTTAGCTAGATATTACTTTTTATTTTTATTTTTATTTTTATTTTTCTGATCATCAGATTATTTATTCACTTGATTCTTAGATTCACTTGTTGATAGATGCATATTTGTTGTTCATAATTTGTATCTTTACCTTTTTCTTCCTCTTCCTCTTCTTAAAGGATACCTTTCAGCATTTCATATAATCCTGGTTTGGTGGTGATGAACTCCTTTAGCTTTTCCTTATCTGTGAAGCTCTTTATCTGACCTTCCGTTCTGAATGATAGCTTTGCTGGATAAAGTAGTCTTGGTTGTAGGTTCTTGGTATTCATCACTTTGAATATTTCTTGCCACTCCCTTCTGGCCTGCAAAGTTTCTGTTGAGAAATCAGCTGACAGTCGTATGGGTATTCCCTTGTAGGTAACTGCGTTTCTTTCTCTTGTTGCTTTTAAGATTCTCTCTTTATCTTTTGCTCTTGGCATTTTAATTATGATGTGTCTTGGTGTGGTCCTGTTTGGATTCCTTTTGTTTGGGGTTCTCCGCGCTTCTTGGACCTGTAAGTCCATTTCTTTCACCAGGTGGGGGAAGTTTTCTGTCATTATTTCTTCAAATAGGTTTTCAATATCTTGCTCTCTCTCATCTTCTGGCACCCCTATAATTCTGATGTTGGTATGCTTGAAGCTGTCCCAGAGGCTCCTTACACTATCCTCGCATTTTTGGATTCTTTTTTCATTTTGCTTTTCCGGTTGGATGTTCTTTGCTTCCTCGCATTTCAAATCATTGACTTGATTCTTGCGCTCCTCTGGTCTGCTGTCGGGTGTCTGTATAATATTCGTTATTTCAGTCCGTGTGTGCTTAATTTCTAGTTGGTTCCCCAATATAACATCGAGGGTCTTATTAGTTTTCGTGTAGAGCTCATTAAGTTTATCGGCAGCTTCTAAACAGTTCTTGAGAGACCTTAAAAGTGTGGTTCTGAACTCTATTTCTTCCATTGACAATTTTGTCCTGTTTCTTTGTCTCCGCATTTTGTTATGCTTCCTTGGTGCACCCCCTAGTGGTCTTTGTTCGCAGTCTTATAGTTAAATCTTGATTGTTGTAGCTAATTCCAGGGAGGGTTTGACCTCCAGGCCAAGTGGCTATGAGAATCTAGATATTACTTTTTAAACCACAGCATTTGCTCAGAGATATAACCTGATAAAGTGAATAAGAATACTATTCTTCTAAGCAGATCAGGGAACGTTGGGCTGAAAATATTTTTAAATGTTGAAAACTCTTCTCTTTTCAGTGAAATATTACCAAGGACTCTAATATAAAAAAATGGATGTAGACAATGACCAGATTCTTTAGTAAGTGTAAATATTTGTCTTTGTTTCCAAAACCTTGAGTCTCCTTTAAGAAGCCATCTTGTGATAACAGATATTCTCATATGGCCCCCTTTCTACTACATGTTAAAATTGATTTGCAAGGTTCTGTGAATTCAAATTCCTGCTGCTAGTGGTTTATGTCAAATAATAAGGTTTCCTCCCCTCCCTATTGTCAGAATAGCATTGTCTGGCTGCTGGTTAACAAGTGTGGGTCAGGCTGGTTGGACACATGGCAGACCATTAGATGCTCTGAATTTTGAAGCCCATTAATGACTATTAGCAGTTAAAGAAAATGCTTGGGTGTAAACTGGACAGGCATGTTATAAGATTTGGAAGATGGCAGACAAAAGAGTTATACTCGGGTTTGTGGAGCTATGTACACAAGCAGACCTAAGAAATACCATGTAGTTCATAGATAAGGCCTCCTTAGATGAAGAAATTGGCAGTGATGGAGCAGACCTGCTTTGTGTTTAAGTTCACAGAAATTTCCTCACTTGAGTCTCAGCTTTAGGTTTGACCTAAAGCATGAACAGCTTATTTGCCTGTGTAATTTTAGTAGCACCAGCAAGCCTCATCTGCTCCCAAATATTTACCCAATCACAAATCTGAAAGTCTGTCACCAGAGATTGGTCTATTCTAGGGTTATAGGAAGCAAGTAGTACCGAGCTCAGTATATAGCAAGCATTTAATACATCATTGAAGTTGTTCTTTCTATTATAAGCCTGATTGTCTCTATGTTGGATCTTAATAAAGAGTATTTGGAGAGGTATGAGACATTTTGGTTATCACAGTGCAGCAGTATGGCGATAGGAGGAGCAGAAACGAGGCAGGCAGGGTTACTAAATATCCTGCAGAGGAAGAGATTGTCTGATATATGGAAGAATTAGTCTGCCTCAAACACCAGGCTTTTATTTTATAACTAGAGGCCCGATGCATGAAATTCATGCAAGAGTAGGCCTTCCTTCCTCTGGCTGCTGGCAGCTGCTTCCATCTGGCACCCGGGACCTGGGCTTCCCTCCGGCTGCCAGCAGGAACCCGGGACCCGGGCTTCCCTCACAGCCCCGGCTTCATCCGGAAGGTCATCCGGTCTAATTAGCATATTAACCTTTTATTAGTACAGATAGAGGCCCAGGTGCAAGGGTGGAAGCCAGCTGGACTGTTCTGAAGGGGGTCTCGGCTCAGGGTGGGGGTCCCCTTGGAGAGTGGGGCCAGCCTGGGCGAGGGGCCTGGGGTGGTTTGCAGGCCGGCCATGCCCCCATTGGGGTGGGGGTCCCCACTGAGGGTGGTACCAGCCTAGGCGAGGGGCTGGGGTGGTTTTCAGGCTGGTGATGCCCCCATTGGGGTGGGGGTGGAGTCTCTGCTGGAGGCGGGGCCAGCCTGAGTGAAGGGCTAAGGGCTGTTTGCAGGCTGGACACACCCCCATCAGGGTGGGGGCCTCTGCTGGGGGCAGGGTGGGCCTGGGAAAAAGACTGATGGCCGTTTGCAGGCTGGCCATGCCCTCATTGGGGTAAGGATCCCTCCTGGGGGCGGGGCCGGTCTGGGTGAGGGGCTGAGGGCCCTTTGCAGGCCATCCATGCCTCCATCAGGGTGGGGTCCCTGCTGGGGAGTGGGTGGCCTGGGAGAGAGGCCTGGGGTAGTTTTCAGGCTGGCCACCCTCCTGATGGGGTGGGGGTCCCTGCTAGGGGCGGGATGGCCTGGGCTGGGGGTCGGGGCTGCCTGGGTGAGGGCTTAAAGGTGGTTTGCAGGCTGGCCAAGCCCCTGCCTTTGTCTAGAAGGTCTCCATAAGGTCTCCCAGTCTAATTAGCATATTATGCTTTTATTAGTATAGATATACTAGGGGCCCAGTGCACAAATTTGTGCACCATGAAAGGAACTGTCAGCCGCAAGGCTGTGGTGGGCACAGGGCCAGGTCTCGGCCCATCCTCTGTGCCCCTGCCTGGCCCCTCCTACCATGGCCACCCACCTCTCTGCCAGCAGCCCCACTCCTGTCACTGCCACTTCCATGAGCTGATGGCGCCAGCCCCGCCTCGCACCTGCTGATGGTGCAGAGTGATTGGGGCCAGTGCCAGCAGCAGGTGCAAGCGGGGCCAGCACCGTCAGTGGGTGTGAGTGGTGACTGCTTCCCTGATCACTCCTCGGCAGCAGGGGGAGGTGAAGAAGCCCTCAGAGGTGATTGGGGCTGGCAGCAACTGCTCACACCAGCTGATGGCGCCAAGCGATCAGGACCTGCACCAGGTGCCAGCAGCAGGTGCAAATGGTGGCTCTGGAGCCGGCTGCGGGTGCAAGTGGGGCTTGCACCAGCTGTAGGTGCAAGTGCCAGGCGGGACCACGGCGTGCAGGAGCAAAGAATTTTCAGTAACGACCAGAGGCTCACCCTGATGACAGTGACTGGCACCCCACCTTGGTCTGGTGCTCCTGCTCACCTGCTCCACCATCCCTGCCGGGAGCCAGTCCATCCTTGCTGTTTCAAGGGACCTGGCATATATGGCATACTGTTCTTAATATGTTTGCTCACCTTCTTGGCACTATGTGTTTTAACCAAGGTCACCTCTCTGAGAAAGGTGGTTTCCCCAGGTAGGGATTTTCCCCTGAAGTTAGGGAGGGAATAAAACCCCTTAACTCAGTGCCAGGCGGGTAATTAATCACTTTAACTACGAACAATCATGCTTAAACTACATAATCTTTACTCCCTGGAAGGGAGATAAGAAACACCCTAACCTTTGGAATAGAGATTGATAGGATTGGAATCAACTGGTATAAATAAAGATGTAACAAGACAACAGGAGACAGAACTTAGAAGACAGAACCTAGACACAGAACCTACACAGAACCTAGAGACAGAAGAACTTTGCTGGAGAGAACATGGCAAAAGATCCTGGACAGAAACTGGCCACAGAACCTAGAGACAGAACCTAGCGAGAGAACATGGCAAAAGATCCTGGACAGAAACTGGCCACAGAACCTAGAGACAGAACCTGGCTACAGAACCTGGATAGAACACGGCAAGAGAACCTGACTAGAACCTGGTGACTGATCCTGGCTGGAGAACCTGGAGAACCTAGCAAGAGAACATGGACACAGAACCTGGCTGGAGATCCTCACCAGAACCTGGCTAGAGATCCTGGCTAGGCTGCTGATCAACTGAACGCTGTCTCTGTGTCGTTCCTTCTTCGCTGACTCCGTCCACACCTTTGGGGACCCCTGGACCTGCTGGGGTTGGATCCCAGCACATCCCACTATGGCCGATGCCCACCATATTCTGTGCTCTGCCACCTGCTGCTGACATGCACCATGTACTGTGCACGTCATAGCGACTGGTTGTTCGGTTGTTCCGCTGTTTGGTCTATTTGCATATTAGGGTTTTTTATATATAGTCTAGAGGCCCAGTGCACAAAACTTTGTGCACTCAGGGGGATGGGGGGGCCCTCAGCCCGGCCTGTGCCCTCTCACAGTCTGGGACCCCTCGGGAGATAACGACCTGCTGGACTCCCGGGTGGCAGAGGGCAGGCCCAATCCCTAGGTGCAGCCCCTGGTCGGGCTCAGAGCAGGGTCGATTGGGGAGTTGGAGGGCCGCCCCTGTCATGCACAGAGCAGGGCGGATTGGGAGGTTGTGATGCCACCCTCAGTCACACTCAGGGTAGGGCCGATTGGGGGGTTGGGGCACTGCCTCTGTCATGCACAGAGCAGGGCCCATCAGGGGGGTTGGAGTTCCATACCCTGTCATGCACAGAGCAGGGCCCATCAGGGGGCTGAGGAGCTCTCCCCTGTCACTCACAAAGTAGGGCCAATTGGGGATTTGGGGCACCGCCCCCTGTCACACACAGAGCAGGGCGGATCAAGGGTTTGGGGCGCCACACCCTGTCACACTCAGGGCAGGGCCGATGGGGAGGTTATGGCTCTACCCCGTCACACACAGAGCAGGGCACGTGGGGGGGGGGGGGTTGGGGCACTGCCCCCTGTCACACACAGAGCCGCAGGGCGATCAGGGGGTTGGGGAGCTCCCCCCTATCAGGCACAGAGCACGGCTGATCATGGGGTTGGGGCACCTTCCCCTGTCAGGAACAGAGCAGGGTGGATAGGGAGGTTGTGGCCCCGCCCCCTGTCACACACACAACCGCAGGGCGATCAGGGGGTTTGGGCGCTGCCCCCTGTCATGCTGATCCTGGTGCTGGGAGGCATATTACCCTTTTACTATATAGGATAGAGGCCTGGTGCATGGGTGGGGGCCGGCTGGTTTGCCCTGAAGGGTGTCCTGGATCAGGGTGGGGGTCTCCACTGGGGTGTCTGGCCAGCCTGGATGAGTGGATGATGGCTGTTTGCAGCTGGTCATACACCTTTCAGGGTGGGGGTCCCCACTGGGGTGTCTGGCCAGTCTGGGTGAGGGGCTGAGGGCTATTTTCAGGCTGGCAGGTGACTGAAGTTCCCAACCGCTCCTTTTTTTCTTTTTCTTTTTTATTCTGGGCCAGCTTTAGCTCTGAGGCTTGGCTCCAGCTCTTAGGCCTCCGCTGCTGAAAGCAGGTATCTGCTTTGTTTGGGTTCTATAATTGAAACACTGTTTCAACTCCAACTCTGAGATCCCGGCTGGCTGAAAGCAGGTTTCTGGCGTTTTGTTCTATATTTGTAACAATGTTTCAAACTGCAAGCTCAGAGGCCGGCAAGGCAGGCAGGGAACGTTGGAGTCCTCCGTCACTGAAGCAAGCAAGCCTCATGTTAGCTTCCAGCTGCCTGGCTTCCGGCTGCCATCTTGGCAGGCAGTTAATTTGCATATCGCCCTGATTAGCCAATGGGAAGGGTAGCGGATGTATGGCTAATTACCATGTTTCTCTTTTATTAGATAGGATTCCAGTAAGGAAAAATTGAATTTACCACTCTCTTCTTAGTGTGCATTCATTTATTGGATTTATTTCTTTCCAACCTGAGTAACCTATGTACCATGCCAAAACTATGTGCTGTGGAATGGAGAAGCACCAAAACTCAACTTGGTCTAATTTATAAACATAAATATGTTAGGGCAGGTGAGGAGTATGTGAAAATCAAATTAGTCTTTGGGAATCAGTCTTTTCTTTTTTGCACATCCTATATAATAAAAGGCTAATATGCAAATTGACCAAATGGTGGAATGACCGGTCACTATGATGCACACTGACCACCAGGGAGCAGATGCTCATGCAGGAGCTGCCCCTTGGTGGTCATTGTGCTCCCACAGGGGGAGTGCCGCTCAGCCAGAAGCCAGGCTCACGCCTGGTGAGTGCAGTGGCAGTGGCGGGAGCCTTGCCCGCCTCTGTGGCAGTTGGACATCCCCTGAGGGCTCCTGGACTGTGAGAGGGTGCAGGCTGGGCTGAGGGACACCCCCGAGTGCAAGAATTTTGTGCACTGGGCCTCTACTGTAGGTATGACTTTAGAATATTGAAAAATAAACAGAAATGTAGAACCTGGGTGATCTTTAAAACAGGGCAGCATAACCATGGGGCATTTTAGTTAGAATCTGACTTAAACATGAAAAGGGGGAAAGGTAGGAGGTAAGCCACTCAATAACATGGGCATTTCAGGATAGAGGAACCAAATGCCATTTATCCTGCTTTGTCACTGAAGTCATTACCACAGCTACAATAGTGTGTATTGTGCCCATTGTAGACAGCAGTATTGATCTCGCTCTGCCAAGTGAGCCATGATGAAGCCCACATGCCTCACAGACAAAGCTGCACTTCTTATGGGTGACATTTTCTGATGAGTGCAGAAAATACTTTCTTTGTTATTTTCCAGGTTTTTTTATTAGTACCTGCCTGGGTCTGTGTCTCTGCTCCCACCTGCTGAGTAGCAATCTTACAGTGTAAATTATGTTAGCTGAGAAGATTGCCATGACAACAGAGTTTTAATGAACTACAGCCTTTCCCTGGAGGTCTGACAGATACAGATGTAGAGAACTGATCTGCATTACTCTCTTCTAATTTTTTTCTATTGCAGTTGACATTCAATATTATATTAGTTTTATTAGGTATACAGTATAGTGGTTAGATATTTATAAAACATATGGAGTGATCCCTTCAATAAGTCTGATGCCATACATATTTATTTCAATACTAGAGGCCCAGTGCATGAATTCATGCACTGGTGGGGTCCCTTGGTCTGGCCTGTGGACATCCCCTGAGGGATTCCAGATTGCGAGAGGGTGCAGGCCAGGCTGAAGGACCCCACCAGTACACGATCAGGGCTGGAGAGAGACTGCAGGAGGGCTCCAGGGCATGTCTGGCCCGACTTGCCCAGTCTCATTCAGCCAGACCCCAGCAGCAAGCTAATCTACTAGTTGGAGTGTCTGCACCCTGGTGGTCAGTGTGCATGATAGTGACTGGTTGAACGGTCAAACAAATGGTCATACACTTAGCATATTAGGCTTTTATTATATAGGACTAGAGGCCCAATGCATGAATTCGTGCATGGGTGGGGTCTGGCTGGCCCAGACCCAATTGGGGCAGATTTGGGCAGGGCCTGTTGGGAGGAAGAGATGGCAAGAGGTTGGCTGGCCAGCCCACCCCAATCGGGGCCTGATCAGGGCTGAGCCAACTGTGGGGAGGGGCTGCGGGCAATTGGCTCGTGGGCCATGACCCCGATTAGTGTGTGGGGGCCAATGGGGATTGGGGCCAGCCATGGGGAGGAGCTGTGGGTGGTGGGCCAGCTGGCTCCACCCCAGAATGGGGTGGGGGGCTGATCAGGGGCCAGTGGCCTGGGGGAGGGGCCATGGGTGGTTGGCCAGCTGACCCTGCCTCTGATCAGAGTGGGGGGGCTGATCCGGGGTGGAGCTGGCTGGAGAAAGGGGCCGTGGGCTGATGGGGTGGTGGGGGCCCATTGGGGGTGGGGCTGGCTGGGGGGAGTGGCCACAGGCGATTGGTTGGCTGGCCCTGCCCCTGATCAGGGTGGTGGGGCTAATCTGGGGTGGGGCTGTGTGGGGGGAGGGGCTGTAGGAGGTTGTCAAGCTGGCCCCGCCCTCTATTTAGGTTGGGGGGCAATCAGAGGTGGGGCTAGCTGGGGGGAGGGGCTGCCAGCCAATCAGGGTAATGGGGGCCAATCAGGGGCGGGGCCAGCTGGGGAGAAGGGCCGCGGGGGCGGGAGGGTTGGCCGGGCTGTCCTGCCCTCGATCAGGGTGGGAGAGGCCAATCAGGGGAGGGGCCCAATGGGGGGAGGGGCCACGGGAGGTTGGCCGGCCAGCCCCACCCCCTGATTGGGTCAGCTTACTGGCTACAGTGGGCATCATAGTGACCGGTCATTCCAGTCATTCTGGCATTATGGTCGCTGGCTTTATATATATATATATATATATATATAGATTATTGATAATATACCCTATACTATAATTTACATTCTCATGAGTATTTTACAGCTGCCAATTTCTACTTCTTAATCCATTCAACTTTTTCATCTATCCCCAAACCCCCTCAAACCTTGGCAGCCATCAGTTTGTTCTCTGTATCTAAGTTTGTTTCTGTATTATTTGTTTATTTTTTGTTTTTTAGATTCCACAAGTACGTGAAGTCATATGGCATTTGTCTTTCTCTGTCTGACTCATTACACTTAGAATAATACTCACTAGTACACCCATATTGTCCCAAATGGTGAGATTTTTATTCTTTCTAAAGGAGTATTAACTCCTTTGTATATATGTAACTAGAGGCCTGGTGCATAAAATTCATGCATGGATAGGGTCCCTAGGCCTGGCTGGTGATCAGGGCTGATCTGTGGGACGACTGGCAGGGCAATCGGGGGCCCCCCATTGCCAGCCTGGCACCCCGCTCGCTGGCCCTGCCCCCTGCCACCACTGCCGGTTGCCTCCCTCTGAGGGGTGACCAGTGGAGCAATCATGGGGTGGGGGGCCCTGCTGGCACCCACCTTGACTGGCCTGAGGTTGGGGGCAGCTCCTGCATTGAGCATATGCCCCCTGGTGGTCAGTGTATGTCAAAACGACCAGTCGTTCCACCAGTTGTTCCACCGTTCAGTCGATTTGCATATTAGGCTTTTGTTATATAGGATACCTCTTTTTAAAAAATTTTAATTGAATTTATTGGGGTGATATTGGTTAATAAAATTATATAGGTTTCAAGTTACAATTCTATAATACTTTATTTGTATATTGTATTGTATATTCATCACCCAAAGTCAAGTATTTTTAATTTTTTGAGGAACCTACATACTGTTTTCCATAGTGACTGCACCAATTTGCAATCCCACCAATAGTGCACAAGGCTTCCCTTTCATCCAAATCTTTGCCAACACTTATTTATTGATGATAGTCATTCTGACAGGTGTGAGGTGACATTTTATTGTGGTTTTAATTTGCATTTCTGTGATGATTAGTGACTCAACATTTTTTTCATATGTCTATTGGCCATCTATATGTCCTCTTTGGAGATATGTCTACTCAGATCCTCTGCCCAATTGTTAATTGGATTGTTTTTCCTTTTGGTGTTAACTTGCATAATTTCCTTGTACATTTTGAATACTAATCCCATATCATGTATGTCATTGGTGAATATAATTCTTTCATGCTGTAGGCTGACTTTTCATTTGTGTGTGTTTGTGTATGTATATATGTGTGTGTGTGTGTTTTGCTGTGCAATAACTTTTAGTTTGATTTAGTCCCATTTGTTTGTTTTTTCTTTTGTTTGCCTTGCCAGAGGAGGTATATTAGAAAAAAATATTACTAAGAACAATGTCAAAGAATTTACTGCCTAAGTTTTCTTCTAGGAGTTTTATGGCTTTGCATCTTACATATAAGTCTTTAATCCACTTTGAGCTTATTCTTGTATATGGTGTAAGAAGGCAGCCTAATATTTTTTCTTTTGCATGTATCTGTCCAGTTTTCCCCAACACCATTTATTGAAGTGACAGTGTTAACTCCATTGTATATGCTTTCCTCCTTTGTCATATATTAATTGACTATGTAAGTGTGGCTTAACTGCTGATCTCTCTATTCTGATCCATTGATCTATGTGTATGTTTTTATTCCAGTACCATGCTGTTTTAATTACTGTAGTCTTGTAGTATATTTTATATCAGATAGCACAATACCTCCAACTTTGTACTTTTGCTGGAAGCCGGTCCATCCTTGCTGCTTGACACAGTCCCTGCAGGGAAGAAACATCTGCACAGCATAAGTTTCAAGGGACCTGGCATATATGGCATACTGTTCTTAATATGGGTGCTCCCCTTCTTAGCGCTATGTGTTTTAACCAAGGTCACCTCTCTGAGAAAGGTTGTTTCCCAGGTGGGGATTTTTTTCCCTGGAGTTAGGGATTAACAGGACTAAGGAAGGGAATAAATCAGTAAAACCCCTTAACTAGGTGCCAGGCGGGTAGTTAATCACCTTAACTATGAACAATCATGCCTAAGCTACATAATCTTTACTTAGGATAATCTCCTTCAGTTACTTCCTTGGAGCTTAACAGAACATTAGAGTAGTGACGGAATGGAGATAACAAATGCCCTAACCTTTGGAATAGAATGGATAGGATTAAAATCAAACTGTATAAATACAGATGTAACAGGAGAATAGAAAGAGAACCTGGCTGGAGAACTTGGCTAGAGAACCTGGCTGGAGAAGCTGGCTATGCTGATCAACTGAACACTGCCTCAGTGACATTCCTTCTTCGCCGACTCTGTCCACACCTTTGAGAACCCCTGGACCGCTGGGGCTGGACCCCAACATACTTTCTTTTCTTAAGATTGCTGTGGCTACTCAGGGTTTTCTGTGGTTCCATATAACTTTTTGGATTATTTGTTCTAGTTCTGTGAAAAATGCCTTTGGTATTTTGGTAAGAATTGCATTGAATCTTTAGATTGCTTTGTGTAGTATGGACATTCTAATGATGTTAATTCTTTTCTTTAAAATATATTTTTTTATTGATTTCAGAGAGTAAGGGAAAGGGAGAGATAGAAACATCAATGATGAGAGATTAATTGATTGGCTGCCTCTTACACGGCCCCTACTGGGGATCAAGTACCCAACCTGGGGATGTGCCCTGACTGGGAATTGAACCCTGACCTACTGGTTCATAAGTCAATGCTCAACCTCTGAGTCACACTGGCTGGGCAATTTTAATTATTTCTATACATGAGCATGGTATCTGCTTCTGTTTATTTACAAATTTTCTATTTATTTAAAAAATCTTCAATGTTTTATGATTTTTTTAGTACAGGTCTTTTAACTCTTTGATTAAACTTATTCCTAGTTTTTTTTTTTTATGCAATTGTAAATGGGATTGGGGCTTTTTTGTTTGTTTATTTTTTACTAGAGGCCCAGTTCATGAATTCGTGCATGGGTGGGTTCTGGTGATTGAAGTCTACATGGGTGGCTGGACAGGGGGTAGGGACCACAGGAGGTTGGCCAGCCAGGGGGAAGAGGGGCTGTGGAAAGTTGGCCCGCCAGTCAGAGGTGGGTGTGTGGCCACGGGAGGTTGGTTGTGGGAATGCACTGACCACCAGCAAGCAGCTCATGCATTGAGTGTCTTCTCCCTGGTGGTCAGTGTACATCATAGTGATTGGTCGACCAGTCGTTCCAATCATAACAGTCACTTAGGCTTTTATATAGAGAGATTATTGTTTGTTATTGGTATACTAGAGGCCTGGTGCACAAATTCATGCATGGGTAGGGTTTGGCCCATCCCGATTGGAGCCGATCAGATGGGGCCACGGATGGTTGGCGGTTGGCCTTGCCCCTGATCAGGGGTAGGGCCTGCCAGGGGGAGGGGCTGGAGGTGGTTGGCTGGCCGCCCCCACCCCTGATTGGGGTGGGGGAGGCTAATCAGAAGCGGGGCTGGCTGGGGGGGTGGGAGGGGCCATGGCCAGTTTTCTAGTCTTCCCCGCCCCCTGTTTGAACGCCTGGTTTAACTCCCCGTTGAACTGCCAGTCAAGAGGACAATTTGCATATTAGCCTTTTATTATATAGGATAAAAATGCAACCAATTTTTCAATATTAATTTTGTATCCTGCTACTTTACTGAATCCATTTATCAGTTCTGATAATTTATTGTGGACTCTTTAGGGTTCTCTCTGTATAATATTATCTTACCTGCAAATAATGAGAGTATTATTTTTTCCTTTTTAATTTGGATGCCTGTTATTCCTTTTCTTGTCTGATTTGTAAGGCTCGGGCTTCTAATACTAATTATAAATGACTGAAATACAAAAGTAGGAAAAAAAACCCAGAATCAACTGTCATTGGAAAATTTGGACTATCAGTCAGAAATAAACCAGGGGATCAACTTGTGGATTTCTGTGCCACCAACTTCTCTTTTGCAAATACATGCTTTACACGAGTAAACAGACAATGGTGTATATGGATGTCACCAGGTAGCCAATATAGAGATCAAATAGACTATATAATTGGAAGCAGGAGATGGAGATGTATTCTGTCTCACAAAGCAAGACCAAGAGCAAATTAAACTCAATATTGATCTTTAAAGTAAAGCTGGAAGTCTCTCAAGAGTCTTTCTTAAATTTTTGGTATTGATGGCATTCTTCTTGGGAATCTCATTGATCTGTTTACACAGAAAATAAACGTCAACATACTCAGCCAGTGTGTATAAATAGTCTTTAAATTAATTTTCAAATTTTCAGCCAAGTACTTCACTAATTCTCTGTCTCACCTCATGTCTGCAAGTCCTGGGAATTCCAGAGATCCTATGAGGGTAATCAGGCAGATTCTTTCAGTCTTCTAAAGGAAGATGAACTTTTCTCTCCCTTTATTTTGCAAATCCTTTTTTTTTTTTTGGCTTTCCTTCCTCCAAAAATTAGTTGATATTTTTCACCCACTGGTAATTTTGATTTAACTTATTTTTTTTTCCTTTTCCTTTTTTTAGTGGAATCTTGTCATTGATGGGAAAGCATTACATGAGGCTGGTCTACCATGTTTAATCAGGAGCCTGGGTAGATGTGGATGTTGACAAGCTCTAATGTTTAGAATTGGAAAGTAGAAATAGAGAGGACAGAATCCAGGCAGGATGAACAATTGGGAGGCTGCCTCTTCTCCTGTTCATGGTGAGCTTCTAGAGAGTTCAACCTGCTATTGTGGCAGGTGTGAGGTGTTTCCTCATAATAGTTTTAATTTGTACCTCTCTGATAATTTAATCCATTTACATTTAAGGTTATTAACAATAGGTATTTATTTATTGCCACTTTTATTCTTTATACCTATGTTCCTCTCTCTTTCCCTATTTCTTCTTACAACAGACATTTCTCACAATGTTGGTTTGGTGGTAATAAATCTTTTTTTTTTTTTTTGCCCAGGAAGCTCTTTATTTCACTGTTAATTTTCAATTATAGTCTTGCTGGATAGAGTGCTCTTGATTTCAGATCCTTTATTTTTTCCATTACTTTGAACACTTCATGCCATTCCCTTCTGGCCTGTGGTATTTCTGTTCAGTTGATTTCTGACAGCCTTATTGATCCTCCCTTGTGGGTAACTTTCTGTCTCTCTCTTGCTGCTCTTAAAATTTGTTTCTTTTCTTTAATGTTTGCCATTTTATGATGTGTCTTGCTGTGGGGCTTTTTGGTTCATTTTGATTGGGACTCAATGTGTTTCCTGGACTCATGTAACTTCTTCCTTCACCAGGTTAGGGAAGGTTTCTGTCAACATTTCTTCAAACAGATTCTCTAACCTTTGCTCACTTTCTTCTTCATCTGTAACCCCCAGGATGCGGATGGTGCTTCATTTCATGTTCCATAGTTACCTTAAACTGTCCTCATGCTTTTAAAGTATTTTTTTTTCTTTATGCTGCTCTAATGTGGTTATTTTTTTCTGCCTTGTTTTCTAATTTGCTGAGTTTCTCCTTAGCTTCTTCTAAGTGACTGTTGATTCCTTCCAGGTTATTCTTTATTTCAGCTACATCATTCTTCATCTCTGGTTCTTAGTCATGTTTTCTATATATTTTTTCATATCAATGTAGCTTCCACTAAGTTCTCACTAAATTGTTTGAGCATTGTTATTACCATTTCTTTGAACTCTATTCCTGTTAAATTGCTTGCCTCCATTTCATTTAGCTATTTTCTGGAGATCCCTCCTTTCTTTCATTTGGGGTCTGTTTCTTTGTTTCCCCATTTGCTGTTTTTTCTGTGTATTGGATAAGCCTGCTATGCTTCCCAGTCTTGGTGGGGTGGCCTTCATGTGGGACCCAGTGGTGTAGTCCCCTTGATCTTCTGACCTGCGTGCTCTAGAAATGTCCCGTGTGTGTTATGTGGGCCCACCTGTTGAATTTGGGTCTTGATTGCTATTGTCCCATTTGTGGGTGGGCTCAGCCCTCAGACTTGTTGACTGAGAGTCTCATCCCTGACCATGTCATGCCAACTATTATACAGGTGCTGAAAAAACAAAACAAGACAAGACAAACTGAAGACAACATAAAAGAAAAGAAAACAACAGCAATAAAACAACAATGACAAAAAATCTGAAACCTCCCCAAACAAACAAAACAAACAAAGTATACTAAAAGGCACAAGACCAAAAGAATTAGAGGAGAAAAAAAAAGAGAGACAGAAAAAGAGAACTTGAAAGAAAAGAAGGAAGAGACAAGTAATGGAATAAGTATAAAAATTTAAAGAAAGAAAAAATAAATGAAATAATGATAATAATGTTAATAAGTAATAATAATGAATAAAATATAGAATAGGAAAAGAAAAGAGCAAAGTAAAAAATTAAAGAAAAGAGAAAAAAGAATAGACTATAAGGGATGATAGACATAAGAAAATATGAAAGGAGAAAGAGAAGAAAGGGAAAGAAAAAGCAAACAAAACAAAAAATAGTTTAGGATCTGCTATTTGTGGAGCTCACTGGTTATGCTTCGATGTTTTTCAATCTGACTCCTTGGTGTGTTGGTTCTGGACCTCCTGGGAAGTTCTCTTGTGCAGGCCAATGTGAATGGCTGTACATACCTAAGCCTGGTAGGGAGGATCCCCAAGTAGTCCAGCAGGTGAGACCTCCATAGACCATAGGCTGTGCCTGCCTCTGGGCTCACACCTTGAATGTCCTTGTTTTGAGCTCTCTCCCTTCTCCCATGGAACTGGGCTCTATAAGGGTGTCCCAGTCATGGTCAGGATGGTTTAAACAGACTGGCATTAGGGGTGGTGCCCATAGCTTGTAGGAGGCGTAGGCAGGCACTTCCTCTCCTTCCAATCTCTTAGCTCTACCTGGGTCACTGGCATCCCCTTGTTGCCACCCCAAGCAGGAGGGGATAAAATAAAACCCCACAAACCCCCCAAAAACCCAGGCCCACTTGACTCTACTCTTTCAGCATGGCTGCCCCTTGCTGGGTGGGGCTTCTACCCAGGCTCCCACCAGGCCAGATGTCTGAGTCCCCTGCACCATCAGGCCTAGCTACATGGGTGCAGACTTCTAGCCCAGAGCCATTCCATAGGAGGGGGAAGGGGCACCTCCTCTTCTCCCAAGGTGGGAGGATTGCTCCTCTTTCCCAGGGTATTCTGTCTGCCCCTGTCCTGCTTTCTGCCAAATGTCTTTTATAGAATAACTAGTGGCCCGGTACATGAAATTCATGCACATTAAAAGGGGATTAATTAGAGGAAATATTTTAATATTGCTATTTGCCCTTTCTCTATAATAGAAGTGTCAGAGATGAAAGAAAATTAGTAAAATGTATATAAAAATCTTCCTCCTGTCAGAGTCTGAGGTGCACCATAGGACCCAGAGTAAAGTCCCCAGCCACCCATGTATGCCTCAAAATCGTGCAAGACCCAGACCCAGCTGGCCCCTCTCATTGGGTTAGATCCATACCTGGCCGGTCCCACCCTTGTCAAGCCCCACTTGGTGGGGGCACAGCCTCAGGTCCCCTGGCCTGGCTGAGGTCCCCCAGCCCAGGCCAGGACAGGGGGCATGGCCTGAGGTCCCCCATCAAGCCCTGCTGAGTGGGGGGAGCAGACTGCCATCCCCCAACCTGGCGCAGGGGTGGGGGTGTGGCCTGAGGTTCCCCATCAAGCCCTGCCGGGTGGGGGGCACAGCCTGAGGTCCCCTGGCCTGGTGCCAGGGCAGGGGGCATGGCCTGAGGTCCCCTGTCAAGCCCTGCCAGTGGGAGGCATGGCCTGAGGTCCCCCATCAAGACCTGCCAGTGGGAAGCACGGCCTGAGGTCCCCCGGTCTGGTGCCAGGGCGGGGGGCATGGCCTGAGGTCCCCTGTCAGGCCCCATGAGGGTAGGGGGGCATGCAACCTCATTTCCCTGCTGATTGCCCCTTAAGGCTCGTTATGGGAACTCGGTCTGCCTCAGCTGAGGGTGCAGCCATCTTTGTGGTGGAGTGATGGTCATTTTGCATATTCCCTCTTATTATATAACAATGGACCCTCAGATTCACTGCTGGGTGAACTGGTCAGACCCCCTCCCCTGGACTGGAGTTCTGCTGCATGGCCCCTTCTGTATACACAGATCTGGCCAACTTCCCAGGCTGGTGTTGTAACTAAGCAATCATTTTTGTCTGGGATAGTGCAGTTTGAGTCTCCCAGGTGGACCAAATCACCACTGATTTCCACTGTCCAATGCTACAGGGGCTCCCTTCCCTTCTCTGTTTCTCTGGTTTGGGGATCCCTGTGTGGGGCTGAGACCCCATGCTCCCAGTGAGCAGGAGCTGTGCTGCCACACCTTCCCTCTGGCTTCCCAATTGCACTGCGCAGCTGTGTGAGTTGGCTCACTTACTCCATGTCTTCTGTCCCCGCTCTGCACTCCCCACTTACAATATTTCAGATCAGCTATTTTTCAAGTTGAATGTTCTGCAGTTTGGTCCAGGGCTGGGAGCGTGCAGATGGAACTTCCCTAGAATTGACACCTATTATTCTTCATCTTAATTGGTTAATTTCAACTTTTTCTTTAACTTCTCTCCTGCTTTAGCCCTGCAGGCATTGCTCAGTGGTTGAGTTTTTTTTGTTTTTTGTTTTTTTTTTTAATGTCTTAAAACAACAAAAATTTATTATCTTGTACTTCTGGAGTTCAGAAGTTCCAAATAGTTTCAGTGGACTAAAATCAAGGTGTCAGCAGGATCGTGTCCTTTCTTGGGGTCCTAGGGGAGAATTTGTTTTCTTGCCTTTTCTAGCTTCTGGAGGCAGCCTGCATTCCTTGGCTCATGGCCCCATCCTCCAATTTCTTTCTCTATCAGTGGTTGAGCTTTGACCTATGAACCAGGAGGACTTGGTTCCATTCCAGTTGATTCCCAGTTAGGGCACATGCCTGGCTTGAAGGCTTGATCCCTAGTGAGGGTTGTGCAGGGAGCAACAAATCAATGATTCTCTCTCATCATTGATGTTTTTTATCTCTCTTTCACCATCCCTTTCTCTCTGAAGTCAATACAAATATATATTTTTATTTATTTATTTATTTATTTATTTATTTATTTATTTAAATAAGGGTTTTTTAAAAATTAAATCTTTATTGTTCAGATTATTACATTTGTTCCTCTTTTTTCCCCCCCATAACTCCCCTCCTCCCAGTTCCCGCCCCACCCTCCGCCCTCACTCCCCACCCACTGTCCTCATCCATAGGTGCACGATTTTTGTCCAGTCTCTTCCCACATCTCCCACACCCCTTTCCCCCCCAAGAATAGTCAGTCCATTCCCTTTCTATGTCCCTGATTCTATTATAATCACCAGTTCATTCTGTTCATCAGATTATTTATTCACTTGATTCTTAGATTCACTTGTTGATAGATGCATATTTGTTGTTCATAATTTGTATCTTTACCTTTTTCTTCCTCTTCCTCTTCTTAAAGGATACCTTTCAGCATTTCATATAATCCTGGTTTGGTGGTGATGAACTCCTTTAGCTTTTCCTTATCTGTGAAGCTCTTTATCTGACCTTCAATTCTGAATGATAGCTTTGCTGGATAAAGTAATCTTGGTTGTAGGTTCTTGGTATTCATCACTTTGAATATTTCTTGCCATTCCCTTCTGGCCTGCAAAGTTTCTGTTGAGAAATCAGCTGACAGTCATATGGGTATTCCCTTGTAGGTAACTGGGTTTCTTTCTCTTGCTGCTTTTAAGATTCTCTCTTTGTCTTTTGCTCTTGGCATTTTAATTATGATGTGTCTTGGTGTGGTCCTCTTTGGATTCCTTTTGTTTGGGGTTCTCCGCGTTTCTTGGACCTGTAAGTCCATTTCTTTCACCAGGTGGGGGAAGTTTTCTGTCATTATTTCTTCAAATAGGTTTTCAATATCTTGCTCTCTCTCATCTTCTGGCACCCCTATAATTCTGATGTTGGTACGCTTGAAGCTGTCCCAGAGGCTCCTTACACTATCCTCGCATTTTTGGATTCTTTTTGCATTTTGCTTTTCCGGTTGGGTGTTTTTTGCTTCCTCGCATTTCAAATCATTGACTTGATTCTTGCGCTCCTCTGGTCTGCTGTTGGGAGTCTGTATAATATTCGTTATTTCAGTCCGTGTATGCTTAATTTCTAGTTGGTTCCCCAATATAACATCGAGGGTCTCATTAGTTTTCTTGTAGATCTCATAAAGTTTATCGGCGGCTTCTAAACAGTTCTTGAGAGACCTTAAAAGTGTGGTTCTGAACTCTATATCTTCCATTGACAATTTTGTCCTGTTTCTTTGTCTCCGCATTTTGTTATGCTTCCTTGGTGCACCCCCTAGTGGTCTTTCAATATATATTTTTAAAAAATAAATTCTCTCCTGCTTTGGTTTCTGTGCTTTCTCTCTAGGTTTTTTATTGTTGCTGTTGTTTAATCTTTCACACTCCTGCCCCTGTCTCCTTTTCTATCATTAAATGTTGAAGTGATTTAATGTTCTATTATTGGCCACCTTGTATTTCACTGTTCACTCTCCTTTAATTCCAAATTTAACTCCAGTCTTTCTTTTTCCCGAGGTCTACATTCTTGTGTCTATATAACTAAGAAGATTATTCATGAAGATCTTTCCATGGCAATTCAATATCACTATGTTCAAAACCAGAAGCTTAATTACTTTAATCAAACTGTTTCTCCTTCATTCCTCACTTTCATAAATTATACCTCATATCCTTCATCTTCTAAGCAATAAATGTGAATCATATCTTTAATAGTTTTCCTTTTACTCATGTTTCACTTCTAATCAGTCACTAAATTGTGTTGCTTTTTTCTCCCTGAACCGCTCAAACATTTTTTCCTTCTCTTATACCCTAATGGTGAGAACTTAATACAGGTCCTTATCACATCCCAACTTAATTACTGTCACAGCCACCTAATTTATTAACTACCTCTATTCTATTTCATCTTTAATCATATCTCTATAATTTATGCCATTAAATTTTTTGTTATGAAATATGTCTGAATACTCTTTTGTTTTAGTTGTCTCTTGCTGCATAACAAACCATCCTAAACATAGTGGCTTGAAACAATAATAAACATTTATTAACCTCCATTTCTGTGAATCAGGAATTCAGGCATAGCTGTTTGTGGGGGAAAACATTGGTATTTCAAAAGATTGCAATAAAAATGTTGGCTGGGGCTGTAATTGTCAAAGACTTGATTTGGGGCTGACAGATCCACTGCCAGGGTAGCTCTCTCCTGTGGTTGGCAAGTTGATGCTGGCTGTTGGCAGGAGGCCCCAGTTCCTCCCCACATGAGCCTTTCCACAGGCCGCGTGATTGTCCTTACACCGACCTTTTAATGATCTAGCTCCAGAAGTCACCAGAATCACTTTTTGCCACATTCTATTTTTTAGAAGGAAAGCAAGGGGAAATAAGCTCCATCTTTGGAGAGAAAACCATGAAAAAGTTTACAGGCATATTTTAAAACCATTGCACCTTCTAAAAATCTTTCAATGCTTTTTACAATATTCATATTACTTTCTTTATATCTTCATCCTTCAGCACTGCCTAATGACTTAGCTGTATGAACTCACTGCTATTTCTCTATGCTCAAGTCTTTGTATATGCCATTCCGTACGCTTGTAATATCTGGCCTACTTCTTTATTTAGCTAATTCTACTTATCCTTCAAAACCTTACTCAGACATCAACATTATCAAAGTCTCCTTCTTTATTGTTTACCTCTACCATTTGCCTTCTACCAATTAGATTTAATACACTCCAGTGAACCCCCATTCCCCTCCCATTTTTGTTTATTTTTCCTGATCTATAACCTCAGCCTAGTATCTTTTATCTCTGAATCTTCATTGCTTAACATAGTTACTGCCATATTTGTGGCAATACCTGCTAATTAAGAGTTTATAAAATGAAGGTTATAAATACATTAATATTAGCACCCAATTCTCAACAAATAAACAAGTCAGTAGGCAGTAGGCAGTATGGGAAGAATTTGAGAAAAATGCAGAGACTAGATATAGGAAAGAGAGAGGAAAGAAAGAAGCAGAACAATTTGAAATTATCTAATTGAGCTATAAGATGAAGAAAAAAAAAGAGTGAATTATAGGGAGAGAGGGTAATGAAATTAGTTCTGAAGATGCAGGTTTTAGAACACTCATATTTCTTTTATAGAGTCTATAATATAGACTTATACATCTTAAGGGGGGGGGGGGAAGGTCTGAAAGTTAGGAGAAAGATTACACCAGAGAAAAATGTGAGAGATGTTGTATCTCAAGTGACTTCATGATATAGAAATAATTATAAAATATGAGAAAAATGTTATAAAGTAGGAAGAGAGGCAAAATACTTAAGTTACCTTTCCTAAGGTCACCAGGGTAGTAAAAATGTGACATGATTTACTTCCCACCATTCCCTGGGTGTCACTCATACCAGATATATCTGACCAACTCCAGGTGCTATCCTCTTGGTCATCATTCATGAACTAGTGTGGGTGAGCCATGGGTCACTCCTCATTTCAATATACCATAATTTAGAGATTTTGTACAGTTTTTAACTGCTGTGTCTAATGTTATGAAGCTCAATTCAACTTAATTCATACTCTAAAGCACCACTTAGAATTGTTGTTGATAAAATAATCAGTATGTTTGCCTGCCTCATATTCTAGGTATATATTACATTATTTATTATTGATCTAAAAATAAAAATGTTATTTCTTATTTTCTGACCCAAAAAATAAAGCTATTTCCCAGAAGTTAGTTTATCCATAAGTAACATCCTCTTCTATAGGCATGAGTATAAGTAAAAGAAAGAAATGGGCTCAGATATATGCATTTTAAAAAATGAATATAATTCTGCCCCTGTCCCATAAAATATTGAGTAATATACAAACCAATTTTGGGAGAAAATAAATTTTCTGGGCAATTTATTTTTTCCAATAAATATATTTTTAAAACAACTTTTTGTTTTTTAAACTTGGAATACATTTTGGAATGTTCTCAATTCTATTTCTATGGAGAGTCTCTCTTCATAGACATTCTAGAAGAAATCAGACAGGTAGAAGAGGGTAAAGGGGAGATAAATGATGACAGAAGTAGACTTGACTTTGGGTGGGGAACACACAATACAATATTAAGATGATGTGTTATAGAATTATATCCTTGAAACCTATAAATGTTATTAACCAGTGTCACCCCAACAAATTCAATAAAAAATTTTAAAAAGAGATCAGGCTTCTAAACCATCACAGCAACTGTAAACAAAGTCAGAGGTGAAAGCCAGAATGAGAGATATCAAATCACCTTTTATCATTTTATTAGTTACTTCACAAGTTCAGAAGGTGGGACAAGAACTCATAACAGATTGAGCTAGTTTCAATGTGTACGTTGTCTCACATTGTCTTCTTAGCTGTGAGCAAGTGTGGCCTAAAGCAGATGGCAGCCAGGAGAAGTTTGTTGTCTCCCTCTCCACTTTGAGCATTTCGGTTACACGTGGGCTTGAGGCAAACAGGGATGTTTATGTCAAATTAAATCTGTGTCTGACCCCTCTGCCTGTGTCTCACTGAAGCAGCAGCACTGCAGTGCATATTCCAGTGAGTTATGTTATGTGTGCTCATAAAAACATACTGCAACTCACAAAGCTATCAACTCTTAGTCATGAAACAAAAACACCTGTCATAAGAGTTTTATTTTATCTTCTTAATTAAACCACTAATAGACAGAAGACAATGCCATAATTTCAAGGGACAGTTTTACACAGCAGGCCTGTTCTGGGGCATTCAGAATACCATAAGCTGCCTCTGGTCCCTAATTAGAGCAGCTCCTCCGCAAACACCATAAATCCATTTTCATCAGAGAAGTTTCCTCTTCTGCAAGCAGGAAGGCTCTGCATCTGTTAGCACCAAGGTCAAACCCTACAGCAATCACACCTGCTCAATAGTACCTGGACATGGCTCATGGCTAGAGAGGTATTATTTTCCTTATAGTTCTGAGATGATAAAGAGGCTTATTGGGTACTATTTTGCCTATTACATTTGTAGATAACCTCTGGTGCTCATGAGACTGGAACATGTTTGGAGAGTAAGTCACAAAAGAACATGATCCCTCACTGCACCAAATCTGTGAGTTTCTTTTTGGAAAGTACAAAGCTAGACTTGGGTCTTCCTGGCGAATTCCATCTAATTTAGCAGGTTCAGCCTAACCTAACAACACACGGTCCACTAGGGGCAGTGTTGGGCCTGCCCTGCTTGGTGGAGATATTCAACGCTGTTATTAGCTTTATTGTTTTATGAGCCATCTCATGGAGGAAATGTAAGCATTAAGCATTGCTGTGAGCTGAATTGAGCCCTGTGAAAAATCATATGTTGAAGTTCCAACTGCAGTACCTTGTAATGTGACCATATTTGGAGATAGCATTTTTAAAAAAAATTATTTTATTGATTTTTTACAGAGAGGAAGGGAGAGGGATAGAGAATTAGAAACATCGATGAGAGAGAAACATCCATCAGCTGCCTCCTGCACACCCCCTACTGGGGATGTGCCCACAACCAAGGTACAGTGGGGCACGAGTGTCCCGACTAACGAGTTTTTCGAGATACGAGCCGTTTCTCGGCCGATTTTTTGCTTTGAGTTGCGAGCTAAAATTCGGGTTACGAGCCAGCTTCAGATACCCCACTGTTAGTTGGCGCAACGAACGTCACAGTGAACACCACAACATCAGCCCAGCATCACGTGTCTCACTCGTTCACTTTAAGATTTGACATACGAATAATTTGAGTTATGAGCTCCGTCACGGAACGAATTAAACTCATAAGTCAAGGCTCCACTGTACATGCCCTTGACCTGAATCGAACCTGGGACCCTTCAGTCTGCAGTCCTACGCTCTATCCACTGAGCCAAACCGGTCAGTGCTGGAGATAGCATTTTTAAAGTGACTAAGTTAAAATAAGGTCATCAAGGTGGGCCCTACTTCAATATGATTGGTGTCCTTATAAGAAGAGGAAATTACAACTCAGACCTAATTAGAATATAGAGGGAAGAGCATGTGAAGATACTGGTAAGGGAGACAGCCATCTGCAAAGCAAGAAGAGAGGCCTCAGAAGAAACCAACTCTGTTGGCATCTTGATCTTGGACTCCAGAATTTGGTCTTAAACTCTAGCTTCCAGAACTGTGAAAAATAGGTTTTTGTTGTTTAAACCACCCAATCTATGGTATTTTGTTATGGCAGTTCTAGCAAATTAATAAAAGCATTTTCTAAAATCTCTTATAAAAATATGTTCTATACATAGGTTGTGATCATTTGATGATGAGCATATTTCTCTACAGGAGTTGACAAAAACAAGAACAACATTTCTTGTGTTGGGCTACACACAAAATCCAGCAGTTTTTGTTTGATTTTATGTTTTGTTTTTAATCCTCACCTGAAGATATGTTTAGAGAGAAGAAGGGAGAGAGAGAGTAACACCTATCAGTTGCCTCCCGAACTTGCCCCTGGTCTGCAACGTAGGTATACTGGTATACCCTGATGGGGAATTGAACCTTTTGGTGTACAGGATGATGCTCCAAACAATTGAGCTGCCCTGCCAGGTTCAAAGTTCAGCAATTTTAATTGAGCTGGCTGCACAGATTAGTCACAATTCAGTGCAATAGATGAGTAGATTTATTTAAGTTTGTAAAAGTATCTTTTATAAAAAAAAAATAAAAGAGTAATACTATTTAAATTGTTTTGGTAAAAATGTTTTCCAACAAATTTTTTCTTAAGTTAAAGTGCTCAAAACTACTGCTTTGGTTTAGATTGGTAGGCCTTTTTAAATAATGAATTATGTCTTCTTTAGAGTGCTGTTAACTTTTTCAACCTAAGTTATAAAATACTACTTGACTTCACAGTTCTTTCATTCTCGTCCAAGATATTTGCTACTTATTTACTCTCTTCTTGGCATTGACCCTTCCTACCTTTTGAAAGCTCACAGTTGTAGGGGAAAGGAATGTAATCTACCAGTTACAGGAGTGTAATCACTGTACAAAGTGCTTGTGTGGGCATAGAAAGGGTAGAGACCAAGAAATCCATCTGAAGAAATCAAGGCATACTTTACTGAGACAGAGATGAAAAGTATATCACTGTGAAAACACACATTTGGTGACCCAGTGAAAATTATTGGACTTTCAGCCTCTGATGCCTCTTCTGTAAAATGAAGATAAAAATGCATTCCTTATTGAGACTTTAGGAAGAGTTTGTATAGTAAGGGTATCTAGTTCATAATTTATACTCAACAGCTTTTCTTCCTTCTTTGTGGTTTTTCTCCATCTTAATTTTCTCCTCCACTTCCCCCATTTTTTCTTTTTTTCTCTCCTACGCTCCCCTTTTCCTTTTCTCCTGTTCTATTTCTCCTTCTCCTCCCCTTCTTTTTTTGCCTGATCTCTGTAATATCATTTATTAGACACCACTCCAGAAAAATGAAAAGCAACCTAAGTCCCTGCCAAGGCACCGCTGAATCAGTCATTGAGGTATTTGCCAAAGCTAGAGTCATGCCTTCTGTTGATTAGGCTTAATTGTACCTCTCTTAAAAATAAAAATTAAAATGAGTAAATGAAGCAGGAGATTCTGGTCACAAAGAGATCCAGCCACCAGTCAAGGGGCTATTGCACACTTCCATTTTTTTTTCTCGAAACACTATTATACAATCTTATGCCTAGTATGTAACCAACACAGTACCACATTGGTTTCAGCCCTCTACTGATGGTGATAGGGGAGGGGGCATGTAATAGAAATAGAACCACAGTTGTTTAATAGGTACTCACTATAAAGAAGAGATTTTCTTACAGACCCTGGGAAACTGAAGGATGCCTTAAGGAGAACAGGCTCTGGAGATAAGGCAGCCCTGGAGCCCTGATGATCCTGTCACTAAAAAGAAAACACATTTCAAGAACAGATCAAGGACAGGAACTATCTGACAGGAGATAGCATTCTGGGCTAATCTTTTCCGGGGCTAATCTTTGCAAGGACAATGAGAGAAGGCAGACCGTGGGAACTTAGATTTTTCCTACCCTCTAACCATATATAAGGGCTGACTTGAAATGAAATGTCAGAGCGATCTTTTCTGAATGTTACATCGGCTGTTTGCTTGGATTGCCAGCTATCTGATTAGTAAACGTACCATAAGAACTCAACCTTGTCTCTACTTATTTGACTCTGGTAGCCATGGGCAGCTGGACTCTTTTGTCTGGTTTCAGTGGGATTTCTCCTTTTGTTTCAATTGTCCCAAAGAAATGTAGCCCACATGTTTAGGGCACATATACAAATGCTCTGATTTATAACAAAATATCTGATTCCAGATGGGGTCAGATATTTGGACCAATTTTATTATCTCTTTTGGAGTATAAATGATTGGACATGGTGAAGTCCAACCAATATTTTATTACCACATATTTGTTTTTTTTTTAAAGGCAGAAACAACAGATCCCTCTCTGAATTTTTAAAAAGTGATACTGCATTGATTTCTTACAACTTTGCATGCATTATCTCAATTTAATTGCAACAATGAAATATTTATCTTTTATAGAAATTCACTGTGTGATTTATTTTAGTACTGTATGCAACAGATTTGCTAGTCTCTCTTATTTCTCATAAGAAGGGAAAATTCATTACCAGTCTGGTAAATATTAAGGAGTTTTAGGTCTGTAAAGAGAAATTTGGCCAAGAATTTTTCAGAAGACATGAGTATCAAAAAAGAGAACATTTTCTACATGATATTTTTTAAAAATTTATTTTTATTGATTTTAGAGAGGAAGGGAGAGGTGGAGAGAGATAGAAACATCAAAGATGAAAGAGAATCATTGATTGGCTGCCTCCAGCACATCCCCCCTACTGAAAATTAAGCCTGCAACCCAGCCATGGACCCTGACCAGGAATCAAACTGTTACCTCCTGGTTCATAGGTTGATGCTCAGCTACTGAGCCACACTGGTTGGGCTCTATATGATATTTTAAAATACCAATAAACTGGTCATGATGGGGGGGGTGGGAAATCAGAATTTTATTGCACTTTATTATATACACTAGAGGCCCGTTGCATGAAAATTCATGCACTAGAGGGGGATCCCTCAGCCCAGCCTGCCCCCTCTCACAGTCCATGAGCCCTCAGGGGCAGGAGGCGACTGGCGATCAGGGGAAGGTGATGCCCACATCACACTTCTGCTGCTGCCACTGCTGGCAGAGCAAACTTTGGCCGGCCCTGGTTACCTGAGCCTCAGGCGGCCCTGGGCAGCTGGGGGGCTGAAGGGACTGGGGGACTCTGGAGGAGGGTATGCAGCAAGGCCCGGCCCACTGGGCCTGCTGCCCCGATGGCGCTGAGGGGACTGGGCACTGCCATCTTGTGGCTGTAGGCGCCACCATCTTTGAGGATGTGACAGTCAATTAGCATATTCCCTCCTTATTGACTGTGGGCACCACAATCTTTGAGGGTGGGGCAGTCAATTAGCATATTCCCTCCTTATTGGCTGTGGGTGCCTCCATCTTTGCGATGGTGTGAGGGTCAATTAGAATATTCCCTCTTTATTAGCTAGGATTTCATGGTATAATATTCTTTTTATTTTGAATTATATTTTGTGGAGTGGAGGATGTTCAAGGGCCACTACAATCTTGCCAGAGATTGGTAAAAGTTTTAATATGACCATGCTTTGAGTCATCATCAATCAGACAATGCCTAAGCTACTTAAAATAATAGTTTTTCTTATAGAAGAAAAAATTATGCTTAAAATATACATGGAATATGGGAAGATAAAAATGGTGCATTTAGACTGGCTAGTCGGGGGCAGGAATTGTGTGTGCGAAAGTAAAAGACACAAAGCAGTGGGAACATTAGAACAGAGATTCTTCAGAGCAAAAGATGAGACTCTTGCCAGAACTGGTTTGGCTCAGTGCATAGAGCTTCGGCCTGCGGACTGAAAGGTCCCAGGTTCGATTCCGGTCAAGGGCATGTACCTGGGTTGCGGGCACATCCCCTGTGGGAGATGTGCAGGAGGCAGCTGATGGATGTTTCTCTCTCATCGATGTTTCTAACTCTCTATCTCTCTCCCTTCCTCTCTGTAAAAACTCAATAAAATATATATATTAAAAAAAATTAAAAAAAAAAGATGAGACTCTTGGTTTCAGCTACCATGTGTTATAATGGTAAACTTCCCTATGACCCTGGCAGGAAACATTAATGATAACTTTGATTACTATTAAGAACAGATTTGAGTAGAAGTAATTTAGAAATGAGTTTTGCAAAGAAAAAATAAAATCATAAATCCAACAGATCACCAAGGAAGCGCAATTACTCCCCAAATGTAGACCCTCCATGGAAAGCCCTATTACTGGGCTCTGCCTCTTTAGCCCCATTCCCTGAAATTTCCTTCACTAGCACCCAACTGTTGAGTACTTTAAAACTGAAAACTAGAGTCACTCGGTTAATATTACTGTGAGGGTTTGAAACATAAGAAGAATGCTAATCTTTTATAGTGTCTACTATATATATAGATAACATTCTAGATAATTTATGTAAATTCACTTAAGTTAGCAGTATGAGGTAGTTACTAACTTTTACTATCCCATTTTACAAATGCAGACACTTAATTTACAAATGTGGATACTGAGGCATAGAGAATAAAAGTAACATGTTCAATGACATGCAACTGGTAAGAGGGCAGAATTTATAATTGGACCCAAGCAGTCTAGATTCAGAGTCTACTTGTTAATTGCTTAGCTATCCCATCTCTCAGTGGGAGTAAGACATGTAGTCTTTGGCAATCGCTATGATATACCCTAGATTTTCTGTTCATCCTGTTTTCAGGCACTCTGCTCATTGTACCCACATAAATTTCAGTACTGCTGACATTTTCTGCCATAAATAACATGTGTTTGTATATGGATGTAGAAGTTCCAATCACTAAATGTTCAAATTTTAAATGTCCCAATAAAAACCATTCTATAGCTTTGATCATCCACCTTTGTGCAAATAAAATGCCTACACTCATAATTCACTGGTATGAAAACATCCAACCTCTGTGAACCTCAGTCTCCTCATGATTAAAATGAGAGGGACCAGATGAGCTTCCACAGCCAAGATTTTCTATTTCACATCTGTTCAGTTCCATTTCTGCTGAAGTAGCATGTAATCAGTCTTCCAGGAAATGATTGTGAAAATCCATTCATATCCACTAAGGTCCAGCATAGCATATTCCTAGAGGTAATGGAATCTGCTCAAATCAATGAGTCATTGAACACCTGTAACTCCCCATGGCTTAATTAAGAACACCATTGTTAAGACTGCTTTGTTTGTGCTTAGGAACATGTTTTTGTGGTTTCACTTTTAATTTGGCAGCAGCAGATATTAATTCAGACCATACAGTATACTCGTTTGTCTTTTATGACTGCCATTTCCCACAGGTAACCTGATTATCCTGCCCACAAAACACTAGAGAGCACCTTGCCTGTAAGGTAACAGGTGAACAATACTCAGTGAAGAAGCTTTATGTACTAAGTGGGGAGTGAGTGTCATTCCTATTACTTGTAAAGAGAAGAAATAATTCATAGGAGTTCAGAGATAAGAGTTCAAAATCAGCCAGTTAAAACCAATTTGACACCTTCACTGAGATTAGGACCTTTCTGCTCAAAGTCCTTTGGTAGATTAATTATCCAGAGGGTTGGTGAAGAGAAAGGGACTAACATTTATGGGCATTTAGTATGTGTTAGTCCTTGTTTAGATTCTTTAAGATAATAATAAAATAGTAACAATAAACACTCGTATGTGCACAGTCCTGCTTTATGTGTATTAACTCATTCAATACTCACATCAAACCCACGGAGTAAATACAATTTTTATCTCTATATTATTGCCTTATAGTTTATAACAAATGTAAGAGAGAGCCAGTATTATCTCTATTTTTCAGATGTGACTGTGTTTCAGAGAACTTTATAATTTGGCCACGGCCTCACAGCTAATAAATGACTAAGGCAGAATTCACGCTCATGTCTGTCTGACCCAAAGTTGTGTTTTTCCCTGTATCGACATGAATCCCAGTACTGTGAAAGGCTTTGCATTCTATGTTGTACCTGAGAATTTCCAAGTTGGAAAGGACCTTAATGATTCCAAGCTCATTGTTTTTATTATGTAGATAATCATTGTTGCCTTCAAATGGTCCCTGACTTCTTCGCCTAAATTACATTTACTTCTGTGTTTTCAAGTCAATAGAACTCACACGATTCAAAAATAGTGATTCACAAGTTGAGATATTCATTAGAGAGCTCACATGCGGAACTTTTGAAAATACAAATTCCCCAGCACCACCATAGGCCTATTAAATCCATGCTACCTAATCAGCAAATGTGTGATTCTGATGTCATTCTAACTTCACATAGCATTAATATAATTACCTGCTCTAAACTCTAGAAACTAAATATTATGGCATCTCATTGTGTCAGAGATACAGTGAGCTGGGCTTCAAGACATACTAGGATTTCAATAGACTCAGCAAACAAAGAAGCAGGATAAAAAACTATGGTTTTTGACTCAGTAGTAGCATCATTTGAAGATCTGGCCCTTGAAAGAAGTGGCTGGGAGTTCAGGGGACATGGTAAAGTAGGGAGGTCAGCTTCAGCTGTCCCAGAGGTCTTTAGGCAGCAGAGATGCTTAATGTCAGGGAAAAGGTAACATTACATAGTCCCTAATCAAAATTGTGAAGAAAAGAAGAGAGTCCATACTGTGGGAAAAGGGGCTAGCATGGAAGAGGATAGTTGGTGGGGCTTTAGACACATAACATAAGCAGGGTTTGGGGAAGGCTCTTAGCCCCATGGAGGGTTTTTAGTACTAAGAAGTAAGTAAGTGAGAAGCTCATTGTTCATTTCTTTACTTAAGCAACCATTTCATTTAAAAAATATATTTTTATTGATTTCAGAGAGGAAAGGAGAGGGAGAGAGAGAGAGAACCATCAGTGATGAGAGAGAATCATTAGTCGGCTGCCTCCTGCATGCCCCATACTGGGGATAGAGCCGGCAACACAGGCATGCGCCCTGACTGGGAATTGAACCATGACCTCCAGGTCATAGGTCGATGCTAAATTACTGAGCAATGCCGACCGGGCTAAAACAAGAGAGAATTTAAAGAAAAGTTGAAATTAATCAATTAAAATGAAGACTAATAGGTATCAATTATAGGGAAGTTCCATCTGCATATGTAATTAATTATGCCAAGTTACTGAACCTTAAGATATGGCAATTATCTGGACTCAATCAAATGAGCCCTTAAAAAGCAGAGTTTTCTATATAATACATCATCTGTATATTTTACTATGTTCACTATCCCAAGTCAAGTTTCTTTCTATCACCATTTATTCTCCCTCTACCCTCTTCTATCTTCCCCACCCCCCTTTCCCTCTGGTAATCACCATATTGTTGTCTGTGCCTCTGAGTTGTTTTTGTTTTGCTTAATCCCTTCACCATTTTCACCTAGCCCCAAGTCCCCTCCCTTCTGACAGCTTTCAGTCTATTCTCTTCTGTTCTCTGTACATGTGAACACTGTATAATTTTATTAACCAATGTCATCCCAATAAATTCAATAAAAATAACAAAAAATAAATAAATGCAACTCTTCAGACATTAGCAATGCCCAACCCCCTAAAACATACACCAAAAAAACAAAGCAGTTTTTTTCAGGTAGTGAGAAAAGAGAACGTCCCAAAGATCCAAAGTACTATATGAGAGACTCCATGTGCTTTTGCTGGTTTGGTGGAATGCAGGCAGCTTCTAGGAGCAGAGAGCAGTCTCTGGCTGAGATGACAGCCAGCAAGGAAATGATGACCTCAGACCCTCAACCACAAGGTACCGGATTCCGCTAAAAACCTAAAAAAGGTGGAAACAAATTTTCCCAGAGCTTTCAGATTAGAAAAGTGGTTCTCAACCTTGGCTGCACATTAGAATCACCTGGGAATCTTTTTAAAATCCTGATTTCTGGGCCTCATCCTCTGGAAATTCTGTGTCTTTGTTACTAATATTGTGGCCTCACCCCATAACAAAGAAACAGAATTTCTGGAGGATGAGGCCCAGAAATCAGGATTTTAAAAAGATTCCCAGGTGATTCTAATGTGCAGACAAGACTGAGAACCACTGGATTAGACCCAACCTGGAGAGCACACCTGGTCTTCTCACCTACAGAACTGAGAGTCAAAAGACAGGTGCTGTTTTAAGCTGCTCAGTGTTTAGTGAGTTGTTACACAGCAGTGGAAAACGAATATATTTTCCTAAGTCCCATATCTGAGGGCCTTCTATTGTATTAGAAATAATAGATATAGTCTTCGGCCATACCACCCTGAACGTGCCCGATCTCGTCTGATCTCGGAAGCTAAGCAGGGTCGGGCCTGGTTAGTACTTGGATGGGAGAAATAATAGATATAGTGACCTCCAGCTCAACCTTGTCCTTTCCTTTCCCTCCGTGTGCCCTTTCATAATGGATATAATGTGGCATCCACTCGAATGACACAGAAACCTGGTGTCATCTTCTCTCTTCCTTCTTCATGTCCAATCAGCCAACTAGACCTATTGATTCTACTTTTCTAATATCTCTCAAATATACCACCTTATTTAGAAACTCCTTCCTTAGTTCAAATCACCATCACTTCCTCTTTGGATTCCTGCAGCAGCCTGTTAAATGCTGCCCCAAACTTTATTCTTGATCCCTTATTTGTTCACACTGAACCAGAGTAATTTCTCTGCTGTACAGATCTAGCCACGTTACTTTCATGCTGAAAGTCTTCCAAAGTCTCCCTGCTATCAACCCTAACCCATGGGTTACATGATACTAAGCACACAATGCCTATTAATCTATTTTTCTTCTCATCACTCCAGCATCTTTCACTTCTACCTCTTAAATCCATTTGACTCCCCAGCTATATTGGATACTCAAAGCATCATTTTAAGTCCTGTCTTTCAGTGCTTTTTCTTCTATGTGAGAACTCTTCTCTGCCCGCCATCGCCCCTCCACCCCTAACACACAACTTCTCTACCTCCCTCCCTGTTTTTACTTTCACTTTTGGGAAGACTTCATGCCCACCAATATGCTATTTTGCATCCCATACCCAGCTTTTCAGTACTCATCACACAGTGTCTTTTCAATGGACAGTTTGTTATATTAAGCAATATTCTGAATATTAAAATGGATTAATTGAAGCCTTGCTGAGAGTTGCTTTAAATCGTGACTTAAAGTGATTTGATTTATCTTAAAACCACCTCAATTTTTACTGTATTTGTTGTATCCATTAAACTGACCATAAAAGGCTTTATGTGAAAATATTTTTATTCCATGCTATATTCTGTGTGCCTGTTCCTTATGTCTTGAATCAAAATAAAGCTATGCTGAAGTGCTTTAAAAATATCATTTCACCACACTCTTGTCTGTATTTGTTGTTTGTTTGGTTTGATCATTTGTTGCTTTCTGTTTTAAAACCACTTATGAGAACTCACATGGTTCTCACATTTTTTGCTTGATTTGTTTTGCTTAGCATGATATTCTCAAGATCCATCCATGTTGTTGCAAATGGCAGTATTTCATCTTTCTTATGGCTGAGTAGTATTCCATTATATACACTGTAGTTATCAGAGGAGAAGAGTGTTAGAGGGGAGTCGAATAGAGTAAAGGGGGCCAAATATATGGTAACAGAAGAAGACCTGACTTCGGGGTAGTGAACACAATGCAATATACAGATAATGTTTTGTAGAATTGTACACTTGAAACTTATATAATCTTATTAATCAGTATCACCCCAATACATTTAATAAAATTAAAAAAAAGAAAACAAACAGAAATCAGGGCCAATATTGACAGCATTAATACAAAAAGTCAAGAAATAAAGAAAATATAAGAAAAAATGAAGGACTTTCAATAAAAGAGTATATGCTAAACAAAAAACGGTTTTTACAGACAAATATTTGCAAATAATTTGGTGATAGAGAACACACAAAAAAATTTCATTCTCATGAGTAAAGCTCTATTTTAAAAATTATACTGTGTTAATTATTATTTTTTTAATCCTCACCTGAGGATATTTTTTTTCATTGATTTTTAGAGAGAATAGAAGGGAGGAGGAGAGACAGACACAGAGAGAAATATCAATGTGGGAGGGACACATCAATTGGTTGCTTACCTCAGGCACCCTGTCTGGGGTTGGGGATTGAGCCTCTAACTGAGGTACATGCCCTTGACTGGAATTGAACCTGTGACCCTTCAGTCCATGGGCCGATGTTCTAACCAGTGAGCATACATAAGTGTGGGAAAAACTGATATTTCCCCCCCACAATTATGTATTGATTTAATTTACATTTAATCAATTTAACCATTGATTCCTGCCCTGTGGCTACTGGAAGTGGCTACCTCCTGTCAGGAAAAATGGCTGTTTCGGTTTGGGGCCTACAACCAAATGCTCCTGGCTACTGCTTTTCCATGTCTCCCTGCAATGCTTCCTACCACAGCCTCTCCTCAGGCACCTCGAGTCCGTGTCCCCCTCCCCTCCCTGCACCAAAGCCTTGGGTGAGTAGTTGCAAATGAAAACTCCTGTGCTCTGGGTTAAAAAACATACACACACACACAAACTAAACAAACTGCGCCTTTCTCTTCGACCGGCTCTGATCTACCAACTCTAGACACCACTGCAGCCAGCAGCCCTGCGGCCTTTAACAACTGGTTGTTACATGGGCCCTGAGTCTTGGCTCTGGTGCTCTGGGTGTGGAGCCCAGCCGGGGTTCCGGGCCTCTATCTTCTGAGGGAAAAGAACCTCCTATAGCCCAGTGTTCCCTTCTAAAATTTAGCCTGTTGGCCTGCCGCCCCTGGAAGTTGGGTCAGCTCCTTTCATGAACTCCCCTTCCTACCAGTCTCCAGGAGTGTTCTGTCCTTCCTTGATATAAATCTCCTCATCAGCTGGACCTCAGTTGGTAATTACAGGTCAGTGTTCTCCTATTTAGTTGTATTTCCAGTCTGACCCTGGGACAAGGTGCACGATAGGTCTGCCTATTGGGCCGCCAGTTTTCCTCCACTCTCATCATTCTTAATCAACAGTAGAGGCCCAGTGCATGAAATTCATGCATGGGTGTGGTCCCTAGGCCTGGCTGGTGATAGAAGTGAGAGCATCTGGCGAGGAAGGGCAAGTCCCAGCTGATCTCTGGGCCCTGGGCAGCATCTGGGCCCCTGAGCCCCTGCGTGCCCCCTCCGCCTGAGTCATGGCCCGAGTCCCCACACAGAAATGCGGTGAGCATGGCCAGATGCCATGGACTGGGGTGCAGCATAGGCCTCTGGGCTGCCCAACAGCGCTGCATGGACGCTGGGTGGGCAGCACGCTCTCTCCCAGCCGGCCTCGCAGACTGGCTTCTGTGGGAACCCATGGGGAGCCCGACTGGCCCCTGTGGTCCCAGCAGCTGCAGCCCAGCTCACCCAGAAGAGGCCACGTGGGTGCGGGGCGGGCTCCTTGTGGGCGCCCAGCACCTGAGCAAAGGGGCTTCCCTAGTGTGCGAGCCCTGGCATCCCGGGGGAGGGTAGCAGGGGGAGTGAGAGCGAGCTTGTTGGACACCCTGCATTCTCACCGAACCTCCGTCTTTGTCACCCCCACCCGGGTGCCATGGTAGGTTGGTCGCCACTACCCACCCCCAGTTCTCGATCCCAGCCAGGGGCCTGGCCCTGATTGGGTGATCAGGGCCTGCTGGCCACTGGTCGCCATCTGTGGGGTGACCAGGCCAGCCCCCCACATCCCCCTGCCCACACCCCTGCCGGCTCCCTCAGCACTTGGAAGCTGGGCAGTGGCCCCGCCCCCTACCACTGCTGCTGGTCGCTGTCTGTGGGGCAATTGATGGGGCTATTGGGCCCCCACTCACACCTGCCTTGGCCTGGAGTTGCCCGCTCACCTGCTCCACCATCCCACTGTGGTCCCGCTCTCATTGGGGCCCATTGGGGCTGGCAGCACCTCCACTGCCACCTGCTGCCAGAGCTGCGTCACCAACACCTGCCATGTTCTGCGCCAATCCCTGGTGGTCAGCGCACGTCATAGCGAACGGTTGAACTCCTGGTAGAAGGGACAATTTGCATATTAGGCTTTTATTATATAGGATAATGCTAGAAGTTCTATGCAATAAAGGCAATTGAAAGAAATAAAAGGCATACAAATAAGGAAGGCAGAAGTAAAACTGTCCCTTTTTGTGGATGACATGATTCTGTATATAGAAAACCCTAAAAGGCTCCACCAAAAAATTATCAGAAACAATAAACAAATGCAGTCAAGTTGTAGCATACAAAATCAATGTGCAAAAATCCATTACCTTCCTATATACTAACACAAAACTTCAGAAAAAGAAATGAAAAAAAACAATTCCTTTTGCAATTGCAACCAAAAGAATAAAATACCTAGAATAAACTTAACAAAGATTGTGAAAGATCTACATACTGAAAATTACAAAGCGTTATTAAAAGATATTGAAAAAGAAATGACAAAGTGGAAAAATATCCCAAGTTCATGGATTGTAGGAATCAACATAGTTCAAATGGCCATATTGCCCAAAGCAATTTGTAGATTTAATGAAATTTCCATCAAAATCCAAATTTCATTTTTTAAAGAAATGGAGCAATAAATCATCAGATTTTTATGGAACCACAAAAGACCCCAAATAGCCAATGCAATACTGAGAAAAAAGAACGAAGAAGGAGTTATCACTCTACCTGACTTCAAATTACACTACAGAGCTACGATAATCAAAACAGCATGGTATTGGCAGAGAAACAGACATACAGATCAATGAAACAGAATAGAGAGCCCAGCTATAGAAACACATGCATATGAACAGATAATTTTCAACAAAAGAGCTAGAAACACACAATGGAGTCCAGATAGTCTCTTCAATAAATGGGGCTGGGAAAACTGGAAAGCCACATGCAAATAAATGAAACTGGATTACAGTTTGTCTCCCTGTACAAAAATTAATGCAAAATGGATCAAAGACCTAAATATAAGACCCAAAAGTTACATAGAAGAAAATATAAGTATCAAACTTGATCTTGGTCATAGAGAACATTTTATGAACTTGACCTCAGAGGCAAGGGAAGTATGGCAAAAATAAATGAATGGGACTATAACAAACTAAAAAGCTTCTGCACAGCAAAAGAAATTGACAGAAAAACAAAGAGGCAGCCAACCAGATGGGAGATGATATTTGCAAACAGTCGCTTTCACAAAGTTTTAATTTCCAAAATATATAAAGAACTCATAAAACTCAACACCAAACAAACAACCCAATCAAAAAGTGGGCAGAGGACCTGAAAATATACCCCTCTCAAGAAGACATTCGAACATCCAATCCTATATATTAAAAGCCTAATATGCAAATTGTCCCCTCGAGCTTTAGTTCGACTGGGAGTTCGACAAGGAGACCGGGAGTTCGACCACTCACTATGACGTGTGCTGACCAACAGGGGGCATCATGGAACATGGTGGGTGTTAGTGACACGCTGTGACCTCTCGCTGACTACCTGGGGGCAGGGGTGATGGGGATGGAGGTGCAGTGAGTATGTGGGGTATCTGCTGAGCTCGCTCTCACTCCCCCTGCTACCCTCTCCCGGGGCACCATGGCTCACACTCCAGGGAATCCCCCACACCCAGGTGTCGGGCGCCCATGAGGAGCACACCCTGCACCTGTGCAGCCTCTTCTGGGTGAACCAGGTGGCAGCTGCTGGGACTGCAGGGGCTGGTCAGGCTCCCTGTGGGTTCGTGCAGGAGCTGGTCTGAGAGGCCAGCCAGGAGAGAGTGCACTGCCCGCCGGGCTTCCATGCAGTGCTGCTGGGTGGCCCAGAGGCCCATGCTGTGCCCTGGTCCATGGCATCTGGCCACGCTCACCGAATCTCCGCGTGGGACTCAGGTGCTGTGACTCAGGTGGAGGAGGGCATGTGGGGTCTGGGGGCCCAGGTGCTGCCCAGGGCCTAGACGTCAGCTGAGACTTGCCCTTCCACATCAGATGCTCACACTTCGATCGCCGGCCAGGCCTAGGGACCGCACCCATGCATGAATTTCATGTATTGGGCCTCTAGTAGATATATAATAAGATGTTCAACCTCACTGGCAATTAGGGAAATGCAAATCAATACTTCAATGAGATATCAACTCACACCTGTTAGAGTAGACATTATCAACAAGACAAGCAATAACAAGTGTTGGAGAGGTTGTAGGAAAAAGGGAACCCTTATTCACTGCTGGTGGGAAATGTAGACTGCACAGCCACTATGGAAAGCAGTTTGGCAATTCATTAAAAATCCTATATAATAAAAGTCCAGTGACCAAAAAGACAGAATGACCAGAATGACCAGAGACCAGAACAGCCCTTCCCCCCAGCGAGTGGTTAGGGTCAATCAGGCAGGCAGGCGAGTGGTTAGGGGTGATCAGACAGGCAGGCGAGTGGTTAGGGGTGATCAGGCAGGCAGGCAAGTGGTTAGGGGAGATTAGGCAGGCAGGCAGAGGAAGTTAGGGGAGATCAGGCAGGCAGGCGGGTGGTTAGGGGTGATCAGGCAGGCAGGCAAGTGGTTAGGGGCAATTAGGTAGGCAGACAGAGTGGTTAGAGGCGATTAGGCAGGCAGGTGAGCAGTTAGGAGTCAGTGGTCCCAGATAGCAAGAGGGATGTCCAACTGCCAGTTTAGGCCCGATCCGCAGGCGGGATTGGGCCTAAACTGGCAGTCAGACATCCCCAAAAGGTCCCAGGTTGCCAGAGGGTGCAGGCTGGGCTGAGGGACTCCCCCTCATGCCCCCACCTCCCCCCGTGCATGACTTTCATGCACTGGGCCTCTAGTATGAGATATAAACAAGTGGAAGAATATACCAGGTTCATGGATTGGTAGATCAATATGATTAAAATGTCCATACTACCCAAAGCAATCTATAGATTCAATACAATCTCTATTAAAATACCAATGGCATATTTCACAGACCTCAAACAAACACTCCAAAAATTTATATGAAACCAAAAAAGACCTCAAATAGCTGCAGCAATGTTGAAAAAGAAGAAAAAAACGTTGGAGGAATCACAATACCAGATATAAAGTTATACTACAAAGCTACTGTACTCAAAATAGACAGGTCCTGGCACAAGAAAAGGCATGTAGATCAATGGAACAGAACAGAGAACCTAGAAATCGACCTAAGCCACTATGCTCAATAAATATTTGATAAAGGAGGCAAGGGCATACAATGGAGCAAAGACAGTTTGTTCAAGAAATGGTGTTGGGAATATTGGACAGATACATACAAAAAAAAATAAATAAAACTAGACCACCAACTTACACAATACACAAGAATAAACTAAAAATGGGTAAAAGACTTAAATGTAAGATGTGAAACCATAAAAGTCCTAGAAGAAACCATAGGCACCAAAATCTCAGACATCTCTCATAGCAGTATGTTTACTGATACATCCCTTAAGACAATGGAAACTAAGGAGAAAATAAACAAATGGGACTATATGGAAATTAAAAGCTTCTGCACTGCAAAAGAAACCATCATCAAAATAACAAAGAGCCCACTATCTGGGAGAACATACTTGGCAATGATACATCTGATAAAGGGTTAATCTCCAACTCATACAACTTAACAAAAAGAAGACAAACAATCCATTTAAGAAATGGGCAAAGGACCTAAATAGACACTTCTCCAAAGTGGACATACAGATGGCCAAGAGACCTATGAAAAAATGTTCAAAGTCACTAATTATCTGAGAGATGCAAATCAAAACAACAATGAGATGTCACCTCATACTTGTTAGAATGGCTATCATCAACAAATCAACCAACTACAAGTGCTGGCAAGGTTGTGTAGAAAAAGGAAACCGTAGTACACTGCTGGTGGGAATGTAGACTGGTGCAGTCACTGTGGAAAACAGTATGGAGTTTCCTGAAAAAATTAAAAGTGGAACTCCCATTTGACTCAGTCATCCCATTTCTAGGAATATATCCTAAGAAACCTGAAACACTCATCAGAAAGAATATATGTTCACAGCAGCACAATTTACAATATCTAATACTTGGAAATAGCTTAAGTGGCCTTCAGGAGATGAGTGGATAAAAAAACTATGGTACATTTATACAATGGAATACTATATGGCAATGAAAAAGAAAGAACTCTTACCATTTGCAACAGCATGGATGGACCTGGAGAATGTTATGCTGAGCAAAATAAGGCAGTCAGAGAAAGAGAAGTATCACATGCACTCACTCATATGTGAAATCTAATGAAACAAAAAACTAATGATCAAAAATAGACCCAGAGTCATAGAAGCATGAACAGACTATTGAACTTCAGAGGGAAGGTAGGAAGGGTGGGTGGGAAGAGATCAACCAATGAACTTGTATGCATATATGCATAATCTTTGGACATGGAAATTGGGGTGGTGAGGGTCTGGTGGGGGAAGGGATGGGAATGGACTGGAAGAGGTTAATAGTTGAAAAAGGAGGACCTATATAATGCTTTCAACAATAAAGATAAAAAAATGAAGAAAAATAAAATATGTACCAAAAGAAAAAAAAATTGAGAATTGAACTACCATGGGACCCAGCAATCCCTCTCCTGGGTATATACCAGAAAATCTCAAAATCATGTATTTGCAAAGATATATGTACCCCTATGTTCATGGCCGCATTATTCACGGCGGCCAAGATATGGAAACAACCAAAGTGTCCTGCAATAGAGGACTGGATAAAGAAGGTGTGGTTCATATACATAGTGGAATACTACTCAGCCATAAGAAAGGATGAAATAGTACCATTTGCAACAACATGGATGGACCCTGAGAATATTATGCGAAGTGAAATAAGTCAGTCAGAAAAAGCTAAGAACCATATGATTTCACTCATTCGTGGGATATAAAACTGAAACTTGTGAACACAATCAGCTGTGTGGTGGTTGCCAGAGGGAAGGAATGAGGGGTAAAGAGGGTTGTAAATATGTCTCTCTTCTCAGTGTCCAGCGCAGCTAGAGAGCGGTCCGGTTCCTGAGTAGGGGCGGCTGGGGATTGAGAAAATGAAAAAAAGAGACAGACACAGAGATAGAAGCATATAGCTGGGGCCAGGTGGGACTGTCCTCTGATGGAGACACAGGGGCAGAGACAGTGACCCAGAGCCGATACAACGTATTTATTTTATGCAGCAAAAAACAGGAAGTTCTACTAAAAGTCAAGACAAAGGAGATTATTTGCATTCTTGAGTCGTATTCATTCCTGGTGCTTGGCTGGATTTAGATAACAAAACCCACTCCCTGGCACCTGGGCTGAAGGTCAAGCTGACAACACTCCTGCCATTTGGCAAAGGGTGTTTCCAGGACGTGGCTTTGCCAATGCCACTGGCTTCAGCTGACAACAATTAAAGAAATGCCCATGTGCCTTCCCAGGCGCTCTCTACAGAGGGTGACAGGAGAAGATTTGACTTTGGTTTGTGAGCACATGGTGCAATATACAGATTTTGTAACATAGAAACCCATACCTGAAACCTATATATTCATATTGACAATGTCACCCCAATAAATTTAATAAAAAATAAGAAAAAACCAAAACAAAATAAAACAAACAAACAAGAACATATCTGTGGGTGAGGGTTAAACGCACAATGAAACTCTTTACTTACTTTTAAAAATTTATGCCAGAAAGCCATTTGGACAAGTCTACTTTTAGGAATAGAGTTATAAATCTACCTTTATTCTAACTTTTCCTCTCAGGAGGAGAAACACGGCAAATAAATGAAATAGTTAAGGGTTTATTATTATTTTTTTCTGTCAAGAAGACTAGGCTGACACTTGTTAAATTTCAAATTGGATTTGAAACACAGATTTTGGAAGAAATGTACCTTGGCTTCCGTCAGCTCTCAAAAGTTTAAGAAAACATTGAGAGGCAAATATGAATTAGATTGGGGGAGGCATGCCAATGTTGGCCAGACCTGCCAATGGCTGCAGATTTGATTTTCTTATGCCTTGCCAACATGTGGGGAAAAGAGTCTAGCTGCTCTTTTAAACAGAAATAAACAATAGAACCTGACAGAAATCTTAAGAAAGGCAAAACCTGTGTGTATCATGGGGTGCATTGGATTGTAATGCTCTATTCTAGAACAAGCAGCTATACCTTTCAGATTCTTTTAGAACTTCAAATCCTAAAAAGCTATCTTAATACATTGTTTGGAAAACATTTCTCAAGAAAGTGCTTATATTTACTATTTCCTTAGTTATTTTATAGTCATTTGAGAATCTTGGATGATTTTAACCATTTTATTTAACTTTCTAACTTCTTCACTGAGGTAGTATGTTAGCAGTCTAAGGTGATAATGAGTGAGATTGTTCTGGAAATCTATTTTCCCATTCCCACTCTAAAGATACAGGATTGCATCTGCATGAAAGACCCTGGCATAAACTGTAAGAGGCATCCAGACAAATGAAAGAAAGAGTTAGATGAGAGGAAAATGACAGCTGAAGAGACAGACCTGTCCTATGCCTCGTCCCAGGGCCAGCTGGAAATAAAACTAAACTGAAGAACATTCACCTGGAATTTCCAACTGTGGTCTAGCTGAGGAGGTGACTTATAACAAGGAAGAACAGAAGGTACCGGGAGACCAGTGGGAAGGGCGAGCTCACAAGAGGGGGGTTTCCTGGAGAGGAGGGAGCTGAGCTATGGGGAAAACTGTTCTGGGAGCACAGGCAGGTGTTGAGCTTCCCGACCTGCTGTGGCACAACCCACAAGCCCTGGTGGCGCCCTTATCATCCAAGCAGTTGCAAATGGTAGCAGGACTGCTGGCAGCAGTGGAATCTAGACCCAGCAGACCAGATCCAGTGGGGGAGAGAGAGCCGTGGTTTAGATTGTCCTTTTTTTCCCCCTTTTCTTTTAAAAAAAATCTCTAAATCCAGAGCACAGGAGTTTTCATTTGCAACTACACACCCAAGGTTTTGGCACACTGAGGGAGGTGTGGACTTGAGGTGCCTGAGGGCAGGTGGGGGTGGGAGGCAGGGCTAGGAGACTTGGAAAAGCAGTAGCCAGGAGTCCAGCATTGAGTCATTCATATGCTTCCATTTTCCCTGGGAGGAGCTATCTGCTCCCAACACCCAAGGGCAAGTAAAGGGAAAAAACCCCACCCAAGGTGATTTAGCCTGCCTCACCCTGTGTTTTGAGCTTTACCGAGGAAACAAAGGCAGAGGCCAAACTTACACGTCCGAACAGTCTCAAGGAACCCTAAGTACCTGATTGGAGGAGGGGTCATCTGCCCCACTATTCTAGGAACCAGACTGATAAGAACTCCATGGTCCCAGCTGACCCCATTGGTCTCCATACAAGGATCTCTGTCCAGCCAAGGGCAGAGTAATATTTTGGGCCACTCACAGAGGAGTAGCTATGGGACAAGAAAAAAATACCCATCATATTCCCTGAAAGTGAAACAGCACCAACCCCACCTAATGCCCTGCCAGAAACAGGCTCTTGAATGATTAAGACTGACAGCTGGTGGACAGGCAAAGAGGGAAGATTGGCCCCTCCTGCTTGGAGCCAAGGCCTGTGGAGATAGACACAGAAGTGGACCAGTGTATCGCTTGGAGTTCCAAGCAGGGTGCTAAAAGCCAAAAGACAGTGCCTGACACTGGTTAGCACCTAAGTACCTAACAGGAAGCCCAGAATTGGAAGACAGAGTAGAAGAGTGGGGTCCTAAGTCAGTTTGCATGTAGCATTAAAACTCAGCTGAAGCGAATGACACTTCACTTTTTAATTTTTTTTTTTTTTTTCAGAGAACCGGCTCTTGGTTTCATTGGTCTTTTGTACTATATTTTTAGACTTTATTTCATTTATTTCTCTCTGATCTTTGTTATTTACTTCCTTCCTACTACTCATTTTTTGTTTTATTTTTCTAATTTCTTTGGTGTAAGTTAGATTGCTTTGTTAACGTAAAAAACCATTGAAACCTGTAAAGAATTTTTGTGAGTTTGAGTCAAACTGTCGGCTTATGCCTGGAAGCAGAACCTCAATGAATTGAGATAATGCTCTGGAGAATGGCGGGTTACATCTGTATTTATACATTGCAATAAAAGGAAAGGGACGTAGGTAGGTTACATGAAATTCATTGGTGATAGATTAAGGAGGTGGGATAAAGCTAAGTGGGGAAACCTCTGGGATAGGGTAAAAGTGAAATGATGGACATATGCTTCTTTTATACAGATGGATACAGGATAGTTTAACATAATTAACAGTTGATAACAATACCAATGAGGGAATGTCTTGGTGCCATTTGTTGTGCCCTGAGGAATCCGGGGGGAAAAAAGGGAAATTACAAGTTACCCAGACATTTCACAGATATGTTCTCTTAGAGGCAAAGTTGATCTTTGTCAGGGAAAATACTGGCCTAGGACATGACTACTCACTATAACCTGTTTGTAGTTAAATATTTAATTTTCAGACCATCTTTTGTGGTTATTTTAGGTCTCTGAGTTTGCAAGACTGCCATGCCGGCCTCTCCTGAGCTTGTCAGGTTAGCATGTAGCCCCTTTCTTCCACAGTTTATTTGTGATTTTTCTTATTTTTGAGGTAGGTCTGTATTGCAATGAATTTCACTCTTAGAATTGCTTTTTTGCTATGTCCCATAAACTGTTTGGTCATTGTGTTTTCATTTTTATTTGTCTCAAATTATCTTTTGATTTCTTCCTTTGTTAATTCATTCATTATTTAGAAGCATGTTTTATATTCTTGTATAGCCTTTATTTTAATGTCTATTTTGCCTAATATAAATATTGCTACTCCATCTTTTGTTTCATTTTCATTTGCATAAAATATCTTTTCCTATCCCTTACTTTCAGCCCATGTGTCTTTCGATTTGAAGTGGGTCTTCTGTAAACAGCATATGTATGGGTTTTGTTTTCTTATCCAATCAACTAAATGGAAACAGTTTTATAGATACAGAGAACAAACTGAGTGTTGCCAGATGGGAGAGGGGTTTGGGGATAAGTGAAAAAGGTAAAGAGTATTAGAAGTACAATTGGTAGTTAAAAAAAAATCATGGGGATATAAAGTACAGCATAAGGAATGCAGTCAATAACATTGTAGTACTATTTGTGGTGCCAGGTGGATAGTATACTTATCTCAGGGATCACTTCATAAATTACAGAAATGTCTAATCACTATGGTGTACACCTAAAACTAACCTATCCTATATAATAAAGAGCTAATATGCAAATGGATGTCATGCCATCACACTGTCATGCTGTAACAGCTCAGACACTCAACACTAGGGAGAGAAGAATGGGGACCAACCAGACACAAATGAGCTCGTGAGAGAGGAATGGGGACCAGCCAGGCTGCAACCCGGGAGAGGGACAAGCTGCTGCCCCATGGTCCCAGATGCCAGTGGCTGTGGCTGTGGCCGGGGGAGGGACAAGCTGCCTACCCATGGTCCCCTGCAGCTGCAGCCAGCCCAGGTGAAGCAGGCCCGGGTCCTGGGTGCCTGCGACTGGCCAGAGGAGGGAATCCTGGGTTCCAGGTGCGGGGCAAGGCAGAGGTGGTTAGGGGTGATCAGGCCAGCAGGGGAGCATTTAGGGATGCTCAGGTTGGTAGGGGAGCAGTTAGGGGCAATCAAGCAGGCAGGCAGGCAGAGGTGGTTAGGGACAATCAGGCAGGCAGGCGAGCGGTTAGGGGCCAGCGGTCCTGGATTGCGAGAGGCAGTCGAACATCCCCTGAAGGGTCCCTGATTGGAGAGGGTGCCGGCTGGGCTGAGGGACCCCCACCATGCATGAATTTCGTGCACTGGGCCTCTAGTATATATGTAAAAGGCTAAGCAACCGTCCGACCGTCCAACTGGCTGGTAGGTATGATGTGAACTGACCACCAGGGGGCAGAAGCTCAACGCAAGAGCTGCTGAGACGTGCACTGGCCATTTACAAAGAAACAGCACTGCAGACCTGGTGCCCACAAAGCAACACTTGGCTTCCCCCAGGTGGGACACAGGCCCTGCCACCACCCCAGAGCGACACCCCACCAAATCACAGCCAATGCTGCCAAGACCCCATGGCACAAAATGTGGCCCACAGCCCAGCCCAGCCCAGAAATGGTTGCTGTGGGCGCCGGGTAATGATGCCACATAGCAACACCCAGCTTTCTCTCCCTAGTGACTAGCCTCCTTGGAGTTTCTTCAGTCCAGGAACATGACTTGCTTTATAACCAGGTGCAAACATTTTACAGTTTTACCAAATGTCTGTGAAGTGTTTTCCCATGCCTGATCTCATTTGATCCTCACAGACATCCTGGAGTAGGTAGATAGGGGACTTGGTAATCCTATTTTCTTTTCATTGGCCAGAAAATGGAGACTTAGAAAGCTTAGAAACTTGACCTGACTGAAAAGAAGTAAGGAATGGTGGACTTTGAAAATGACTTCAGGTTTTCTCACTGTGTAGAATATAGTCAAACACTGCTGCAGTTAAATATTTTACCCTTTGTTCTTCCTGCATGATCTACAATAATAATCTGCTTCGTGTTGATATTTACTGCTGTGTTGTTGATAATTACCTGAAAGAGAAGTTGGGGTGCTTCATTGGGCTGGGAAAATATTTAGCTAAATCAGAAAGCAGGTCTAATTAAGCAAGTTTATTCTATATATATAAAAGGCTAAGTTGACTTGTGCATGAGCAATACATATAAAGCTCTTGCTGGTACCAATCACATGCGTGTGTTTAGATCTGTCATTGTCAATTGTGAATTTGATTGACACTGCTATTATAGAGAAAGGGTGAATAGTGATATTAAAATATTTCTTCTAATTAATTTCCTTTCAATGTGTGTGAATCTGTGCACTGGGCTACTAGTAAATTAATAAATTAGCATTCTGCTTATACTATATCATGAATAATTCTGCATACCTAAAAAAACTTGAGCTTGTTGTACTCTGGGGAATGAAAACTGAGTTTCTGGATTTGTATAACTGAGGGACAAACTTAAAGCATATTTAATATTCCAGGTAATTCAACCCACTTTTCTTTTCTAGCACCCTCTTCATTCTCATGGACTGTCTTAAACTTCATCACCTTTTGGTGTCAAATTTTCTCATTTTGCTATCACTGCTTTTCTAGAAAAGTGATGGACACATAATTTGAAACCAGAAAAACATAGTGCCTCATTTCCCATGGAAAGTTGTAACAAGAGTAATTGTAGTTTTTGCTTTTAGAGCCCTGTGATAAAGAACCCAGTGATAGATAAAACTGTGACACATATGACTCAATGATTCCTTTTAGCCATGGTATTTCTTGCTCAGCTCCATGGAGGCTTCTGTTCCTCTGTCATACCTGAGTTGTGGAATAAGTCCTAAATAAACAATGAGGCTGTACTTTGATGTTGAATTTGTCTTTCATTCACCTTCCAATATTTCTCCACTTTGTCCACAGATATGTGAAGCAAATTTCAGGAGGAAGTTGTATTTGTGATGCATTCAGCTCTCGGTTTAGACATTGTCACAAGAATAGATAATAAATGTGTCATTTTATGTTCTTGTAATCCTTGGAATAAATATGATTTAAGTCTTTCTAGTTTGTATTCTCCTTGTATTCTCTGAGGAGAAATGGTGATTTGTTTTCCCCCAAAATAGAACATGAATGGCTATACACTTTTAATAGGTTTATAAACAGGGGCCTTCTATTTGGTATTTGATGCTTAGAATGACTTTTCATTCCACCTCATACCTGTTTAAGTTTCATGAGGAAAGGAGGGAGCAAGGTGGGTAGGGAATGAACAATTTATCAAATACTAAAAAGTTGAAGTCAGAGCACTACAGTTTATTATTATGTTTCAAAGAATATATGAGCCATTAAAATTCCAATACTGAACCATATTATTGTGATAAATATAATTGGAATAAGGAATAACACCACATGAATCTCTCCTAATGGTGCCGGTGATAACATGAGCAAGAAAAGGCACAAACAAAGCCCATTCTCATTATAACGTTAAAATGAGAATCTGATGCTACTGCTCTGAAACCCAAGATTCTAGCCATAAAGCAAAGTAAGCAAAAACAACATCAGGATAATTAATAATGTCATATTTTAGTGGACAACTTGGGATGATTAATCACTCTTAACTCTACAATGTAATAACCATCCCTAACCTGTTTTGCTGTTTTAAATGTGTCCCTTCCATTGCTTTTTTTCAGGATGTAACAGTAGAAAAAATTTATGCTGTATGTACTATAGCTGTTACTAGTTCATCAGGCATTGGTGTCAGAGTTCAGTACTGCATTCATTAGTGGTATAATCCTTGTATTACTTACCTTTTCTGCATCTCAGATTCCTCATCTTTAAAATGAGAGAAATATATATATCTGTATCGGAGTTGCTGTGAGATTAAATAGAAAGCATAGCATTAAAATATCAATATTTACTGTTAGTACTAGCAATCATAGTGTAATGGAGAGATGTTTTCACCACTTCCCAGCTCAGGAGGAAATTTCAATTCAGGCTTACTAGTATATTGTTACTCCTCTACCCTTTGTATCAATACAATCAGATAAGGGGTCCTGATCTCCCACCCTGTTTCAGAAGGTAGAGTTTATAAGCATCCTGCTATATCTGATAGGAATTGTCCATATGGTGTGGGTTAGATGGGATGCTTGGACAAGTGTTCAGAGCTCAGTTGAGAACAATTCCAGAAGAATCAGTGGATAGGAAATGTGCTATCTCCTAAAGCTTGGTAGTCTTAAGTGGGCAACAAGACTAACATACTGCTCCAGGTTGTAACTGTTCCAAAATGCTGCTGTGAGGGAAAGTTCCAATCCCAGCCAGTATTCTGGCCCTTTCTCTTGCTCCTTTATTATCCAAGCCACTGTGAAGATCATTTAGCTTTTTTAAAAAAATATTTTACTTATTTTTAGAGAGAGGGATGGAGAGGGAGAGAGAGAAACATCTATGCAAGAGTGAAATATTGATCAGCTGTCCCCTGTATACTCCCCATTGGGGATCAAGCCAGCAACCAAGGCATGTGCCCTGACTGGGAATTGATCTGGCAAATGAGCCACAACCAACCAGGGCCATTTAGCTTTTTGATATGGAAAAGCATCACTATTCAAGTATACAACTACATATTTATTTCCTCTAGGGCAGAAAGTTGTATGTTGGTTTGGCTTGTTTTAAAATTTTTTTCCTTCCATTTGTAGCCTATTTTTCTGGTTCCTCTCTGGATGACTTGACCAGATTGGGAGAAATAACTTTTTTTTTTTTAATGAGCTCACAGATGTGGAAAAAATATCCATATTCTCCAAATATGATCCCACCATAGTAGAAAATGAAGATTTATACCTTCATTATAAATTGAAAAGCAAATAGCAATATCCCTTTTAACAGATATATGGTTTTTCAAAATATTGACAACTCCTTGTAACAGGATTTTAAAAGAACTTTTCCCCAAATTATAAGAGTAATACATGTTCATTGTTTTCTCGATTTGAATCCCCCAAAAGCTGACCCTATTGCAAGGATTGGGATGTATGTTGTTAATTTCGGAAGTGATCCCAGGAAGTGAGAGTTATCCTGTGGGACTAAGGGAAGTAAACCAGGAAGGGGAGGGAAGCAAAAAAAGAGTGTATGAATCAAGCTGAAGCTTCTCTATTTTACACAGAAAGGGATGTAAACCTGGAAAATAGATGCTTACAAAATTATTGAAGCATGCAGAGAGAAGGCTCTAGGCTTGAATTAGCTAACCACATGTCTTTGTACATCTAATACAAAAATGCTTTGTGATCTCAGAGGACCTTTGCTCACCATCTGGGTTAGTCATCATACTCACCTCTATTTCCCTCAACAAATGGTTAATTTAATTCCAGAACTTGCCATCTTTAGTAATGCACAGCCACTCACCAACACAATTATGCACCTTAAGGCCATTTGCAAATTCATAGAACTAATTGTTGTTGCTGTGTGTTTTTTTAAGTCACTATGGAGATAAGTGATAAAATGCAGGGCAAACCCTTCACTGCTACAGGAAAACTAGTTCAAATGGACTAGTATTAGCGGATAAAGAGCATCATAATCATACTGTCATTACATCTAGGGATACATCCACCCCTCTTGAGGCTTGCCTCCTTTTGTGACTTTCCTACTCTTATGATCATTTAGTTTAGGGGTTGGCAAACTTGTTCTGTACATGGTCAACTAGTAAATATTTTAGACTTGGTTAGCCAAAAAGCAACATCAAAGATATTATGAAGGTGGAAAACACCAAAATCATGTAACCATTTTAAAAGAAACCATTTAAAAATGTAAAGCCATTCTTAGATCCTGAGCCATTAAAACAAAACAAAATAAAACAAACAAAACAAAAAAACAAGAACAGCTAGCAGGCAATAGTTGGCCTATTCCTAATTTCATTGCATGTAATTTAGCTTCAGTAATTTAACACTTGGGTCTAATTCTATAAAGAGTTCTTTTGCTAACTTAATTAAAACATGACAACCTTTTGTTATATCCTGGTGACTTATTTTAGAACATAAGTGGGTTAAAATAAATATCATACATGTCTTATGAAACTTATTCCAGTGGAATTACTGAGAACTTGGACTCCCTCCACTGTTTCTATTTCAAATATTTACCACTTGAATATTTTTGGGTTTCTTCCATAACATATGTAACAGAAAATATATTTTCATTGGTTCCTTTAGTCTTCTCCTTACTGGCACGCTTTGGATCTTAAAAAGAAACACAGCTGGGCTAATTACTTTGCAAGCAGTCAGAAATCAGCATTTTTTTTGTCATTACTATTGGTGCGTGTTGGCCAAAACTATCAGACATCTTTTAACATATTAATATTTTTCTTAGATGGAGAAATGTCTTTTTGGATGCTAAACTTTTCTTGGGGAATAAACTTTCATAGAGCATATGCTTTCCATATTTAAATATTTAAAGTGAGATTCCACTTGAGATAATTTTGTGCCCCCTCTTTTCCCACATTTGGATCTCAGCTCCAATAGTGATGTCAATAGCATCCAGAAGCTTCAATCTGTCTAGAATTTTCCCCAACAAATATGCCACATTTTCCCCATCCTTTTCTCAGTTTATAGCCCCACCTTTACATTCCTCATTCTCAATAGATGACCTTCCTTCATTTTGAAGAATTGAGAACATACATTGTGATTTTAGCATTTCTGTGTCTCCAACTCAAAATTTACTGGCATCTTCACTTGTCTTTTATTGCTTTGTTCTTATTTCTGAGGAGAACATGGTGTTTCTCCTTAACACACTTAAGTTCATAACTTCTACTTTATCTCATACACTGCTTCTCACTCCAGGATACTACTCTATTCATGAACTACTTACTGCATTTTCCTTTTCTTCCTTCCCACCACTTTACTTTTTGGGCATAAGTATACTCATATGTGTCCTATCATTGAAAACAATAACTCTTCCAGTCCAAATACCTCCTCAAGCCACACTTATTTGTCTACTCTATTTTAAACCAAGTAATCTATTTTCACTTTCAGTTTCTTATAGTCTACTCATTCCTTGTAATTTATCATCTTTCTCTTTCTATTCTGATGAAACTACTCTCTTGAAGGCCACATGTAATTACTAAATTAAAATTCCAGTAGACCTTTTTCTTTTTTCTACACACTTATGCATACATTTTTCAACTTTGTAAAATAAAGACATCTTTCTAAGATCTATATATTTTTTAATTAAATTTTTATTGTTCAGATTATTACATTTGTTCCTCTTTTTTCCCCCCATAACTCCCCTCCTCCCAGTTCCCGCCCCACCCACCGCCCTCACTCCCCACCCACTGTCCTCATCCATAGGTGCACGATTTTTGTCCAGTTTCTTCCCGCATCTCCCACACCCCTTTCCCCCCCAAGAATAGTCAGTCCATTCCCTTTCTATGTCCCTGATTCTATTATGATCACCAGATTATTTGTTCACTTGATTCTTAGATTCACTTGTTGATAGATGCATGTTTGTTGTTCATAATTTGTATCTTTACCTTTTTCTTCTTCTTCCTCTTCTTAAAGGATACCTTTCAGCATTTCATATAATACTGGTTTGGTGGTGATGAACTCCTTTAGCTTTTCCTTATCTGTGAAGCTCTTTATCTGACCTTCAGTTCTGAATGATAGCTTTGCTGGATAAAGTAATCTTGGTTGTAGGTTCTTGGTATTCATCACTTTGAATATTTCTTGCCATTCCCTTCTGGCCTGCAAAGTTTCTGTTGAGAAATCAGCTGACAGTCATATGGGTATTCCCTTGTAGGTAACTGAGTTTCTTTCTCTTGCTGCTTTTAGGATTTTCTCTTTGTCTTTTGCTCTTGGCATTTTAATTATGATGTGTCTTGGTGTGGTCCTCTTTGGATTCCTTTTGTTTGGGGTTCTCTGTGTTTCTTGGACCTGTAAGTCTATTTCTTTCACCAGGTGGGGGAAGTTTTCTGTCATTATTTCTTCAAATAGGTTTTCAATATCTTGGTCTCTCTCATCTTCTGGCACCCCTATAATTCTGATGTTGGTACGCTTGAAGCTGTCCCAGAGGCTCCTTACACTATCTTCGTATTTTCGGATTCTTTTTTCATTTTGCTTTTCCAGTTGGGTGTTTTTTGCTTCTTTGCATTTCAAATCTTTGACTTGATTCTTGCGCTCCTCTGGTCTGCTGTTGGGAGTCTGTATAGTATTCTTTATTTCAGTCAGTGTATGCTTAATTTCTAGTTGGTTCTTTATCATAACATCGAGGGTCTCATTAGATTTCTTGTAGATCTCATTAAGTTTATCGGCAGCTTCTAGACAGTTCTTGAGAGACCTTAAAAGTGTGGTTCTGAACTCTATATCTTCCATTGACAATTTTGTCCTGTTTCTTTGTCTCCGCATTTTTTTTATGCTTTCTTGGTGCACCCCTTAGTGGTCTTTGTGCGCAGTCTTGTTGTAGTTAAGCCTTGATTGTTGTGGTTAATACTGGGGGCATTTGACCTCCAGGCTAACTGGCTATGAGAGTCAGCTGTGTCTGCAGTGGGAAAACTTCTGTCCTCTGGGGAGGTGCTAATCTAGCCTTTGCCTGAGGCTATCTGGCAAATGGCTCTGTGCAGGGCTTGGGCGGGGCGGGTCCCCTGGGATCTATAGGGTGGGCGGAGCGAGCAGTTATGGCTGCTCTCAGTTCCGTCCCTAGGGGCTCTGCCTCACAGAGTCCCAGCAACTGCTGCAAACCTCGGAGAGAAAGCTGCCTTCGAGTTCCGACCAAAGCCAGACAGTCCCGCTTCTCCCGTTTGAGTCTGGGTCCCTAGAGACTCGCCCGGATCTGGAGCTCAGAGTCTGAAACTCCCTCCTGATTGAAAACAACAACCACGCCCTCCGCCGCCAGCCTGCTCCGAGAGCGCACTCCGCACCTGAGTATTTCACTTCAGCACTGCGCCTCCTCTGAGTCTGGGTATGATATTCTCTTTCCTCCTAGTTGTAGAATTTCCACTCAGCCAGCCTTCCTGTGGCTCTGGATGATGTTCGTTCCATCTTTTAGGTGTACCCTTGAATTGGTTGTTCAAGGCAGCAATCTCCGGCGTTAACCTATGCTGCCATCTTGGTTTTCCTAAAATCTATATTTTAACCTAGAAATTTTAATTGAGTCTCATTGACTATTGAATTAAGCCCAAATTCAGATGCCTAGTAGGACTTCTACCTAACCACAACTCACTTTATCACTGAATGCCCTTCATATTCCATCATTTTTTCCTACCTTAGTATCTCTTAAGCATTCTGGCTGATAGTTTTATTTAGAACTAGAGGCCTGATGCATGAAATTCATGCAAGAGGCTTGGCCCCCACCCACCGTGGTGGCCACCTCTGCCTCAGCCCCTGCCACTGCAGCTTTGTCTGGAAGGTCGTCTGGTCTAATGAACATATTATGCTTTTATTATTATAGATCACCACACCCACTAATTATTGTCTTCTATGATCTCTATGGAATGACACTTTTAAAATATATATATTTTATTGATTTTTTTACAGACAGGAAGGAAGAGGGATAGAGAGTTATAAACATCAATGAGAGAGAAACATTGATCAGCTGCTTCCTGCACACACCCTACTGGGGATGTGTCTGCAACCAAGGTACGTGCCCTTGACTGGAATCGAACCTGGGATCTTTGAGTCCGCAGCCGATGCTCTATCCACTGAGCCAAACCAGTTAGGGCTGGAATGACACTTTATGCAATTTTTTAATTTTTATTTTAAGGAGTTTTAAAAATACAAAAAAAAAAAACTTAGTTAAGAAGAACAACTGCAAGTATCCAACACTGAGAATTAACCTATTTGTTTGTTTTTATTTTTAATTCAAATTTTAAGCTAAAACATCAAAACTTTACAATAGAATTAAAGTCTTCTTTGTTCTCTTACTCAACTTTTCCCCTTCATGGGCAACCTAGTCACAAATTTGGTAAATGCTCTTCCAGTCCTTGCATTTAACCTCTTAAGCACACTTATGTATCAAGAAAACTATACTGTAGTCATGTGCCCAATAAGGATTTTTGGTCAATGATGAGCTGCATATATGTACAACAGTGGCCTCATCTATATATATAAGAAGGTTAGGTCAGGGATGAGAATTCAAAATTGCCACCAGCACAGACCTGAGGTGCTGTTTCTCAGAGCGGCCAGAGATACATTCAGTAGCAGACTGGGTGGGGATGTGACTGAAGGGCTGCCGACAACGTGAAGGCGGGGCTATTCTGGACTTCCCAGAGGAGCCAATGGCTGCCTAGGAGGCAGAGCTTTGGATGCTGACTGGCATAGAAACCAACCAATCAGAACCTAATCTGGGTGAACTGCAAAGGCAGAACCTAACGTGGGGGCTGAGGAGGGGTTTTAAGGGCAACAGCTCTTTGGTGTAAGGTGTAAGAAAGCGGTTCAATCTAATCTAATAAAAGAGAAACATGCAAATTGACTGTACCTTTGCTATGCCTTAAGCCACACCCACCAGCCAATTAGAGTGACTATAGGCAAATTAACCCAACCAAGATGGCGGCTGGCAGCCACGGAGCTGGAGCAAGCAGGAGGCTTGGTTGCTCCAGTGATGGAGGAAGCCAAGCTTCCCGCCTGCCCCGGCTGGCTCTGAGCTCCACTGAAGGCAACAAAGTTTCAATTATAGAAGGTAAATAAGTCCCAGAATTTAAAAAAAAGAAAAAAAGGAGAGGCTGGGAGCTTCTGTCACTGGGGGGCTTGGCCAGCCTGAAAACAGCCCTCAGCCCCTCACCCAGACTGGACAGGCACCCCAGTGGGGACCCCCCCACCCTAAAGGGGGTGTGGCCAGCCTGAAAACAGCCATCAGTCCCTCACCCAGGTTGGCCAAACCTCCGTGGGGTGAGGGTCCCCACTGGGGAGGGGCTTGACCAGCCTGCAAACAGCCATCAGCTCCTCACCCAGGCTGGCCAGGCACCCCAGTGGGGACCCCCACCCTGAAGGGGGTGTGACCAGCCTGCAAACACCCATCAGCCCCTCACCCAGGCTGGCCAGGCACCCCAGCGGGACCCCGACCCTGATCTGGGATACCCTTCAGGGCCAACCAACCAGCCCCCACCCATGCACCAGGCCTCTATCCTATATAGTAAAAGGGTAATATGCAAACTGACCCTAACAGCAGAACAACTGGGAATGACTGGTCACTATGACACACACTGACCACCAGGGGGCAGATGCTCAATGCAGGAGCTGCCCCCTGGTGGTCAGTGCACTCCCACAGGGGGAGCTCTGCTCAGCTACAAGCCAGGCTGATGGCTGCCAGTACAGCGGTGGTGGTGGGAGCCTCTCCCGCCTCCTCAGCAGCACTAAGGATGTCAGACTGCAGCTTAGGCCTGTTCCCCGCTGGCAAGTGGACAGTGGACATCCCCCGAGGGCTGTTGGGCTGCCAGAGGGATGTCTGATTGCCAGCTTAGGCTCAATCCCCCCAGGGAGTGGGCCTAAGCCAGCAGGTGGTCATCCCCCGAGGGGTCCCAGACTGCAAGAGGGCACAGGCTGGGCTGAGGGAACACACACCCCTCCCAAGTGCACAATTTTTGTGCACCGGGCCTCTAGTTTTTTAATAACTGGTTTCGCATGTGGCTGGCTATCAGTCCAGATATAGGGGTTAAGTATTTTTGTCTGCCAAGAGCATCTCCTCCTGCTGAAAAAGGCTTTCCCCCTCATTTAAGCAATTCTATCCAATATAATCTATCTATACTAATAAAAGGGTAATATGCTAATTAGACCGGGTCAACTGGCCATCTTCCAGATGCCCGACTTCCTTCTGGACAAAGTCATGGTGGTGGGGGCCGAGGCAGAGGCAGTTAGGGGTGATCAGGCTGGTAGGGGAGAGCAGTTAGGGGCAAGATCAGGTTGGCAAGGGTTAGGGGCGATCAGGCCAGCAGGGGAGGGCAGTTGGGGGTGACCAGGTCGGCAGGAGAGGGCAGTTGGAGGTGAGATCAGGCTGGCAGGGGAGGTCAGTTGAGGGCGAACTGGCCTGCAGGGAAAGGCAGTTGGGGGTGACCAGGCCTGCAGGGGAGGGCAGTTGGGAGTGACCAGGTCTGCAGGGGAGGGTAGTTGGGGGCAACCAGGCCAACAGGAGAGGGCAGTTGGGGGCATTAGGCAGGTAGGCAGGTGAGTGGTTAAGAGTCAGTGGTCCTGGATTGTGAGAGGAATGTCCAACTGCCAGTTTAGGCCTGATCCCGGGCCTAAACCGGCAGTTGGACATCCCCCAAGGGGTCCTGGATTGGAGAGGGTGCAGGCCAGGCTGAGGGACACTCCCTCCCTCATGCATGAATTTCATGCACCAGGCCTCTAGTAAGATTATAATGGAGCAGAAAAATTCTTATCACCCAGTAATATCTTAACTGTCATAATGTGGTAGAGCAATGCATTACTCATGCATTTGTGATGATGCTGGTGTAAGCATGTCTACTGCACTGCCAGTTGTATAAAGTATCACATGTACAATTATGTACAGTACATAATACTTGATAATCATATACATGACTGTTACTGGTTTATGTATTAACTATACTATACTTTTTTATCATTTTTTTAGCATTACTCTTTTTACTTATATTTTAAAAGTTTTCTGTAAAACAGTATGCTGTGTTGTGCTGGCATTGGCCTCATACACCTCATGTTTATCATATCTCTTGATAGCATCATTTTCTCTTGTACTTAATTTAATCCCATATTGTTTTGTACAATGACTTGTGTACAGGCTTGCAGCCTAGGAACAATGGGCTGTACCATATAGGCTATAGTGTTTTCCTTTCTGATATGATCTTTATCTGGTTTCTCACCAAAATTATAATAACCTCATAATTGTAGTTGGATAACTTTTAATCTTTTAAAAATATTCTTAATTATATAAGTGAGACATTATCTGTTTCTTGAAGATTTACTAACACTTGCAATACTAACTTTGGTGATGGTATTTGGGGGTAGACGAGGAGGTTCTTGATTATTGATCCAATTTTTTCAAATAGTTTAGGTCCTACATTTCTTCTTCAGTCAGTTTTGATAAGTTCTGTTTTCTTTGAATTTTTATAATTCATACAAATATTTCAATTTATTATCACAAAATTATTCATGATTTGGGTGGACATTACTAATGTTTGTCTGTATTTTTTATTTTCTCCTCAGGAAGCATGCAGGTGGGTTACAATTTTCTAACTCCTTGATGTTATGACTGGCCATCTGAGTTGGTTTGTCCAGTGTAACATGAGAGGAAGAGATATGTGTGTGGGGTGATCATAGAGGCAAATATCAGAAGATCAAAGCAACCTGGAATACTGAGACCTCCAGGAGGACCTTTAAGAGTTACCTAAATATACTGAGGATTTTTTGTGAGCATAAATCTGCTTTTATTTGGTTAAACAATTGAAATTTTTTTATTGATTTTTACTGTTGCATACAGTAGCCTGAGTAATAATTTTTTTTATTTAATAATAGTGCCAAGTGAAATGAGCCAGCCAGAGATAGACAAGTACCATACGATTTTACTCATATGTCGAATTTAATGAACAAACTGAACTACCAAGCAAAATAGAGACAGACTCATAGATAGAGAGAGCAAGCAGACCTCTGGGGAGCAGGGGGTGGGAGAGAGTGGGGAGGGGATGAGCAAAAAAGAAAAAAAAATGAGAGCAAGAGCTCATGACAACAGTAGTGATTGCAGGGAGTGGAGGTGGATGGGTAAGGGTGGAAAAGGACATAGAGGCAATAAATGGTGATGGGAAAAATAAAATAGTACTTCTTTCTCTTTTTATTGATATACTAGAGGCCTGGTGCACAAAATTTGTGCACAGCAGGGGAGGGTGGTGTCCCTCAGCCTGACCTGCACCCTCTCCAATCCTGGACTCCTTGGGGGATGTCCGAATGCCAGTTTAGGCCTAATCCTGCAGGCCTAAACTGGCAGTCGGACATCCCTCTCACAATCCGGGACTGCTGGCTCCTAACTGCTCATCTGCCTGCCAGCCTGACTGCCCCTAACTGCCCTCCTCTGCCAGCCTGATCGCCCCTGACTGCCCTCCCCTGCCAGCCTGATCGCCCCTAACCACCTCTGCCTCGTCCTCCACCACCGTGGCTTTGTCTGGAAGGAGGACTGGACAACCGGAAGATGTCTGGTTGACCTGGCCTAATTAGCATATTACCCTTTTATTAATATAGATGTTTTTAGAGATTTACTACCTTTTTTTTTTTTTCTTCAAAGAATCAGCTTTTGTTTTTATGGTAATATCTAAATACTTTTTTAATTATTTTCTAGTCTAATCTATTATTTCCTTTATTCTCATTTGTATTTTTTTCTGTTGTTTTCAGCTGTAGTTTCTATTGTTATATTTAAGCTTTCTTTTTTAAAATATATGTCATTAAAGTTGTAAATTTTCTCTAAACACTGCTAACTTTCTTTGGAAATTATTTTTATGAAATTCATGATTTGCACTGTTATTTACCTATTAGCATCTTTTATTGTTGATATTGAATTTAATTGCATTCTGCTAAAAATTGGTTTATAGGTTATTACTGCTTTGGAACTTTATGGCCTAAAGTATGGTCAGTTTCCAGAACTTTTCCATGGGTATTTGAAAAGGATATATGTCCTCCATTTATTAGTTCAAGAGTTTATAGGCAGCTGTTAGATCAGGTTTGGGACTTGTATTTCAAATATTTTTGTCCTTACTAAATCTTCCTTTCCTTTCCTTTCCTTTCCTTTCCTTTCCTTTCCTTTCCTTTCCTTTCCTTTCCTTTCCTTTCCTTTCCTTTCCTTTCCTTTCCTTTCCTTTCCTTTCCTTTCCTTTCCTTTCCTTTCCTTTCCTTTCCTTTTCTTTCTCTCTTTCTTTCAACATTTATTGAATTTATTGGGGTGACATTGGTTAATAAAGTCATATAGGTTTCAAGTGTACAATTCTATAATATATCATATGTATATTGAATTGTATGTTTGCCACCCAAAGTTAAGTCTCCTTCTGTCACCATTTATCCCCACTTTACCCTCTTCTTCCTGCCCTCACCCCCCCATTCCCTCTGGTAATCACAGTACTGTTGTATGTGTCTGTGCATTTTGTTTGTTTTTTGCTTAATTCCTTCACCAATTTCACACAGCCCCAAACCCTTCCCCTCTGACAGCTGTCAGTCTGTTCTCTGTATCTATGAGTGTGTTTCTATTCTCTGTGTTTATTTTGTTCATTAGAGTCTACATATAAGTGAAATCCTATGGTATGTATCTTTCTCTGACTGGCTTATCTAACTTCACATAATCCTTTCAGGGCGTATACCTGCTGTCACGAAAGGGAAATTTCCTTATTTTTTTTTTTTTTATGGCTTTGGTGTATTTGTATAAATATGCCAGAGCTTTTTTATCTACTCACCTACTGATGGGCACTTGGGCTGCTTCCAAATCTTGGTTATTGTAATGTTGCAACGAACACAGGGGTGCATATACAATATTCTTCTGAATCAGTGTTTTGGGTTTCTTCGTATATATTCTCAGAAGTGGAATTGCTGGGTAATAAGGGACTTCCATTTTTAATTTTTTAAGGAAACTTCATAGTGTTTTTCAAAGTGACTGCACCAATCTGCATTCCCACCAACAGTGCATGACGATTCCCTTTTCTCCACATCCTCACCAATATTTGTTCTTTGTTGATTTATTGATGATAGCCATTCTGACAGGTGTGAGGTGATATTTCTTTTAGATTTGATTATTATAAAGCAGTATGGGGCTGGATTTTTAAAATATCATTTGATAAGAATATTCCCTTTCTTATAGGATTCTTATTGTGAAAATTTTCAAATAAAATCCTAATATATATAAAAAGCCAGGTGTTGTCATGACCGGATGAACGACCAAACAGCAGGCTAGGAAGCTGAGGGAGTGGGAGCTGTGGGCCCTCGGCCGCCCGCGGTGTGGCAGGAGGAGGGAGCTGTGGGCCCAAATGACCAAAGGACTGGTCTGGCTCTCACAGTGTGGCGGGGTGGGGCCGTGGAGGCTGAGGAGCCTCGCAGGGCAGGCGGCTGTGAGCATGGAGCTTCCTGAGGTGGCTGAGGCGGAGGAGCAGGGTGGGTTGGGGCTGTGAGTATGGAGCTTTGTAGGGCGGTGAGGCGAAGGAGCGTTGTTGCTGCGGTGGCTGAGGCCGAGGAGCCTCGCAGGGTGGGGGCTGTTAGCGTGGAGTTTCGTGGGGTGGCTGAGGCCGAGGAGCCTCGCAGGGTGGGGGCTGTTAGCGTGGAGCTTCGTGGGGTGGCTGAGGCCGAGGAGCATTGCAGGGTGTGGGCAGCAGTGAGGCCTAGGAGCCTCGCAGGGTGGGGGCTGTTAGCGTGGAGTTTCGCAGCGGTGGAGGAGTGTCGCGGGGCTTGGGCTGCTGAAGCCAAGGAGCCTACCAGGGTGGGGGCTGTGAGCGTGGAGGTTTATGGGGCAAGGGCCACGGAGGTGGGGGAGCGACGCTGGGTGGCGGACATGGCCCTGATTGCAGCTAAGCCTAGGGATCCTAACCACACACGATTTAATCGTGTGCTGGGCCTCTAGTAGTATAATAAATCCCATGAACTCATCACTCAGATTCAGCACTTATAGTCATGCTTTTCATATTGCTTCACCTATCCATTCCTCATAATAGTTTCTTTCTTTATTACTCTCTTTCTTTGCATGAGAATTTTACAGTAAATTTAACAGCTAATTAATGAGTTTTCTCCTCAAACATAACCACCATTTCATCATAAAATCTGAAAGAAATTTAACAACAATTTTAAACATATTTAATAACCAGTCTATATTAAAATTTCCCAATCAGTATGAAATGTATTTCTTTGCAGTTGGTTTGTTCAAATCAGAATCCAAAGGAGGTTTCACCTGTTGTATTTTTTGTTGCATTTTAAGTCTCTTTTATTATAAAACTATTTTCCCTGTTCTTCTCTTTTTATTCAATGTCATTGGTTTATTGGAAAAATTATACTATTTTTCCTTTAAAATATCTCACATCCTCAATCTGATAGTTTGCTTCTTCTTGGTTGCTTTTAACTTGTTTCTTTACCCCCATATAATTCTTATAAACTGGTAATTAGATTTAGAGATTTAGTTAAATTCAGGCTTAATAGTTGGGGGTGGGTACACTCAGTCATAGTCAGTGTTGATATTTATATTGTACCACATTATGAGGCACATAATGTCTTAGGCACATCCCACTTTTAAGGATGTTCCTCTTGGTTCCTCTATTACAAAGTTCATCAGCATTTCATACAATGATTTTAACATGTGTTGATAATTTTGTCCTAGACTTATTATCCTATCTAATAATAGACAAACATGGTAATTGACCATACCTTCACTATGCCTCCCATTGGCTAATCAGCACGATATGCAAATTAAATGCCAACAAAGATGGCAGTTAATTTGCATATGTAGGCGTGAAGCGGTGGAGTGAAGACTGAAGGTGGCTCCGGCCGGAGCGAAGGCCTGGGTTCCGGGTGCTGGAGGAAAACCGGTGCCGGCAGCCAGGGGAAGGGAAGGCCTATTGCATGAATCTTTTAGTGCAACAGGTCTCTAGTTTTATTATGAATTGGTGGTTTTCTAATTCTGTCATTTCTTCTTCATTTATTAGTTGCAATTTTACAAAAACATTTTCCTCTTAATTATTTGGTTACTTAGAAATTCAGTTTGTTTTAGAAAGTCAGGATAAAGGCTGTATTCTTTCCATAGACTTATCAACTTTCAGAGAAATGATTTGGTTTCCTAGAATCCTCTAGTTGAGGTCAGTGAGGTTACTTTTATTCAGTATTACCATAATTGTATGAATTATATATTTGATGTAGCATTCTCTTAATAAACTGATGACTTTTGTTTCTTTAAAAATGTTTAAAAAATTATTGATTTCAGAAAGAAGAGGGAGGGAGGGAGAGAGAGAGAGAGAAAAAGAGAGAGAGAGATTTGTTGTTCCACTTATTTATGTATCCATTGGTCGATTCTTGTATGTACACTGATCGAGGGTGGAACCTGCAACCTTGGCATATTGGGGCGATGCTCTAACCAACTGAGCTACCTGGTCAGGGCAATGACTTTTATGTCAATTTTCATAATTTCTTATATTGTTTTACTTATTTCTGCCACATTTCTTTACATTTTTCTATTTGTCATTCTTTTCTTTGCATTCCCCCTCTCTTTCTCTTATTTATTATGAAAATTGATTGTTTTTATTTTTTTCCTCTACTGATTTGTCGTTAGCTTTAATACTTTGCACATAAACACAATTTAATAAAATATACAATTCCTTATTATTTAAAGTTTCTCATTATTCTTGCAAACAACACAAGGATCTTAGAACTTTAAACTGTGATCTTACATGTCCATCTTCCATATTTTTGTATATTGTTTTAGTTTTACAGTTTTTTCCCCAATACTCACTTAGGGATATGTTCTTACTGATTTCAGAGAAAGAAGAAGAGAGAGGGAGAGAGAAAGAGAGAAACATCAGTGTGGAAGAGATACATTGATCAGTTGCCTTCCCTATGCGCCCAGACCAGCAATTGAACCCAAAACCTGGGTATGTGCCCTGACCAGGAATCAAACCACAACCTTTTGGTGTACATGCTCCAACCAACTGAGCCACATCATTTGACTTTTTAAAAAAAAACCATTAAAAATTATCTTTTATTTGTTTTGTTAATCCTCACCTGAGGATATTTTTCCATTGATAGTTTTAGAGAGAGTGGCAGGGAGGGGGAGAGACAGGGAGAGAAACATTGATGTGAGAGAGACAGATAATTGGTTGCGTCCTGTACATGTCCCAGCCAGGGCTGGGGATCTAGCCTGCAACTGAGGTATATGCCCTTGATAGGAATTGAACCCGGGACTCTTCAGTCCATGGGTTGGCACTCTATCCACTGAGCCAAACTGGCTAGGGCAAAATACTTTTTTTTTTATTGCTATGTATTTATATCCAATACTTTTTAGAACATTGATTTGTTGTTCCACTTATTTATGCATTCATTGGTTGACTTTTTTTTACTGGTAAAAACATTTAAAACAATATTTTTATTGTTGAAAGTATTACATATGTCCCCCATTTTCCCCATTGACCTCTCCCAGCCCACCCCCACCCCCAAGCTCAGGCCTTCACCCTCCCCCCTATTGTATTGTCTGTGTCCATATATAAAATTTGCTTATATAAATAGATCATTGGTTGATTCTTGTATGTACCCTGACTGGGGATTGAACCTGCAATTTGAGTGTATCAGGACAACATTCGAACCAATTGAGCTACCTGAACTGCCAGGACTGCCTTCTTTTTCATATCCTTTAGTAGTTACTTTAGTGAAAGCCTATGGAAAGTAATTTCTCTAGATATTAATTTTTTAAAACATGTTTTTGTTTCATCTCAGCCTTGAATGACAGTAGTATTAGTTATATAACTCTAGGTTGACAATTACTTTCCTCAAAACTACTAAGGTATTACTTCGCTTTTGTGGGATTATGTATTGTTGCTGATTAGATATTTGTCATTCTGTATGGGCAAACATCCTTAGGAAATAAAAGTAGAAGGACAGAAAAATTTTAAAAATTATGAATGATACAATTGTCTAATGTAAAAAGCCGATAGTATCTAAGCATAAATATTTGAACTAATATTTAAAAATGTTCATTAAGGCTAATGGGAGATTACTTTATACACATTACCTTAAACCAATTTCTTTCTATGTATGATGGAACAGACCAACAGAAAATACAGTTCACCAGGTGGGTTGAAGAGAAATATAGGTGCCAGATTATAAAACAACCATATGTCATACTAAGGCATGAAAGTGTAGTACTAAAACAACAAGGTCCATTGAAGGGTATTAAAGAAGAAGCAAATAATAATATTTATCAGTTTAGGAAAACCCAGTAGGCTGAGAGAAAAAATTAGAGGGACCAGATTAAAGATAGAATTATAAAAAGATAGATGAGAAATAATGGTTGTCTTAAAGTAGATTGCGGGAGTAAGGCAAAAGGTGAGGGGACATATTGGTAAGTTTATAGAAGGTAGAATTGATTAGATACATAAAATAAAATAAGGGAGGAATTACAAGCAATAACTAGGCTTCTGGCCCAGGAAGTAGAATGAAGGGGGTAAGAAAGATCAGAATCCAGTTTGACATACACTGAATTAGAACATCTTATAGGACTTCTATGAGTTCATGTTAGAGAAAAGGTTGATATATGGACCAGAAGTTCAGAAGAGAGATGTGGTTCCCCAAGCCATCAAAGTGAATGATATTATCACAGCCTATAGAAAAGGCACCTAGGACAGATGAAGAAATAGATTTAAGAAATGGACATCTGTAAAGATGGCGGCTGGCGGGACAGCAGTGAGGAAGAGACTGTGAGCGAGTGAGGGAGTGAAAGGGGAGTGTGTGGACGTGTTGTGTGTGTGTGCATGTGTGCGTGTGTACATGTATGTGTGTGTACGTGTATGTGTGTGTGTGTGTGTATGTGTGTGTGTGCTTGAGAGACAGTTAGACCCTGCAGGAGTCTCAGGGGCTGGCAGAACAGGCTGTCCTGGATGGGAAGCCCTTGCTACCACTGCAAGCACTTCCAGGCAGCAGGCTCTGGCACAGAAACCATGCCATCTTGAAGGGGAGAACTGCTGTGACTAGGAGCCCAGCCTCACCACCACCCAGACTGGCCTTAGACACCTCCCTGGGCCCTACAACCAGTCCGGCCAAAGACCTGCTACCTCATCTGCAGACCCCAGGACGCCAGCCTCCCCAGCTGCCAGCTTCTGTGAGTCCCAGAGCGAATGCCCCTTCTGCCAATCCCATGCTGCTTCAGCCGCAGACCCTGCTCGACCCCCACCTTGGTGCCTGGACCCCTCAGTGAGTCCTGGAGTGCGCCTCTCTGCCCAAGTCCACACTGCTTCAGCTGCAGACACAGAGACCTTCACCTCCTCAGCCGCCAGTTCCTGGACCCCCTTGGTTGCACTGCTTCAGACTTAGGCTCCACGACTCCCACCTCCCAGGCTGCTGGCTCCTAGACCCCTCGGTGAGACACTGAGTGCACGCCTCTCTGGCCAACTCTATGCTGCTTCAGCTGCAGACACCGCTCAACTCACAACTCCTGGCTGCCGGCTCCTGGATACCTCGGTTGCACTGCTTCAGCAGCAGAACCTGTGACGCCCGCATACCCAGCCACTGGCCCCTGGACCCTCTCGTGATTCACGGAGTGAAACCACCCTGGCCAGAGTCCTGCTGTTGCACCCACAGACGCCAGAACGCCTGCCTCCTAGGACATGGGTTTGGGATCTCTGCAGGGATTCATGTGTCTTGACACCTCCTGGGTAACAGTCACAACACAGTGGCCAGAGTCACACTGCCTCAACTGTGGACCCCAGCATCCCCGCTACCCTGCCGTGGGTTCTGGGACCTCATGGTGAGATGCACGCCAGTGAGACCTCAGGCAACCCATACTACAATAGCTGGAACTACAAACACATCTGCCACAGCTTGCATGATGAGGCCAGGGGTGAGATACATTGTTCAACAACCTGTGAGGAGACTATATCCACAAATGAGAAACTAACATTTAAGACCCAACTACATCAGGAGAGCCCAAATACCTCAAGTAGGGGGCTCCACTAGAATACCCAGCTCAGGAAATCTGAGAAACCACACAACTGGGTCACACAAATCACCGAATACATAGGACCACCCCTCACCACCCCCAAACACACACACACACACACACACACACACACACACACACACACACAACAAAACAAAAAATGGGTGGCATAGCAGCTGGATCTAAGAAATAAAAACAAATGCAACGGGATAGCAAAAATGGGGAGATGAGAAACACCCCAAAGTAAAGGAAAGGAGGAATTGCCAGAAATGGAAATAAATGAGATGGAGGCAAGTAATTTGTCAGCAAAGGAATTCAGAGTAATGGTTAAAAGAATACTCAAATGTCTGGATGACAAATACACACAACTCAGTGAGAATTATAAGGAGCTGAATGAGAAATTCACCAACATGAATAAGAATTAAGAGGAAATGAAGAATGACATAGCTGCAATAAAAAAGCACAATGGGAGGTTTCAACAGTAGAATAGAAGAAGCCGAGGACTGAGTCAGCAAATTAGAAGACAAAGTAGAAAAAAGCCTCCAAGCAGAGCAGCAACTGGAAAAAAAATTAAAAAACAGGAGGAGAGTCTAAGGGAGCTTTGGGACAACTTGAAAAGAAACAACATCAGCATAATAGGGGTACCAGAATGAGAGGAATTTGAGCAAGGAATAGAAACCTGTTTGAAGAAACAATGACAGAAAACTTCCCAGACTTGGAAAGAAAAAAGTCACACAAATCCAAGAAGCACAAAGAATCCCAAGCAAGATAAACCCCAAAAGACCCACACCAAAACACATCATAATTAAACTGGCAAACATAAAACACAAAGAAAAAATCTTAAAGGCTACAAGAGATAGACAGAAGGTCACCAAGGGATCTCCCATTAGACTATCAACTGATTTCTCAGCAGAAATATGTCAGGCTAGAAGGGAATGGAATGAAATATACAAAGGGATGCAAAACAAGGGACTGAATCCAAGAGTACTCTATCCAGCAAGACTACCATTCAAAACTGAAGGTGAATTCAGGAGCTTCGCGCACACAAAAAGCCCAAGGGAGTTTATTACCACCAAGCCAGCAATGCAAGAAATGCTAAAGGGGCTGTTATAAAAGACCCATATATATTCTCTCTACAAGAGACTCACCTCAGAAAAAGGACTCACATAGACTGAAAGTAAAGGGATGGAAAAAAATTCTTCAGGTAAATGGAAATGAAAACAAAACTGAGGTAGCATATACTTATATCTGACAAAATAGACCTCAAAGTAAAGGCCATAACAATAGATAAGGAAGGCCCACTTCACAATACTAAAAGACTCAATACAACAAGAGGACATAACTCTGGTAAACATATATGCACCCAATACAGGAGCATCCAAACACATAAAAACACTTCTGGAAGATATCAAGGGAGAGATCAACAACACAATCATAGTAGGGGACTTTAATATCCCTTTGATGCCACTGGATAAATCCTCAAGACAAAAAATTACCAAAGAAACAGTAATTCTAAATGACTCAGTTGATCAGATGGAACTAATTGACATCTTCAGAACATTTCACCCAAAGCTACAGAATATACATTCTTTTCAAGTGCACATGAGACATTTTCAAAGATAGACCACATGTTAGGACATAGGCTAAGTTTCTACAAATTCAAGAAGATTGAAATCATATCAAGCATCTTCTCAGTTCACAGTGGCATGAAATTAGGAATCAACTACAATAAAAACTATCATAAACAATCAAACATATGGAGGCTAAATAGCATGCTATTAAACAATGAATTGGTTACCAAATAAATCAAAGAAGAAATAAAAAGCATTCTGGAAACAAATGACAATGAAAGAACAACAACCAAAAATCTATGGGACACAATGAAAGCAATCCTGAGAGGGAGGTTCATTGCACTACAGGCCTACCTCCAAAAACAAGAAAAACTAGTAATAAGTTATCTAACCCTACAACTTAAAGAAGTAGAAAGAGAGCTACAAGAAAGCCCAGAGTAAGTAGAAGGAAGGAAATAATAAAGCTCAGAGCAGAAATAAATGACATAGAGACCAAAAAAAAACACCCAACCAACCAAACAAAAAAGATCAATAAAACCAAGAGCTGGTTCTTTGAAAGGATAAACAAGATTGATGAACCTCTTGTCAGACTCACCAAAAAACAAAGAGAGAGGACCCAACTAAAGAAAATCAGAAACAAAAGAGGTAGAGTAACAACTGACCCCACAGAGATAAAAATGATCGTAAAAAATACTACGAACAACTCTATTCCAATAAACTGGACAACCTTGACCAATTGGACATATTCCTAGAAAAATACAATCTTCCAAAACTCAACCAGCAAGAATCAGAAAATCTGAATAGACTGATAACTACTGATGACATTGAAGCAGTAAAAGTGTTCTTTTCATTATCCATTAATAAAAAGGATTAAATACTGTTTGACTATTACGTGGGAAGCACATAGAAGTATGTATTCATAATGTTGTTGCAAAGCCATGTTATAATCTACCTAATAAAATGGTGCTAGAGGTGAGAGATTAATATAAAAATGCATAGGAAGTAGATTATATATAAACATAAAACTAAGCCACAACCTGTCCAGGAAACCAACCTACTGTCTGTAGTAACCAACCCAAGAAAGTAAACAATAATCTTAGAGTAATTGGCCAAACCAATCAAGATTTGGTTAATATTCGTCAGTTTTTTTAGTTTTTGTCCACACTTTCAATTTAGGAATAACAATAGAAAGCCAAATATCCTTTCCTAGTCAATCACATAGGACACACCAGTTAGCCTGCTTACAGCTTCCTCAATTCAACAAAGTCCAATCAGGGCATACCTGAAGCATTCTCTTTCTCCCCTATAAATATTTACCACTCTCTGCCTGTATTTGTGTCTCTGCCAAACACAGTGATGATGTATGATACCCTTGCTATAAAAGCTCTGAATAAATATCCTTTGCTTGTTCTAAAAAAAAATACCACATATGAGTAGTCAGAATTTGAGATATAAAGGTTTATCTTTTGATGTAATCATGTCAAAGCGATCAACCTTTTAATCTAGTGAAGTTCACTAATATCTAAAATCATAAAAAACTCTCCAGGTAGTTATGCTAAGTGAAATAAGCCAGTCAGAGAAAGACAAATATCACATGATCTCACTTATATGTGGAATATAATGAACAAAATAAACCTACAAACAAAATAAATGCAGAGACATAGAAGCATGGAACAGACTAACGAATCTCAGAGAGGAGGTGGGAAGGGGGTGGGAAGAGATTAATCAAAGAATTTATATACATATATGCATAACCCATGGACACAGACAATAGTTTGTGGAGGCCTGGGGAGGAGATGGAAGTAGGGGGAGGGAGTCAATGGGGGGAAAGGAGGAACGTCTGAAACACTTCAACAATAAAGATAAGTTTTAAAAAATCATTAAAACTATATAAAATTATAAGGTTGTCATTAAATCTGTTTAAGAAATTAGACCTTAATGAATTCCATAGAGAACTTCAACTTGATAATGGGAACTAAGAAGTCATAATTCTATTGAGACAGGAAAAGTGCCATGAAAAAAATTGAAAAGCACCAACAGTACAGGAAAATGATGGTCTAATTGAGGAAGCAAAGTGCCATCTTACCCTCTCTGCAGGAAACCCAGAGTGGCGAATCCCCTGCTCAGTGGACAAGACACAATCAAATTACATTCAGCACATTATGAATTAAGCATTTGAGAACAGAGTGACTTTTACCATAGCAACAAAGCCGCAAAAGGCCCAGAATTTTATTGGCCAGATTCTTGTATTGTTCTTTCAGGGCAGCATGAATCCTCACCCTGCATGATTAAAAATACCAGAAGCAAGCATGATATTCAGATATTCAAGTTAAGATGATAATTATATAGAGAGAACAGAAAATATAGTTATATGTATAAATAGCCAGATGTGAAAGTATATAATTTAGAAACTAACTATAACTGAAGTTTTTTAAGGATCTGATGCAATACCTCAGCATTGTCTAATAAAACAATCTATCCATCATCCAGTATGCAAATCTTGGCTCCTGAAGGACTTGGTTCTGTTAGGGAGTCATGAAAGGGTTGAAATTTTTCTCTTTAGCCAAGGTTTTAATGCTGGGGTCAGGAGTGTGGGATAATCTTTCTCAAGTGGCCAAGATTCCTGAGAGAGAGGTGTGAGATTTCCCCTAGCGCAGAAGTACTGAAGATACAGCACATGTAAAAGCAAAGGAGCAGCAGGTCACATGCAGCTTGTGGGGACTCTTTCATCATCCAGGAGACTGTTGGCCCAGACACCTCCTGAACCATGAGCTGGCTCTCACTGCCCTCTCAAATGTAATCTTAAATAAACAAAAAACTTCTCTCATAAAAATTTAGTCATGATTGAAGTGCAATGAAAAGGAAGTTAGAATTCTGGTTGCAAAGCATTGAAGTTGAAAGCAGGAACTATTTTATACTCACCTGTAATATCCCATGAATTAATCTGAGGCCTTACAAGAAAAAGAAAAATTTACAGGACCATTGGAGTAAAAGGCTATATTCATGAGATTAAAGAAGCAAATCAGGGAACTTAAGACTCTACGACTCATTTAGTTATTGATTAAAGAGAGAGTTTATTCACAGAGTTTTTCAAATACAAACAAAATAGCATGTTTTGCTTTTTTTTTCACAAAGTGAATATTGAAATAAATGTGGTACAGCACAGTATAATAACAGACAAAAGAAATAAGATCTAATGCCTGAAAAAAGGATAGAAATATTCCCCTTTACTTCATAAGTATATCATAGAAGAAGCTACTCAGAGAAATGTAGCATGTTTTGAATAATATTGAAACACAAAGGCTTAACTGTAAAGGTCTGCATAAACACTGACAACAGATTGAGGGCATAAGGAGTTTATGCAGACTATACAAAATACTGATAGAGTGGCTTACTGGTACATTTATTAGGTTTAATGTATGCTTTATAAAGTGACAATACAGTATTTTAAATGCATATTAAAAACAGAGGAGTAATGCATACCTAAACCTCTGTACAGTATTTGTGACAATTTTATATGTTTGTGCATGGGCATGTGTGTGAATGTGTATGTCTCTATGTGCTTGTGTGCTTTCAGAAGCACCATGACCTACAGGGAACATCTGCAGGTTACCCGACTTCTCAACATAATACTGTTTCTACTAGCCCTTTTGATGATCTGAGTCCTTATCTTTAAAAAAATCTAAAACCCTTGTGTGCATATATAGATTTGTTTTGCCTGCATATATGTTCTACATTAATAATACTCTATGGAATAGAAACAACTAATACCCCCTCAATATTTTTAGCCTTTGGTCCATTTTTCCCCCTATCATTCTCAGCGCTCATTTCTTTTGTAAATCTTGTACAACCTTTCCACAATACATAATGTTTCTGATTCCATTGGATTTTATTTCATTAGCATTGTACTAATTAGAACCACTATTACACCTTTTGAAAGTAGCTGGATTTTTTAGTACCTCCAAGCCCCTTCAGCCCATCTTCTCCTCTCTTTATTCTTGGTGGCTCCATCTTAGTATGGGTACTGCTTCTGCTTCTTGCCAGAGAAGCAAGCCAGCCATGTGCACAGAAGTATGGCAGCAGCAGCACCTGCTCCTGTGCAGTAGTAGGCCCAGCCGATTTCACACTTACCTAGAGACACAAGAAGGGGAGAGAAAAGAGGCACAGATCAGGATGATTTTGTAGGAGGTTCTGTATGTGTGTTCCTAATGTACAGAAGTGACATTGAAATACCCACTATAAATATGGTATACTCAAGCAAATGGAATGAAAATGCATGCTGAAAATTATCTCAAGACTGAAGAACGCAAGAATGGTTTCTTTGTATTTCAGGAAGATCTTAGGCCTATGCCTCCTGCCTCCAATGGCCACAGTCCTAATGAAGAAAAGGAAGAATGGCAATAATTAGGATAGAAAAGATGAAGCTATTAAACTAATTTAAATCAACCAAACTCATATGCATAATGAGGTACCTTAGGAAAAATTCAAAATAGATGAAATCCTTCTGAAAAGGACCACTCTATGGAGGAGACCCATTTGAAGGATAATGTTAAGTGAATACTGCTATTTACATGTAATTGTTAAATTATGCATACAGTCTGAACTGGAGAAGAAAAATTCTCAGGTTCTTCTGAGGTCAACACTCACCTTTAAATTAAAGCACCATGTAAATGAGAACATAATAACAAAGTCCAATTGATCTCTAAGACTTGGCTTAGTCCTTATACCAATAATAGCATCCACAATACTAAAAATACAAGTAGTAAAAGAAAACAGGAGCAATTATATTAATTTCAGAGAAAGCAGACTTTCAAGTAAGGTGTTATCAGGGATAACGAAAAGTATTAACAATGATACAGGAGTCAATTCTCTCAAAAGACATAATAATCCATAAATGTGTATGCACCTAACAATAGAGCATCAAACTATGTGAGGCAAAAACTGACAGATTTCAAGGAGAAATGGATAAATTCATTATCATAGCTGGAGACTTCAATACCCCTCTGTTAAAAAGGGATATAGGTCCAACAGGTAGAAAAAGCCTATAAGGATATAGTTGAACTCAACAACACCACTAATCAATTAAATATAATTTACATTGCCAGCCTACATCTAAGAACAACAAAATACACATTCTTGTCAACGAAGATGAAATATTCACCAAGATTTTGGGCCATAAAAAAACTTAACACATTTAAAAGAATAGAAATCATACACTCTCTGCTTTTAGATCACAATGGGATTAAATTAGAAATAGATAACATAAAAATGACTAGAAAATTCCCAAAATTTGTGGAGATTAAACAACACACTTTTAAATAACACATGTGCCAAAAAAGAAATCTCAAGAGAAATTTAGAATATTTTGAACTAAGTGAAAATAACACAACTTGTCAAAATTTGTGGTTTCAGTAAAAACAGCACTGAGAGGAAAATCAAATGCAAATATTAGAAAAAAAAGAAAGGTCTAATATTAATTATCTGTTTCCACTTTAGAAACATAGGTTTCTAAATAGGAATTAGAGTAGAAATCAATGACATTCTATAAGGCCAGCATTACCCTAACACCAAAACCAGACACAGATATTACAAGAAAAGAAAATTATAGTTAAACATCTCTCATGAACATAGATCCAAAAATCCTCAACAAAATATTAGCAAATTAAATCTAACAACATATAAAAAAGAATTATACACAGAGTAGGGTGGGGGTAAGGGGGAGAGATCAACCAAAGGACTTCTATGCATGCATATAAGCATAACCAGACACCAGGTGGGTGAGGGCATTAGCGGGGTGTGGGGGGGGGCATTGGGGGGTAAGGACACATATGTAATACCTTAATCAATAAAGAAAAAAAAAGAATTATACACCATGACCAAGTGATATTTATCCCAGGTATAAAGGCTGGTTCAACAATTTAAAATTAATACAATCCATCACATCAACAGACTAAAAAAAAAAAAAAAAATCACAGGATCATGTCAATAGATGCAGAAAAGTATTTGACAAATCACTCATTCACTAATGACAAAAATTGCCAGTAAAATAGAGGGGAATTTTCTCAACTTGTTTAAAAATTCTTTAAAAAATCCTATTGCTAATATTATAGTTAATGTGAGAAACTCAAAACTTTCTCACTAAGATCAGGTGCAAAGCAAGGATGTATCCTCTCACCTTTCCTTTTCAATATGACCTAGAATCCTGGTTAATGCACTAAGGCAGGAAAAGAAAACAAAAGCTATACAATTTAGGGAAAAAAATAAACATGTCTCTGTAGATAATATAATTGTCTGTGTAGAAAATGTGAAAGAATCCACAAAATACTCTGGAACTAATAAACAATTATAGCAAGGTTGTAGGATACAAGGGTCATATATAAAAGTCAATTATTCCTTATATACCAGCAATGAACAAGTAGAATTTGAAATTGGAAACAAAATACCTTTATTTTTATTTTTACTTTTTTTATTGATTAAGGTATTACATATGTGTCCTTAGCCTTCTATTGCCCCCCACCCCCCCATTCATGCCCTCACCCCCCTGTTGTCTGTGTCCATTGGTTAGGCTTATATGCATGCATACAAGTCCTTTGGTTGATCTCTCCCCATTACCCCCACCCTCTCTTACCTTTCCTCTGAGGTTTGATGGTCTGATTGATGCTTCTCTGTCTCTGGATCTGTTTTTGTTTATCAGTTTATGTTGTTCATTATATTCCATAAATGAGTGAGATCATGTGATATTTATCTTTCTCTGACTGGCTTAGCATAATGCTCTCCAGTTCCATCCATGCTGTTGCAAATGGTAAAAATTCCATTATGTAGATGTACCACAGTTTTTTAATCCACTCATCTGCTGAATGGGCACTTAGGCTGTTTCCAAATCTTAGCTATGGTGAATTGTGCCGCTATGAACATAAGGGTGCATATATCCTTTCTGATTGATGTTTCTAGTTTCTTGGGATATATTCCTAGAAGAGGGATCACTGGGTCAAATGGGAGTTCCATTTTTAGTTTTTTGAGGAAACTCCATACTGTCTTTCATAGTGGCTGCATCAGTCTGCATTCCCACCAGCAGTACACGAGGGTTCCTTTTTCTCTGCATCCTCGCCAGTACTTGTCCTTTGTTGATTTGTTGATGATAGCTATTCTGACAGGTGTGAGTTGGCACCTTATTGTCATTTTGATTTGCATCTCTCGGATGATTAGTGACTTTGAGCATGTTTTCATATGTCTCTTGGCCTTCCTATGTCTTTCAAAAAGTATCTATTTAGGTTCATTGCCCATTTTTTGATTGGGTTGTTTTCCTCCTTTTGTTAAGTTGTATGAGTTCCCTGTAAATGTTGGAGATTAAACCCTTATCGGTGATAACATTGGCACATATGTTCTCCCACGCAGTGGGCTTTCTTGTTTTGATGATGGTTTCTTTTGCTGTGCAAAACCTTTTTATTTTGATGTAGTCCCATTTGTTTATTTTCTCTTTAGTTTCCAATGCCCTAGGAGCGGTATCGGTGAAGAAATTGTTTTGGCATATGTCTGAGATTTTGCTGCCTTTGGATTCCTCTAGTATTTTTATGGGAAACTTATGTTTAAGTCTTTATCCATTTTGAGTTTATTTTTGTGTATGGTGTAAGTGGGTGGTCTAGTTTCATTTTTTTTTTTTGCATGTATCTAATTTTCCCAACACCATGTATTTATTTATTTATTAATGTACATGGTTGTACATGTCTTTTTATTTAGGGTTTGGGCTTTTTGGATAAATACCCAGAAGTGGAATTGCTGGGACTTTGTCTCTTGTTATAGCCTTTGTTTCAAAGTCCTTTTTGTCCAGCATGAGTATTGCTACCAGCTTTTTTGTTTTTACTTTCATACCTTTTCCCATCCCTGTACTTTTAGTCTGTGTGTGTCTTTTGATCCGAAGTGAGTCTCTGATAGACAGAATATGTAAGGAGATTGTTTTATTATCCATTCAGCTACAGCTTGTCTTCTGATGGGAGCACTTACTCCGTTTGCATTTAATTAAAAACCACTGGATCCTCGGACCCGGTCCACCCTGCACATTGGGGAGCTGCCTGGCCCCACCCTCCTCACAGAAGTCCCGGGCTTGTCACTTCTCCCTGATTAAGCAGGACAAGTATGGATTCGAGGAAAGCATTAGGCATCCCCAAGGAGACGCACCACTGGGGATCTGGGCTATTGGAGACCAAAGGGAGGCTGTCCTGGTCAGGATGCAGCAGAGGGCCCGGTGTAGACTGGGATGGGGTCGGGGGGCAACAGCCTTGACCTGGACCCTCCATGCCTAACCCTGCTAACCATACGCCTCCTCTGAGACCCAGTGTGGATGGGGGTGGGAGGCAGGGGCTCCCCTTGCCCTGCCCACCCTAGGAAAGTGGCCTCGGAGGGCAGGGACTCACCCTTGCCCCGGCCTTCAGGGGGGACACTTCTCTGCGATGGGCCGTCTGTGTGTTCTTGGACTTGGAGCAGTGCCCCTGTCTTCTACACCTCGGAGGCCAGTAGCAATCCCCCAGTGAGACAACTAAAATGTCTCCAGACCTTCCCAGCGTCCCGGGGCAGGGAGGGCTGAAACCCCCAGAGCGAGAGCCGATGGGCAAGGCAGGGGCCCAGACCTGCAGTGAGGATGAGCTGAGCTGAGCAAAGCCACGGCACAGCTTATCTTGCATTCTCTCCAACTGGGTTTGTGGGAACAGGTGTCAAGCACTGGGATTCAGTGGGTCTACAGCACAGGCAGCAAACGGCAATGAGGGGGAGGGGGGGTGTTACAGTGCAAGCCAGGAGGGCTCGGAAGTGCGCTGTGTCCCAAGGCCAGTCCACCTTCCCCGGGCCCAGGGGAGGGGCTGCCAGGCTGTGCCTGAGGGTTGTCGGGGACCAGCGGAGAGATGAGGAATCGGCACGGAGCCTGGAGAGCATGCTCGTGGCATCGGGAGCCCCAGGCCCAGGTCCACACGTGCTGGGAGAAGGCTGAGGTGGCCTCCCCTGCCGCCACCTCTGAGGACACCAGCTTCTCTTCGCGGCTGCCCCATCACCTCCCGGGCCCCCAGGGCCTGGGACAGAGGGGGGCACCACATCCAGTGCTTTGCTCCAAATGCCAGTTAGTGGCCCTTCTGTCACTCTCTCAGGATGACACGTGTCTTCTATTGCTTCCATGTGAAAAGTCTGGTGGGCCCTTGTCGCCCTCACGTAATAAGCCACACGAGGGCTTTTTGCCACAAGGACGCACCAAGGATTTCTTGTGACAAGTGTGGGACTCGGCTTCACCACGGAGCCCGGTCCTCACTTCTGCTCCGAGTCTGGGTCTGGGGCCCATCCGTGCCCCCGGGACCTCAGGCCCCATCTTCGGGGGTGTGCACACCTGGGTTACCTGGCAGCCTCCTTCGCAGAACGTCCTGGAAACATCAAACTGCAAGATTCATTCCAGGCCACAACGTGGACGCTGCCCGGGGAGGGCCAGGACACTGCCCCCGTCCCATCACCTGGGGGGCCCGTGGGCTCCGAGGAGCGGGTGTTTGAGTTGGGGTCTCCATCACCCCCTGCAGGTTCTCAGGGGCAGCCGGGCGAGAGGCCGTGGCAACAGTGCAGGGAGCTGCCCAGACCACACTTTGAGGGAATTGCTGTGTGTTCTGAAGGCTGCCAACGGCTGGAGAGCCCTCTTCATGCCGCCGCGCCCCCCTCTCAGGCCTGGCGGTCACACGTCCGTGTCCTCAATCCCTCCGGAGCCGAGCCGCGGGGCCCAGGCACGTGGGCGCCTGCAGCAACCTTCTTCGCGTGGATTTGGTTGTGCTTTTACAGGAGGGAAGCCTAGCTTTTCACCCAAACACCCGAGGTTGTTTCTCCCCAGTGAGGGTCCCAGAGGAAAGTGAATCCCGGGGTCTCCGTGTTGACCGTTCCCTGCACGCGGGACGCGCACGTGTACACAGACATCCACGCCCCGCCTCCGCACCTCACCCAGCAGGGCCGCCAGGGAGAGCAGAGGCCTTCCCTCTCCTGTCACTCTCAGACTCCTTGCCCCACAGCGCGCACTGGGGACACGGAGAAGGGCTGGAGGCGGGAAGGAGCGGTCCCGGGGTCCCTTTCTGCTGTTTGGCAGGGAAGCTGGGGCGCCCGCTCACGTGGGGTTAAGCGCGGTCTTTCCAGGGGATGGGACCCCAGGCCAGAGAGGCTTCGTGCCCATGAAGCTTCTTGTTAAGGGCGCAGGCTGAGCTCCCCTTTGCCACCAGCCTGCAGGTGGCAAGCAGCCTTCTGACGTCCCTCTGGGTGGCATCTCTCGGAAGCCTTGTCCACATCCTGGGTGGTGAGTTCTTGTCAAACGTGGTCGGTGAACCCCGGCTCTGGCCTCGCAGCCTGGGCACCTGTGTAGCCCCAGCCAGGACACTGGCTCCTGCACCACCAGCCTGCAGCCGCCACCACGACCACGGTCAGCAGCAACGCGATGGCGGCCACAAAGGTCCTGGATCTCCCCGCCTCGGCGTCGCCTGGGATCTCTGTGTTGCTGCCTGTGGTTCCCAGGTTTGGTTCGCTCCCTTTCCGGCTGCTGACAGTCAGGTTCTGGTGCAGCAGCACATTCTCAGTGCAGCAGCCAACGTTCAGGTGGGGGTTGTGCCGGATCCTCAGGACGCTGACTACGTGGTACAAGCCCTGCGCGATCAGGAAGACACCTTGCTGTTCTGCAGGGCCTCGTCCAGCAGGCTCCTAACACCATTTATTGAAGAGACTTTCTTGACTTCATTGTATGTTCTTGCCTCCTTTGTCAAATATTAATTGAGCATAGTGGTTTGGGTCAATTGCTGGGTTCTCTATTCTATTCCATTGATCTATATGTCTGTTCTTGTGCCAGTACCAGGCTGTTTTGAGAACAGGAAACACAATACCTTTATATTCGTACCCAAAAAGTAAAATAATTAGATGTAAACCTAACAAAATATATAAAAAATCAAAGAACTAAATAAATGGTGAGGTATTTCATGTTCATAGAAAGGAAGAACCAATATTGTCAACATGTTAGTTCCTCCTAATTTGACCTATAGATTCGATGCAATCTCAATCAAAATCCCAGCAAGTTTTTTGTGGATATTGACAAAATGTTTCTAAAGTTTATGAGAGGCAAAAGACCCAGAAAGCCAACACAATATTAAGTAAGAAAAACAAAGTTAGTCAACTGACCCTACCTGGCTTCAAGACTTACCTACAGTAATTGGTGAAGAATAGACAACTTGCTCAATGGAATAGATGAGCGAACCAAGATATGGAACCCCATAAATATAGTCAACTGATCTTTGACAAAAGAGCAAAGGAAATACAATGGAGTAAAGATAGTCTCTTCATCAAATGATGCTGGAAAAACCTGACATCCATGTGCAATAAATAAATAAATAAATAAATAAAATTTAAAAAAGAAAGAAAAAAAGAAACAAAACTAGACACAGACCTTACATTCTTTACAAAATTAACTCAAAATAAATCATAGATCTAAATGTAACACACAAAACTCCTAGAAAATAACCTAAGTGAAAACCTAGATGACCTTGAGTATGGTGATGACTCTAAATAGAACACCAAAGGTAAAAAGGCATTAAGGAACTAATTGATAAGCTGGACTTCATTAAACTTTAAAAACTGAAAGACAGTATCAAGAGAATGAGAATACAAGCTACAGACTGGGAGAAAATATTTGCAAAAGACACAGCTAATAAAGGACTGTTATTCAAAATAGACAAAAAAAACTTTTAAAATTCAACATTCAAATAAACAAACAAGCTCATTAAAAATGAGCTAAACGTCTTAACAAATACTTTACCAAAGAAGACATACAAATGACAAATAAGCATATGAAATTATGCTCCACATCAGATACCATCAGGGAAATTCAATGAGATACCACTACCCAACTATTAGAATGGCCAAAATATGGAACACTGACACCACCAAATGCTGACAAAGATGTGGAACATCTCATACATTGGTGGTAAGAATGTAAAATATTACAGTCACAGTGGAAACAGTTTGCGGGTTTCTTAAAGAACTAAACATATTCTCACCATTCAATCCAGCAATCACACTCCTTGGTATTTACCCAAAGGAGCTGAAAACTTATGTCCACACAAAAATCTGCAGATAGATTTTAATATCAGCTTTATCCATAATTTTCAAAACTTTGAAGCAACCAAGATGCCCTCAGAGCTAGGACTCAAACCTGTACAACTTGTAAGAATTAAAAGTCACTGACTCAAAATATCCTGAGATAATTAAATGGGTTTCTGTATTCATTAATTATTTTTATTGTTATAGCATCCACGTTATTCTTTTTGAGTGCACAGTATGGAAGGCTTCTATACCTCTCATGGAACATTGTCTTTTCTTCACCAATTTTAATCAGTCTTTTAGTCTTATGATCTGGTCAGAAAATACTCCAACAACAACTGGTTTCCTCTCTTTTCTTTTGTTCTTGTTTGCAAATTACATTAGACATAAACACATGCACCAACATACTTGAGTTTCATATTCATTGAACATACAATAAACCATAGATTGAAAGCCATGTCTCTTTTTTACAAGTCAGGTAGTTTTATCTTGTTCATTAATAACTTTTCTATTAAAATATTCAAAGACAGGTATAGCATGCAATTTGATTTCCTATCTTTATTGATGTTTACTAGAGGGGTAGGTAGCATGTGACCTATTTATAGATTAGAAGGCTAGGTGAGGCAAAGTAAAGTGAGTCATCGGCTTGTCATCGTAAGTAAAGAGTGGCAAAATTTGATTAAGGGCTTCCACATCTCAAAAGTAACTAGGACATTACCTATGTACACAGACAATAAGCTGTCATTCAATTCTCAACCTACATGCCATCCTTGATTTCTCCTTTCCCATATCCAATGATAATAATAGTTTTAAAATAGCAATTTATTGGTTGATTTACTTACTGATTGTGTACAAGCTTATGTGTAGGTGCTGACTACCCAAAGCAGAATTTGCCTCAGCAGATCTCCCTTTGGTATGCCACTTGTGAATCTAATTGAATCCTGCTCTGATGTCTGAAGTTGGCCACAGGGTGTGTTGTTTCTGGGCCTCTTGGGTGGTACTCTTGTGAGGGCTAATGTAAGACACTGTCTGTGATTGCTCCTCAGCAACCTCTTTAGAGCTACAAACAACCCACAGTTTGCGGCTGCCTCTGCTGGGTCTGGGTGCTTGTGGGGAGGACCAGAACTGGGCCTAGGGGCAGGTCAGCAAAATCCCAAGTAACCCCTAGATCTGCCTCTGCCTGACTCCGCCCACTGGCTATCACTGAAAGAGCCCGGGCTGCATTCCTTAGTATGATGTCAGCTCCATGGAGTGGAGCATGGAGGGATTCCAGATGGTGGGGCTATTGCTTTCCCCCATAGTAGGGAATGCTCTACCCAAGAAATATGGCATCTGCAGTATGGGAGAATCATTTAGCACAGTGATCTTGGTGGCTGTCCCTTCAGCTCTCTCCCCAGAGACACAAAATCCCAGACTCTCCTCATACAACTCTAGTCTGCTCCACCCTCCCTCTGCTGGAGCCCAGGCTGAGTGGCTGAGAATGAAATTTTGTGTGTTGGCCCTTTAACAGGATGCTGGTGTCTGTAGTAGACTCCTGTATCCCTCTGCCAGATAGAAATCCTGCTGCTTTCACAGTCAGATGTTATGTGGCTCCTCTTCTAGGCTCTGGTGCTCTAGGCTGGGGAGCCCAGTTTGGGGCTTAGTCCCCATGCTTCTCAAAGGGAACCCCCTGCAGGTCAGACATCCCTCCAAAACCTCAGCTGCCACCCATGGGAGCAGGGCCAGCCCTTTTCACATTTCTGCACTTCTTACCAGTCTCAATGTGGCTTTTTCTGTAAACCCTTGGTTATAAGACTTCTCTTCAGCTAGTGTTCAATTGCTTATGGTTGTTCTATAATTTAGCTGTAGTTCCAGTTTGGTCCTAGAAGGAGATGAATTTAACTTCCACCTTCTCCGCCACCATCTTGGATCTTCCCAAGACTATGAATTTTTTTTTTTTAAAAAAATATTTCTTTATTGAATCAGAGAGGAAGGGAGAAGGAGAGAGAGAGAGAAACATCAATGATGAGAGAGAATCATTGATCGGCTGCCTCCTGCACAACCCCTACCTGGGGATCAAGCCCGCAACCCATGCACGTGCCCTTGGCCGGAATCAAACCTGGGACCCCTCAGTCCGCAGGCTGATGCTCTATCTACTGAGCCAAGCCAGCTAGGGCAAGACTATGAATTTTTAAATTACAGATTGAATACTATACCTTGAATTTCTTCACAGGAAAAATAGAGTTTTTTTCTTTCTGAGCATGAGTCATTGTTAAAACCTGGCTGCTCAAGAATAAGAAAGTAGCATTGCATTTTACAGTAACATGAGAAAAAAGTCTTTTTGAGTATATGAGGATATTAGAAAAACACAGACTTTAAGTTCATATGTCTTAAACAGCATAGTAGTACATGAATAGTTTGGAACTAATTTAAACCAGGAGTTATGGTGCCATTCTTCCATTGCTTCTGTCTTTCCAGCCATGGCAATAAATGCTTGTTATTATAATACAAATAGGATGCCTTTTACCAGAGGTCAAGTTTTGTCTGTAATCTTTTCAGTTAATTAGAGAAGTAAATCTGTTAAAACTTTCTCTTTTGCTCCCTATAATGCTCCATCAAACAAGACTCTGAGTTGCTTGACTGAAAAATTGCTGCTTTCAACAATGGGGAATATTATTCTTGACAGATTAAATATATCAATATTTTATATGTCAATAAAAGGACAGAAAGCAACAAATCACATCACATGCCAAGTCAATGGGGAAAAAAATGTCATGGTGGCATCCCAGGGCAGTCCCAGAAAAAGGATGGGTAGGAGAGGTGTGGCTGATTTTTTAGGGTAGCTCAAGTTGGTTTTTAGTGGAGCTTTTATTAGTAATAGAGACAGAGAAAAGGGTACAAAGAACACTATCTTATACAAATAACAATGGAATTTCAGTGATCATCTTTTGGGGACATTGTAGTTGAACATCTGCCTTTTCATTGATTTGTTTAGTGTTTCAGAGTCTACTATGTATCACTGTATCTGCAGGCTTCATTTTTATGCTAGTGTAATGCCTTCATCACAGCAGAAAGTAAATAGACATTTGTGACACTATACTTGTGCTTAGAAAAAAGATCTGAAATTAGTAATCATACAATAGCTGTCATGTATAGAATGTGTGCTAGGTGCTATAAAGTTTAGAAGTGGCATCTAATTTAATTATTTTTGCCTATGATGCTTTCAGGAATTTAGAGAAGCAAATCTGTTTGTACTTTCCCAATATTATTCCTATTTTGAAGATGAAGAAATTAATATACACGCAGAATAAGTAACTTTCCCAGTATCACAAATAAATGGTGAAGCTTGAACTTAAACTTGGCTCAAACTGATTCCAGAACTTTTTCTTGTGCTCAGATTATGTATTAAAAATATCTATATCAAATGTATCTTTCCTATGTTATATAGTAATTTTTTAAAAATATGCTTATTGGTTTTAGAGAGAGAGGAAGGCAGAAGGAGAGAGAGACAGAAACATCAATTGGCTGCCTCTTGTATACCCCCTACTGGGGATCGAGCCCACAACCCAGGCATGTGCCCTGACCAGGAATCAAGCTAGTCACCTCTTGGTGCATGGGACAACACTCAATCCACTAAGCCACACCATCAGATCAAGAACTTTTTTTTACCACTTTGAATTTATCAGTCTTCTTAGAAGATTCCAGGGACCTGTGTCCACCTTGCATGGTTCTGGTTATTAAAAGGGTACATCTTGCAGACTTGGCGCTCCCAATTCTTGAGCCAATGGAACCAAACTGTCACTGTCTTGGCAAACCCATCCCTTCTAGTGCTGTAGAAGACCGAAGAAACCCAAGTGACACCTAGAGAAATGGAATTACACAGCTTTATTATGCTGTCAGTCTCAGCGGAGTCACCTCCAAAATCTGAGCAAACCAATATGGTGGAAGCCCCTCTTTTATCCCCTTTTGGTGTTTTTGTCCCCCAAATATGAATTATACTTCCAGACCTTTTGTGGGCTTTGCAAAAAGCCCCGTGGGTTGGGATGGGGGTCTTGAGATCATATCTAAGGGCCTGGCCTGGCGCCAGCACTGATAACCCCCTCTGGGGGCTGTGTCATGGCTTATGGCCTCTGTGAAATGTGAGCATTTAGCTAACAGGTCTTGCAAGACCAGTTTGAGGAGAAAGGGGCAATGCTTAATTATAGGTTATCAAGAATGTACGTTAGGTTACTGGCACAAATTCAGATTGCTAGTGCCCCCCGCCCCCCCCCCCCCCCCCCCCCGCCCCGCAAATGTCTTATTTTCCCCATCATTAGAGGATGTAGGAATTGGGGCCCAATAAACTTGCTTGATGAATTCAGATAACTGATTTTTTCTGGGTAAGAAACCAGCCATGGACACATGCCCCTCACCCCCACCCCCAAACTGGGTGTTTTTGACCATCCCTGACACAGTTTGAGCACAACTGATTTAGGACTCCAGGTCGTGGGCACACCCAGCTCCTGTGTTGGACTGCTGTCTGCCTGTAAACCCTCAGTGTTTTGACAGGAGACACCATACCATCCTCACTCCTACCGAGAGACCTTGCCACAGCACCGCAACACAACCTTAACAGCACAGTGTTGCTCTGGTAAGCACAGCACGAAACACAGCAACTCAGACTGTCCTGCCCTCTGACTAAAGCTGTCGAACACAAACCTCCATGGCTCTGGGCCTTCCTGTGCTTTCCGTTTGTGCCTGAGCCCCACAGTCCCCAGCTTAGTTCTTTCCTTACCAGGCGCTGCTGAGTGCCCAGCCTTGTGGCCATAAGTGCCTGAGTCCAGACATAATAAGTTGGCTGTCTTCATTTATCAAGGCAGAATATCTTTCATCTTTGATATTTAATTTTTTAAAACATGTTAAGATATAAATGCAAAGTTTGTATAGAGAAGAAGCAGGCATATTAGATTTCACCTTTTTTTTTTGCTGTATAAATAATGAAGGCAGGAAGGTGAAAAGATCAATGGAGAAAAAGACTTTTGTACTTTAAATGCCATGAACAAAAGTTCAATAGGTGTCTCTCTCCTTTTGAATAAATTCCTTCCTGCCTCTTCATATTCAGAGCATCTTGTTTGCATATGCATTAAAACCAAGGACAAAAATAATCTGTCATGGGACTGATTCTATTTTGTTCTTTTGTGACGTTACTGAACAAAGGTATCTCTAGTAAAAAAGAAACAGGTTTTAAAACTTTGACCTAAAACATACAAAAGCTTTAATTCAAACTTTTAATGGAACAGGTTAAAATGATCCCTCATGGGTCTGAAAAGAGATGACAAGAACACCAAAGTTGGTTGGTGGCCAAAAAATGCAGAAGTAAAATGTCTGAGGAAAGAAAGCTTGTGAGGTGTGGCTCTTTCTCAAGCTCCCCTGAGTGTTCCTGTTGTTTATTACTGGAAGTAGAAACTCACATTGCTTCTCTGAGTCATTCTGTAGACAATTTCAAGATGTACTCTATGTACCCACTAGGATGTGTTCTAGGGTGTGCTGTCCACAACCAGAACTCAGTAGTGGGTCCCCATTAGTACCTCCCAGGGGTAGACAGAGCAGACTTACGAGAGTAATGGTAGTGAAAGGGCGAGGGCTATGCCCTCCATCCTACCCTGGATCCTCCATGTTGGGGCAGAGGCCATGTGCTCAGAAGAGTGCCTTCTTCCCGGAAGCCCAGGCCCCTGCTGGCCACGCCCGGGATTTCTAATGACAAGCAAGGGATGTTCGCGCCATAGAGATGACCGCATCCTGTGCAACAAGACCCGACTTGGCGCCTGGCCAATCCGAAGGGCCCACAGCTAGCCCCCTCCCCTCACTATTAAAGCCCTGATTTTCTCATGGATATCACTCGGTTTTCCGGTCGCTGCGTCGACTGGAGGCCCGGGTCGGGTTAGCTAACTCAATAAAGGACCTTCTGCTTTTGCATCGGACTGGCTCCCTGGCGTGGTATCTTGGGGATCTTGAATTCTGGGCATAACATTTTGGGGGCTCGCCGGGATCCCCAACACCATTGATGGGACTCCCAGTCCGGAGGGCCTGACTGACCGCGGTAGGTCGTGTTTTGTGTGTGTCGTGTGTTTTGGTGTGAGCTCACTTCTGAAATCTGTAAATGCCTGTAAATGCCTGTAATAATGATCCCGTGGATGCACAGGATCAACAGGTGGGAGGAGCCGAGGGACGCCTCGATCCTCCGTCTGAAGGGGTATAGCTTTGCTTCCGCGGAGTCGGAAGGTCTGTAGGAAGCCCCTTAATCTGAGACAGGCAGGAGGAGTCGGGGGGCGCCCCGATCCTCCATCTGAAGAGGGGAAATTTTGCTTCCGCGGAGTCGGAAGGTCTGTAGAAACCCCTCAATCTGAGAAAAGGCGGGTCGCTCCTGCTGGTTGGCGCGCAGCCAACGTCTGGCTTTGGGTTTGTTTTGTTTTTTGTCTTTGTTTTTTGCTTCCATGGAGTTGGAAGGCTGTATTTCTTTGGGCCCTTTAGTTGTTTGTGTTTCCGTTTTATTTTGTAGACTTGCTGGATTAATAATTTCAAGGAGATTGGGGGAGGCTTTAGAGCTCCCTCAGGAATGGGGAAGTTGTTAGGAGTTGAATAGATTGTTTAAACTCTGAATGAATGTCTGATGAAAGTGTATGAATGTGGAGGGAGGGGGGACTGCTCTCACCCCTCCTTTGTGTGGCAGTCGGAGGCTGCCTGAGTGAGGGTCTGTGGAAACAGGTCACCCCCTCCCCAGGTAAATGCGTCTGGGATTTCTGTGCACGTGTAGGGAGAAAAGCTGGCTTAAAACTAATGTGCGCACCGTCCTATTTTGGATAGGGTTTTAAGCTAGCGTCTCCTTTCAAAAGTGCAGGATAAATCCCAAGACTAATCCATAATAAAGAACAGTTTTTCCAAAGGGGAAAAAAAAAACAAAAAAACAAAAAACTGGTCCTTTGTTAATTAAGAAAGCTTTTCTTAATTGAGGGAGGAGATAGTCGCCTCCTGCCTGCAGCAAAATCTTAAAGAATGTGGTCAATTTACATCTGAAAAGACCAGGGAGGCCAAAAACCTGTCTTGCAAGGCTCGAATGTGGTTCTCCAGAGCCGCTTGAAAGTAAAAAGTAATTTGCCTCATGAAAAATCTAGAAGACAGAATTAAATCTGTTGGTTAAGTATTGAGAAATGAAATCTAGAAAACACTGCTTTCCTTAAACTAAGGACAATTAAAGGTTATGTCAAAGTCTTTCAGGTAGAAACTGTGGTTTCATACTGATCTTAAAGGGCTCCAGTTACCTTGCCAACTCAGTATTTGGGAGACCCAGGATATGCCCAAGTTTAACCTAGGTTCTAGATAATGTGTTTACTTAAATATGTATCTTTGTTGTTTAAAATTGTTTAACTAGTGCTAATCACCTAAAAATTAAGGCTAAAAGTTCTAGCTACCTGGAAAGCATGGCCTTGGTGTGATAGGAGGAAAAAAGAAATGTTAAATGGATGGTAGACCAGTGAGCTGGGACTGGTCACTAATGGTGGATTGTGAGAAGGGCTGGTTGTGGCCTAACTTCTCCTTCCTTGGTACCCCTGAAACGTCAGAGGGTACTTCTGGCCTTGGTTTTCCAATATGTTTAATCTGTCAATTTTGTTGTTTCGCCGAAATCCTCTTGAGTGACATTGAATGATTCTTTCCTTCCTCTTTAACTTTTGGGGGACTGTGTGAATGGATTAATAGCTTCTAGATGGTATTCACCATCTCTGAGACTTCCAGAGAGAAGTCAAAACTCAGACTGGCTACACAACTGAAACTGATTTGTTGGTATTTTGTGATATAAATGTGGACCGTTTCTATCTGGATGAGACATAGGTCAAAAGTCCTGTCCTAGGATGTGAGAAAGGAAGCCCTCCCCATCTGTTCCTGTCTGCTCAAGATCCCAAGACTGTAAAAGTATTTGTTCACTGAAAGGATGTAAGTATGGATGTTTATTTGGTGTTTATATGTCTACTTGGGTATAATTATTTGTTCATGTAAGTGTGGAAGTATATTCTGCGCTAGGTTGGAATTTTGGAATTCTAGGGTAGATTTAAAAGGTATTTACGGCTTTTCTAGTCTGATTGGGACATTTAAAGGTGAGGCTCACAGTTCCTCAGGGCAGAGATTCCATGGGCCCTTCCCCCTGCCTGTGTTGAATTAAATAATACAGGTCAGTGTCATTTAGCTTGCTGGTTAAAGGAAAACAATGGGCCTTAGAATCTGTAAAGGTGGGCAGGAATGAAGCTGGTCAAATGTACTGAAAGGGTTTGGTACCTGTTGCTGCTAGCAAAGGAGGGGCTGGTACCCCTTCTAGCGCACTCCCTTCAAAGAGGCCTGGTTGCTGCTCTGCCACAAAGGGAACTGGTAGAAAGGCAAGAAAGCAGAGTGCTGTAACTGATAAACAGGGTTACCGAGAAGCCATCAGGACTTTGAAGTTCTCCAAGAGAGGAGGAATCTGACTCAGAGACTGGCGAGGACTGGGTCACTTTTCTTTAACTATCTCTTTCCTTGAGAGGGCTCCAGAGGGCGCCCGAGGACATTTGGCCACGCCTCCGCGCCATCTATGAGACCAGCCCAACCCCAACTCCTCATCAGCACAGACCAGGAGATTGGGTCTACATCAGAAGGCACCGCCGGGAGACCCTAGAGGCACGTTGGAAGGATCCCTACATTATGGGGCTGACGACCCCCACCGCTCTCAAGGTAGACGGCACCACAACCTGGGTCCATCCGGAAAGACTTCATCACCAAATGGAGCATCGATCGATAGAGATCAACCCAACCTGCTCAAGCTCAAGCTACGGAGTGCTTGACCTGCCTGATTCCGGTAACATGACTCGCGATCGCTCCTGTCACCAGGAGCCCCCACAATACTGTGTAATACACTTAGATAATGCCTGCATCTTCATGGACATGGCTCCAAAAAGACAAGGACCATTTATAGAATCACATGTTTAGTAGAATATTTGGCTACCTGAAGCGGCCATGATGCCAATATTATGTTTCATTGTATTGATATGTTATATTAATTAACCTTTGATTCCTTTGCAGGTTTGAATGTATGTTGGCTGTCCTGGAAGGGAGCTGTGTGGGGTGACCCCCAAAAGTAAAGGGTGCCTAGCTGCCAAGGGGGCAGGTGCCCAACTGGGCAGGGAAGGGTGCCCATCAGATTTTGGTCTCTATTGAGAGACAGCTAACAGTTGACAGCCTGTAATACTGTCTTGCAGGCCTGCGTGACCATGCCCATGTCAGGGGTAGTAAAGCTGGAAAAAGCCTGTTTAGACTAGAAAGTCTGAGGCATGGTTATGCATAGAAAGAAGGTTTTATACCAACAATTACTGTTTTGTTTTAAATCCATGAAAAGGAATTAGCAAGGAAAGTCAGAAAATCTTAGAGTAGATCAATATGTTTTTCTCCTTATGTAATTCCTCCGAAATCTGGCAATGCTAAGTAAGTACGTTTCTTTGCATAGATTCAGTAAGACTGGTTCCTAATAGTGGTTTTATTAACGGAAAACTTTGACTGGAGTATCATGTTTTGAAGAGCCCTATCTGAGCTCTAAAGACTTGAAGCCACTAAGAATGCCACGAAGAAAGCCTGGTGTCCTGCCTGGGAGCCCTGAAGATGGCTGGCGCTGGAGCGTCAGGCCCATGCCCTACCATCACTGGCGGTTGGTAAGAGTAGAAGGGGAGCAGTAAAGATGCCTCTGCATCCCTGCAGAACCCCCACACACTCTGGGCCGCAACGAGTAGGAGGGCTACTGAGATGGGCCTTAAAGCCTGGAGCGTGGGCTCAGGTGGAGTTGCTACAGGTGAGGGATTCACCTAACTCAGCAGATACTGCAGGCAGGCCTGATGGCAGCTGGATGGCTTGGCTTCCTGGCCCTACGGGGCACATTAAGGTTCAACCATGAAATTCCAGCAAAGATAGTCAGTTACCATTCTTGTTGTGTTTATGCAAACATCAGGACAGTAAATAAATTTATCTTGATTTGGCTTTTTAATAGCCATGGAGGAATTTTAAGAAGAAAAATCCTATTTCAATAGAAGTCGTTAAAGCTAAAATGGTTTCTTTCCCTTCCACCGGACCATTTGTTAAGTGTATAAAATAGTTCAGTTGATAGTTCTGTGTGCTCACTATGGGCCCCTAGCAACGGTGAAATAAAAGTGCAGTCCGTCTCATGATTGAGACGGAAGTTCCAAGACAAGGGGGGAATGAAAGGGCGAGGGCTATGCCCTCCATCCTACCCTGGATCCTCCATGTTGGGGCAGAGGCCATGTGCTCAGAAGAGTGCCTTCTTCCCGGAAGCCCAGGCCCCTGCTGGCCACGCCCGGGATTTCTAATGACAAGCAAGGGATGTTCGCGCCATAGAGATGACCGCATCCTGTGCAACAAGACCCGACTTGGCGCCTGGCCAATCCGAAGGGCCCACAGCTAGCCCCCTCCCCTCACTATTAAAGCCCTGATTTTCTCATGGATATCACTCGGTTTTCCGGTCGCTGCGTCGACTGGAGGCCCGGGTCGGGTTAGCTAACTCAATAAAGGACCTTCTGCTTTTGCATCGGACTGGCTCCCTGGCGTGGTATCTTGGGGATCTTGAATTCTGGGCATAACAGTAGGAACTGTCCCCCCCCCCCCACCCCCCGCCACCACCAAAGACTGAGCACTGAGTCTGTGTACAGGAGCACAGTGGATGGAAATCCAGCATCTCTCCTCAAGAACTGCAGCTCTTGATTCTAATGTACTAGGTTGACAATATCTTCCTACCTCTCCTGCCCCTTCACTCCCAGGTTTAGGGGCTGAACTCTCCTGGCAGTTGAATACCTTTCACCCCAAACACATAGCATGCCTCATGTATGTCGCTCCAGCTTGAAGCATTGGAGCTTTGCCACTTCAAAAAAAGAGGAGGCAAAAAATTTTTAAAAGAGTCCCTACCTTCTTTGTTTGCTTTATTTCTCCACAGAGATAACCAGAATGTAGAGTCAGAACATAAAATGCAGACATGTCCATCATTAAGGACTAATGCATTCAAGCTGTGGCATTACTTGGTGGCGGGGGGAGGGGGGAGTGGGGAGTGGGGAGAGGGGGCAGGGGGCAGTTCCTACCATTACATACAACCAAATATGTCAGAGAGAGCAGGGATTTACTCTCTGGAAAAGATGTATCGGCAAAGAGCTCATAACAGCACTATGTCTAAGGAGATATATTACAGTGAATTTTGATAGGAAAGTTTATATCATCCTTATAAATTTTATTCAGTACAGCTCCAATCATTCTGTAGCTGGAGCAGGAGTGAGGTGAGAGATATACAGAGGAGTACATTAGGGGCAATGACTGGCTGTTCAAGGACCATATTCAAATATCAGAACATGTTACATGGGTTACATATTTTAGGGAAAAATCTTGAATTGTAGATTCTTTCAATTATATTCACCTAGAGGCCTGTTGCACGAAAAGATTCGTGCAATACACCTTACCTCCCCCTGGCTGCCAGCACCGGTTTTCCTCCGGCACCCGGGACCCAGGCCTTTGCTCCTGCAGGAGCCGCCTTCAGTCTTCGCTGCTTTGGCCAGAGCTGCCTTCAAGCCCGCACTGCTCTGGCCAGAACTCCCTTCAGTCTTCACTCCACCACTTTGTGCCTATGTATGCAAATTAACCGCCATCTTTGTTGGTGGTTAATTTGCATATCTCACTGATTAGCCAATGGAAGGGGTAGCAAAGGTATGGTCAATTACCCTGTTTGTCTATTATTGGATTAGATGGTATAAATTTCTCTGCTGGATTTCCTCCAAAAATCTTGCTAAAGAGTTGTAATTTTAATTTTCTCTTGCCCCCATAGCTCCACCTCTAAGATAAGGAGCTGAGAAAAAAGAGAAGAATTTACCCAAGTACTATTACTGTGCCTCAAGAAAAGGATGCTAGCCATCATTAACTTGAGGATGTACCAGAAAGTACTGATCTGAGGTCATACTTTCCTCAGTTGCTCAACTTCATGAAAGGGAAGGACAGCCAGAACAGTAGCTGGACTTGATATGAGGTTCAGTCATACCGAGCCCAAACTATATATCAGAGAAAAAGACAAAAGACGGCTCTGTTTATTATTATAACTATTACTATAATTATTAATGCTTTCTGGATTCTTAATAATTTCTCATATTAGAGTGTAGGTATGGGCAGCTAGCATTCTTTTTAGTTTTGAACATCTGGAGATTTTAAATACTACCTTGTATTTGTTATTTTATACAAATGGAAAACCATAAAGCTGAAATAAAGTCCAGAACAAGCAATACCCAGTAAAAGAAAAAGAAGTAAATTCCATTTCTTTCATGCATAATTTGTTATATAAAGTATATCAAAAAGGTATAGATTAGAAAGAAGTATTATATCAATGACAAATTCCTAATTTTGGTAATTGTGCTGCTATATAAAATAATGTTATTTTAAGGTATTATTCACTTAACTAACTGGTTGGAGGGACATTGTGTCTGAGAGAGGGAACAGAGCAGAAGGCAGGGGGAGAATGACAAAGTAAATATGATGAAATTTAACATTAAGGGGATCTGAGGAAGAGTATATGGGAATTCTTTGTTTTTGCAATTTTTCTATAAATATGAAATTATTTCAAAATCAAATGTAAACAAATATGAATTAAAAGTTAGCTATACACACACACATATATATATGTGTGTGTATATATATATACATATATATATGCATGCATATACATACATGTGTAAAATCAGTGGACAACTCCTATACTTGTTAGTATGAAGAACTCAATAAATACGTTGGTCATATGACATGCAAAATGAGAAACCTGCACATGACAATTTGCATTGTGTAGTATGCATTCACCTCTTACATGACATTTGCACATGTTGCTCTGCTGAGTTCAGCACACAGCGGGATAACTGAGGAGGTCCCTGTTTGGGCCACAGCCCATTCCCACCAACCACAGCCCATTCCCACCAACCACAGCCCATTCCCACCAACCACAGCCAACCACAAAAAAATGGAGCAAACAGCCTGCAGATAATAAAGACGATATTTAGGCATTAATGATAAAATAACAGAAAATGGTAAGTGAGGAGGGTATGTGTGCAGGACAAGTATGGCCACATGGACAGGGAATGGAGGATAGACTTCTTCTCCTCCAGGCACCTCCCGCAGAAGACCAGAGCAGTGCACAGGCACAGAGGGCACATTTTCCTCCACAGAACTTCTCGGGCCTCCCCAGACTGAGTGGTTATGTACTTCATGGGAAACAACATGTCCCACTAAAGCAGTGGTTCTCAACCTTCCTAATGCCGCGACCCTTTAATACAGTTCCTCATGTTGTGGCGACCCCCAACCATAAAATTATTTTTGTTGCTACTTCATAACTGTAATTTTGCTACTGTTATGAATCGTAATGTAAATATCTGATATGCAGGATGTATTTTCATTGTTACAAATTGAACATAATTAAAGCATAGTGATTAATCACAAAAACAATATGTAATTATATATGTGTTTTCCGATGGTCTTAGGCGACCCCTGTGAAAGGGTCATTTGACCCCCAAAGGGGTCGCGACCCACAGATTGAGAACCTCTGCTCTAGGATAATTGGATGGGATTGCTCAGTGCAGAGTCTTGGACTGACCTAAGCCCTGACCTGGGGGCTGAAGGGATCAATAAAGGAGCACATCTGGAATGAAGACATTTCTGGCATGTCATGGGTATGCTTTGGTTGAAATCAGGGGGCTTCAAACTACAGTCCAACCACCTGTTTTTGTAAATAAAGTTTTATTGGGACACAGTCATACCAACTCATACATGAAGTGCCTTTCACGTTACAACTGCAGAGCTGAGTAGTTAAAATAGAGAATATATGGTTCATAAAACTGAAAATATTTACTTACCTGTCTCTTACAGAAATGTCTGCCAGCCTCTGGTTTGGAGTCACCAACTATAGTGGAATGATATTGGCAAAGCAACCACATGCCTACTGCTTCATCTGACACTTTTCCTTTCTAACATACTTCCCATGTATATTATCTTCTGGAATACCTGCCACTCCTGCTAGGTTTTAAGTTCCCTGGGGGCCGTGAACAGTGTCTTTTTAAATTACTTGCTCGTGCTGGGTCATAAGCATCTAGCACAGGGTCTGGTACACTGGCAGTACCCCATAAATATCTGTTGGCTGAGTGAGAGAATGAATGTGCTCCTTAAATAATCTTTCATGTGGGAACAGAAGCAATGATTTCTTTCAGGATGTGCTATAGAAAGAGAGTAACAATATTTCAATAAGGCATGCCAAGAAATTGGCCCATATTCCACAATAAGAGGGACATGAACCTTATCATTAACATTTCCCAACCTCTGGGAAGAAGATATGGCTATATACTCTCTCCTTTGAGAGGAGGCAGAAATAAGCTAAGATTCTCAGAAGTTGCAGAGGTAGGGTGTATGCCACTAAAAGTGAGGCCCAGAGCTCTCCTTACTGAGAATGTTCACCCTCACATGAATGCTGTGCCTCCCAACCCCAAATTTGCTGCCAACCCCATAATCTGTGACTTCACTCACTCACTGAAGCTCAGCCTTCATTAGTGTTCAGGGAACAGTAACAACTTCTTAAAGATAATAAACATAGGCAATCCAGTGAGATAGGCATAGTGATAGCTCTATGCCACAGTTTCTCTTTACATTTTCTTTCTAAAATAAAGATAACAGAGTCTGCAAAAATAATTGTAATCTGAAGAAAGCAAACTGAATACACTCAAAATACTTGTTCAGGGGATCTAGAAACAAATTTTATGTGTAAACTAGAGGCCCGGTGCATGAATTTGTGTACCAGTGGAGTCCCTCGGCCTGGCCTGCGGGATCAGGCTGAAACGACTCTCTGACATCCCCTGAGGGGTCCCGGATTATGAGAGAGTGCAGGCCCACTGGTACATGATCAGGGCCGGGGAGGGACGGGGGAGGTTGGCCAGCCCAGGAGGGACAGCAGGAGTGCTCCAGGGTGTGTCTGGCCCGTCTCGCTCAGTCCCGGTTGGCCGGACCCCAACAGCAAGCTAACCTATTGGTTGGAGCGTCTGCCCCCTGATAGTCAGTGTACCTCATAGCAAACAGTTGAGCGGCTTTAGCATATCATTAGCATATTATGCTTTGATTGGTTGAACGGATGACTGGACACTTAGCATATTAGGCTTTTATTATATAGGATGATGCCAGTTTTGTTTTGTGTTTTTTTTCTTAGCATGCAGTCTAAGAGAAATTTATAAATAAAAAGGCAAAAATTAAAATGACATTACAGTTTTTAAATTACTAAAATGGCTTCAGTGAGTTTAATAACATAAGAGACTATTACCACTAGTAAAGAGGCAAGAGGTTTTTTTGTAAGTTTAAGTTTGACATTTTTAACCCACAATGCTGAGAAGATGTAGAACATTGAGGTGCAGTAATGAAGATAAACAACAAGATCTCCATTTCATTATAACCTGATGATTAGTATAGCAACACACAATAACAAGAGAGGTCAGCTAGAGCAGTATTCTAATCAAGTTGAGGCCTGTATGAAACAGCCAAGAGAGCTTCAAACACCAGAGAAAGGAAAATGCCAAACACTATTTTAAAATATCTCCTCTGGACACAGTTTGATTTTCACAAACAAACAAAAACCAAAACAAAATGCTGATAGTCAAGTTTATGCCAGCATTTACCCCTTCAGTTAATTTATGGCAAGCACAAATGAACCCAGACTTAGGAAAGCCTCATCATCTAGGAGGAAGAATGGGCAGTTTGTATTCGGGCAAAGTAGGTGATGTTTAGAGCACCATATTCTCTACCAAAAGAGCAGGTGCTATTTTGAATGAAACAGGGTGTTTGTCACTCACTGAGTCAAATAAAATTGCTTCATTACAAATTCACAGACCTTTGATATGGTATCACATCTGTCTATTTTTTCCCCATTATCTCATAGAAACAAATTTTTCATAGAAGTTCTAACATAAACATATTTCAAACGATTTGGGATATGGTGATACTGCCATTAGATCAATTCCCTCAAAATTTTTATTCTAAAAGTAAAATATTTAATGTGAAAAGTCGATGTTTAAGTAAGTAACTCACTATGCACTGAAGGTCAAAAATAATCTGTCTGTCCACATATCAGGGGAAAATATTTGTTATCATATAGCAATGCATCTTATGGGTTCATAGTCTTTGTTCTAATAACACCAATTCTAGAAGAACATCCTAAGAAAATAATTCAATTAGGAAAAGACATATTAATTAAACTACTCATTATACTACATATTTAAATAAGAGAAACTAGAGTAAGAAAGAAATAAGGAAGTGATGAAATTAATGGAGGTTTACAAACCAACTGAAATATTATCCTATCATTACAACTTATAATGGTGAAACCATGTAGTATGAAAAAAAAAATTATAGGTTGAGCACAAGTCAGTTTGGCTCAGTGGATAGAGCATCAACCTGCGGACTGACGGGTCCCAGGTTCAATTCTGGTCAAGGGCACATGCCCGGGTTGCAGGTTCGATCCCCAGTTGGGGGCATGCAGGAAGCAGCCAATCAATGATTCTCTCTCATCACTGATGTTTCTATCTCTCTCTCCCTCTCCCTTCCTCTCTGAAATCAATAAAAATATATTAAAAAAATTTATAGATTGCTGAGAAGAATACACTATATCTACATGTGAAAAATATCTGAAATGTTCTAATTAGTACACAGGAAAATTCATAAGCCCCTTCATCAATGTGTGAATTCCCGCCTCTCCAGTTTCTGTATGGTCTCCTGATGAACTCTTCTCATTCCTCCCCTGTGCCTTTGCTATACCATAATCCTTGCCAGCAAGGTATTTCTGTCTACTGCCAGAAAACCCACACATCACTTTCTTCAAAACCCAGTTTGATTCTTATCCCTGTCATAAAGCTGTCTGTTGCTCTGGAGTGGAAATTTCTATAGATTGCATAGCCCTTACTGTCATTTCCTTGATGGTTTTGTTTGCTTTATTTCTCAGATAGAATGGGAATTCCATAGACAATTATTTTTAACATTTACAATGAGTAATAAATATATGATTTTTGAATAAATTAATCAATAAATATAAACACGTCAGAGCAAGGATTATTTTTTTTCTTTGTATCTACAATATTTCCCCTAATTCAGACAAATAGTTGATTATCAATGACTGTTCACTAAAACAGAAGGATCAATGAATGTACGGGTATTGTTACACATGATTCTGGCTGCAATACCGGGATGTGTTTTTCTTCCCCATCCCTTTTCCACCTTGTGCTCCTATGAAAGATCAAATAGGTTTTTCTCTAAAGGGAGCGCCTTCTATGAAAAGAACTTACCCAGGTCAAACTGGCCAGAAATGTAGCCACAAGTCTGCCGAACTTCCTCACTGTCCCAGCCCAAGGGGTAGAGGGCGCAGCCAGCACCGATCAACAAGCCTGCAAAAAGATAAATGAAAGGAGCCTTAGCAGTGTCCTTCTGCATCCCTAGATAAAGGTAGTGTGTGTGTGTGTGTGTGGGGGGGGGGTGCGAGGGGAATCAATATTAGCAATATAACAAAGGAGCATGGTGTCTGCTTTTAAGAAATTAGCAGTCACAGCTCTCTCAAGCAATCTAAAGTTAGATTCCAAGAACAATTTCAAGTCTGCTTATAAAGAAAAAAGAAAAAAACACACACACACCTTGACAAATGGCTTAGTTTGGTTCCAACTTTGCCTTTCAAAGCATCAAAAGTCTTGCTTTAGGAAATACAATCTTGTTTAGGAAATAAAATCCAGAACTCCTTTTAACTACTCTTATAAAAGCCAACCAATTCCACCATCAATCCATGTAAAGTAATTCAATAGCAAGCAAAAGTGCCTAATAGGTTATGGTTCCTAATTCATTAGGTTGTTTTTCTAATTTAAGAATCAAAATAGAATGTTTCAGCATCATCAAATTTTACCATAGGCAGAGAGAACATAAAGATTATCATAAATCACTTCAGCACATTGATTGTGCACTACCTGTTATAATGCTCTGTTGAGACGCTGAAAATCGAGGAGCATCCACTTGTCTCAGAAATACCTAAGAAGACAGACACTTATTGTAATCTAAGTCCTCCTTGCAGCTAAGAACAAAAGGTTTGATGATTGAACTGAATAAAGTGATGGATTTATTTTAATATGGATTAAGTTATCATGGCAGCACACTGACCTGATAGCTTTCCACTGGCTTGACGAGTCTTTAGTTTTGCATTAAAGCCTCATATGGTTTAACAAGAAGCTGAATGAGATTTAAAGACCCACCACTGGAATCTGAGGGCTAATATAAAAGTAACATCTTCACCTGTAAGTCCCACAAGTGTGCTGGGCCAGTAGGACCAACGCATACATATTCTGATTGGTGAGAATATCTTCCTGGTTGGAGGGACTGTGGGTTATCAGGGGCTAAATGAGGGAGCCCCCCGAAATAAGAAAATGCATTAACATGGTAATGTAGAGGCAGAATGACAGGGACCCAACTGTATCTCGAAGAGACCTCCACTGTTTCTGGATTGAGTCTCTTCCTTTGGTCTTCCTTCCCCCTCTGGCTTTTCTCCCCACTGCCCCTTGTGGGTGACTTGAGTAGTTATAATTCATACAAATAGTTTATTTTCTCATAGGCATTTAAGGAGAAGCTGCTTTCCACCCCCACACCTGACCTCTATGCTGAGCAGTATGGAGAGACCTTCCCCATGATCTGACACACATTCCCCACCCTGGTGCCCCTACCTCCAATCTGCCCCTTGGTTAACAGCAAAGCGAATATCCAATGCAAAGGGGCTGTGATGTGAGGGAATGTCTGCAAATTGAAACTGCAAATCACTAATCCCAGGATGTCCTATGTATAAATATGAATTGTATTGAGGCTTAAAAGTGATTTAGAAGGCAGTGATAGGGGGCTTTGCAGACTAAGCAAATGTTCCAGTTGACTGGTTTCCTTAGGCTTTCCTCTCATGATAGCATTTATGGCATTCTTTTTTTTTAAGCATTCCATTGCATTTATCTATCTATTTATTTATCTTTATTATTGAAAGTATTACAGATGCTCCCTTTGTTTTGTTTTTTTCCCATAACCCCCTCCACCCCACACCCACCGCTCCCTTCCACACTGTTGTTTGTGTTCATGGGTTATGCATATATGCATATAAGTCCCCCAGTTAATCTCTTACCCCCCAATTCCCCCACCCCCTCTGAATTTCCTCTGAAATTCATCAGTCTGTTCCATGGTTCTATATCTCTGAGTCTATTTTGTTCATCTGTTTATTTTGTTCATTAAATTACACATATGAGTGAGATCATGTGATACTTATCTTTCTCTGACTGGCCTATATATATGGTATTTTTATAACACTTCCAAATTAGTGTTATCCAGCTTCAATTAAAGAGATCATTAACGAGGATATAAATGTTTGTGTAAACTGAATTCCATGAATAAATAGTATGACATCATTTCATGATGTACTGACATCTTAAATTAATAAGTAACACTAGTTTTTGAGATCTTGTGAGCAACATTTTTAATGCAGAAAGACAGTTAAACCAGAAGGTGTTCAAGTGTAAGAAAAATGAAAAATAGTAATATTTAAACCATCATTTTCTTTTTATCTGATAGGCAAACAAATGATAGACAATCTGATTTGCTAATGTTCTTTTTCAGTATGGCAGAAAATACTGGTATGTGTCATGTATTCACGAAAGCACATGCGTTGGTCTAATATGACTTAGGCACTTTGGGAGACTAAATCAAAAGGAGTTTAAAATCCTATATAATAAAGAGCTAATATGAAAATGGTCATCATGCCCTCAAGCCATCATGCCATAACGGCTCAGACACACAACACTGGAGAGAGAGGAATGGGCACCAGCTAGACACAAATGAGCTCACAAGAGAGGAATGGGGACCAGCTAGGCTGTGGCCCAGGAGAGGGACAAGCCGCCCACCCTGTGGTCCCAGGCACCAGCAGCTGCGCCTGCGCCTGCAGCCTAGGAGAAGGACAAGCCACACACCCCGTGGTCCCGGGCGCCAACAGCTGCACCTGCACCTATGGCCTGGGAGAAGGACAAACCGCCCGCCCCACTGTCCCAGGTGCCAGAGGCTGTGCCTGTGCCTGCAGCCCAGGAGAGGGACAAGCCGCCTGCCCCGCGATCCTGGACCGCCTGCCCATGGTCCCCTGCAGCTGCGGAGGGCAGGGCTAAGCTGGCCCAGGTCCCGGGTGCCTGCCACCAGCCGGAGGAGGGAATCCTGGGTCTCAGGTATGGGGTGAGGCAGAGGCGGTTAGGGGCAATCAGGCCAGCAGGGGAGCAGTTAGGGGTTATCAGGCCAGTAGGGGAGCAGTTAGGGGCAATCAGGCAGGCAGGCAGAGGTGGTTAGGGGTGATCAGGCAGGCAGGCAGAGGGGTTAGGGTTGATCAGGCAGGCAGGCAGGTGAGAGGTTAGGAGCCAGAGGTTCTGGATTGCGAGAGGCAGTCGGACATCCCCCAAGGGGTCCCAGATTGGAGAGGGTGCAGGCTGGGCTAAGGAACCCCCCCCCCCCCGCCCCGTCTATGAATTTCGTGCACCAGGCCTCTAGGGCCTACAATATGGAGCAAGTAGGCTTATGGTTATATAAGTGGTGGTACATTTGGCAGTCAGGGTTCTTTTGTAGAATATTGGGCTTTCTGTGTGACACTGTGAAATATAGGTTCAACCATATAAATTAGGAACCATTTTATACATAGGACATTTTTGTTATATGTATGAATTTTTTTAAAATACTCTTAAATATGCTCACATTAAAAAGAAGTGTTCAGTAGAGGGCAACCACCTTCCCTTGATTTTTATATTAATATTTATGTAGTTTTTGTCTTGTCATCTGCTAATATTTTCTAAGAGCAAAAATTCTGCAGATTTCAAAGGTTTTTGGTAACATTTCTGGGAGAAAAGTGTACGTTGCAAACTGATCAGGCTAATTAACTGTCACAGTTATCAAGTTCTGTAGGTAAATATCAGTGGTCTCCCCAACTATCTTGCTACCATTGTATGTTAAGGTGAAAGCAAATCTCAGAGTGAATTCAACCAAATATACAACAAATGTTTATTAGCAAGCTGGCACAAAAAGTAGTCAGAGGATCAATTCACTTAGTTCAGTGAAATCTTACCCCAACTCCATCAGATAGTCATACCTTGGACACACAAATACAACAAATATTCAGATGGCAGGATCAAGGCCACTTCAGATCAGATCAGGCGATATCTTCCATTTAATGGAATGGGAGCGGGGCATAGGATCAAAGAGAGTTCTAGATCTACATTGCTCAAGGTAGTAGCCATGAGCTACATGTAGTTATTTAAGTTTAAATTTAAATAAATTAAAATTAAGTAAAACTAAAAATTCAGTTCTTCAGTTGCATTAGCCACATTTTCAAGTGCCTAATAGCCACATGACTCCAGTGGCTACCATATTGGATAGCATAAATATAGACCATTTTCATAATTGCATAATGTGCTATTGGGGAGGGCTATTCTAGACCTAAAACACCACTTCAAAGGGATGCTGGCCTGACCAGATTCTTATATGCTGTGCCTGCTACTGCTTGTTAACAATCATCCCTGCTCATTTAGATTCTCACTTCCTAGGTGGGGCTAGAGGCCAGGAAACTACATTTCAAAAACTCTCCTTTAACAGAAATTCTCGTTCATATTCTGTCAATGAGAAGCCCTAAGGTGGGATTTAGAAGGTAAAAGAGATAAACCATATTCCCCATTGGCAGCCGCAGCTAGGAGCATGTCTTTCTGCAGACAGTAAATGTGATTTTGCAAATGGCTACCTGGAATACCCTTTGCATCACCCACTAAGGACATGTCATCAACTGCAACTTCTTTCAATCCTTGCACTCCCTGAATTCCTGCATTTGTCTCTGAACTTCACTTCCCTTGACCTTCTAATAGGTCTTTGAAACTTTGTGTCCCTGGGCTACATTCCTTCCTACTTGAAATATCTAGAGTGGTTCCTTTTACTGGCCAAACCCTGGCTGGTACATGCACAACTTGTTCAAAGGCAGAGGGGCTGATGCATATCTTTCTAACATATTCTATTACTTGAACATCATCCATTTTCTCAATTAAACAATGTTAGGTTTGATCAAGCAATTGAATTGATACCACTCCCCTAAAAACTGGCTTTTTAGGTCATTTCACTATGGACATTCCCTTTGCTGAGACCACATTCATTATCTCCCCTCCGGATATGCATGAAGTCTCTGCCCAGAAAAAAGCCCACCAATAGTCCTTTAAAAACTCCTGTCACTGGGTGCTGGAGCTGTTACAGAACACCAAAGGAATACCAAGCACACTTCCTAGAGAAAGGGAGGGACCCCGTTTATTAACATTAGTGGACTCCGGGAATAATTTCCAAATCAGAGTGAAGTAACACGCAGAGGGCTTCACTTTTTATAACCTTCTGGGGTCTTTGTCTTGCAGATATGGTTCTGCCCCCTTTTGTGGGCTTACAAAAAGGCCCCCAGGTGTTGGGGGTCCCCAGGCCATATCTGATGATCTGTCCTGGGGCCAGCGATAACCACCTCCCCCCCCCCCCCCAGGGCAGTGCATTGTTCACAGTTTTTATGGCCTGACACGCCTTGCAAGACCAGACCCCTTGATTGTCCGGTTATAGTACTGTACACTGAAATAGGGCTCAGAAAAGATTCTGGAATCTAAAGTCATTGCCCAAATGATATCTTAATGACAGAATGAGTTTAAACGGACTAATTGCTCCTGGGAAGTGAACGGCTCTATTAGAATCTTCTGACTCACATGTTTTTATATCATTTACACAGATTTTCTTTATTAGATTTGTAAACCTTGTGGATACCACATGGACTTAATTATGTGACATTTTAACCAAACTCCTATGTCACTGCCATAAAAGACATCATGAAAAAAAGTCACATTGTAGGATATTTTGGAGATATGTGCCTATAGGAGTGGAAGTGAGAAAAGGGGCTGTGAAGCTAGAAAACAAACTGAGGAAGATGACAACAGAGATGGGGTGTTGGAAAAGGTGTGATATCATTTGCAGCTATGGCTCATTTGCAATTCAGGAAAGACTTTGCAATCTGAAAGACTTCGTAAATTTAAAAAAAAAAGATTTTTAAAAATTGATTTTTAGAGAGAGGAGAAAGGAGAGGGAGAGAGAGAAACATTGATGTGAGAGTGAAACATCGATCTGCTGTCTTCTGCACAACTCCACCAGCAACCTTTCTGTGCATAGGACGATGCCCAACCAACTGAGCCACATCGACTAGGACAAAACTTTGTAACTTTTAATGGGTCATGAATAAATCACAAATTAGTGTAAATTAGTTCTATCTTTAGTTTTCTCTCAGTACCTATTTGGAATCAGCTATCAGGAGGCTATAGACCATTAGGAAGATAATTTTGTGGGAGGTTTTAGGAATTTAGGGAGATGCTGCCTCCTATAAAAGAAAAAACAATAATCCAACAAATAACTCAATAATTCTTAAATTTAAAATAAGTGAATATTGCATTGACTAATAGACCATTTAAACCTGAGTACCCAAAGGTTTTGGCCTCACCCTGTACAAGACAAAGTATTTGAAGAACTAGGTCAGTGAAATGATCTCTAAGGAGAAGCCAGTGTTAGTGGAGAAGAGAAAGCACAGATAAACGCACAGAGATCAGCATTTGGGAGCTTTGTAGTGATGCTATGTTGTAAAAGAGGTCTGCCTTTAGCTCTACATGGGCTCCTGTGCGTAAATCTTAGTCCAGTATGCCTTGGCAGGCCATAAACCACTCATAGTTGAAGCTGTATTTGTTTTTGCACAATGCTGGAAATAGCTGTCATGATATTAATTATTTCTTAGAATTTGAGTATTAAGTCTTAAGCTCCTAAAGAACTTAACGGTCCAAGTAAGAAAAGGATGCTGGGAATTTTCCCATCCTTACAGCACTTTCTATTCAGTGTCAGTACTTAACACATAGTCATCAGCATATTAACATGACAATTGGGTTCTTGCAAAAAAAGCAACACAAATCTCTAGTCACCAAATGCCAGTTACTCTGCAAAAGTAGTAAGAATAGAGTCCTCATGTTAAAGTCATGAAGCCTTTTCTTTTTTTTTCCAGGCTACTCTTCAAAGTTTTTATGTGATCTCACTTTTCTCCATGACTATTGCTCCATTCTTTTTCCACAGTTGGGTTTTTTGTTTTTTTATAGTGTGACTTTTTCCACCTATTGCCCTTTCAATGATCAAACCAGCTTTTCCCATGAATGCATCTTTTATGTTTTTTGGATACTTTTATCCTTTCTCTAGTTCCTTTATCTTCTTTTCAGTGACAAGCAATGAGGGAAATTGTTTTCTTTACTTTTCTCATGAAAGCTACTCAGTCTTGTAGACTATTATCTGGACTTCTCTTTGGAAGACTTTGGCACTTTTCCATTTTCAAGTCTCCATATGCTAATTTATGTACATGATATTTGTCCCTTTCCAGAACTAGATAATGGTCCCTTTACAAAATGTAACAACAAAATAAATCCATTGGTGGGGAGAGAACAAGAGAGCAAGGGCCAGTGTTTAGCTCTTCAGACCTTGAAAGCGTAATAAGGGGGAATCTACTTAAGTATTCTACAAGAAGGAGGCTTGGTTAGGCTCTCTCTCATAAACCACATTTCCTTTCAAAGTGCTTACTGGAAATGGAGGCACAGAGGATGGAAGAGGCTTACCCAGATCAGTCCCAGGGCCTCTTCCCTCCAGGGCAAGTGCTCTCCCTGGGAGGGCTTGCTAAGTCCTCCAACCTAAGGGCTCTTAAGGGTGGAGATTTTAGGGGCGGTCTCAATAGAATATTCATCAGCTTTCTAGGTGCTTCCTTTCAGGGTCATGGTCTCCACTGATTAGATGGAGCCAGGGCAAAGGGTCCTGAAGTCAGCCATAGTGTTGCTTGTCTGGTGTTGCTGCTTTTCTGGGCCTGGACCTGAAACATTACCGAGGCCTAGATGTTATCCCTGGGGATTCAGGCTTAAGGGAGTAGTTGTGCAAAGGCCAGCATGGAAGTCGCATGAGGCTATTCTTCAGCCCCTTGTTCCTCTTCTAAGAGGGTCTATAACATGGCTAGTGACATGCCAGGGGAGGAAAGGTCAGGGGAGGATCCTAACTACATGACCAGCAATGTGTAAGGTCAGCGGGTTTAAGCCCTGGTGACCTTCTATACCTGGCCCATCGTCCTTGCTCTGCTCATGTCTCTAAATGCCTACCACAAATTGAGAGATGTGCCAATACTGAGCCTGCACACATCTGGCTAGGGCCAAGCCATGATAGTCCTATTAAATGACTCATGGTTGTTAGGTTGGAGAGAGCCTAGGATCAGATACATGCAGATGCGTGACGAGATAATGGACCCTCCCTGGAATTTCTAACAGATCAGCGTGCCAGACACAGATACTGGCTCCTCCCTGGTATCCACAACGACCCCCACACAGATACTGACTCCTTCCTGAATACCCTGCCGAGACACCCTGCAGCGGGAGCTTCCTCAGCTCATGTCACCACCCCTCACCCAACCGCAGTATAAAAAAGCGCCCCCCTCCCTGTTGGCGCGAATCTACTGGCCCTTTCTTTGGGGTTCATGGGTCGCCCGGGGACGCAGAATAAAACCTTTCCTTTTCTTTCTTTTCTGATTGACTCGGCTCTCTTTATTTCCTACACTGCCTCCTGAGCCACCTAACACTGGTCAATACCAGAATCATTTCTGAATGGGAATCCCTGGCCTACTGCACCCATTAATTACTGGTTCTTTGAATATGTCTTAAACTTCGCATCTCTGAAAGTTAAATCTCTTCTCTCTGACTGAGATACTCTCCCTCCTTACTTTATGCTCAAACTCCACCATATGAAAATACCAACTGTAAATGCCTAGAAGCCTCAACAGGCAGCCTGCCACCCCCCCTATTCCCTCCCCCATCACCAAGCAAAGAAGTGAGCCCTAGGTTTTACCCTTTCCTGTGATCTCTACTGGTACTATGTACCATTTATTTAGGACTTACTACCTTACATTGTAGTTATTTATAAGTATTACTTCTCTTAGAAGGCCAGAAACTCTACTATACGTTCACTTGCTTTCCAACTCATTGGTTCATGATGTTTGTTAAATATTAAATATTAAGTAATATTATTTATTTGGCATTTATAAGAATCTCAGAATACAGGCATTGTATAAGATTACATAACACAGAATATAAAAAAGATGATTGACCTCATTTGGCAGAGAAGGAAACTGAAGTCTGGAGGAGCAGGCTCATGCTCTTGATGCTACTAAATGGAAACTCCAGGGACTTACTTGCAGGTCTGAGTCCTAACCCAGTATTTTTTACCTCCACCTTCAAATGCCTCCCGAATCCCCAAGTTCTAACTCTGGGCTGACTTCCCATGTCCATGCATGTACTGAACTCTATTACAAGTGGAGAAGAATGAATAGAGCAGAGGTCAAGAGTGACTTCAAGTTGCCATTTCTCCAGGATTGATTCTACTGTTGCTTATGAACAAAGGTAAGGCCTCTGGGGAACCCTACAGACTCCCCCTTCCCTGGGACCCGACTGTGAGGTCTAGCACACAAAGCTCTCTGTTCATCAGAAGTTAAACCACAGAAAGATACCTTGTCCATATCCTATCTAATAAAAGAGAAACATGGTAATTGGTGTACAACCGCTACCCTTCCCATTGGCTAATCAGGGTGATATGCAAATTAACTGCCAGCCAAGATGGCGGCTGGCAGCCAGGCAGCTTGAAACTAACATGAGGCTTGCTTGCTTCAGTGACAGAGGACTCCAATGTTCCCCGCCTGCCGCTGCAGGCCTCTGAGCTGGCAGTTTGAAACATAGTTACAAAAATAGAAGATAAACAAAACCCCAGAAACCAGCTTTCAGCTAGCCGGGATCTCAGACCTGGAGTTGATACAGAGTTTCAATTGTAGAACCTAAACAAACCAGATACCTGCTTCCAGGAGCGGAGGCCTAAGAGCTGGAGCCTCAGAGCTAAAGCTGGCTCAGAATAAAAAAAGAAAAAGAAAAAAAGGAGCAGTTGGGAGCTTCAGTCCCAGCCTGAAAACAGCCTTCAGCCCCTCACCCAGACTGGCCAGGCACCCCAGTGGGGACCCCCACCCTGAAGGGTGTGTGACCAGCTGTAAACAGCCATCATCCCCTCATCCAGGCTGGCCAGGCACCCCAGTGGGGACCCCCACACTGATCCGGGACACCCTTCAGGGCAAACCAGCCAGCCCCCACCCATGCACCAGGCCTCTATTCGATATAGTAAAAGGGTAATATGCCTCCCAGCACCGGGATCAGCGGAGCCGAGAGGTCTCCCGGCACCGGTATCAGGATGACAGGGGGCAGTGCCCAAACCCCCTGATCTTCCTGCGGCTCTGTGTGTGACAGGGGGCGGGGCCACAACCTCCCTATCCGCCCTGCTCTGTTCCTGACAGGGGAAGGTGCCCCAAAACCCTGATCGGCCCTGCTCTGTGCCTTATAGGGGGGAGCTCCCCAACCTCCTGATCGCTCTGCAGCTCTGTGTGTGACAGGGTGCGGCGCCCCAACCCCCCCCCACCCCATGGGCCCTGCTCTGTGTTTGACAGGGTAGAGCCATAACCTCCCCATCGGCCCTGCCCTGAGTGTGAGAGTGGCGGCGCCCCAACCCCCTGATCGGCCCTGCTCTGTGGGTGATAGAGGGCGGTGCCCCAACCCCCCCACCCCACGGGCCCTGCTCTGTGTGTGATGGGGTAGAGCCATAACCTCCCCATCGACCCTGCCTTGAGTGTGACAGGGGGTGGTGCCCCAACCCCCCAATCAGCCCTACCCTGAGCGTGACTGAGGGTGGCATTGCAACCTCCCAATCCGCCCTGCTCTGTGCATGACATGGGGCGGCGCCCCAACTCCCCAGTCGGCCCTGCTTTGAGCCCGACCAGGGGCTGCACCTAGGGATTGGGCCTGCCCTCTGCCACCCGGGAGCAGGCCTAAGCCAGCAGGTCGTTATCTCCCGAGTGGTCCCAGACTGCGAGAGGGCACAGGCTGGGCTGAGGGACCCCCCTCCTCCCCAAGTGCACAAATTTTTGTGCACCGGGCCTCTAGTACAATATAAAATAGAAATATGATCATTTTTGAACTGTCAAAAATAGTTTTACAAATCACAAGACTGTTTCTTTGCTGAAAACATCCTGCAGAAGAGAAAATGCTTTAGGTTTTCTTAAAATGTTTTCCAAAATGGCTCTTGTTAGGTCGCTGAAGGAGGAAAGCATGAGGCCAGAATGATGAGGGATTATGAATTTATTTGATCATCCGCACACCAGGTGGCTGAGCCTGGATGGCTCCAGCACCCAGTGACAGGAGTCAGAGGTTTTTAAAGGACTTTTGGTGGGCTTTTTTCTGGGCAGAGACTTCTTTATGTAAAACCGGAGGGGAGATAATGGAATGTGGTCATTGCAAGTGAAATGTGGTCACAGCAAAGGGGATGTCCATAGTGAAATGACCTGAAAAGCCAGTTCTCGGGGGTGGGTATCGATTCAATTGCTTGATTAAACCTAATAGCTCTTTGATTCTCATTTCTTCTCTTTTCCAAGAAGACACAAAAAATTGTTAACCTAAAATAAAAAAAGCCATTCAAACAAGCATTAATTTGAGATCAATAAAAATAACTATTTGGAATCATACGTTCAATCAGAAACCCAAATAATGTTCCCATTAAGAGACAAAGGCAATAGGTATTTATTAAAAGGAAGGGGAACGCTTACATTTTAGAAGGAAGGCAGTTCTATGGTGCAGATAACATAACATTTATCTAAACACCGTTTTTTATTTTCAGTCCAGTAGTCATAATAATAGCTTTCTTGTTATCTGTGCAAATATATTTTTAGGAAATAGGGAAATAAGGCCAGTCACAAAGTTATTTTAGTATTCCAAGGTTTGAGATATAAGGCATGCAAGGCAGTTCCTCTGGTGTGGCAGCAGTGGCTCCATTTTAAAGTGGCTCTGCTTATATTTTTGCTTAGAAGACATACAATAGAATACCTGCTCCTTACCTCAGAGCAAAAACTTCACAAGCTAATTTTAGCCATGAGTGACTTGTCAACTTTGCTCTTTCTAGAGTTTTAGGCAAACATTATTAAAAAAATAAAAAATAAGTAAATAAAGTTGTTTCAAATAATGAAACTTTGGGGGAAGAGTTTGCAATTTCTATATATAATAGGTTTTTTTTTTTTTTTTGTAAATTACATCTGATTGAAAGCAACATCTTTTAACCTTAGTAGATAAGAGCACCTCAATTCCATCATTTCACTTCTTTAGGTCTTTTTTAGTTTTCCTTATCTGTAAAATGGGGAAAATATTTACCTCTCAGGGTTGTTGCAAGGATTAAATGAGATAGTATATATTAAGAGATGGGCACAGAACTTCACAGTAAGAGTTCAATGAATGATCCCTATTATTAAGCTTTGGGCTTTGTATTATATGTGGAACAGGGTGGTGAATTTGGTTCTAGTCACTGTGTGTAGAAATGCCTGAAAAAACATGCTTAAAATCAAGTCCTCCACACTCAGAGGTTTGCTTCTTAGATGGAATGCAGGCAGAGTTCCAGCAAGACATTCCTGGAACTATGAGCAAAGAACACTTGCCCTAATGGTCCTATCACCCATGCAAACCTCCATAGGCACAAATGAAAGTGCCACAGGGTCACCCTCACACTTAGGCAAATAATTCATATGCTAATGATGAAGAACTCAAGAAGTCAAAAATTTGTTAGCTTTAGTTACATAGTTAATAGGCTTGGTAATTAATGCATGTAGAAAGCTGTTGTTCCAGGAACTGAAATGTATAACTGGACCTACCCTGACCCCAGGAGACCTGCACACATTTAGACCTTTGTACCCTGGAGGACTGCAAGTGATCGAGCTATCTGAGCTATTGTGCTTCAGGGAGAGAACCTCTCCGTCTGCTGCCGAGGGCACAGATAAAGAATCACCAGTCCGCAAATGAAGGGATGTTAGGAAAATTGCTGGACTGCAGCTTTTATCTGATTAACCTTTTCCCCAAATTCCAAACCCCTTACCTACTTTTTCCTGAATTCCAAACCCTTTACCAACACTTCTCTTCTTCTGATGAAAAAAGGTCAACTTGAGATGAGTTGTAAGATATAACTTGCCATTTGTCTTTTCAGATTTCCGGCCATCTGAATAAAGCGTCCATAAAGATCCAATCCTTGTCTCTACTTATTGGTTCTGGTAATGATCGGTAGCATGGACACCAACTTTTTCAGTTTCACTACCACAAAGAGAATAACACTTTTATCTATTCTGTTTTGTTTTTCTTTTATTGTTAAAGATACTTTTAGTCTTTCTGGGAAGCAGGTAGAGCTAAAACTGATGTCCCCATTTGGTAGATGAAGGAATGGAGTGACAGACAAGAGGGGAGATCTGAGTGTCATCAAGTGGATAACCAGAACTAGAGCTGGGACACAGCTAGGAGGCTTGTGAAGATGCAAATTCTGATTCTGTATCTCTGGGGCGGGTTCAGATCTCTAGTATTTTGAACCAGCTCCTGGAGGCAAGGCTGCTGTCTAGGACAGTGAGGGTCTATTTAACAGGGAGGGAATCTATTGAAAACAGTGTGGGCTTATTATGTCAGATTTGAATCCCAGAACTACTTAACCAGATGTGTGATCTTGAGCAGCATTCTTTTAACTTCTCTTAGCTTAGACTTTCATTTATAAAACATACATAATATTGTCGATATTTTGAACATTGTTATAAGAAATAAATAAAAGGCTTAATAAAAGTGCCCAGTTCAGTGTTGGGCATAAGAAAGGGGATCAGTAAATAGTAGTTTTGAGTCAATGATACAAAATGATAATGTAATTAATTGTACCACTGCTGCTGCTGTGTTAGAACTGCATACATTTCATTCCATTATACCTGCCAATTTCAGATTCTTCATTAGCAGCGAAAGAGGCTCACCAGTTTAAAACAAACAAATAAAAACACTAATCAAAGTCAGAGGTCTCTGTCTTACTGCTTGCGCACAGCTTCACAACAAATATATTTTCTGGAGCTGACCATATCTCTATAAACTAAGAATTATTACATTTCTTTCCTCCCCCTAACATTATATTAAGTTAAATTTCAAACTTACTGAAAAGTTGGAAGAATCTACACTAATAAAAGGCAAACATGCAAATTGACCATACCTTTGCTACACCTTAAGCCAGGCCCACCAGCCAAACAGAGCGACTATATGCAAATTAACCAAACCAAGATGGCGGTTAATTTGCATATACTGGCTGGGAGTGAAGACTGAAGACAACGTGGAAGCGAAGTGCTACAGAAGGGAGCAAAGTAGAGGTGGCCGAGACAGGAATGGAGCCAAGGCTGCGGAGGCGGGAGGCGGGAGGCGGGAGGCGGGAGGCGGGAGGGGAAACCCAGCTGGAGCAGCTGGGAGCAGGAGGGGAAACCCAGATGGAGCGGCTGGGAGCGGGAGGGCAAACCCAGCCAGAGTGGCTGGGAGTGGGAGGGCAAACCCAGCCGCAGTGGCTGGTAGCGGGAGGGGAAACCCAGCCACAGCGGCTAGAAGCGGGAGCGCAGCCCACCTCAGCGGGTTTCGCTCCTTTCTCTGCTTCGTTCCAGCCGCAGGAAGCCCTATTCTTGCAGGAATCTTCCTGCAACGGGCCTCTAGTTGTATCATAAACACCCATATACATCATCTAAGTTCCAGGATAAACAGGTTTATAAAATTTATTTTATTACATATCTATCCATTTTCCCATTCCTCTATTGATTCATCAATCTGTTCTTTGGGGAGAGGGGAGATGTTTGTCATAGTAAGTTTCAAACATCAGTACATATGAAGGCTCTTTTCATTATTCATACTCCATCCCTTTTCCTTCCCTTGGCCCATTAGTCTGCACAGACCTATGAGGCAGACCCAAAATTTAGACCCAAAAGCCATAACTGATATAATCCTGCTTTACAGATTAATGGCACTAATTTTGGATACCACCTACCTGGAAGTGATTTACACACACATTTATATACAAGCAATTTATATAGGGCAATGACTACCTCTGAACCCCAACAGTCATATCAGCCATGCAAAAATTTCTCAAACTACCATCCTACAACCCAAAATAGTATCAGCTTACTTTAGCTGTCTGACACTGATAAACCAATAAAAACTTCACAAGACATTTTATTTTAAAATATATTTTAATTGATTTCAAAGAGGAAGGAAAGGGAGAGATAGAAACGTCAATGATGAGAGAGAATCACTGATTGGCTGCCTCCTGCACGTCCCCTACTGGGGATTGAGCCCGTAACTGGAGCATGTGCCTTTGACTGGAATCAAATCCAGGACCCTTCAGTCCTCTGGCTGATGCTCTGTCCACTGAGCCAAACTGGATAGGGCTTCACAAGACATTTTACAAAAGCCAGAGTGACAACATAAAAGGTTCTAGGAAAGCCCAGCCACTCAGCTCAGGGTTTTCAGTGGACATACATTCTTTAAGGATCACTGCTGTTTTGCATAAAACAAATCACTCCTGATACCCCCTAAATGAGAAAAAAAGAGCTAACCCAATCATCGCACTTGAACAGGAAAGCTCTCCGGGAGCAGAGGTAGGCTCCAACATATCCTGTCAAAAAGTTCTAACCAGGAAATGAAAAACAAACAAACAAAAAACCCACCTGTAAGTACATTTACACTGCAAACCCTGACCCCATCCTACATCAAGTCCAAACCAGACTCAATTAGTGCATGTTGGCAAATTGTGATTACCTACACTCAGATAAATATTCCAGAAGCAAACAGTTAGGAACAAGGCGGGTGGAGTCAGAGAGCCCTGTATTTGAATGTCGGGTCTTACTAGATATTGATGGAGCAAGTCTCTTAAACTTGAGCCCCAAGAGTTTCATCCATAAAATGGATCTACCAGTGTCTCCTTACAGAGTTGTTGAGAGAATTAGACAAAATGTCCCAATATAGTACAGAGCACATAGGTGTAGCTTCCCTCTTATGAAATAATGAAGAAGAAGAAGGAAAGGTAACACTCTAAACATTTATTTACACAACAGTCACTTTATGGAAAAAAAAAAAGTGCACTGCCACCGGGATGCACTGCTTTTACCACACGTTTGCAGGACTTGCTGGAATCATAGAGCACATGATGCCATGGGTCCTAAGTTTTAAGATAACACATTCTAACATATCACGCGTAAACTAGACTGCCTTCCCCAGCCACCTCTGAGTCTTCCCCTGGCATGCTTACCGGTCTTCGCTTTGATTCCTGCGAAAGCACTAACTCCCAGCTTCCTTGCCCTCAGTCCTGTGGAGTGAATTAGCCAGGACAAGGGGAATAACATCCCATATGCCTGATGGCTTACTGTGTAATCCCCCCAGAGGCCTGGCTGAGCTGATACCAGTGACATTGGCGGTGGGATTGAGGGTGCAGCAGTGCATAGATAGTTGGCAGGGGACAAGGCTCCTGAAATACACCGTCTCCTACAAGAATTGGAGCAAATTTGGGGGTTGCATCCTGTTTGAATGGAGACAACAGTGGAACCAAGCTGCCCTAGTTCTAGGCATATCTGATGAGAAAGTGCTATGTTCATTTGGCTAATCCATAGCAGACCTATGGATCTGAGGTCTGAGGGAAGGGCCTGACTGAGTGGGGAAATGTGGGAAGTGAGTAACCAAATTCACTTGGGAGAAAGGAGAGGCAGGGCTGATTGTGGGTTGGGGAGATGGGGATCAGAGAATGAGTCTTTTCATATGGTGGCAAAAAACATTAATTTGCTATTTTTTAAATTAGCACCCAAAGCTACAGAGTCTGAAGAATGGGCCTGGCTAGATTTAAACTCCAGTGGGATCCTGACTTGGGAGCCTGCTGTGGATACAGGGTGGGAGGCTGGGAGCCAGAGGTCCTTCCCTGTGGGGCTAGGCTCTGCACAGGTTTGTGGTGGCTTAGGCAGGTCACTCACTTTAAACTTTAGCACCTCCCTCATGCCAGCATAGATAAGCCACCTGTACCTCTCAGGGATGGTGTGATGATCAGAGAGTGCATGTTGGTTGCCCAGTGCAGGTAGACATTCCAGGAATTGGTGACAGGCAAAGTGCCCTGCAGATGGTTAAGGATAAGCACAGACAGAGAGCAAACTATTTGAATGAAAATATCTCCCTCCCTAGTTGTGTTACCCTAATATAAAGTTACCCAGAACAAAGGAGAACCAGGTAGAGAAATCTAAAAGAGTGATGAGTTCCATACTAGGAGCCTATTTCAGTTCATAACAATATTTATGAAACAGAATAAAACCTCTCTCCTCACTAGTGCCTTTAGCCAATACAGCAAATGCCCAAGAATGGACAAATTCTGTGCTTCCAAACATTCTTCATTCATTACTACTTGACTTTGAAAAAAAGTGTTAGGGTAGGGAGCATTTGAGATCTTGTTCCTGGTATATGCTATCAAATTGGCTCAAATACACTCTCATAAAAATTCTCTACAGGGTTGGACACTTTTTGTGTGTATGACATTTACTTGAAGTAGTACAGCAGGATTCCTATGAAGCATACCCCAAACTGCCCTGTGAACCCTAAACCAATGCTAGGTACAAACAAGGACCTACTGTGCCTACTGACTCCCCAGTTTACATCAGGTGAACTTGGTGAGCTCCCAGGAAACAAAGACTTTAGATATTGCTCTTTGGAAACAACATCAAATAAGAGACAGTCTCCAACCTCATTGGAGAGGAACTTATCAGGCACCTAACCACGAATAGACATCTGCCCCTGTCTATGACATTCACCTCTGCCTACAACAAACATCAATGAGAAGCTGCTGACACCAGAGATAGACAACTGTCCCAAGACTTCGATAGGCATGTATACCTATGGATTGGTACAGAACTCAGAATCTGTTTGTTCATCTTTACCTGCCTTCTAATATTAGTCATAATAGTTATATGTGTTCTTTGAGTGTTTCTATATAGACTGTTTATTATTACTGAACATGTATAAGATAAATGTTAGTACTCTTTTCATGGCTTATGTAAATATTATACTAGATGCCAAACACTGAAAAATGAGGCGGAAAGCAAAACTCAGATTATGACAGTTCACAGGATAGAAATGATCCCCAGTGTTTTATTTGCAGTGAAAGCTGTAAGACCTGACTGCCTTCCATTTACCTGTCCTTCCCTTCTTGGGAAAAATTTGTCCTCAACTCAAGATCTCATTGTTATGGTGTGAGAGTTAGCTTGACAGGCAAATACACAGGCAGGGGTCCAATGGAAAAAAAGGCAGGGGGAACATAGGCAGGGGCAGACATGGCCCGGGGGGGATCAGGCCTAAGCCAGCAGGCGGACATCTCCCAAGGGATCCAGGACTGTGAGAGGGCACAGGCTGGGCTCAGGGACTGCCCCCCCCCACCAGTGCACAAATTTCGTGCACTGGGTCTCCAGTGAATATATAAAATCATTGTTGTGTGCTATCAATGAGGTGGTACAAGTGGCCAAGGTACTTAAAACAGACAATTCTTTAAAGATACTATTTTTCCCCCTTCTTTCACTTTCAGGGACATTAGGAAAGAAAAACTTCATTTTATTTTCCCCAGGTATTTTAAAAATATCAAGTCCATTTAAAAACAGTAAAGCCATCTGGAATAGCTGACAAACAATTTGGAAGCAAATTCTTTCAAGACAGCTATGATGATTTTTTTTTCTTTCCCTTTTGAAATGTCAAGGATAACTGAAACTTTTTACTTTTCCATCTATGATTCACCGATTAATCCCAAACAAGTTTTGAAAGTACTCAAGAAGTTGTTTCCAGTCAGTTCACTGTATTTTAATTCAATTTTAAAATACCACATTCTCTCCTACATACCTCTAATCTGCAAAACCGTTATTCTGTGGAGGATTTGATATTTAAAAATATAAATATAAAATATTTAAAAATATACATAGAAATGCGAAGTATTTCACAATGGTAAATTTTTATAATATTCTGAGTATTATAAATACTAGCATAAGCAGTCACAATGAGTCACTCATATCTTTTTCAAATATATTACTCTAGAAGAGGCATATTAAATAAACTGGAGGCTCAGTGCACTAAATTTGTGCATGGGAGGGGGGTCCCTCAGCCTGACCTGTGCCTTCTCCATTCCAGGACCCCTCAGGGATGTCCGGCTGTCGGGCATTCCTCTCGCAATTCGGGACTGCTGACTCCTACCCACTCACCTGCCTGATCACCCCTACCCATTCTGCCTGCCAGCCTGGTCACCCCTAACTGCCCTCCCCTGCCGGCCTCTGCCTCGGCCCCAGCTACCATGGCTTTGTCCGAAAGGATATCCGGAAGATGTCCGGTCTAATTAGCATATTACCCTTTTATTAGTATAGATGGGGGGGGGGGAAATGGATAATATAGCATCTTACATAGCAGAATTAGTAGAAGGTAGAATCAGGAATTCTAAGTAGATGTAGTCATCCCAGGTGAAGGAAAGTCTGGCAATTGGCAGGTGCAGGATAAATTTGGGGAAAATGAAACTAAACTAAGTTGAGAATTAAGGGAGTAGAGGGGAGTGATGGTCAAATGGTTGAGAAGGGGCAAGTGACCTTTGCAGAAGGTCATTAATTCTGGGCCAAGAAAGTTGGATTTATTTAGTGGGCAAAGGGACCTTACGGTTTGTGAATTGAATTCCCAAACATAAGAGCTGAAGGGGACCCTCAAGAGGAGGTAATCTAGTGCTTCTCAAAATTTGCCATCAAAATATTCCTAAAGACCAAGAGAAGGGAACTTCATACCTTATGCAGTCAGAGGTCCTACATTATTTATCAGTCCGCCTCTAAAACGGAAGGTCTGATTTCAATCTGAAAAATTATTGTGGGATTTTCCATTGAATTTCAGAGATAGCATTATTATTTTTTAAATTCTTCTCTGGGGATATGTTTTTATTGATATTAGAGGAGTAAAAAGAGAGGGGGGAAGAGAGAGAGAGAGAGAGAGAGAGAGAGAGAGAGAGAGAGAGAGAGAACCACATGAGAGAGAAACATCCACTGGTTGCCTCCCATATACGCCCCAACTGGGGATTAAACCTGAATGTATGTGCCCTGACCAGGAATGAAACCCACAATCTATGGTTGTATGCGACAACACTGCAGCCAACTGAGCCACTGGGCCAGGGTGATAGCACTACTTTTTGAATAAAAATGCTTTCTGCAATATGGAGTTGAAGTAAAATTAATATTTGGGGTTTATCCTGTGGTTTCACATACACATAGCACACCAGCCTTTTCCCCTTTTAGTAAGAGTGGAGCTCAGTTTTATAAGAATGAATCTATGAATCGAGGCTGCAGCTCAAAAAGAATAAGTTACATGCTCAAGGTGACAGTAAAGGAATCAGAGATGAAATATCTCTTGTCCCTCTGTCCAAAGCTTTTTCTGCAACACCACATTGTCACACAGAAAAAGAAAGACCTGATCTGACTGGCACAGGGCACATCACATGCAAAAAGATTCAGCGTTCACTCAGTGCTACCATAGCGTGAGATACATGCTTCCCCAGAGTGGGCCCCATGGGCCCACCAGGTCCCACCATGCCACCCCCTCCCCACGCACACATGTGCACACACACGCAGAACAGCTTCTAATGGTGTGAAGGAGATGACTTACAGCAGGCTTCTTCCAGGGGATGGAAATTTCTAGCTTATTTACAAAGGGAGAACAGAGCCTCAGATGAATGCCCCCTTTCCTGTGTAGAGCTGAGCAGCTGCTAATCAAAGGCTGTCAAGCATGATTTGTACTACCCAGGACTTCTTGGAAGGCATAAAAAGACCTCAACACCATGTTTATCTCTTTCACTGCTGGTTCTGGCAATAGCATTACAGTCAGGCAGGCTGAGACAAAACGATTTTCTAAAAATATGGACCAACTGAGACTATTTAAAGCCTCCTTTTATGGAGTTAAAGTCAGGACTTTCCTGTTAGGCTGTTTTGTGTATTCTTTCCCAAACCCTGCTCTTCCAACAGCATTCTAGCCATATAAAACATACAATTATTTCTCCTTGCCGGGGGGTTACAACCTCCCAAAGACTGGGAAGCAAGTCTGCATTCTTTCCAAGAGCCTGGGCAACTATTTGCAAGTGCTCCATCCCCAGGGCAGGATTCGGCAGGGCTCTCTGTCCGAGTTTCTGTTGGGAAATATTGGCTTTGTTGGTGGATCTGGTGCTGCCCAGCAGGTGGGACTGGCTGTAAGTCAGTCTGTTTCAATCCTTTCAAGGATGAGTTTCTACTTTTCCAACCTGTATGAAAGGAGAGAGTGAGATTCTAGAGGGTGAGCTGCATGCCAAGATTTTATATGGGTGTTTAAATTTAGGGGGGAAGAAATTCAATCCGTCTGCATTAAGCTTTTTCACCCAACTCTTTTTGAATGGCTGCTGGTGACAATACTATGGTGACACTGGAGGAGGTTTCCTTTCAGTATATATAGATTCTAATTCCTTTATATTACAACCAATAAACAAAGGAAATGCAACTCTTTCAAACAAACTTTCTAAACAGACCTATTTTCAGAATTTATGTTCCTTAAAGCTGCCAGCTATAAAGATATAAGATTTTACTTGAGAAAGGAACCAAATGGAACACCTAGTTCCTTAGCTTTTCATATTGTGCCCCTTGAGGCCTGGTGTGGCGGGATGGGGGGATCTCCTTGGTGTCTAAAGAGCATGAACGCAGGTGGGGCAGGTGAGGAGACTAAAGAGGTGGAGAGGCCCTGGGCTCCACTGCTACTTCACCCAGGGCTGCTCTGCTCTGCTGCTGGGCTTCCACGTGATATTTTATAGGAGGGAAAGGTTCAGCTCTTAAATATTTTTGAAAGCTATCCTAACCTGATAATATAGATTGAATTGTATATCTCTCTCTCCCAGACAGATATGTTGAGGTCCTAACCTCCAGGACCTCAGAATGTGGCCTCATTTGGAAATAAGGCGGTTGCAGATGTAATTAGTTAAGATGAGATCATACTGGAGCAGAGCAGGCTCCTAGTCCCGTGGTCGGCAAACTTCAGTCTGCGAGCCACATGCGGCTCATTGGCCCCTTGAGTGTGGCTCTTCCACAAAATACCACGTGTGGGCGTGCACGTACAGTGCGATTGAAACTTCGTGGCCCATGCGCAGAAGTCGGTATTTTGTGGAAGAGCCACACTCAAGGGACCGAAGAGCCACACTCAAGGGGCCAAAGAGCCGCATGTGGCTTGCGAGCCGCAGTTTGCCGTGCCGCAGTTTGCCAACCACTGTCCTAGTCCAATATCACTGGTGTCCTTCTGCTGGGAGCCAGTCCATCCTTGCTGTTTCAAGGGACCTGGCATATATGGCATACTGTTCTTAATATGTTTGCTCACCTTCTTGGCACTATGTGTTTTAACCAAGGTCACCTCTCTGAGAAAGGTTGTTTCCCCAGGTAGGGATTTTCCCCTAAAGTTAGGGAGGGAATAAAACCCCTCAACTAAGTGCCAGGCGGGTAATTAATCACTTTAACTACGAACAATCATGCTTAAGCTACATAATCTTTACTCCCTGGAATGGAGATAAGAAACGCCCTAACCTTTGGAATAGAGATTGATAGGATTGGAATCAACTGGTATAAATACAGATGTAACAAGACAATAGGACACAGAACCTAGACACAGAACCTACACAGAACCTAGACACAGAACCTAGACACAGAAGCTAGACTCAGAACCTAGAGACAGAAGAACTTCGCTGGAGAGAACATGGCAAAAGATCCTGGACAGAAACTGGCCACAGAACCTAGCAAGAGAACCTGGCTGAAGAACCTAGAGACAGAACCTGGCTACAGAACCTGGATAGAACATGGCAAGAGAACCTGACTAGAACCTGGTGACTGAACCTGGCTGGAGAACCTAGCAAGGGAACATGGCTACAGAACCTGGCTGGAGAACCTGGAGAACCTGGCTGGAGAACCTAGCAAGAGAACATGGACACCGAACCTGGCTGGAGATCCTAACCATAACTTCGCTGGAGATCCTGACCAGAACTTGGCTAGAGATCCTGGCTAGGCTGCTGATCAACTGAACGCTGTCTCTGTGTCATTCCTTCTTCGCCGACTCCATCTACACCTTTGGGGAACCCCTGAACCTGCTGGGTTTGGACCCCAGCATCCTTCTAAGAAGACAGCCATGTGAAAACACCCAGACACAGGGGGGATGGCCATGTACACAGGTCAGCAGAGTGTGGAGTGATGCTGCCACACGCCACGATGTCAGAAGGTAGAAAGAGGCAAGGAAGAATTCTCCGAGATCTTCAGAGGGAGACCTGGCCAACACCTTAATTTCACACTTCAGACTCTGGAACTAAAAGGGAATAAATGTCTGTTGTTTTAAGCCCCCCAGTTTGTGGTCCTTACAGCAGCTTCAGGAAACTAACTTACATGATTGGGCCTTTCTTTTCCCAGTTTAGTTTTTTTTTAACCTCTCAGGGAATAAGTAGATAAAGAAAAGACCTGGGGGGTGGATGAGGTCAATGGGGGAAAAAGGGACATCTATAATACTTTCAATAATATAAATTTTTTAAAAAAGTAGAAAGTTATTTTCTCAGTTTACTAACCAACTCCTGCCCCTCTTCCCAACCCTCCCCACAGGTCTCTTAAGAAAATGCCTCCAAGAAGGGACATACATGGGGACTCTGGTTTCTTCAAGCACAACACTGGGGTTCAAAGAGGCAGCCGCACTCAGAGGCCACACCTAACACCATAAATTTCTACCTTACCACTGGGTCAAAGAATGAAGGTTGGTCAGGGAACCTCACTGGTATAATCTGGAGGAAGTATAACTTACACACCAGACACAACTTACCATGCATGCTTGATATATGAGATGCAAGCTTCATAATCACAATTTATATTTAAAAGCTTCTTTCTCCAAAAGACTCAAAGAAATTGACAGACTTAATTAATCCACGCAGGCCATAAATAAGGCAAAGTAAGGTCACATATTCCCCTTCCTTCTGGTATCTCAAGGTTTGGCTACTTTTTCTTATTTTTGTTTTCAGAATTGTTCAGTTTTTCTTTTCTCAATATACACACTTTTATTTTGAAGCTGATGCTCATATTTCCATGTAACCTATTTTGGGGAGCTCCTGTTGAATAGAAGAAAATTATCTCTAATTCCCTCCCCCGCCTTTTTTTGAAAGGGTTGCTCAGAAAGGCCCAATCTATTCCAAAATTACCATTTATTTAAAGCTATAAACCCTGAACTATCTTGAGGTCTAGGAGACTCAGTATGCATAAATATGTTGTGTGTATGTATGTGTAAGTGTGTGTGTGTGTGTGTGTGTGTGTGTGTGTGTGTGTACAGAAAGAGGAGCAGCAGTATTAGAACGCCATAAAAAGTGTCTTAGGGGTGCCCAGCTGGAGTGGCTCAGTTGGTTGGAGCATCAACCCATGCACTGAAAGGTTGCCACACAGAAAGCTTCTAAAAAATCCTGCAGCCCAGGTCACACCAATACAAACTAAATCAGAATGTCTAGAGGTGGAAGTCAGGCATCAAAAATTTTTAAAGATCCCCTGGGTGATTCCATTTGTGCAGCCATTTGGGAACCACTGGCTTCAGTGTTATTTTTTTTTTCTGCAAAGACCACTAATCACTCTACCTAATTTAGGCTTCTCTATAATTTAGTTTCCTTTGTCTCATAGCTCTCTGTACATTTCTTATTTTATAATTAGCTGTGTCATTCTTGTTTGGGAGCCGTCTACCTCTTGACTCTCTGCTCTATGAGGGCCACAACTTAACTGTTTTTTCTCATTTCAGCATCTGAAACAGCTAGCACAGCACCTGGTTCATAGGAGGAGCGCAGTATATATTTGTGCAAAATTAATAAATCAGTTAATTCAATATTTATCTTTCACTGGTACTTTCTCCCCCAATTAAAACTATCCAACTAACCAAATATTTGAGTGCTAGCTGTGTGATCAGTCTTCTAACAGGTACTTTGGAATGATAGGAGGGAATTTGTAGTCTATTTATAAGCATGATTAAGGCATATGAAATCCTAGGAGAACTGGATAAGGCAGAATATATTAAAAGCTAGAGTTTTTTTCTTTTTTCTGTTCATCAGATTATTTATTCACTTGATTCTTAGATTCACTTGTTGATAGATGCATATTTGTTGTTCATAATTTGTATCTTTACCTTTTTCTTCCTCTTCCTCTTCTTAAAGGATACCTTTCAGCATTTCATATAATCCTGGTTTGGTGGTGATGAACTCCTTTAGCTTTTCCTTATCTGTGAAGCTCTTTATCTGACCTTCAATTCTGAATGATAGCTTTGCTGGATAAAGTAATCTTGGTTGTAGGTTCTTGGTATTCATCACTTTGAATATTTCTTGCCATTCCCTTCTGGCCTGCAAAGTTTCTGTTGAGAAATCAGCTGACAGTCGTATGGGTATTCCCTTGTAGGTAACTGAGTTTCTTTCTCTTGCTGTTTTTAAGATTCTCTCTTTATCTTTTGCTCTTGGCATTTTAATTATGATGTGTCTTGGTGTGGTCCTCTTTGGATTCCTTTTGTTTGGGGTTCTCCACGCTTCTTGGACCTGTAAGTCCATTTCTTTCACCAGGTGGAGGAAGTTTTCTGTCATTATTTCTTCAAATAGGTTTTCAATATCTTGCTCTCTCTCATCTTCTGGCACCCCTATAATTCTGATGTTGGTACGCTTGAAGCTGTCCCAGAGGCTCCTTACACTATCCTCGCATTTTTGGATTCTTTTTTCATTTTGCTTTTCCGGTTGGATGTTTTTTGCTTCCTCGCATTTCAAATCTTTGACTTGATTCTTGCGCTCCTCTGGTCTGCTGTCGGGCGTCTGTATAATATTCGTTATTTCAGTCCGTGTATGCTTAATTTCTAGTTGGTTCCCCAATATAACATCGAGGGTCTTATTAGTTTTCGTGTAGATCTCATTAAGTTTATCGGCAGCTTCTAAACAGTTCTTGAGAGACCTTAAAAGTGTGGTTCTGAACTCTATATCTTCCATTGACAATTTTGTCCTGTTTCTTTGTCTTCGCATTATGTTATGCTTCCTTGGTGCACCCCCTAGTGGTCTTTGTTCGCAGTCTTATAGTTAAATCTTGATTGTTGTAGCTAATTCCAGGGAGGGTTTGACCTCCAGGCCAAGTGGCTATGAGAATCAGCTGTGTCAGCAGTGAGAGAACTTCTGTCCTCTAGGGAGGTGCTAATCTAGCCTTTGCCTGAGGCTATCCAGCAAAAGCCTCTGTGCAGGGCTTGGGCAGGGTGGGTCGCAAAGGATCAACAGGGTGGGCCGGAGAGAGCAGTTATGGCGGCTCTCAGTCCTGTCCCCAGGGGCTCTGCCTCTCTGAGTCCCAGCACCCACTGCAAAGCTCGGAGAGAAAGCTGCACTCGCTCTGACCGAAGCCAGACAGTCCCGCTTCTCCCGTTTGAGTCTGGGTCCCCAAAGACTCACCCGGATCTGGTGCTCAGAGTCTGCGACTCCCTCCCGATTGAAAACAACAACCGCGCCCTCCGCCGCCAGCCCGCTCCGCGCACTCCGCACCTCAGAATTTGACTTCACCACTGCGCCTCCTCTGAGTGTCCGTGTGCTTTTCTCTTTCCTCCTAGTTGTAGGACTTCCACTCAGCCAGCGTTCCTGTGGTTCTGGGTGATGTCCCTTCCGTTTTTTGGTTTCACTTTTGAAGTAGTTGTTCAAAGCAGCAAACTCCGGCGTTAACCTATGCCGCCATCTTGGTTCTCCTCCCAAGCCCTGTGTTCTTGATTCTGTCTGAAGTTCTGTCTTCTTAGTTCTGTCTTCTGAATTCTGTCTAAAAGCTAGAGTTTAAATAAAGTGATGGGGAATGCAAGGTGATGAGTAACACATATATGGACACATGTTCTCCTAGACCTGAGGGAAGTTGGGCTTATACAGTTAGATTTATAAGTCAAATAGTGCAGGTTGTCTCCATCCATCCCAGCTTTGCATTATGTCTCTCAGATTTTTGAATTCCACTACCCGGAATGTCTTCCTGACCGTCACACAACATTCTCCTAAATCAGCAAATGTTTGCTTATCTGAATCAGAAAACTAGACCTAGTCACAAACTTTGAAGAAATATCATCATCTTAAAACAGATTGTCAACTTTATTTAATTTTTATCAAGCATTTAGGATTAGCCTGTTGAATCATAGAGCTGTCTATGTGTTCTAAAGTATTTATTCTCTTCACATTTTAATCTTTCACCCAAATCCTTGATGATACAAATATTTTCTGAGCTGTTTCTGCAAACCACAATTTCTGCACCCAGCATGAATAGATAACTTCTGAGCAGGAACCCAGATTGGAGACCAGGGGCAATAAATGTTCTTGGTAATTTCAAGAAGGCAGCACATAAGCTGGCAGACCAAAAGAAGCTCTCAGGCCCTTCAGCCTCCTAAGCAGTTTCTGCAAATAAAAGTGGTGTTCACAGGCCACAGCAGAGAGAAAGGATGGATAAATTCCAAGCAGCTACAGGGTGAAAGGAGGCACGTGGTAAAAGTGCTAATGAAGGACATTCGAGATTAGGCAAAGCTACTTGACTAAATCTAAGTTAATGGCAGGACTCATCCTATTAAAGCATAGGATATAATTTGTTCAAACTATTTTGGTAATGGGTAACATCAAAAAGATCCCATGGGTGTGACTGACATTAGTTCATTATTCTGCATTGTAACTGAGCTCCCCAGAGTTCAGGATGGTTGGGAAATCACAATAAGGCCTTCAGCGCAGTTGTCCTCTTCCAGCCAGCTCACTCCTATGTCTTAGAGGGCAGAGATACTCTTTCCCAATTAAGGTTTGAGATTGTTACGTAAAATGTTGTCTAGTTGGGTTCATTTCTTTTCAATAAACATATTATTTGAGGAACAACTGTGTCAGAATAGTATCAATGAGTGACTCTTAGTAGTATCCCCAAGGGTAATTTTTGTGCACAGGTAAGATTAGCTAAAAGTTATTTAAAAAATAAAATCCATGAAGTTTCCAAATTCAATTTGTAAAATCTTTTATTTTATGTTTTGAAATTTAGCAAATTTTAACAATTTATTTTAAGTGAACTTTGCTCAATAACTGGTCTATTAATTTAATCAAGCTCCTAAACATTTTAAGCTAACATTACAAATTTATTATGTTTAATTTCCTCAATTGCCTCAACTGTTTGAGTACAAACAAACCCTACTACACACATAAGTTCTCATAAACTACATAATTAAGCCTTAAAGATAGTGGATCTTAAGTTATCTCAAATGGCTCAGTATTGTTTCTAAACTTAATATTTCAACTTAAAACTACAAGTCTGAATAAAATGGTCAATTACCCATTTTTAATTTAATCACATGGCTCAATGAAGATAACCACTTAAGCTGCCATATACACTTGCATTTCCCTCTGTAAAAGCATTTTATATTATAGGGTGATTTTCTTAAACATTGCTCATTTAATTTTAAGTCTTCTTATGAAAGCAACTAGATTACTTCAAACAACTTTATGGTGACACCGACAAGCAGATGTTTGAGGCTACCTTATCTACTGAAAGTAACTGAATATCAACTGCAGGTTTTAACCTAGAGGTAAACTCTGGGACTCCAAGAGATCCAGTGCATTTACTCACTATCACCCCAAGGAAACCCTGTTTTGACAGGCATTAGGCCAACAAGGATAGCAAGAACATATCCTCCAACGAACGTGACTTCCAGCCCAGGTCTCCTGACTTTTCCTCTACTGACAGAATTTTGCAACCCTCATTAAGTTTAGAGATAATGTCTTTCACTGTTTCAATTGTATTTATTTGGGTTTTATAGATATTTAATTTCTTCATTGGATTCTACAGACTCTCTCCATTTTAAAAATAAAATGTACTGACCAAGTAGTTTATGATTTCCCCAGTCTCTCCAATATTATGTGGATCTTCCACCTGTAGAATTTCTAGGTTAAAATCAAATCTGTTTTTTTCCAGAGCAAGTCCCTGAGAAGTGCCCCATATTCTAAACATAGCTCAGCAAGAAGCTAACCTTGATACAAGCTAAGGCCTCAAGTGATGGCATTCAAGTTTCCATTTTCCAGACTTTTAGCTACAAACGTCTTCACTAACTTTTCTTGATCCTTCCCAGGTAAATGCCAGATGGAGCATAGGCCAATCATCTCAGAAATTGAAAACTGGAGGAATTAGGTCATGCCATCAAAACTTGGTATTTGATATGGAAAATAACTTAAACATATTTGCCTGTGACTGAAAAAAAACCTGAGCTGAAAATAGTAATTAAATGTAATATGCTATGAAGGTGATGATCTTCTACATAGTAAATATTTTTAATAGTGTGTTTCACCTTAATAGTCACTGATTCATCTGTACACATAGCTGCACAAAACATATACCTTTGTACATGATTTTTAATAACTAATTTATGACCTATTCTCTTTTTTTTCTTCAAAGACCACTTTACCAAAGTTGACTTGTTTATGTAGCCATCAATGACTATATAACAAACCAGTGATTAGAGTCATATAAACAGTACTGGATTCTCTGTAAAGAAATAGGAGTCCTTCTGAGGGCTTAGGTGCCTGTCTGGGACTCAGTGTCTGGCACTGTGCTTCTCTGCAGCATAATAACTGAGGAGTAAAAAAGAATGCCAGAGGCTACTTAATTTATCTTTGTATCTGCCACAGTGTAAAGCAGGATGTTTATACTCAGCTATCTCAAATGCTTTTCAAAATACAATGGAAATTAGGTAAAAACAATATATATGCAATGCTAAAATGTCAAAAATTACTGAATAAACTATTCAATTATGCTAAGAAGTAGCTGAGGTTTAGGTATACTTATCAATAAGGCAATTATGTAAATTGAAATTGCTATTGTATTCATGATAATATCTTGATGGTCTAAGGCAAGCATGTCAAACTCAAAGGCCAATACGGGCCAAATAAACAAAGTTTAAGTTTATGTGGGCCACAAAAAAAACCAAAAGCTTCAATTTTCATAGAAACGTAGGTTTATTTCGATAGAGACATACTGAATACAAAGGGCTGAAATGAATGAGTAATCGTTAACATAAAATAACATTTTAATAAAAATTAATATTTTTTCTTGAACATTAACTTACCAGACTGAATCACTACACAAATTAATAAGCATAACGCAAATAAACCTATTTTTCTTGTTCTCCGAAAGCAGAATATTTTCTGTTGCACACACCAAACAAATCAGTCCAAGGCTAATGACATGGCAATCGGCTGCTAAAATATTCACTGCTAGCATTAGTGGAGATAAATGGTGCGTCTGCGCATAAGGCACATAAGGGAAATGAATGCAACACGATTAAAGTAATCAGTTATTAGCGAATGTTGTAGTTCGTTATTAATAATTATGTATAACAGGATATTGTAAAAATTAAGTTACAAAATTTTTACCGAAATGTTTCTTACATACCATTATATTGGCTGGGCTGCAAAATATTCGTTGTGGGCTGCATGCAGCCCGCGGGCCGCGAGTTTGACATGCTTGGTCTACCATCTATACCAGTTAATAATGTAGATTTTTTCAATAGATGGAGTTACACATATGCTGATATATATGCGATTTGATATGCTATTTTGTTGTATTGACAGCAAGCTTCAAAACTTCATATGTCAAATTTTCTGAAGGTGTTAACATCATAGATATTTTTACACTTAAAAATGTCAAATTTCGTGCCAAAAAAAGAGCAATTGCGGGAAGTTTTAATTCATCACTTTATTTTGAAGAAAAGTGCTGCTGAAAGTTATCGTATACTTCGGGAAGCTTATGGTGAACATGCTCCATCTCAAGATACTTGTGAACGCTTTAAAAGTGATGATTTTAATGTGAAAGACAAAGAATGTCCAGATTAACCGAAAAAGTTTGAAGACCAACAATTACAAGCATTATTGGATGAAGATGTGTGTCAAACTCAAAAACAACTTGTAGAAGGATTAAATGTTGCTCAGCAAACAATTTCCGATTGTTTACAAACAATGGGAAAGATTTTAAAGGAAGGAAAATGGGTGCCACATCAACTGAATGAAAGACAAATGGAAAACCGAAAAGTCATCAGTAAAATGTTGCTTCAATGGCATGAAAGAGTCTTTTTTGCATTGAATTGTGACTGATGATGAAAAGTGGATTTATTTATAGAATCCCAAATGCATAAAATCATGGGTTGATCCAGGTCAACCATCAACATTGACTGAAAGGCCAAATCGCTTGGGAAAGAAGACAATGCTCTGCGTTTGGTGGGATCAGGAAGGTGTGGTGTTTTATGAGCTTCTAAAACCAGGTGAAACCGATAATACTGATCGCTACCAACAACAAATAATCAATTTGAACCACGCTTTGATTGTAAAACGACCAGAATGTTCCAGAAGACACGGCAAAGTAACTTTGCTTCATGATAATGTACCATCACACACTTCAAAACCAGTTAAAGACATGTTAAAAGATCTTGCTTGGGAAGTATTAAGGTATTCACCAGACCTTGCTCCTTCAGATTACCACTTGTTTCAATCAATGGCACATGCACTTTCTGAGCAGCACTTCAAAACATACAAAGAAGTGGAAAATTGAGTCTCTGAATGGTTTGCCTCAAAACAAGAAAAGTTCTATTGGGACGGTATCCACAAATTACCTGAAAGATGGGGGAAATTTGTAGCTAGCGATGGACATTACTTTGAATAAAGCACTTTTGATGTTTCTCTTGAAATTATCGTGTTTTCTTTGATTACAAAATCCGCATTATTACTCTGTTCAGCAGGTAATGTGTAGACTAAACTAACCTGACCTACTCTAGGCAGAAGTCTTACCTCAGACTATCAGAAGGTCAAAGAAGTATTCCATAATATTGAAAATATCATCTGAACCTCAAATTGAAAACAATGTTATGAAGTTTCTTGTATAATCACTTTAATAAGTGTAATTTATTTGATTCTTATACAGATCTCCCAGGATTGCTGCTTGCACATAACCAATTAAAGATACCCAGAGACTTCAGTTCACATTATAGGAAACTAAAATGCTTTAATAAATAATGCACCCTCCCACAATTTGGGCCAATTTTATTTTTGTTATGGTGCTTTACTATATTTTGCAACAAACACACAATAAACACATTCCTTACCAGACTGAACTGCTGTGGCTTGAGTTATTGAAAAATAAAAATCACGTTCAAATAGAAGTAGACCATGACAGACCCTGTCACAATAACTGCCTGTCATCTTCAAAAAAAAAGAAGAAGAAGAAGAAGAAAAAAAAGAAACTAGTACAGATTGGGGTTTCCAGCAGCATGATCAGACATGTAATTTAGAGAAATAGTTTTAATAGTAATGAAAGGGATGATAAATTTGTGTTGTTATTATTTTTTAAATTTGCTAAACTGGTTATCTTTAAGAAAATAAGGGCTTCTCATTTGTCTTGTTCCACACAAAACAACCTGAATGTTTTGTAACAAGCTACCACAACAATAAAGTTGTCACAGGTTAGTTTGCCATAGTGGGAAAGTGGCTTAGTGTACTGCACAATTTGAGGAATTCATAGTATTAAGCAGGTGACTTTAATATCACTTAATAGCACCTGTCCCGATCACTTAGACCTCCAGGCCAATATGTCTTTTGATTAATAATTCTAAAGACAGCATAACTCCTTCACTCATCTGACCTGACATCTCAATACTTTATAGTTCAAATTAAGATGCACTGAGAGCCCTAGCCAGTATGGCTCAGTTGGTTGGGCATTGACACATGCACCAAAAGGCTGCTGGTTTGATTCCTGGTCAGGGCACATGCTCAGGTTGCCAGCTTAATCCCTGATGGATGTTCCACTCTCACACTGATGTTTCTTTGTTTCTCTTTCTCCCTCTCCCTTCCTTTCTCTCTAAAAATTAATAAAAAATATCATTTTTAAAAAGATGCACTGAGATACCACACCTGATGCCAATTTAGATAGGCATTTTTGTCATCAGTGTCTAAGCCAGGGGTGGGCAAACTTTTTGACTCGAGGGCCACAATGGGTTCTTAAACTGGACTGGAGGGCCGGAACAAAAGCATGGATGGAGTGTTTGTGTGAACTAATACATGTTAACACTGCTGCTGGTGAAGGAGCAGAGGGGAGAGCAAGAGAACCCTCTGCTCTTTCGGCTCTGCGGGCCAGATAGAACAGCTGAATGGGCCGGATTCGGCCCGCGGGCCATAGTTTGCCCACGGCTGGTCTAAGCCCTGGATACTCATAAGTGTATCTGAGTCAAGCAGTTCTCACTGAATTAAATGCTGACCTTCCACTCTACAAATCTGGGATGACAGTTCCACAGACACAATAACTCTACATTTCCTAGAGTAACCATTGAGGTATCCTATATAATAAAAGGCTAATATGCAAATAGACCGAATGGTAGAATAACCGGAACAACCGAACAACCGAACAACCAGTAGCTATGATGTGCGCTGACCACCAGGGGGCGTGTGCGGAACATGGCAGGTGTTTGCCACAGTGGGGTGGTGGAGCAGGTGATTGGAGGCACCAGACCAAGGCGGGGCAGTGGTCACTGTCATCTGGGCGAGCCTCTGGTGGTTACTGAAAATTCTTTGCTCTCGCGTGCCATGGTCCCGCCCGGCTCCCCCACCTGCTGCTGGCGCTGGCCCTGCTCACACCCGCAGCTGGTGCTGGAGCTGCCACTCGTACCCGCTGCCAGTGCCCAGCACCTGTCCCAATCACTTGGTGCCATCAGCGGGTGGGAATGGTGGTTGCCGACCCTGATCACCCCTGAGGGCTTCTCCACCTCCCCCTGCTCCTGAGGGGCGATTGGGGCAGCAGCCACCGCTCACACCCATTGATGGCACCGGCCCCACTTGCACCCGCTGGTGGCACCAGCCCCAATTGGTCCTCACCATCAGCGGGTGCGAGCGGGGCCAGTGCTGTCAGTGTGTGGGAGCAGCGGTGGTGGGAATGGGGCTGCTGGCAGATAGGGGACCAGGAGCTGCCGGGGGAGGGGCAGGGCAGGGGCATGGAGGATGGACTTAGACCCGCCCCTGTGTCTACTGCAGCCACCTGGCCCACAGTTCCTTTCAAGGTGCACAAATTCATGCACAGGGCCCCTAGTTTTGAATAAAACTTATCAAAATGGTATTTAAAATGGGTACTTGGTAAGGGAAAAGATGTGACAAAAAACAAACAAGAAAAACAAATCAGTCATCTTCTAGAAACAGAATGATTCACTATTGTTCAATACTATTCAATAGTATGGCCAGATCTCTAAGCCAGGTTCTAGAATCTAGAGAGATTATCACTTTTGTCCCACACACAAGAATGCTGCGCTGCAGCACGCTTAGCGCCAAAGTGAGACAAATGGATAAAAGGAGAGCTTTTATGTGAGAAAAACATTCTTAAAAGACTATGTAGACTGGATATCTTTATTCAGACACTCAACTATTTTATCTATAACTTTTATGTGCTAAATGGTCTATCTATCTGGGTTGTACATCACATTTTAGATAGTAAGAATATCATCTAAAGAAAAAAATTTTAGCTGTTTTTTTAAAAAGCTAAGAAACAAAACATCTTTCACAACACTTAAAAAATCCTGAGGCCAAGTTTATTCATTTATTTGGCTTTCAGCAAGCAACTGGTTTGTCCCCAGCAGTATTATGTAAGCTTACTTAAGAATGCAAAAGAGCTCAGAGAGCCAAAATTCTATTCCTATTGCCAGGGTGAAGACCACAGCAAATGAGGATAGCAGTCCTCCCAGTACAAGGGGGGCGGTCTCCAATATTCCTTTGGAACACCACTACTGAACTTAAAAATAAATATTATAGCCCACCAGTGTAGGTCAGTGGTTGAGCATTGTTCCATGCACCAGGAGGTTGCCAGTTTAATTTCTAGTCAGGGCACATGCCCAGGTTGCAGGCTCAATCCCCAGTGGGGGGCGTGCAGGAGGCAGCTGATAGGTGTTTCTCTCCCATCGATGGTTCTATCTCTCTCTCTCCCTTCCTCTCTCAAAAATAAATAAAAACATATTACAAAAATAAATACAATTTAGAAATGAATCCTCTACCTAGGATCTATAAAACATCACTTTAAATACCATTTCAGAAAAATTGTCCTCTCTCCCCATCCCACCAGCAACAGTGATACAAAACTAACCAAAGACTTTCACTTCATGAAAGACAAGAAGAATTTTCCAGTATCGGAAAAAAACGTATAAACATTTACAACAGATACTTTCCACCACATCCTGGGAAGGTACAGTTACTTGTACAACCTAAACACAAGTATCTATATATATAAAACCCTAAGTGACCGTTACAACAGGTCGACTGCAAGACTGGTTGACTGGTTGCTATGATGTGCACTGACCACCAGGGGGCAGACACTCAATGCAGGAGCTTCCCCCTGGTAGTCAGTGCACTCCCACAGCCAACCTCTGGCAGCCAGCCAACCTCCCGCAGTCCCTCCCCCCCCACTGGGTGGCCCTGATTAGGGCCTGATGGCCAACCTCCCGCAGTCCCTCCCCCCCACTGGGTGGCCCTGATCAGGGCTGGATGGCCAACCTCCCATGGTCCCTCTCCCCGACTGGCCGACCAATCTCCCGCGGTCCCTCCCTGCAGTTGGCCAGCCTCCCTCGGTCCCTCTTCCCCTGCCAGCCAGCCCCAATCAGCCCCAATTGCCCGCCAGGCCAAGGGACCCCACCCGTACACGAATCCATGACCAGCCTCTAGTTTTGTATAAAACCACCCTGAGGACAACCCTACTGACATGATCAATCAGCATACACTGGCCTTGGGAAGTTTTCCACAGCAAAGTCTGCAAAGAATGTTAACATTTCATTATTTATATCTTTTCTGAAAATTATTGAATCAGGAAGTCACTGTCCTCTATTAATCTTTATAGGCAACAATGACAGGAATCTACAACTTCCTCATAGCACAGCACAACTGCTTGGCTTCCAATCAACATTTTATATTGCAAGCAAATACTACATATTAAACCACAGAATTATAAATAAGTGGTTTATTATAGGGAAATCTTCCCAGGTGAACATATCTGTCAGAAACATATTTAAATGAAAGGCCAAATTTATCTTTCATGATGTTCTTTTACCTATAATGAACATATTTCTGCATGGGCAGTATGACATATGCATGTGAATAATGTTTTACTCTAAACACAGGGGCAATTACTTGCTCTAACTAAGAAAATACATTTTAACTTCAACTGTAGTTAGCTAGTGTTTCATAAAAAGGCCACATTCCAGGTGGCTACTATAGATTTGCTTTAGTTATTTTTTCTTTGCACTAACCTTAGGACTTTTTATAATTAGCAAAATGGATATAAGAGGTGGGGGGTTTGGTTAGTAAAATTATTGGTGCTTAACATACAAGGATGGGCTAGAATATGGAGACATTCTTCACTCTTACATGTATGTACTAGAAGACTCTAGTGAGCTATGGAGGGCAGACTCGATGAAATGGCTTCCGAGACTTTATTCCAAAATCGTGCTCTATCCAGGTATGATGCATAGGACTTTGGTTGCCTGATTCCATCTCTCAGGTTAACTGAAGTCTTGCTCTTAGAATAGTGTTATGTTTATCTCAAGGGGACTTCATGTCAGCTCTGTTTGAAGCATCTAAAACATCAGAGATCTGGGATTTTCATGAGCTTCAGAAAAGACACTATCATTGGTAGGGCTTCCTTACTATTTGTAAAAAAATGTGTCCTAAGTATGCTTCTCTGTTTGTAGTGGGATAGTCAGGGAGAGGAGCTATAACCCCCACCCACCTCTAAATACTGGCAAACACTGTTCCCCAAATTCAATTTCTTCTTCTGGGGCACACACTTAAACTGCATTTGCCAGCTTCCCCTCAACTGGATGCAGGCACTCACTGAAGTCCAGCCTGAAAGGGCGAGACCTCAACCTAGAGGCCCTGATGCCCAGCGCTCCCTGCGGTCGGTCAGCGCTCCCTGCGGTCGGTCCCAGCGTTCCCCGCCGCGGGCTCCCCCCAGCCCGTCCCCGCCCGTCTCCCGGCACCTGCGCTGGGTTGGCCGCCCCGGTCTAGTTTCCTGCCTGGGAAAACCGAGGGCCGCAGAGAGGTGGCAGGCCCGGGGTTCTGGGGGAGCAGGGGTGGCCCGAGCCCCTCCAATGGGGGACAGCGCCCTGGGCTCCTGGGTGCTGGGGAGCGGCCTTCAGGGAAGGACGCCTATCGAGGGGAGAGGACTGCGCCCTCCATCTTGCCCTGGGTCCTCCATTTTTGGGCAGAGCCATGTGCTCGGCGGGGCTTCTTCCCAGAAACCCAACCCTCTGCTAGCCACACCCAGGATTTCTCTGGAGTAGCCAATGATAATCAAGGGAAGTGCACGCCATCACTATGACCACATCCTGTGTAATGAGACACCGACTCGCGCCTGGCCAATCGGCGGGGCCCACAGTCCCCTCTCCTGCCGTCACTCCACCCTCCTATAAAACCCACAGTCCCATCAGGCTTCGCTCTCTCGGCCACTGGGCTTACCGTTGCATCGGTGAGTGTGGTCGGGGAGCCGAACTAGTTCGAAATGAAGGACTCTTTGCTTTTGCATCGGACTGGCTGGCTCCCTGGTGGGCCCTTGGGAATCTTGAAATCTGGGCACAACACAGCCAAAGGACTGTGAGAGAAGTAAAGTGAGCCGTTTTGCATCATGCTTTTAGAAAAGTAGATGCAGTGGCCCACACTCTCTCCCCACTTCCGTCAGTTGGATATAGATATAGATGAGGCTTGGGGAATGGTAATCCTACAGAAGGGGCCGGGGTCCTTGAATAACCAGGTGGAAACTGACTAGTAATATCTACTTAGACATTAATGTAAACTATAAGTATGCTTTTATCGTGTTTCACCCATTACACATTTTTGGGTCTGTTTGTTACCATAGTCTAGCCTACCTAACTGAATTAGGACATCACCAATACTTAAAAAGTGAGTGCTAACTGCATGTGACAAAACTGATTGAAAAGAATTTGACTGGGTTTATGTGATCAGAGAAAAAGAGTTGTATTTGGAAATTAATAGACAGGTTCTTTATCAGATAATTCTTTATTTTATATATGAATTTTTTATTGACCACCACTTCTAGGCCATTTTTAAATATTTTTCTTTTTCTCATTCCAGAAGCACAATAAGAATCATAACTATGCTACAATGACTAAAAATAGTGGCTAACAATTATTGAGCACTTATGTATCTGTTTTCAGAACATTATGAATCTAACTCATTTAATCTTTATAACAATCCTAAGAGACAGGTGCCACAATCATTTCAACTTTATGAATAAGAAAACCTGAGTATATTCAAAATTGTACAATTTATAAGTGGTAGAGAGGGGATTTGAACCCATGCAATTAAGAGCAGTGTGCACCTTCTTAATCTCATCACTGTATTGCCTGACTCCAGATTATCACAGGAGATTCAAAGATGAATAAGATTTGACTCCCCAAGGAATTTATAAAATTGAGTATAATACAAAATATATTAATGTATCTCTAAGGGGAAAACAAACATTGTAAAGTTTCAAATAAATGAAAGATAGTATCTACTCAAATAAATTTGGAATATTTTATAAAGGAAAGCATTTATTATTCATTTTAATTATACATGCTTCTATTGAGCACCATTTTATGCTAATTCTTTAGAGATCTTAGATAAATAATAACTATGAAATGTTAGGTATTATCATTTAAAGTTTAAAATAAGATTTTATTATTCACAAAATGTTTCTATTCCAACTTCAAAACCTTAACCAACCTTTTTAAAAAAGTATCTGTTAAATGAGTTTTTCTGCCATGATATTCTCCTTATCCTATATAATAAAAGGGTAACATGCAAATTGACCCTAACAGCAGAACAACCGCTGGACCAGTCACTGTGAGGAGCACTGACCACTTCTTGGTTCCTTTCCCTAGCCATCAGGCACCAATTATCTGATGATGAATGGGGAACCGGGAGTGAGTGGGCAGCTGTGGGCAGCTGGGGAAGATGGCCCTGATTGCAGGCCAGGCATAGGGACCATATCCACACATGAATTTCATGTGCAGGGCATCTATTATATAATAAGTGAACATGCATTTGCATTTGCACAAGTATACTGAAATCTAACATGCATATTGAAAAGTACACATAGCCCTAGCTGGTTTGGCTCAGTAGATAGAGCGTTGGCCTGCGGACTAAAGGGTCGCAGGTTCGATTCTGGCCAGGGGCATATGCCTGGGTTACGGGCTTCATCCCCAGTAGGGGACATGCAGGAGGCAGCCTATCAGTGATTCTCTCTCATCATTGATGTTTCTATCTCTCTCTCTATCTCTCTCCCTTCCTCTCTAAAATCAATAAAAAAGTATATTTAAAAAAGAAAAGTACACATATAAGGGGACCGCTCAATGGATTTTCATAAACTGAACATGCCATGAAACCTTTGCTAGGATTAAAAAACAGAATGTGACCAGTTCCCCAGAAACCTTACTTTTGCGCTTTTTAAATTACACCTATCCTAAGGATAACCATTATCCTAACTTCCAACAGAATTGATTGGTTGTATCTGTCTTTATAAGTGAAATAATAAATTATGTATTCTTGTTCTGACTTCTTTTACTCAACTTTATGAGATGTTTATATCATCTATATTGCTGAATGATATATTATATCATTCATCTATTGCTATGAATGAAAACATATTATTGTTACTGCTGCACAGCCTTTCATTGTGTGAATACATTACAATTTATTCACTCAACTGTTGATAGTTTTTGTTTGCTACAATGTTTCTTTGAACATTCTCATATATGTCTTCTCATTCACCTATCTGCATATTGCTGTTTGGAGTATACTTAAGACTGAAGATGCTAAATCATAGAGTTTATAGTAATTTCTTTTTTATCTATCTATTTATCTATCTATCTATTTAAATTTATTGTGGTGACATTGGTCATATAGTTTTTAGGTGTGGGTTTCTATGTTATAAGACCTGTATATCGCACAGATCTTACCCACCATTCAAAGTTAAATCTCCTGTCAACATACAGAAATTTCTAAAGGTATGTCCTACCTGGAATAATGTTATGTGTTAGTAATAGCACAGGTCCAAAGAGAAAGCCTTAAAAAAATAAACTTTGGAGATGAGAATAGAAGTGTCAATATTCATACAATATAGTCTTCCTAATGTCTCTTTATAGAGTCAGATATTAGCCACAGGTTGGTAATAGCCTATGAAGGAGACCTGACTCTTGTCATTTTCAAAAAAAATTGCTTTTAACTTCTCAAAGGAGGTTTAGGGAACATGTTTCAGGACATCTAAAAAAAGTCTTCATGGTTGATTTTGGCTGAAGTGCAGGTAGAATAAGAATTCCTGCTTTTGGTGTTATGAGCCTTTAGGGAATCTCTCTTGGGGCACTGTTTTTTTTTTTACTTGTTCTCCTTATTTCTGGAGCAATCAAGTTAATCACATATAATGTTTCAAGTTCCTGTTTCAAGCTCTTTTTTTAACATTTGTGTTAAAACATGCTATAAAATTTTTGCTTATGAAACATTGATAGAGAGCCTAATAATGTCAATTATTTGTCTTTTTTTCTGCCAAAACACCCAAATGGCATAATCCCTTGGCAGTTAAAGGTTTATTCATGGCTATTGTCATTTAGACCCTTGATATGTTAGACAGGATGAGGTAAATTGGACTGAAAGAAAATAGCACATTAACTTATTTCAAAACATAAATAATTTACTAGGGCCAGGCTGAAACAATGTCTTTGTGAAGACATTGGACATGGTATTTTTCTTTAAAGTACTTATAATTCAAGGGCTTGCTCAGATGACAAAGTTTGTGTTTCTCCATTTTCCTAACCCTTATGTAACACATGACCAAGTGATTTGGGGAAGAGCACATTCCTCAGCCCCTCCTGCCTCCTTGACAGGCCAACTGGCCTGGCTTAACTTGTATTGTGCTTTTTTGTAATAGCAACCTGAGACAGAAACATCTGGAAAAATACCATAATTGAACTGGTGGAAGCAAAGACCAACATGAAATGGTCTATTGATAATTTCCAGGAACTGACACATAGAGCAGAATGAAATCATCCAGTTGGCATGAAGCTCGGAGTTCTGAAAGCTTGTATATCCCTGTACTGCTATAACAGATAGTTGAAAACTTAGTTCAGCAAAATTGTGGAAAGAAATCTGTGTGTGTGTGTGTGTGTGTGCATGTCACCTATGCACACACGTCAGCTGACTCGAATCTGTGATTAATATGCACATGATATGTACCTCTGATGGCAAGTACAATGTATCATAAAGATATTTTAAAAATACAAAAACCAGCTGAAGAAACACTGAAGTCCTTCATGACTTGAAGTCAAGAATCGTGTTTGCAAAGCTGTATCCTGGTCCCCCACCAGACTATGTTCCAGAGAGCTATGGCTGTTTGATTTATTCTTGCTTTCCTTAGTGGCTGAGTTAGGGTCTGGCACATAGTTTGCAGTAACCAAAAGTCTACAGGGTGAAGAATAAATTAATGAACAAGTAAATGGGAGGATTAAAAACAACAACCAAGCAGCTAAGCTTCATAATCTAAGTGAATTTGACTACCCAAGCCCTTCCCATTCACTGTCATCTCCTTGGCTTTTGGTAAATACATTAAGAAACAAGGAGAGAAAACAGTACTTACCTAGCTCGAGTGGATACTTGATACTTAGGTATTTACAGAATAAAAAACTAGAAAGACCCTTTAGATATCAACCTAAGTCTCTGCCTGTGGTAAGTGCCAAATCAGAAATAGAATGGATATAGGCTGAAGACATGTCCAATGGATGAGATTATGCAGTCTCTCTGGGTAACATCTGAAAATAGAGCACTGAGCAAACATAAACTGCAATGGAAATGGTAAATAAGATGAATACAAACTGAAGTCTTGCCCAAAGGCAAAGGATGTAAAGGCAAAAAAGAATGGGACTATATCAAACTAAAAAGCTTCTGCACAGCAAAAGAAACTGGCAAGAAAACAAACAGGCAGCCAACCAGATGGGAGATGATATTTGCACACAGTAGCTCCCACAAAGTTTTAATTTCCAAAATATATAAAGAACTCATACAACTCAACACCAAACAAACAAAAAACAACCCAATCAAAAAGTGGGCAGAGGACCTGAAAATACACCTCTCCCAATAGATATATGAAAAGATGTTCAACCTCACTGGCACTTAGGTAAAGGCAAATCAGAAGTGCAATGTGATATCACCTCACACCTGTTAGAATGGCCATTATCAATAAGACAAGCAATAACAAGTGTTGGAGAGATTCTAGAGAAGAGGGAACCCTCATTCACCCCTGGTGGGAATAGTACAACCACTATGGAAAGCAGACTGGTGATTCCTCAAAAAATTGAGAATAGAGCTACCATATGACCCAGCAATCCCACTCCTTAGTATATATCAAAAAAACCTCAAAATCACATATTTGCAAAGATATATGCACCCCTGTGTTCAATGCAGCATTATTCATGGTGGCCAAGACATGGAAACAATCAAAGTGTCCTGTGATAGAGGACTGGACAACGAAGATATGATACATATACACAATGGAATACTACTCAGCCATAAGAAACATTTGGAACAGCATGTATGGACCTTGAGAACATTATAGTAAGTGAAATAAGTCAGCCAGAAAAAGCTAAGAACCATATGACTTCATTCACATGTGGGATATAAAACTAAAACTCATGAACACAAACAGCAGTGTGGTGGTTGCCATAGGGAAGGGGGTAAGGGGTAAAGGGGGTCTTAATATATGATGGTGAGAGACGATTCGACTTTGTATGGTGGGCACACGGTGCAATACACAGATCTTGTAACAGAAACCCACATCTGAAACCTATACGTTCACATTGACCAATGTCACCCCAACAAATTTAATAAAAAAAGGAAAAATATATTTTACCTTCATTTTAATCCTATTAAAGAGGAACAAAAAAATAGCTAATGTTTGAAGCTGAAAAACAATTATCTACTTAATGTATGATGAATTATCTAGTTGCAAGAGAGAACATGCCAGCTTTCTCTCTTTTGCCGTTAGGTGAACATAAGTCAAACATAAAGAAGTTGTGAAGCCATTGTGTAGTTTTTTAAACTTTTATAACTTTGGTGCGAGAGGTGGTAGAAATCATTTGTGAATGACAAACAAATCAAATTTTCCTCAAGTTTATAAAACCTCAGTTCTGCTAGCATCAGCACCTATTTTTATCTTGCTGCCTACAACAGGAATAGAAACATTTGTCACAAGTGTTTAAACAGTGAATACATTGTGCACAATCACATCAGGTTGTTTTCCTAAATGTGAACACATTCTGTTTTACAGTGTCATTTGCGGATCCCTCCTCTCCTGCCTATACACTTGGGCTATTACAAAGTTAGAAGAGCCAAACGGCATATGGAGACCCCTCTGAACTCCAGGAAGAAGCAAAGGCAGAACAGGCTGCGATGTTTTAATTACACTTCTCATCAGTGTCTTTTCTCTCCCTTGAAATCATCCTGGCATAGTCCTATCTCTCTGGAGAGAGAATGAGATTGGACTTTACCATAGAGACGAACTCTCTAACTTTCCTCCCAAAGGCACTGTCTGTTGGTAGCCATGGCGCAGAAGAATCTGTGGGGACCCCTGGAGTCCTCTGACCTGTGTGCCAGGGACTGACAAGGTTAGACTATGTGACAGCAGTTGCATAACATTAAGTGAGGGGAGGGCTGCATGAACAAATCCATGAAAGGCTTACATTCCAAAAAGCATGAATTGGAAGGCAAAGTGGGAGCTTTTATTTAGCTTAAAAAAAATCTCTCTCTCTCTGTTCCCCTATCATAGAACAAACAGCTAATCTAAATTTTTCTCCCCCTCAAAAGGGCAAAGACAAGGGAGATGGGTTGCATTAATGACCAAGTTTCTTTCAGAAAAACTCTTCCTTGTTAGTCATTCTGCAAAAGTTAGCTGAATCAACCATTCTCCACAGACCTCATCTTTATTCTTCTCTCCTTTCCTCCCCCCCCCCTCCTTTTTTTAACCTTTCAGCACAGAATGAGGTCTTTGTGATAATTCAGCACATCTGTAAATTCTCACCCAGCCCAGCTCCTGGGTCAGGGCATGGTGACTCTGTGGACTGCATTCCAATTCAGTGAGGTGGTGACAGGGACCCCTCCAGCCCCATTGTGAATGGGTCCCCTATCTGAGTATGATTCATAACATAAACATGTTTAGAAAGCAAAAGCAAGTAAGGGAAAAAAGTATGGAAGTTGGAGTTACTGGGTTAGTATTGTCAGAAAAGTTAGTGCATTATGAGGGAAGAGAAAGGGCATTTATGGTTGTGTCCTGACACCCAATCCAGGGGCAGATCTGGCCAACAACATTACACAACATTTTCTAAAATAAACTCAAGTTAAAACCAAACAAAACCCACAATTACTCTTACCACCTTGCCGTCCCATTTCTATCCTATCCCTGGCAAGATAAACATGAATGAATGAACAAACAAATGACCAAATGAATGAATGAATGAAATAAAAAAGTCCTTTTTGACTATGGCCTATATATTTTTGTATGTATGTTTTTCCCTATGAATAATATAGAAGCAAAAGCTGAATTACCTGCTTGTCCTTCTGTATGAGATTTGAAAGAAAATGTTGCAGTGATATTTAAATATTCAGTGAACTTAAAGACCAAATTAATGTAGGTGTCCACATTTATCCACATAAAGTGTAATAGATTCAAAATAAATAATTGATTGGCTATGCATACACTCTGATTCCTAATGTAAAATTTTAAAGAACAGAGTAAAGTTTTTGTTTGTTTGTTCTAGGATACAGTAGAGCTAATCCTATATAATAAAAGCCTAATATGCTAAGTGTTCGGTCGTCCAGTCGGCCATTCCACCAATCAAAGCGTAATATGCTAATGATATGCTAAAGCCACTCAACTGCTTGCTATGACATGCACTGACCACCAGGGGGCAGAGAGTCAACTGGTCGACCAGTTGCTATGACATGCACTGACAACCAGGGGACAGACACTTTGACCAGTAGGTTAGCTTGCTGCTGGGGTCCAGCTGATCAGGACTGAGTGAGACAGGCTGGCCATCCCCTGAAGTCCTCCAGCAGTCCCTCCCCAGCTGGCCAACCTCTCGCATCCCTCTCCGGCCCTGATCATGCTCCAGTGGGGTCCCTCGCAATCCGGGACCACTGGGGGGATGTCGGAGAGCTGGTTTTGGCCTGATCCCACAGGCCAGGCTGAGGGACCCCACTGGTGCATGAATTCTTGAACCAGGCCTCTAGTATAGGAATAAAAAGAATGGGCCACTTCTTACTTTTGTATTATCCCCCTTATTTTTAATAGGTTTATATATATTTTACATCTTATCCAGGAATCTCATTATAATGCAAGTGGCATCAGCAGACAGTAAAAGCCACATATTAAAAATGGTGGAAGCTAGTATCAGGTTGAATGTGTGCAGCCATTGATAATTATCAGACACATTAGAACAGCGGTTCTCAACCTGTGGGTCGTGACCCCTTTGGGGGTCGAATGATCCTTTCACAGGGATCACCTATGACCATCGGAAAACACATATATAATTACATGTTGTTTTTGTAATTAATCACTATGCTTTAATTATGTTCAATTTGTAATAATGAAATTGGGGGTCACCACAACATGAGGAATTGTATTAAAGGGTCACGGCATTAGAAAGGTTGAGAACCACTGCAGTAGAAGATCCATGTCTGCAAGACTGTCATTAAGGCAGAATACCTCAAAATAGCAGCTGTGTGTTCTCTTTAGTTATTCAAATAAAATATCTAATTTGATCACAAAAATCTCCCAATGTTGTCTTATCTTCGGGGAATTAAACAGCTTCACCTTTCCTATTTTATACTCTGGCATTAACATAAAATACCCAGAGTGGCCCACAGCCCTGCAGACTTTACAGCACATCAACAGTCACAGTCATCCTGAGCTGCCTCAGAAGGAAAGGCGGACAATGGACTCAATACTTAGTAATAAGGTGCTGCCCAGGACCAGAATTCAACAGATTCACCTTTTCTGAAATGTTTCAGTAATCTTACACCCCCTTTTTAAAATAAAGTTAGAGGGTGGATTAAGATTCCCAACTTGTCAACAGGTGACAAATGTTGATTGTGCTAATCCATACACTTAGTTTATGAAGATAAGTCTCGGAAAACCTAGGACACACTGCACTCCCTCCTGTACTGACCTCAATCTTGCTTACAAAAGAAAAATAAATGATACATAATAACAGGTTGTTTCTCTATTCTGGGACTTCTTGTAAAGTACAAGTACAATTTCATCTCTTCTCCTCAGTAAGTTTAAATTGATGTCATTGGTGGAATCAGAGTGGGCTACGGTCAGAGTCTTTTACACATCTCTGAACAAAGGAAAAGAGGAACATTTCCAGGCAGCCTTGGGTGAAATGGTTTTTAAAAAATTCGGTATTCCCATCCTCTTCTCTGGAATAAAAATGAGAAATAAATTACTATAATTCTTATTTAAATAAACATGTTTTATTCATTAAAAATTCTAAGTAAAAAGCTTTACAAGCAATAAATTCCTCATTCACTGTATGTAAAAAGAAAGTTGAGTTAGTTTTCTAAAATGTTTTAATTTCTACTAAAGTTGCTATATTTCTAATTGCTTGAGCAAAGTAGTTTAAGTTCATTATTCCTCCTAAATCTTAATTTTTTTATTGACATTTCTACTCATGAGTTTTCACATACCTAAAATATAATCATGTTTCTTTGCCTTCAAAGAATTCATAAACTATTTTTCTATTTTCTTGAGGGTTTTTTCTCAGTCTGGAGATTACCAATATAGGTTAGAATTAATAAAAACTTTTTCTAGAGATACTTTAAATAACCAAGTACTGTCTATAACTGTTGAGAATATATATATATATATATATATATACATGTATATATATATACATATATATATACATGTATATATATATATATATATCACATAAGTAAAAATTGAAGGAGTGATGATTTTCAATAAGTTACTAAAGGTATTTTTTTAAATATAGAAAAGACACAGCTTCCCAGCTGTATTTGCACCTGCTCTTCTGCACCTGGACTCCATAGTGTCAGGCAAACCTTCCAATGAGGCTCTCTGGACTCTGTACCTACTTTTCCCAACAGCTCCCTTCCTAATTGAGGCAAACCACACCCTGAAGCAGTGGTTCTCAATCTTCTGGCCCTTTAAATACAGTTCCTCATGTTGTGACCCAACCATAAAATTATTTTCGTTGCTACTTCATAACTGTAATGTTGCTACTGTTATGAATTGTAATATAAATATCTGATATGCAGGATGGTCTTAGGTGATCCCTGTGAAAGGGTCATTCAACTGCCAAAGGGGTTGCGACCCACAGGTTGAGAACCGCTGAAAAGTAATAAGGTTTCCCCCCCAAAGACTTTGGAATGTGTAAGCATTATGGTCTGGGTTATTACGCAATTCCCAACATACAGAGTGTGCCTTTGCCTATCAAAGTGTAAACAATGCCTCAAACTTTCTCAGGTAGATTCATCCTTTGCGTGTTCTTTCTATAAGTAGCAATTCATGTTATTCCATTATGGGGAAAAGAAGACTGCCATTTAAAAGAACTGCTCTAAAGGAAGAAAAGAGTGCTTGCAGCTAGAAACTGAGGCTCATCACACCAGTTTTCTTAACACATCAAAATTACAGGATTTCTTTTATATATATGTATAACCCAAGAACCCCTGCAAGAATTGGCCTGTGAATATCAAGGGAGCTGAGCTTTGTGACAGGTAGGGAAGAAAAAAACCTTAAAACTTGCAGCAAGATTGTAGAAGGTAGACTTTGTCAAAAGTTAGAAAACTTTCAGAAGACTATTTGAAAGGCTTGCAAGAATTGTATTTTCACTTTCATTGCAAGAGATACTTGAGGGAGATAAATATGGTGAGACGTGGCAGGTATACCACTGCAAATAACTGTAAGCAGGTTAAACTATTATGACCTTTACAGTCTGTATTTGCCCAGCAGTTTCTCAATTTGTACCAGAAGTCCCGAAGTTTTGTCCTAAAAAGAACTCTGTTCCTTCTTTCCTGCAGTGTGGTTCTTATAAATAGCAATATCTTGCCTTTATTCTGAGTCTGAGGGTTTTTGTTTTTAAAACCAGGAAACAGTTTGGTAACGGAATTGAAAAGGAGTTGTAATTTATCATTTTTTTTGCCAGGAGGGCATTCTTATTCCTGATGTTAGCAATTTCTAATATCTGTTTATCAGATCACAAATAAACTAAATCATAAGTGTGGATGTCCATTTACTTTTCTATTATACCCCCAACAGACAGGCTGTCAATCATGGAGAAAATCCAAAAGAGTGAAAATAAAACTTCAAAATGCATTTCAAAGAGTGATGTTTGATTATCACATTTGCTTACTGGTTTAAAATTCCTCAATTACAAAAATGTTTGTTTAAAAACATTTTGCAAAATATAACTAATAATTTAAAATTACTCTTAAAGATGTTATTCAATGTTGAATTCATAAATCTTTAAGCCTTATGTTCATAAAACACCAATAATATATATACTGTGATGAGATAGATTCCAGCTTTATGGCTTAAATTGGAAGAAGTTAAAAACCATTCTCAATGTCATTTAGATGAATTCATTGGGTGAGTAATAGTTTACTTTCCACGTTTTGTTTAATAAGGTATGAAATCAAAAGTTTCATAGCAATAATTATCATCATTTCTAAATGAACATTCACTTGGCAAGAGCTTACGTTAATGATCAACAAGCTCAAGGTTCCAAGTTCATTTCTACAGGTAAACAATGAAAAAATTACTGGGGTAATTTTGAAAATTCACAACTGTCATCTGTTTCTACTTGCCCAAAGAAGTCAAATAAAAGGATGGGGGAGGGGTGGTGGTGGTGGGTAGAGTGGGTGGAGAAAGGTTGAAAAGTGGTTTCAGAATAGTATAATTTGAAGGCTGGCTACATGAACAATGCTTTTTATGAAACACTAGAGACCCAGTGCACAAAATTTGTGCAGGGTCGGGGTGGTGTGGGGTGGGAGGGTGTCCCCTCAGCCCAGCCTGCACCCTCTCCAATCCTGGAAATCCCTCTCACAATCCGGGACCGCTGGCTCCTAACTGCTCACCTCCCTGCCAGCCTGATCACCCCTAACTGCCCCCCTACTGGCTTGGTTGCCCCCAACTGCCCTTCCTGCCAGCCTGGTCACCCCCAACTTCCCCCCTCTGCTGGTCTGGTCGCCCCTAACTGCCTCCCACCCTGCTGGCCTGGTCACCCCTTACTGCCCCTCCTGCCAACCTGGTCATCCCCAACTGCCTCCCTCTGCTGGCCTGGTCGCCCCCAACTGCCCTCCTGTCAGCCTGGTTGCCTCACGCAGCCTGCTGTTCAGTCATTTGGTTGTCCCTCACTAACCCCCCTGCCGGCCTGGTCACCCCATGCAGCCTGCAACCTGGGCATGTTTCCTGACTGGGAATCAAACCATGACTTCCTGGTTCATAGGTCAACACTCAACCATTGAGCCACACTGGCTGAGCTATATGTATGTGTGTTTTGCTTAAATCTTCAGGAGATGACCTTGTTTCCTCTCCTGTCATTTTTAGCAGATTTTGTCAGAGATAATCTTGGGTTAATAACCTGGGGGCAAGTTCTAGGAAATGGCAAGTTATAAAAGAAGTTATGTTGCTATCATAATCTTCTATATAAATGGCAGCAGACTATATTGTATGTTTTAATGTTAGGTACCATTAATTCTAAAAGAAAATGATGCTGATGTATTTCATTTCAAGAAGAAAAATACAGTGGGTGACTGTAACCAAAGAGGCACGAGTCCCTTATAAAAGTATGTCCTTTTATCTGGAAAGCTCACATTCCCCTTTACCTCAACAATTTATTTTGGGTCAGAAGCTTCATTTGGTGGCTTTTATTGGAACCAAAAATATAGTATACACATGAATTACATGTACTGGTATGTAACTCTCAAAAGGTTCCTGCAGTACTCAGATTATCTCAGATATTACACAAGATTTTACCTGGTTGGAATATCAACAACACTTCCAGATGCCAAAAGTCTTGCTTAAGGAATATTTGAAGCATTTACTTTTCAAACACACAATGCAATTAAATCTTCAAAGTTATATGGACTATAGAGATCAAAGTTCAGCCTACATGAGAGTTCACAAATACCAATGTTTATAGCTGAGAATTCTTACCAGCAAAAACCCTTTATTTCTCCTACTTCGTTTAATCAATTCCATGTTCTGGTGGTAACCACAGAATCATCTGTGGTCTTATGGATAAGACAGAAACTCTTAGTGTTAGAATATCAGGCATGAAAATTTTTGTCCCATCCTTGTCCAATGTGTCCATTTCCTTGTCCATCATTGCTATGGGAAAAGTCTGTATTCCTATATCATTAATGTATACATTTGGTTAAAGTCTTGTCCCTGTTTTACAGACTGAACTGTCAATGGAAACATATAATCACAAGTACTTGGTTAAGTGAAACTTTAAGTATTATGAAATAAAATAACACCATTTTTTCAAAAAAGATAAAACTAGAATAAACTTTTACATATCAAAGAAATTTTAGTCAAGGCTAAATTGACCAGTATCGCTTAAAGTTCAAAAGTAAAATTTAAAGACATGCTTTTCCCACCCAAACTGGAAAGGAAGAAGTAAAACTGTCATTATTTACAAATGACATGGTGCTATATATAGAGAACCCTAAAGGTTCCACCAAAAAAAAAAAAAATTAGAACTGATAAATTCAGTAAAATAACAAAATGAATATTCAGAAATTGATTGTATTTTCATAGACCAACAATGAACTAACAGAAAGAGAAATTAAGAAAAAAATACATTTACAATTACATAAAAAAATACCTAGGAATAAATTTAACCAAGGAGGTAAAAGACCTGTACTCAGATAATGATAAGACATTGAAGAAATGAAAGAAGATCCAAATAAATGAAAGCATAAACTGTACTCATGGATAAGAATAACATCATTAAAATGTCCATATCAGTCAAAGCAATCTATAGATTTAATGCAGTCACTATATAAATACCAATGGCATTTTTCACAGAACAAATCATTCTTTATATAAAACCACAAAAGATCCTGAATAGCCACAGCAATTTTGAGAAAGAAGAACAAAGTTAGATGTATCATGCTACCTGATATCAAACTAAACTACAAGACTATAGTAATCAAAAAGGCATGGTACTGGCATAAAAACAGATACATGGACCAATGGAACAAAATAGGGAGCCCAGAATTACACCTACACCTCTATGATCAATTAACATCTGACAAAAAAAGGCAAGAACATTCATTGGGGTGAAGGCTCTCTGTTTAGTAAAAGGTGTTGGGAAAACTAATAGATACATGTGATAAAAGGAAAGAAACTAGACTACTTTTTATACCATTTACAAGAATAAACTCAATAACAATTAAAGGCTTCAGTGTAAGACTTGAAACCATAAAAATCCTAGAAGAAAACATAGGCAGTAAACTCCTTGACATTGCTCTTATTAATATTTTTTTCTGATATAACTCCTTGGGTAAGGAAAACAAAAGAAAAAATAAACAAATGAGACTACATCAAACTTAAAAGTTACATCAAAGGAAATCATAAAAACAATACATTACAATTGTATAAAAAAAAACCTAGGAATAAATTTAACCAAGGAGATAAAAATTTACCCACTAAATGGGAGGAGATATTCACCAATGCTACATTCAATAAGGTGTTAATATACAAAATTTGTAAAGAACTTACACAACTTAACAACAAAAACCTCACAAATAATCCAATTAAAAAATGGACAGATGACCTGAACAGACATTTCTCCAAAGAGGACATACAGATGGCCAATAGACATATGAAAAAATTCTCATTGTCAATAAACATCAGAGAAATGCAAATTAAAAACATAATGAGATATCATCTCAGACCTGTAAAATGGCTGTCATCAATAAATCAACAAATGAGTGTTGGTGAGGATGTGGAGAAAAAGGAATCCTAAGCACTGCTGGAGGGACTGTAATTGATGTAGCCACTATGGAAAGTAGTATGCAGATTCCTCAAAAAATTAAAAATAGAACCACCTTATGAGCCAGCAATTGTACTTCTGGTTAATATGCAAAGAAACAAAAAGCACTACTTATAAAAGACATATGCACCCCTAAGTTTATTACAACATTATTCACAATAGCCAAGATATGGAAGCAACCTAAGTGTCCATCAATAGATGATTAGATAAGGAACAAGTGGTACATGTATACAATGGAATATTAGTTGACCATAAAAAAGGACAAAATCTTACCATTTACAATAGGATAAAAGGATCTAGAGCAGTGGTTCTCAACCTTCTGGCCCTTTAAATACAGTTCCTCATGTTGTGATCCAACCATAAAATTATTTTCGTTGCTACTTCATAACTGTAATGTTGCTACTGTTATGAATTGTAATATAAATATCTGATATGCAGGATGGTCTTAGGTGACCCCTGTGAAAGGGTCATTCGACTGCCAAAGGGGTCGCGACCCACAGGTTGAGAACTGCTGATCTAGAGGGTAATGAGTGAAATAAGTCAGACACAGAAAAACAACTACCATTTGATATCACTTATCCTATCTAATAAAAGAGTAATATGCAAATTAACCATCACTCCAACACAAAAGATGGCAGTGCCCATAGCCATAAGATGGTGGCGCCCAGTCCTCTCAGCCCTGCTGGAGTCCTCCAGTCCCGGGGGCAGCCGCTGAGAGCAGGGCCATTGCTGTGGTGACCTGGGAGCGGCCAAGCAGGCCCCGCAGACAGCAGAAAACCATGGGGAGCGGGCCTAAGCCATCAGTAGGACATCCCTTGAGGGCTCCCGGATTGGAGAGGGTGTAGGTTGGGCTGAAGCACCGCCCCCCCTGTCCCCCTGCTGAATTTCGTGCACCAGGCCTCTAGTATGTGAAATAAAAAAACAAAAATAAACAAAGAAATCAGAAATAAACCCATAGATACAGAGAACATTTTGATGGTTGCCAGATGGGAGGAGCATTAGAGGGCTGGGTAAAAAAGGTGAAGGGTATAAGAAGTATAATTGATAGTTACAAAACAGTCATGAGATGCGAAGTACAGCATAGGGAATATAGTCAATAATAATGTAATAACTATGTATGGTGCCAGTTGTGTACTAGACTTATTGGGGTCATCACTTTGTACATTATATGAATGTCTAACCATTATGCTATACAACTGAAACTAATATAAAATAATATAGAATGTCAACTGTAATTGAAAAATAAAAAAGAGAAAAAAATAAAGGCACGCTCTTTTCTTATTAATAAGGAATATTTCTCTGGGTATTAAGAGCAAATTAAAAATTGAGAGGAAAATAGTAGTTTGAGATAATTACTCAAATGCCTGCATCTCTATGACATACAGAAGCTGCATATTATGAATGCATTTGTCTAAAGAAACTATATGACCTGAGCTATTTGTCTTGGAAATTTTATACCTCGCATTTCTCAATGACTGTCTTTCTGTGTCTTCCATTTTCCATCTTGTCCTTTCTCTCAAACTTCAATATGAATTGGCTATAATATGAAACTGAAGAATGTATGTAATTTTCCTCATAATAGAGTTTTTAGTTGGTTTACTTGTTTTCACACCTCTACATAATTTTTATTGTGGTAAAATATAAACATTATATTTACTACTAGAGGCCCAGTGAACAAAAATTTGTGCACTCAGGGGGGTCCCTCAGCCTGGCCTGTGCCCTCTCGCAGTCTGGGACCCCTCAGGGGATGACCACCTGCTGACCACAGGAGAAGCTCCCGCCACCACCGCTGTACTGGCAGCCATCAGCCTGGCTTGTGGCTGAGCAGAGCTCCCCCTGTGGGAGTGCACTGACCACCAGGGGGCAGCTTCTGCATTGAGCGTCTGCCCCCTGGTGGTCAGTGTGTGTCATAGTGACCAGCCATTCCAAGTCATCTGCTGTTAGGGTCAATTTGCATATTACCTTTTTATTATATAGGAGTGCCTGGCCAGCCTGGATGAGGGGCTGATGGCTGTTTGCAGGCTGGCCACAACCTCCAGCCACCCAAGCTCCCAGTGGAGGCTGGCTGGAAGCAAGTATCTGGAATTTATTTGTCTTCTATAATTGAAACTTTGTTGCCATGAGCGGAGGCCGCAGCTGGCTCAGGGCCTGGGGGAAGCTTGGCTTCCTCCATTGCCCGGGCAACCAAGACTCCTGCTTGCTCCAGCTCTGTGGCTGCTGGCCGCCATCTTGGTTGGGTTAATTTACATATAGTCGCTCTGATTGGCTGGTAGGCATGGCTTAGGGCATAGCAAAGGTAAGGTCAATTAGCATCTTTGTCTTTTATTAGTGTATATTTTAACCATTTCAAGTGTACAGTTCAATGGTATGAAGTATATCTGCACTTTGTGCAACCATCTCCAGAACTTTTCCATAATTCCAAACCAAAATTCCATACCCATCAAATAACAACACCCCCTGCTTTCTCTTCTCCTCCAAGCCCTGGTACCCACTATTCTGATTATGTCTCTGTAAATTTGACTATTCTAGGTACCTCATATATGAGAAATTAGATGACTTAATTTTAGAAGACACAGGTAGGATAAAATTTATCTTAAGCAATAAACACATTGAGATAATTAAACTGCCTCTTATTTATATGTAGAACTCCTATTGTTGGCTTAGGTATCTGAATCTGAATAGAAAAAAGTTCTCACTTTTTGCTCTAAAATGATCACACATGCATTTAGTTTATTATGTGCACTTTTCCTTTTCAAGATAACTCATTTGTCATTCACCACATACTACGCTAGGCAGGCACTGAAGATAAGATTGTGACTGAGACAGGCATAGTCTCCAACTTCATACAGTTTATGGTATAATGGGATAAGCAGTTAAAATAGAATTTGAATATTCTAAAAAAGGTTCTGATAGGAGAAATGAAGGTGCTTCGAGATGCACGAAGGAGAAACATCAAACTTAGCTTGGGAAAAGGAAGGCTTCTGGATAAAAGTAATGTAAGCTTAGACATGAAAAACAAGTGAGAATAAGGAGGTGGGAAAGAGTGATCCCAGGCACAGGAGTAAGTGACTGTGAAAAAGACCTGGAAACATTTCAATGGAGAATGAGTCAAATATGAGAAAGGGAACAGAGAAATGAGATAAAGTGGTGCCAGGGTACGCTGGATCTTACGTAAGTCACATTGAGTTGTCTGCATTCTTTTCCCAAAGCAATGGAATGTTGTGGAAGGATTCTTTGCAGTATTATTATGATTATATTTTAGAATACTCACTCTGTCTAGAATTGAATTAGAAGGCGGAAAACTACTTAGGAAGACTATAGCAAGAATCCAGGGACGATAATGACTTGAGTTACGTAAAGGCAGTGGGAAGGGAGGAAGTGAAATCTTTATTAAAGTCCTGTAAACCAGCATAAGTATATTTTTAAGAGCACATAAAAAAAGTTATATAAAATATGGCTTTTCCTAAAGTGTCTTATATATTAACATGAAAATAAAAATTATTGAAATTGGACAATAAAATGAAAGGACTTTTAAAAATGGTTTGACCTTAGATTTGGAAATTAAATGAAAAATTGAAAATGTAGATCTTACAATTCAGGGGAACAATTATAACTTGTAAATCTCACAATTTAGGGGAATCAAGTTTAAATAATAATGCTTAACTAAATGAAAGATGTGAAAATAAGCAACAGCAAATAGTTAAAAACAGACTGCCAAATATAGCTGTCAAGAGTCGCACCATGGGCTCAGCCTCATCATACTGATAATAATATGGGCTGTGAAGGAAACGTCACAGTGTGTGAATGTGAAGGAAACATGCGTAAAGGAAAATGCAAAGTAGAGCTACAGAAAAATGTACCATCTCTTTAGGGGCCTGTCTACAGTCACATAAATGGACAGTGAGAAAGCACCCAATTTAAAATCATGGAATTTTTACAGAGTTAAAAAAATCATTGTAATTTTTGAAAATGATGAAAATATTCTGGTATATTTTCAAAGAACTGGAATCAGTGTGGCTATCATAACTCATTCCTGTCTTTAATAAATTAATATGAAACTTAGAGGGCACTGTACATTCCTAGAATATTTCCCAGAACTCTAATAGGACCAAGTATCTTAATATTTTTTTGAACTACTAAAGTTAGTTTTATTTTGTAACTTTAATTTTTTTGGCAGATTTATTAAGAATAAATAAACTTGACATATTTAAAAGATACGGCCTAATAAAGTTAGGGGAATCAAGTTTAAATAATAATGCTTAACTAAATGAAAGATGTGAAAATAAGCAACAGCAAATAGTTAAAAACAGACTGTATATACAGTATATACACATGAAACCATTGGCAATTCAGAATTTTATTACTTTATATGATAGATGTGCACACACAATTCTGAATAGAAAAAGGTTGCAGACCTTTGGACATGCACATTTGTTCATAAGTCAGTGATCTGAATAGAAGACCCTAGAGAAAGAATTAGTGTCAATCTGATATTCAGTGATAAATGATTATTACCAAAAATCCAATGTTATACTAGAGATAATAACAAAACTGGCAAGTTAAGTGCAAACTGAATGACCTCAGTTTTTCTGGGAATCAGGAGCTCTTAATTGCTACTGAGAGTAGTCATGTTGGTAATAAAATTCTCATTTAGCCTAAAAGTACAGGAATTCCTGTAAGTCTCATCATGGCCCTATAAACCAGCTCGCCATGCCACAGAGAACTCAAATAATCCAGAAGCCAGCAGGGATCTCCTTTGATCCAAACCTTGTTTCTTTTACTCCTTTCAACACATTGATTTCCTTTTCCTCTGGATCTATTTCTGATCCTCTTTCTTCTGTTCTGGTGACTCTTATAGGCTCTTGTATCAGGCTTTTTTATTCCTGTTGATTAGCCTTCCCAGTTTCTGCCACCACATCAGTCAATGGGCTCTTTGATTTGCACTCTTAGAGGTCTATCAAAGAGAGCTCTGGATTAAGAAAGATTCCTGGATTCTGAAAAACTTTCTCACGTTATTAAGACTATAATTACTTTCACTTATTACATACTTATAACATTGGGGGTACTATATCAGGCATTTTCCACACGTAGTCTCATTTAACACCTACAACAGTGTCTTCATAAGAAAATTCATTGTTACTGACATTTTACAAATGAAAGATCTGAGAAGTTAAATGACTCCTCCCAAGTCACATCCTATCTAATAAAAGAGAAACATGGTAATTGGCGTACGACCGATACCCTTTTCATTGGCTAATCAGCGAGATATGCAAATTAACTGTCAGCCAAGATGGCGGCCAGCAGCCAGGCAGCTTGAAACTAACATGAGGCTTGGTTGCCTCAGTGACGGAGGAAACCAACGTTCCCCGCCTGCCGCTGCCTCTGAGCCGGCAGTTTAAGAAACTCTGTAACAAATACGCCCAACTTCAGCCAGCAGATTCGCAACATTGTAAGCAAAGGCCAGAAACCTACTTTCAGCCGGAGGCCTAAGAGCTGGAGCCAAGCCTCAAGCTAAAGCTGGCCCAGAATTAAAAAAAAAAAAAAAAAAAAAAAAAAAGGAAAAAAAGGAGCGTTTGGGAGTTCAGTCACCCCCAGCCTGAAAACAGCCCTCAGCCCCTCACCCAGACTGGCCAGGCACCCCAGTGGGGACCCCCACCCTGATCCAGGACACCCTTCAGGGCAAACCAGCCAGCCCCCACCCATGCACCAGGCCTCTACCCTATATAGTAAAAGGGTAATATGCCTCCCGGCACTGGAATCAGCATGACAGGGGGCAGCACCCAAACCCCCTGATCGCCCTGTGGCTCTGTGTGTGACAGGGGGCGGGGCCACAACCTCCCTATCCACCCTGCTCTGTGCCTGATAGGGGGGAGCTCTCCCCCCCCCCCACGGGCCCTGCTCTGTGTGTGACGGGGTAGAGCCATAACCTCCCCCTCGGCCCTGCCCTGAGTGTGAGAGTGGCGGTGCCCCAACCCCCTGATCCGCCCTGCTCTGTGGGTGATAGAGGGCAGCACCCCAACCCCCTGATGGGCCCTGCTCTGTGCGTGACAGGGTACAGAGCCCCAACCCCCTGATGGGCCCTGCTCTGTGTGTGACAGGGGGTTGCTCCACAACCTCCCCATCGACCCTGCCTTGAGTGTGACAGGGGGCGGCGCCCCAACTCCCCAATCAGCCCTGCTCTGAGCCCGACCAGGGGCTGCACCTAGGGATTGGGCCTGCCCTCTGCCACCCGGGAGCAGGCCTAAGCCAGCAGGTCGTTATCTCCCGAGGGGTCCCAGACTGCTAGAGGGCACAGGCCAGGCTGAGGGACCCCCCCTCCCCCCCCCCCGAGTGCACAAATTTTTGTGCACCGGGCCTCTAGTAGCTAATAAATAAGCAGAGTAGGCACCAGGATTCTAACTCCAGAGTGAATGGCTTCTGCTCAGACATACTGTTTCTCTATCAAGCTACAGCAGGAGTGAGTCCAGTGGCATTTTTTTCCTTTGCATATTACATAGTGGTCAAATTGACACAAATGTTTTAATCATTTTGGTGCCAAGTTAAATATTTTCTAAACATGAAAACTATATACCATTATTGAAAAGCCATATGAAAATAAAACACAATTTTGTTGCTGACATATGTGTATAACTTTCTAAAGGACAATTTTGTAATATGCCTTAAAGGTTTTGAAAAGTGTTTATTTGTTTTAATACAGCAATTTCGTTTCTAGAAACATAACCCAACAAGATCTTTACAATTTTAGAGGTTGATGAAATTAACTGTGAAATTTCAGTGTATTGCTGTGGCTTTCAAAGCTTGGTATGTGGACCACAGATTGGCAGGGGATTCATGAGTTTGAATTTGCTTTTGAAATAGCACTAAAATCTTAAGAGCCATTTTCACTGTGCTGACATTTGCATGGACAGTGCAAAATCAACAGTGGCTAAAACTGCAGCACCTTAGCACAAATTGAGGTAGTGCCACCAAACTGTAATAGTAGTCACACTAACGTGTACTATAGCCATGTCTTGTTCACCACTTACATACCTGCTATTGAAAAATGCCCGTGACACTTAAGAATATCTTTGATGAAGTACAAATTAATAGTTTTATTAAATATCAACCCTTGAATAAATGTCTTTTTAATATTCTGTGTGACAAATTGGGAAGTATACACACAGAAATTTGATGCTTGTCTTGAGGTAAAGCACTTGCGTAATTGAGTGTTTTGAGTTTCAAGCTGAATTAGCCTCATTTTTCATGAAACATTTTTCTTTGAAACAACAAATGACAAATGACAAAGTATAATTCAGATGAGTATTTGGCAGATGTTTTCAGGTATTTGGCTTTTAGTGTGAGTGCAACTCAGGGTCTCTTTCCATGAACTTATGTTTTCAATTATGGCTTGGCCTCATGGCTCAGTTTCTGTACTGCCACTCTCTCCTTCTCTCCTCTTCCAAATAACTGATCCTTTCTAGTGTCTTCCACTAGTACCTCTACATCAACAACTTACAAATTTATCTCTAGGCCTGATAATGTCCCATCACACAATGGAAATGGGTTATCGGAATAATTTGAGAATTTTGTAATACTTAGAGATGTTCTTTACCTTAGGACAGTGGTTGGCAAACTGCGGCTTGCGAGCCACATGAGGCTCTTTGGCCCCTTGAGTGTGGCTCTTCCACAAAATACCGACTTCTGCACACGGGCCATGAAGTTTCAATCACACTGTATGTGCGCGCCCGCACGTGGTATTTTGTAGAAGAGCCACACTCAAGGGGCCAAAGAACCGCATGTGGCTCGCGAGCCGCAGTTTGCCAACCACTGCCTCAGGACTTTGCAAAGACCTGTTGAAAATAACTTTTCCAATTTCACAAATTAAAAAAACATAGAACAAGAAAGGTCAGATTAATTACTCACCCAGCTACTAATCTTACCCAAATTAACAGGAGAGTGCCCAGTCCTAGTGCAGATTTCATTAAATTTTTGTTAAAGTATTCTTTGGAATATCTGCCAGGTAAGGTATTAAAAGAGACAAATAATCTGAATAAGTACTGAGGGGTTGATAGTTATCTAATACTTCCTTTTCATAATTTATTTGGCAGCCTTTTCCAAGTAGTTATTCAATTGTCTAGTAATTACATATTTGGTAGAGACCATACTAGGTATATTGGCTGTGGAATAAAACAAACAAAAAGTGGTACAGCCAGAATAACCTGGCCTCTTCACAAGGTAGCTCAGAGTCCTTTAAGAAGACTTGCTACCTTAGAGGACATCAAAGTTAGCTTGAAAGGGAAACAGCCTCTCCAAAATGAGTCTTCACAATGGACACAGTACTGCAGAGCTGCTTTACATTTAGGGTTTTCCTATAGTATAACAGAGGGATCTCCATAATTACCATCACATTTACATTTTTCCACAAAAAGGAGCTAGTCATCTTAGAAGGAGAATTAAAAAACATATATTTTTATTGATCTTTTTTATAATCTGTATTCCTAGTCTTTTGTATGGCTCCTATTACCTCCACTCTGCTCCTAGAAGATGAGCAAACTTACAAATGAGGAAACAAGGAAAATACTTACTCAGGAGCACAATCTTGAAAATGACTGAAAATGACTTCAGGACTAGAAGTCACTGGAAAGCCCAGTTACTAAAGTGGAAGAAATATGGAGATTTATACACAGCTCTAAGCCCAGTGACATAATTTCTTCCCACAGAGTAGGCTTATTTATCTTTTGTGTACATATCTGTTAATCTCCCTCCCTCTCCTGGGCTATATAACTCCCACCACTCAGAACCATTTAGTTAGTTTAAAGGTACTATCCTATATAATAAAAGGCTAATATGCAAAAACAACCGAACAACCAGTTGCTATGATGTGCACTGACAACCAGGGGGTGTGCACGGAACATGGCGGGCATTGGTGGTTACTAAAAATTCCTTGCTCCCGTGTGCCGCTGTCCCGCCTGGTGATGGCCCTGATTGCTCTGCACCATCAGCGGGTGCGAGCAGTGGCTGCTGGCCCTAATCACCCCTCAGGCCTTCTCCACCTCCCTCTGCTCCTGAGGGGCAATCAGGGCCAGTGGCCACCTCTCACACCCGCTGTCGGCGATGGCCTGGCTCACACCCACTGCAGGCACTGGAGCCGCCGCTTGCACCCACTGCTGGCACCATCAGCGGGTGCAAGCGGCGGCTGCTGGCCCCGATCACCCCTGAGGGCTTCACCCTGTCAGCTGGTGCGAGCGGGGCTGGTGCTGTCAGCGTGTGGGAGTGCCGGTGGTGGGAGTGGGGCTGCCAGCAGACCGGGGACCGGGGGCTGCAGCAGGAGGGGCCGGGTGGGGACGTGGAGGATGGGCCAAGACCTGCCTTGTGTCCAACCCAGCCTCGCGGCCCACAGTTCCTTTCAAGGTGCAGGAATTCGTGCACTGGGCGCCTTGTTAAATAAATAAAACCACTAAACAAATTGCCCTCACAAGCAAGCTTTCCTGGTGTCTGGCTCCAGATAGCAGCTACGTGAACTAGGGCAGGGAACGGGAGTTGAGTGTCTGCAGCAGCAGAGCATGGAGGAGTGGGAAGGGGCCCAGGGACATTGAGCATGGCAGAAAGCATACCCCAGGGGAGCTGGGCCAGTGTCAGCAAGGATCATGTCCCATCCTGTGTATAACAGTTAACATCTTGATAATCCCCATAACTTCCCGGTGGGGCTGATACTACCCCCTTTTGTAGAGAAACTAAGCTTAGAGAAGTAAAATATCTGGCCAAGTACTTGTTTGACTTATTCATACCCAATTTCTGTAATCAATAACATAATTTTACAAGCCATTTAAATAGGAATTAAGAGTGTAATCAATGACCATGAAACAGAGATGATAAACTATTCCAAAAAGAAACTAGCCTTTGACCTTAAGCTCTTGAGGGCTGATTTCTAACCAGTCAGTTAATTAGCCATAGACTATTGAGTGAATAAATTATGGTCTCAATCCTTTCAAACCACAAATCTGAGGTGACCCTTTAAAGGAGCACATAGTTAACATGCACTGGTTTTACATGTCCCCCAACTTAACATACTGCAGGCCCTCTGAGCATCCCACCAAAACAGCTGGAACTGTAAGAGAACATTATAATCTTTTTTTTAAACATTAAAATCTTATGTTGATGTTATCTTAGAGTAATAATGCCTATGCTTTGCTGCATCATTTTATTCTTTTTGTTTTGAAGATGATATATCTAACCTAGAAATCTGGGTTATTTAAAAGAATAGTGGTCAAAGTGCCATTTTTTTCATCAGATTAATTGATCTCCACTCCATAGGCAAAAAATCAGACCTTTCATTGTTGAGTTGAGGCATATCCTATGAAAGACAGTGTGTTTTAAATGAAAAGGAATAGCACCACACACTCACTAAGATCTGTAAGCCCAGAAAGCATGACAAAGGAATTCCTTCTCCAAATCTCTTGCTGTTGGCCATCAGGCCTCTGCAACAACACATCACCATGTTCTCCACACAAGGCTCAGTCCCACATCCCCACTTGAGTTCTTATAGAGCAGGATAGGAAAAGAAGAGGAAGCAAGAAGAGGGTTGGCATCCTATACCTCGTTCAGTCTGTGGGTCATTGCTCCTCTCTATCCACAATAAGTGCTCAATAATTTTGAAAGGGCTGGTAAGTGAGAAACAGAAAGGATAAGGGGAAGAAAGACAGAGGGAACACATCTGGGGCTACTCTTGCATCCCTTCTCCCTCCGTCCAAACCCCCTGACATCGTCCTCCTATCTTTATTATAATTCCTTTCATCACCTTATTCATTCCCAAACTCATAATCTCATCCGTTATAGCCAGGCTACAGCCACAGCAATCACACGTTCAGACTTTTGGGAGTCCCCCCACACCCACCCACCTCTGGGGAATGGTAGGAAGGCATTGATCTCAAAGCTACAGAGTCTCACTGAAAGCAGGTTTATTGGCTGCCTTTAATTTACAAGTCTGTCTTTTCACAGAAATAATGTTCTCCAAGATGACTAAGTTTGATAGAACTGTTATCCAAAGTATATTTGAGCTAAATAGGCGTTCATGTGCTGACATTAGATCTTAAATATCATAACTCACATTCTAAGTTCAAATGCTTCTATGTAGGAGCCTGGCCCTGTATTACACTGTGCTCATTTATTCACCAAGTAGAAAAACAAAGAAAAGTGCAAAGTAGAGAATGTACTTAAGAGGCAGAAACAGTGTTAGCAAAATAATATGGTATGTTGGATAAATTCTGTAGCTTTGAAAAGTAAAACCAGGCATTACATACACTAGAAATTCATCATTTGCTCCAATAGTTTTACTTTTATTTTCTGTAAACAGTGTACAATTTATGTAAAAATTTGCTATCATAATGTCTAGTGGTCACTCTAGATTTAGACACAGAAAAACCTTCTTTAAAAGAAATAACATAGCTATCATTCTTTTTAATGGAATTTTTGGTTAAGTCATAATTTATGAGAGAACTCAATTGTTAAACTGACAAAATCATTTGGAACTATTTAAACTGCTTATAATAGAAATAATTTACTGGAAAGCTATAATAAATTCCTTAATGAGTTTATTTCAGGACAAAAAAAGAGATAGTAATGCTTTGTTTTTTAAAGGGGAAAGAACTAATAGGATTAAACCTGAAATGAAAGGAGCTTGAGGGGAACTTGGCAGAACTATGTAAGCAGAAGCACTAAAATCATCTGATCTGTGAAACACTGATTCCAAAGTGGTCATTCCTCCTAAACTACCTCAGCCATATGGAAGCATAAAGGGAATTTTTTTCTAGTTTGAAGGTTTAATAGAGCAAAGCGGGGTGCTACTTACCGCACAAAGAGAAGACTTTCAATGGCATTCAATGCCTCTTACAGAAACAGAAGTCCAGGTCAACTGGAAACAAACCCTCGGGACCAAATGACCGGTGATACTCCTGACTGTATTTCATGGTAGGTACATTTAAATATGCACTATGTACATCTAGTTTCAAGCATACTTTAATGGCAAACCCAAGAAATTAACACTTAATTCCAAATTAGACAAGTGAATAAAGAAATTTCTACTTATATATAGGGCTAGAGTTATAACCAATATTTTCAAATATGTCATAGTTGAGAATATAAATGGACATGGTATTAGAGATTATGAGAAAGTAATGTTAATAGGAACAGCATTTTTTCAAGGTTGCAAGCACTATGATTTTCCTGCAATTTAATTGACAAAGGTTAATTTGTAGATTTTCCTTTTAAAAATATTGTGACTGTGAAATATTAACATTCACCACAAAGTTTAGATGCCACATACTGCCCTAATTTTAATTTACATGTTGGATCTTGTTTTTATAACAGAATATAAGATGGAAATAGAGATGATGAGCCAAATTCTCCAAGTAACTAAACTTTCATTACTGTAAACATCATTAGAAGTTGCCCTGAAAACTAAATGGTATTATGTCAACCAAGAAATAATAACTATATATGTAATTCAATTGCCAAGGCTATCCAAGGCTAATGATTAAGGGTTGAATGATTCTGAGGTGAAATAAACAAAACCAATTAAAATTGAATAATTTGGTAATTTCTACTAGCTCTACATCAAATTTATCATCCCTGGTTCCTTACTGTGACATCTCCTTTATTCACAAATATTTACCTGGCAATCTCACATATTTAGAACATAACAGAATCAGTGAGTCAGATCATAAACTCACAAGCAACTGTGTCTTGAAGAGGCTCTTACACCTTCAGTTTCACAATCATTGGCTTTTACACTTTAAAGAAATATATATATTTTATTGATTTTTTTACAGAAAGGAAGGGAGAGGGATAGTTAGAAGCATCGATGTGCCTGCAACCAAGGTACATGCCCTTGACCCGAATCGAACCTGGGACCCTTCAGTCTGCAGACCGACGCTCTATCCACTGAGTCAAACCAGTTAGGGCTGCTTTTATGCTTTTGCTAAAAATATATGAGAAGCTTGGTGACCTGTTTTCTAAATCCAAAGACTATTAAAATCCATAAGTAAGTGGGGTTAAGACTTGCTATAGGTGCTATGAGAGCAGAAAGAAATGATGCCCACAATAGTAGAAGAAATAAGCTATTGAAACTGACAAAAGCACAATAGTCTGGAGAGAGGCAATAACACCTAACACACAATTCCATAGGTATTATATGCATGGCAAAAAAAATTGATGGTCATTCAGAAAAGTTATTATTTTGTTTGGTTAGTCCACTTAACAAGTCATACAATTATTAATTCATTTTAGAAGGCATCCATTTAAAAGGCCAAAACAATGTCTACATACATGTTTGTATATGTGTATATATGGGTAAATGGGTATATCTATCTATCATCTATCAAGAGAGATGCTTAGATTCTAAGAACTTCAAGCTGAAATTTGCCTGAACTTAATTTTTAATATATATTTTTTTATTTTTCAGTTACAGTTGACATACAATTTGTATTAGCCTCATGTGTATTATATAGTTATTAGACATTTATATAACTTACAAAATGTTCATCCCAAAAGATTTAGTACCCACCTGACACCATACGTAGTTATTACAGTGTTATTGACTATATTTTCTATATTATGCTGTACTTTACATCCCCATGACTATTTTGTAACTACCAATTTGTACTTCTTAATCCCTTCCCTTTGCACACATCCTCCCCATCCCCTCTCCCACCTGGCAACCATCAAAATGTTCTCTGAGTTTGTTTCTATTTTGTTTGTTCATTTTGTTTTTTAGATTCCACATATAAGTGAAATCATAAGGTATTTGTCTTTCTTTGCATGACTCATTTCACTTAGCATAATATTTTCCATGTCCATCTATGCTGTTGCAAATGGTCAGATTTCATTCTTTTTTATAGCTGAGTGATATTCCATTTTACATATGTACCACTTCATTAATCATTCATCTATTGATGGACACAGACCTTGCTTCCTTATCTTGGCTATTATAAATAACTAGAAGCCTGGTGCACGACATTTGTGTGCTGGGGAGAGGGGTCCCTCAGCCTGGCCTGCACTCTCTCACAGTCCAGGACCCAGAGGGGTTCTTAGCGCTGCCACTGCCCTGTGCTTGCCAGCCGTAAACCTGGCTTCTGGCTGAGCAGCACTTGAGCGGTGCTCTCCCTGTGGGGGCAGCTCCTGCATTGAGCACCTGCCCCCTGGTGGTCAGTGTGCATCATAGCGACTGGTTGTTCCACCATTTGGTCGATTTGCAATATTAGCCTTTTATTATATAAGACTAGAGGCCCGGTGCACAAAAATTTGTGCACTCGGGGGGGAGCCCGGCCTGTGCTCTCTCGCAGTCTGGGACCCCTCAGGAGATAACGACCTGCTGGCTTAGGCCTGCTCCCGGGTGGTAGAGGGCAGGCCCAATCCCTAGGTGCAGCCCCTGGTCGGGCTCAGAGCAGGGCCGATTGGGGAGTTGGGGTGCCGCCCCCTGTCATGCACAGAGCAGGGCAGATTAAGAGGTTGCGATGCCACCCACAGTCATGCTCAGGGTAGGGCCGATTGGGGGGTTGGGGCACCGCCCCCTGTCAGGCACAGAGCAGGGCCAATCAGGGGGTTGGGGCGCCGCACCCTGTCACACACAGAGCAGGGCCGATCAGGGGGTTGGGGAGCTCCCCACTGTCACGCACAGAGTAGGGTCGATCAGGGGGTTGGGGAGCTCCCCCCTGTCATGCACAGAGCAGGGCCCATCAGAGGGTTGGGGAGCTCCCCCCTGTCACGCATAGAGCAGGGCCCACCAGGGGGTTGGGGAGCTCCCACCTGTCATGCACAGAGCAGGGCCCATCAGGGGGTTGAGGAGCTCCTCCCTGTCACTCACAGAGTAGGGCCGATAGGGGAGTTGGGGCACCGCCCCCTGTCACACTCAGGGCAGGGCGGATCAGGGGGTTGGGGCTCCGCCCTCTATCACCCACAGAGCAGGGCTGATCAGGGGGTTGGGGCGCCGCCACTGTCACACTGAGGGCAGGGCCGATAGGGAGGTTATGGCTCTACCCCATCACGCACAGAGCAGGGTCCGTGGGGTGGGGGGATTGGGGCGCCGCACCCTGTCACACACAGAGCAGGGCCGATCAGGGGGTTGAGGCGCTGCACCCTGTCACACACAGAGACGCAGGGCGATCAGGGGGTTAGGGAGCTCCCCCCTATCAGGCACAGAGCACGGCTGATCAGGGGGTTGGGGCGCCTTCCCCTGTCATGAACAGAGCAGGGCGGATAGGGAGGTTGTGGCCCCGCCCCCTGTCACACACAGAGCCACAGGGCAATCAAGGGGTTTGGGCGCTGCCTCCTGTCACGCTGATCCTGGTGCCAGGAGGCCTCTCGGCTCCGCTGATCCCGGTGCTGGGAGGCCTCGTGGCTCCGCTGATCCCGGTGCTGGGAGGCATATTACCCTTTTACTATATAGGATAGAGGCCTGGTGCATGGGTGGGGCTCGCTGGTTTGCCCTGAAGGGTGTCCTCGATCAGGGTGGGGGTCCCCACTGGGATGCCTGGCCAGCCTGGGTGAGGGGATGATGGCTGTTTGCAGCTGGTCACACACCCTTCAGGGTGGGGGTCCCCACTGGGGTCCTGGCCAGTCTGGGTGAGGGGCTGAGGGCTGAAGCTCCCAGCTGCTCCTTTTTTTCTTTTTTCTTTTTATTCAGGGCCAGCTTTAGCTCTGGCTCCAGCTCTGAGGCCTCTGCTGCTGAAAGAAGGTATCTGGTTTGTTTGGGTTCTATAATCGAAACAATGTATAACTCCAGCTCTGAGATCCCGGGCTCGCTGAAAGCAGGTTTCTGGGGTTTTGTTTAGCTTCTATATTTGTTACAATGTTTCTTAAACTGCAAGCTCAGAGGCCGGCAAGGCAGGCGGGGAACGTTGGAGTCCTCCATCACAGAAGCAAGCAAGCCTCATGTTAGTTTCAAGCTGCCTGGCTGTCGGCCGCCATCTTGGCTGGCAGTTAATTTGCATATCTCGCTGATTAGCCAATGGGAAGGGTAGCGGTCGTATGCCAATTACCATTTTTCTCTTTTATTAGATAGGATGTTGCACCCTAGCTGGTTATGTTCCTGGACTGAACAGTTCTGAGTTCAATTCCAGTCAAGGGCACATACCTTGGTTGCAGGTTCAATGCCTGGCTCTGGTCAGGGCACATGCAGGAGGCAACCAATCTCTCTCACATCAATGTTTCTCTTTCTTTGTATTTTCCCCATCCCTCCCCCTCTTTCTAAAAATCAATGGGAAAATATCCTCAGGTGAGGAATAAACAAACAAACAAATAAAGCTGCAATGAACATATGGATGCATATATCTCTTCGAATTAATGTTTTAAGTTTCTTCAGATAAATACCCAGAAATAGAATTATTGGGTTCTTCTTTGTCTCTTGTTATAGTCTTTGTTTTAAAGTTTATTTTATCTGATATAAATATCGCTACCCCAGCTTTTTTTGTTATTTTCCATTTTCACAAGATATCTCTTCCCATCCCTATACTTTTAGTCTGTGTATGTCTTTTGATCTGATGTGGGTCTGTTGTAGCTGCATATGTAAGGGTCTTGATTCCTTATCCATTCAGCCACCTTATATCTTTTCATTGGAGCATTTAATACATTTACATTTAAAGTAAAGTAATTATTGGTAGATATACAGTTATTGTCATTTTATTATTCGTATTTTTTATCTTTCTTCTTTTTCCTCCTCTTAATATTTCTTATAATACTAGTTTGGTGGTGATAAACTCCTTTAGCTTTTCTTTCTTCCCTTTTTTTTTTTGTTGTTGTCTATGAAGCTCTTTATCTGTCCTTCCATTCTAAATGAAAATTTGCTGGGTAGAGCTATCTCAGTTGTAGTTCCTTGATTTTCATCACTTTGAATATTTCATGCCAATCCTTTCTGGCATGCATAGTTTCTATTGAGAAATCAGCTGACAGTCTTATGGGAGTTCCCTGGTAGATACCTGCTTTTCTCTTGCTGCTTTTAAGATTCTCTTTTTGTCTTTAACCTTTGACATTTTAATTGTGAGTATCTTTGTGTGGGCCTCTTTGGATTTATCTTCTTTGGGACTCTGGGATTGCCTATTTCCTTCACCCCGTTAGGAAAATGTTCCTTCATTATCTCTTTAAATAGGTTTTCAATTCACTGCTCTCTCTCTCTCCCCTTCTTCTGGTACCCCAATGATGCAAATGGTGGTATACTTGATGTTGTCCCAGAGGGTCCTTAAACTATCCTCATTATTTTTCTGTTCTGAGTGGGTGTTTTCTGCTACCTTACTTTCCAAATCACTGATTTGATCCTCTGCTTCATCTAATCTACTGCTGATTCCCTATAATGTAGTCTTAATTTTGTTATTGCATTTTTCATTTGTGACTAGTTCTTTTTTATGTTTTCTCTCCATTTTTATATTTCCTATTTCATTGATGAAGTTCTCACTGATATAATTGAGCATTCTTATACCCAGTTCTTCACACTCTCCATCTAATAGATTGTTTGCCTCCATTTTGTTTAGTTATTTTTCTGGAGTTTTGTTCTGTTCTTTCATTTGGGACATGTTTCTTTGTCTCCCATTTTGGCTGCCTCCCTGTGTTTGCCTCTATGTATTAGGTAGAGCTGCTATGTCTCCCAGTCTTGGCAGAACAGCCCTATGTGGTAGGCACATTTTGGGGACCAATGGTTCAATCTTCCTGATCACCTGAGCTGAGTGCTCCAGGTGTGTCCTTTGTGTGGTTGTATGAGTTCTCCTAGGGTTGGCTGTATGAGTCCTCTTCTTGCAGTCAAGCCCCGATTACTTTGGCACCTCAATGAAAGGAACTGACCCTCAGGCTATTTGTGAGGACTTGCTGGGACTACAGTGGAGAAGCTATTGTACACAGGCTGACCCTATGGAGCAGGATTTAATTTAGCACAGCTCTGGTGTCTGCTGAGTCAGCCCTTTGGGTATGTCACTTGTGGATGTAGTTGAGTGGTGCTCTGGTGTGGTCCAAAGCTGTCCACCAGGTGTGTTTCTTTTGAGATCTCTTGGGAGGGGCTCTGGTTCAGGCCAAAGTCAGCTGATGCCTGTGCCCTGCCTGGTTAACTTTTGTAATAGCTACAAACTGATAAGCTGATGATTGCCACTTGTGCTAGGTTTGAAGGTGGCCAGGAGAAGCTAAGCTGTGAAATGAGGCTGGCTGCCACTAGTGCTGGGCTTGGGGCTGCTTAGCAAGAGGTATGTGGCATGTTGAGTCTAGATCAGCCATGGGCAAACTATGGCCCGCGGGCCGAATCCGGCCCATTTGAAATGAATAAAACTAAAAAAAAAAAAAAAAAAAAAAAAAAAAGACTGTACCCTTTTATGTAATGATGTTTACTTTGAATTTATATTAGTTCACACAAACACTCCATCCATACTTTTTTTCCAGCCCTCCGGTCCAGTTTAGGAACCCATTGTGGCCCTCGAGTCAAAAAGTTTGCCCACCCCTAGTCTAGATGCTATTTGTTTGGGGTTTGTGACCCTTTGAGAGATTTTAAGAAATTCCATAGCATAAGCTCAGATAGGCTGTTTGTATGGAAAAGCCACTGGAAGTGGCTTGGGTGAGCATGCAAGTTGGATGGAGTGGGATCTTAGGGAATCACCAGGGTGGGAGGAACACTGTTAGCCAGATTGATGGAGACTCAGATATTGTACCTACAGGATGGATGGGGGAAGGGCTCATCAAAGGAACAATGGCTTCTGCCAGCACTTCCATCTGGGAGAAAACTGCCCCTTCAGCCCTCACCCTAGAGCCAGATAATAGTTCTTCTGCGTATGTCCATGGCACATTCAAGCTATTGCCCCAGCAGTGGGACTCAGAGTGGGTGAGTCCATCAGCAAGTAAGCCTATATAAGGGCCCTGTAAAAGGTACTTCTGGGACCTCAGCAGCTCTCTGTCTCACTCAGCCACAATCCCTGGTGATTTTCACAGCCAGATGTTTTGAGGACTTCTCTTCCCAGCACTGGAACTCTGGGCTGCGGAGCCCGTTGTGGGGCTGAGATCTCTCTCTTCAAGAGGAACCTATGAAGCCAAGATATCCCTCTTAATTTTTAATGGCCACACATGGGTGTGACATCAGCCCATTCCTCATCTCTGCCCCTCCTACCAGCCTCAGTATGGCTCCTTTTGTATATCTTTAATTATAGGACTTTTGTTCAGTTAGACTTCAGGCGGTTTTCAATAATAGTTTAGTTGTAATATTGATGTGGTCATGGGAGGAGGCAAGAGTACTACTCCACCATCTTTACTGGAAGCTGCCGAATGTAATTTTCAATCAATTGCATACCTTTTACATTTAGCATAGTATTTGGGATAATAAAAATCTTATTATGTAGTAAGTCCCAAATACTATGCTAGGCTTTTTCATACATTATTTCCAATTCTAAAAATAACAGAGGAAGGTAGTTCTTGTTATCTTTATTTTATCAATGAGAAAGCTAGGCTCATCAAAGGTAGATCATTTGACCCTAAGTTTAGAGTTACAGGACCAGAGTCCGGACAGAAACATAGGACTGACTTACTCTGCAGCCCATGCACTTTTCAGCAACTTACCTTTACTCTAAAAGCACTCAACTGGTGGGTTCTTGATTTCAACCATTACAGTGGGGTTTTGACAGGTGTGATCCAAGTGAATGCCATTTTTTTAGGTCAAAAGCAGTAACAATTTCATAAAGCTGTACCTAATGGTATTTTGTAATCTGTTTATCTTCTCCATATTATATTTTACTTAGGCAAATTATAAAATTAGATTAGGTTATAAGCATACAGTAACTGGATAGTGGGAACCCTGGAATGAAAAATGTGGTTAATATTCTAATGGAAACCATGATGATGAAAAAATGTTTATATTTGGAAGATCATATATTAGGATCCTCAATTACTGCAAATTAACCATGAAGAGTTTAATCTTAACTCACACTAATGTTGGCTATTTTATTTTTACTATCCAGAAGATAGCTGATTGTTGGTTTATGATCACTCAGGGAATCTGAGCCAAAGCTGAAGTGGAAATTGTCAGGTGCTTCTCCTTGTCATGAGTTACATTTGTTATTTTTATTTAGCAAGGGGTTGGGGTTGTTACAAATAGTTTTCAGAACTAATTGAAGAAATTAGTAACTTCGTTATTGTCTTTAGTAAAAAACAAAACAAAAGCAAAGCAACTAAGATATTGGGTGATTAGCAATGGGGGAAAATATCAAATGGCATTATGATTTTATTAAAAGTAAATTTCTTTTCAAGCTGGGTATATGCTTTTTGATTTACAAAGATCAAGATTTATAATAATTTATCATCTTTTTTTGAGAAACAACCTCCATTAAAACTATTACATTTCCTGGCCAAAGAGAGAAATCTGTTCATAAAAAGCAACTGTACCAAATACTTGTACTGTTTATAAACCATTAAAAAAGATTGTTCTAAACCAGCCGTGGGCAAACTACGGCCCGCGGGCCGGATCCGGCCCTTTTGAAATGAATAAAACTAAAAGAAAAAAAAGGCCGTACGTACCCTTTTATGTAATGACTAGGGGCCCGGTGCACGAAATTCGTGCACTGGGTGTGTGTGTGGGGGGGAGTGTCCCTCAGCCCAGCCTGCCCCCTCTCACATACTGGGAGCCCTCAGGCATTGACCCCCATCACCCTCCAATTGCAGGATCGGCCCCTTGCCCAGGCCTGACGCCTCTGACAGAGGCGTCAGGCCTGGGCAGGGGACCCTCATTTCCCCCCATCACTGGTTCTGCCCCCAGCCCAGGCCTGATGCCTCGGCCAGAGGCGTAGACCCCCATCACCCTCCAATCGCCTGATCGGCCCCTTGCCCAGGCCTGACGCCTCTGCCAGAGGTGTCAGGCTTGGACAGGGGACCCCCATCTCCCTCTGATCACTGGCTCTGGCCCCCGCCCAGGCCTGAGGCCTCTGGCCCAGGAATCATGCCTGGGCAGGGGACCCCCATCTCCCTCTGAGCGCTTGCTCCACCCCACGCCCAAGCCTGACGCCTCTGACCCAGGCTTCAGGCCTGGGCAAGGGGACCATCATATCCCCCCAATCCCTGCCTCCGCCCCCGACCCAGGCCTGATGCCTCGGCCAGAGGAGTTGACCCTCATCACCCTCCGATCACCAATCACCGGATCGGCCCCTTGACCAGGCCTGAGGCTTCCGGCAGAGGTGTCAGGCCTGGGCAGGGGACCCCCAGCTCCCCGTGGTTGCAGGCTCTGCCCCTGCCCAGGCCTAACACCTCTGGCCTAGGCGTCTGGCCCGGGCAGCGGGGACCCACAGCTGCAGCGGCCCCGCGATCGTGGGCTCCGCTTTAGGCCCAGGCAAGGGACCCCTAGCTCCTGTGACTGCCAGCTTCGACCGTGCCCAGCTCCCATCACTGGCTCCACCCCTACTTCCTGCTATCACTGGCCAGGGCGGCAAAGGCGCCTGATTCTCCGATCATGGCTGGGGGGCAGGGCAAAGGCAGCCCCAGGGCCACCTTTGCCCTGCCCCCCCAGCTCTTAGCATCCCCCTGGGTTTCCGATCACTGTCAGTGGCAGGGGGCTTCTTCCTGCTTTCCCTTTCGCCTCCCTGCATTGTGCCTACATATGCAAATTAACCGCCATCTTGTTGGCAGTTAACTACCAATCTTAGTTGGCAGTTAATTTGCATATAGCCCTGATTAGCCAATGAAAAGGGTATCGTCGTACGCCAATTACCATTTTTCTCTTTTATTAGATAGGATGTTTACTTTGAATTTATATTAGTTCACACAAACACTCCATCCATGCTTTTGTTCCGGCCCTTCGGTCCAGTTTAAGAACCCATTGTGGCCCTCGAGTCAAAAAGTTTGCCCACCCCTGTAATCTAAACTGTGTTATTCAGATGAATAAAGTAGTATATTTTGAAAGCATGTAAATCTGTTTATAACCAAGCATGTTATTATAATGGTAGTTTAATTCTTTACATGTTCTATTAGCATGGGTCTCTACTGCTAATGTTATCTTCCCAATAAGTCTCATATAGTTAAGCCAAATAGGTTTCATTTTCCTGTTTGTTTGTTTTTAGCTTTATCAAGTTATATCCTTCACAAATATTCCTAAAGATTCAAGCATACTCAAACATTCTTGTTAATTTGGGGTGGGGTGGGGTGGGGATTCTATCTAAGCATAGTAATAAAACTACAGAAAGCAGAAGCATAGCACTACAAAATGTGCACGTGTGTGTGTGTGAGAGAGTGTGTGTTGCTCTCTTTTGAGAATAGATGGGCTTAAGAAATAATTTTTGGATTAAGGCCATGAAATGAATGAACATGGACATCATAGAGTTCCAAGAGGACCCCTGCATATTAAAGGAACAAAAGCTTTCTATAGAAAATTCCTGTGTACAACTACACCAAGTTGAAAAAAGAAAAAAAGAAAAGAAAAAGGAGTATAAAACAGAGAGCTTAAAGAGGTAAAAAAAAAAAAAAAATGTCACCAGCTGGTCCCACTCCACACCAGGTTGTAGAGGGAAGTGAGGCAATCTGCAAGATAATTGAGATTTAATCCCGGCAAAGCTTCATAGAAAAATTAAATAAATACAGCTAATTGTGCTGAAAAGCAATCTTCAGCCAGCCTAGAATAGGGAGTACTAATAGAAGTTAAAACTTTAACTTCTATAATATTTGTCCTTCAAAGAGAAACTCTTACATTAAGCCATTTAGCCCAGGTTTTGAAATGAATTGTCAAATTCAGAAATACAGCCTTCAATTTAGAGAAGAGGAAGGAGCTCTTACATTTTGGCTAATGCAAATGTAAAACCACAATTGCCAGTATTAAAATAATGTCTTAAAATATAAAGTTGAGTGGTGATGGAAATGCTCCTCCATTTCTTTACAAATACCAGAGTTCTCTTGCACATCTGTTGGAGTGTGGGTGGCAGAGCTTAGATGTGACCCAGTGTGATGATACGCAGACACGATGTTTCTCACACACATTCCTCTTTTGCCAACTCTTTAAGAATCCCGTTCAAATACTGAGCTAAGATGTTGAAGGCTGCCCTAGCTTGTTTGGCTCAGGGGATCGAGCGTTGGCCTGTGGACTGAAGGGTCTCAGCTTCGATTCCGGTCAAGGGCACATGTCCAGGTTGTGGACTTGATTCCCAGTAGGGGGTGTGCAGGAGGTGACCGATCAATGAGTCTCTCTCATCATTGATGTTTTATCTCTCTCTCCCTCTCCCTTCCTCTCTGAAATCAATAAAAATATATTTTAAAAAAAGATGTTGAAGACTAATTCCATCTAAGGAAGAACAGCAGGAACACTAGCCAGAATAAATGTAGAAATTAAAAAAAGAGATACCTATCAATTTGATTAATTGGAAAGGCCATTCAATTATGATACAGCACATCTTAGTCGTTTTCTCTTTTTAAAGCCTACCCCTTGCCTAGCTGGCCCTGTTCTTTATCCTTATGATCCATCCTCTGGCTTTGTCCATCTGTCCCAGTTTCCTCTCCGCAGGGATTGTAACCTTACTGCCACTCTGCAGGAAAGCAAAAATCCATGTGCCAAAGGCATCAGCGGGAAAACTGAGACACCAGCAACCAGTCTCCATAGACCAGGGGTGGGCAAACTTTTTGACTCGAGGGCCACAATGGGTTCTTAAACTGGACCGGAGGGCCGGAACAAAAGCATGGATGGAGTGTTTGTGTGAACTAATATAAATTCAAAGTAAACATCATTACATAAAAGGGTACGTATGGTCTTTTTTTTTTTTTTAGTTTTATTCATTTCAAATGGGCCGGATTCGGCCCGCGGGCCATAGTTTGCCCACGGCTGCCCTAGATAAAAGCTTTTTTTATTTTTTTAAATTTATTGTCTAAAATTTTACACATGTCTCCTTCCCACCCCCCCCCTTGACCCTGCCCCTCCCCCTCCCCCAGCCATTCCCACCCTGGGCAAGCCCTCACCGTCCCAGTGTCTGTGTCCATTGGTGATGCTAATATGCATGCATACAAGTCTTTTGGTTGCTCTCTACCCGCCCCCTCACCCCGTCCCCTGCCATTTGTCTTTGGATCTATTCTTATTCATCAAATTATGTTGATCATTATATCCCACATATGAGTGAGATCATGTGATCATGTGATATCTATCTTTCTCCGACTGGCTTATTTCGCATAGCATAATGTTCTCCAGTTCCATCCATGCTGTAGCAAATGGTAAAAGTTCCTTATTTTTTATAGAGGCATAGTATTCCATTGTGTAGATGTACCACAGTTTTTAATCCACTCATCTGCTGATGGGCACTTAAGTTGTTTCCAAATCTTAGCTATTGTAAATTGTGCTGCTATGAAAATAAGGGTGTATATATCCTTTCTGATTGGTGTTTCTGGTTTCTTGGGATATATTCCTAGAAGTGGGATTACTGGGTCAAATGGGAGTTCCATTTTTAACTTTTTGAGGAAACTCCATACTGTCTTCCACAGTGGCTGCACCAGTCTGCATTCCCACCAGCAGTGCACAAGGGTTCCTTTTTCTCCACATCCTCGCCAGCACTTGTCGTTTGTTGATGTGTTGATGACAGCCATTCTGACAGATGTGAGATGGTATCTCATTGTTGTTTTGATTTGCATCTCACACAACTTAACAAAAGAAAGATAAACAATCCAATAAAAAATGGGCAAAGGACCTAAATAGACACTTTTTAAAAGAGAACATACAGAAGGCCGAGAGACATATGAAAACATGCTCAAAGTCACTAATCATCTGAGAGATGCAAATCAAAAGCTTTTCATGGACACTTAGGACAAAGAAGCCTGCTGACTTTGCTCACCTATATACACTGGAAAGAGGAACATAGGCCATTCCTTTTCTGGCTGCACCCTGGGGGATGGGTCATTTTTCAGGTAAGAGAACGTACTTTCACTGGCTTTACTGGAAGAAGTACATTTAAGTGCTGACATTGTTGTTATGGGTTAAGACAAGAGTAGTTTTAATTATTTAAGTAAAATAAGCAACTTGTACTTGAGTATAGAAAAAATGCAGCATCAGGCTAATTAGAAAGATTAATTAAGCTATATCAATTTTAGGCTTACCTAGTATTTTTTTTTTTTTTGTAAGCCTTGAAGTGTTGTGATGTGCATTTAAACTCATACAGTACCTTTCATCTAAAAATACAGAACCCTTACCCTGGCTGGGTGGTTCAGTTGGTTGATCATCTTCCTGTACACCAAAAAAGGTTGTGGGTTCAACCCCCTATTGGGGCTCATATGGGAGGCAACCAATCAATGTTTCTCCGACAACACACCCTTGGGTGAGGATTAAAAAAAATACAGCACTCTTTATCTTGAAAATAAAAACTTTATGCATCATGCTTTTTTATAGTGCTAAAATTAAAAACAAATGTTATGTTACCGATTTCATTTAACTTTCATTAAAACATGTAGCATTGGAAAGGCAAGTATTATTATTATCCTGTTAAGAAGTATAAAATGATGTACAAAGAAGATAAATGAAAATCAAGATACACAATTGGTAATGGAATGTTTTTACTTCTACCTTCTCACTAGCTACCCTGGGGAAGGCAAAGGACGCACTTTAATTCAATGTCAGTGGTATGGGATGGACAAGACAGATGGACTACTGCAAAGTCTTCACCATGATTAAAGAAAGACTCAATAAGCAAGCCATGTAAGATATATGTAAAGAAAAGATGAATCTAAACTTATCTTCAATACACTGGACCATCAACCACCAGAGGAACTGGGAAAAGGCCAAAGTCAAGGTGAGTCCCAGAGGTGTTAAGTGTCTTACATGTTGCATGCCTGAATTTACTTTAACTGAGTCTTTTACTGCATCTCCTAGGCAAATGCAATTGATTTTAGACTTATCAGCTGCTTGGAATGGTGCAATCCAGCTTCTCTCCATCCCTGTGGATAATCAATAACTAATGTAAAATTGAGAATTTAAGGAACTTTAGATCTCAAACTACCAGATAACCTTTTAATCTGTCTCCATTGTAAATTATTATACCTCTGTAGGGCAAGTGAAAACCCCAGAATACTAAAATCAAGGTTATTGAAACCTATAGTTATACAGTACTTTAAAACACACTTCAACACCATCTGTTCTTCGGGGATAGTGACACTAATTTCTTTTCTAAATGTGTCCATAAAGTTGTAATTAAGAAGTGCCTGGGTAAGGGTTGGGTTCACTTTAAGGATAAAACAAAAATTCTTCTTTCTGTAATTCCATTTCAGCACCACCTGATTAACATTGATGCTTTAAAGAACACTTTTCATAGATAGAATCTGTTCATTATTGTGTATATTCACCACTTTTGACTTCTTAGTGGTACTGTTTAAAGAGTAGAGAGACAATATTTTCATCCCAAAGGTCAATGTACATATAATTGCTGGCATTTTAACTCATTTGGAAAAAAATGTTATCCTTGTAGAATGCCCTTCACTTTTTTTCCCTTATTATTATTTTCACTTTGGAGATTCTGTTAGTAAAAATCAAGTGGGTTTCAAGTTTTTAATGTCTAAATCACTTAATAAAAATTCACTAAGCAGCCAGAGTACGTAGAACTCTGCAGCTGAACTGCTACAAACTGAACAGCAGCAGTCTCTAACCCAATCTGGGTTAGTTATTGAATACAGAAAACAGAGAAGTTCATGTTTCCAGCAGCATGCTCTGAAATACCTGAATATAAAGATATACTCTGCTCTCATGAAAGAAAAGGTGTGCCTCTGTTGTCATAGACCATCAGCATGTATGTGACAAGCAATGTAAAATAAATCATTTGGAAACAAACCCCAATTTCCATTTTGTTAACAATAATGAGCATTATTCTAAATTTACAAGAGTTTTGTTAGTTCCAGAGATATAGACATGTTAGTCACAGCAGCAATGACTCCTGTTCAGAAGCCCAAGAAAAATAAATAATTTATGAGAACAATAACCTGATTTTATTTCATTAGGGAGCATGGCTTTCAAGTCTCTTGTTACTGCTCATGGTAGATGTAATGTATTTATCAAATGTTAGAAAGCATTTACTTCATCTGCTCTAGTCATCAGTGGCAAATAAGATTACCATGTGAAATAGTAGAGGAAAGAAGTTGTTTTTTCCTAACCTCATTAAAAATCACATAATCATTACAGCTGTTTAAATAACAAAACACATACAAAATAATAATAGAAATTTGATTAAATTTATGATGAGCCATACGTGTGTGTATGTGTGCGCACATGCATACTTCTGAAATCCACAGGTAGGGTAAAAATCATCATCTCCTAAACACTCTACAAAGGACACAAATATATTCAAGGTGATTGGAGGAATGTGGTAAAAGCTGTAAGGTGTTACTCAGCATGGTAAACAAGCAAGTAACAGCCTATTAGCAAGCAAGAGAAGGACAGAAGTTTCCTGAGGGCAAAAGCCAATGTGAACCTCACATCTAGACAAGTGTTAGTTTCTTGAAGGTACTTATTAACCAATCTGAGCCAGATCTTCCTGGGATAAGTTGTTGTTGGCAGAAACGGAGTTCATTACAAGATAAACTTACTCTTCCAAACTTCAGAGGACTATTTAAAAAATGGCTACTCAAGGATTTGACTTTACTTCCAAATCTGTAAAAAGTTGATCAGAGATAGCAGCATATGAATTTTCACTTTTTATAAATTGGGACAATCAAAGGAGCAACATATTTCCCTACATGACACTTTAGACCAAAGAGAGAATAAGCCCAGAGATGAAGAGGGTTGAAGGGAGTATGTGAGTATCTATACTCAGTCTATCATTCTCTTTGAGTTTATTTCTGCATTTTGGAAACAAATATAGAAATAATGCCAACCCCAACTAATTCCTTCAGAAATAGAGGAAGAAGGAATACATCCAGCTCATTTTGAAACTAGTAAAACCCTGATGCTAAATAAGCCCAGATGTCCCATGAAAAGAAAACGAAAGACCAATAGACCCAAAGACTAACAGAACAATATTCTTAACAAAACATAAGGAAACAAAATCCAAAATATATAATAAGTATAATATATTATGACCAAGTGGGGTTTATCTCAGGAATTCAAGACAACTAATGTCTTGGTAATGAATCGCCAATATAACTCAATAGGGAAAAAGAGACTTTTCAACAAATGATGCTATATCAACTGTATATCTATGGGGGGGAACCAAAAAGAACTTTGACTCTTAACTACATATTACATTTAAAAATTCAGTCTAAATGGCTGTGGGCCTAACTATAAGAAATAAAATTTTAGAAGAAAATCTAAAACAAAAAAAAAATTTTTTTTTATTTATTTTATTTATTTATTTATTTTTTATTGCAAAAAATTTTTGACATTAAGTAAAGATTTCTTAAGCACAAATTATAAAAAGAAAAGAATTGCTAAAATGGACTTCATTAAGGCTAAAACCTTTTTAATTTGAAAGATACAGTTAAGAAAAAATATAAGCAATAGGCTGAGAGAAAATATTTGCAAGACATATATTTAACAAATAACTTGTATTTAGAATATATAAAGAATTCAAGACAGATAATTCAATTATAAATGAGCAAAAGATTTGAATACATTTCACAAAAGGTATACAAATGGGAAATATTCCTATATAATAAAAGGTTAATATGCAAATTGACCCTAACAGCTGAACGACTCAGAATGGCTGGTTGCTATGATGCTCACTGACCACCAGGGGGCAGATGCTCAACGCAGGAGCTGCTCCCTGGTGGTCAGTGCACTCCCACAAGGGGAGCTATGTTCAGCCACAAACCAGACCAATGGCTGCGAGCTCAGCGGTGGTGGCAGGAGCCTCTCCCACCTCCTTGGCACTGTTAAGGATGTCTGACTTCGGCTTAGCCATCAGTCAGACATCCCCTGAGGGCTCCCGAGCTGCCAGAGGGATGTCTGACTGCCAGCTTAGGCTTGATCCCCCCAGGGAGCAGGCCTAAGCTGGCAGGTGGACATCCCCCGAGGGATCCTAGACTGCAAGAGGGCACAGGCCGAGCTGAGGGAATCCCCCAAGTACATGAATTTTCATGCACTGGACCTCTAGTAAGTACATAAAATATATTCAGCATCACTAGTCATTAAAACCATAGTGAGATATGACTACACATCCACTAAACTGGCTATAGTTAAAAAGACTGACAATATCAATTGCTGACAAGGATGTAGAGTAAGAAGAACTCTCATACATTGCTGGTGAGAATGAAAAATGGTACTGATCCTTAGGAAAACAGTATGAAAATATCTAATAAAATTAAATATATATTTACAATACAACTAAGCAATTCCATTCTTAGTAATTTATCCAGGAGAAATAAAAATTTAAGCCTGTACAACAGCAAAACCACAGTGATAATTAGCAGATCAAAGGTAGAGGGAAAGATGGACTATAAAGGGGCACAAGGAAATATTTTAGAGTGAAGGAATTATTCTATACCTCAATAGTGGTGGTGGTGAAACAACTGTATATATCACCAAAATTTATTAAGCCTTACCTTTAAAATGAGTGAATTTTAAAATGTTTTTTATTGATTTTTAGAGAGAGAAGAAGGGAGAGGGAGTGAGAGATAGAAACATTAATGACAAAGACTTCGATTGGCTGCTTCCTGCACACCTCCTGGGGATGAGCCTGCAACCCAGGCATGTACCTGCAACCCGAGCATGTGCCTGCAACCTGGGCATGTGCCCTGATCGGGAATTGAACCTACAACCCTTGAATCTGTGGGCCAATGCTCTAACCACTGAATAACAACAGCTAGGGCAGAATGGGTGAATTTCATTGTATAAAATACCTTAATAATTAAAGCAAAATTATACAAATATGTTTCTTTATTTGCTACCTTTTGGTAAAGAAAATGACACAGTCCCTGGAAAAACTACCATGGAGTAACACAGTGAAGATTTTGAGAGGAGAGTGAGTGATTAGATATCCAGATCCTAAAATGTGAAGTCAAGCCCAAACACACTACCTTCCAACACTGAATATCATCCAGTAGCATTTTATTTTGTGGGAAACTGTTCACCAGGAAAAATAAAACAGTAATAACAGCTGTTTCTGGGTACATTCAGTTACAAAATGGAGAAAAAGCTAAGTCTTATAACAGATTTCTAATGACAGTCTGCCATTAGCAAACCTCAGAGAATGAAAGAGGAAAGAGTGGGAGGAGGAGAGACTGGAAGGAGAGCTGAAGGGGGTAGGGGAGAGAGCAATGTCCACCAGAAGGAACAGCTGACAAATACACCAATAAAAAGCACCAGCTGAAAAAAAAGAGGTTAAGAAAAAAGCCGAAGAAGAGCTGAATAATGTCAAAGGAAAAGCACAAAGAAAAATAGATGTTAGAGTAAATATCAAGAGAAATGAAAGCAAGCTGAGTCAGAAACCAAGTTGAACAGGTAAGAAGAGAAAAGAAAAATGTAGAAAATACAAATGAGGAAAGTTAAGGAGGGTAAAGAAGTCCAAATTTGGATGGGAATGTGAGATATGAGCCTGCCAGTACATTATTTTGTTGTAAAATGAGAATATTTTAAGGAAATACCAGAGAAATAATTTGAAGAATCTTTCTTCAGAGGTTCTCAACATTTTTTCTTCCTTCTATAAAATATAACTTTCCTGAGAGCTTTTAAAGTCTTATTTGGCATCCTTAAACTTAAATAGCTCAATTTAAAGGCATGGCTTCTTTTCCAAGGACATGTAAATTTATACACTATGTTTTATAATTCTTTTCAAACATTTCAAATACTTATGAAATGATTTGCCAAGTCCCTGTGAAGCAGAGGCACAAGATATTTCTGATGATCTGCACAGTTTTGATGAGGAGTCCTGGTCAGGTATTTGCAGAACTTGGGTTTGTCTGATGTTTTTCGCATGTTTAGACTGGGGTGATTGGTTGTTTTTTTTTAAGGATGATCATAGAGACAAAGTACCATTTTCACGGCAAATATCAAGGGTACATGCTATCAACACGACTTTCCACTGATTGCCTGGCTGAGGTAGTGTTTGCCAAATTTCTCCATCTTAAGTTACCCCCTCTACTCCTGCCCCTTCCATACTCATTTTGCAGATGAGGAAAGTGAGGTTAGAAGTTAAATGACTAAGTCAAGGCTGAAAGGTAGTAAACTGAAATTGGAACGTAAGGCTTCTTGCTTCTAGTTCTGCATTTCTTTCAAAGGGGTCAGCAAACTGTGATTGTTTGTGGGCCAAATCCTACACACTGCCTGTTTTCATAAGGTCCACAGCTAGACATGGTTTTTCATATTTTCAAAGGGTAAAAAAATTAAAAGAATGCTATTTTATGACATTAATACATGAAATTCAAAGCTGCAGAATATACATTGTTCTCAAGTGCACATGGGTCATTTTCAAAGACAGACCACATGTTAGGACACAAAACAAGCGAAATAAGCCAGTCAGAGAAAGACAAGTATCACATGATCTCACTCATATGTGAAATCTAATGAACAAAATAATCTGATGAACAAAATAGATCCAGAGACATAGAAGCATGGAACAGACTGTCGAATATTAGAGGGAAGGTGGGGGTAAGTGGGTGGGTGGGAAGAGATTAACCAAAGAACTTGTATTCATATATACATAAACTATGGACACAGACATTAGTGTGGTGAAGGCCTGGAGCAGGTGGTGGGGGCGGGGTAGAATGGGTCTATGGGGGGGGGGGGGAGGGTACATATGTAATACTTTCAATAATAAAGATTTTTTAAAAAGTGTGATTACAAATAAAATATCTTACTAAAAATCCTAGGATTCTATGTGCCCTGTTTTTCATGTGTCCTACTCAAACTTGGTGTTTTGCAAAAACAAAACTTTTTTGAAATCTTTATAACTTTAAAGCTCTGTTAAAGGAACCATTTTATACATGTCGTGAGCTCTTGTGAGTTATTTTAGATAGATTTTAGTCTGTAAAAGTCTAAAATAAATAAGTGAAAGAAAAATAAAGAATACAAACAAGCAGCTAGCCCAAGATTCACAGCATCTTTCAGCCATTCTAGATTATGATTTCTCAAAGACCGGTAGCTGGTTCTTTTAAGTTACTTGGTATTGAACTCAGGACATTTGTGGGCACATAACAAGAAGTATTTGATGGCAAAACAAATGCAGATTTTTGGTTTCTTTGCCTCATGCTCCTAAGTGATTTAAATTCTTAAAAGATGCTCATAGGAGTTAGAGCCTTTTGAGTAGACATTTAGTTTGCTCTTTGAAAATATTAATGGGGAGAAAAGACTCCCTCTGTGGTCCTGCCAATACTTAAAAACCACATGTGCTCATCTATACATGTTTAAGGCTACATGTGCAAGGGCAAGTAGAGAGGAGCATAACTCCCCAGGCACCATTGCAAGTCACCGTGCTTTAGGCAACTTTTTCCTTACAGCTGAGGGATATTTTCAGAGATGCTAAGTCTAGTGTATGCCCAGAAACAAACAAACAAAAAAAATGATTTCTTACTAGCTATACCCAGGGAAGGGATCAGAGGAGGGTGGAAGTAGAGGAGTAGTTGCAAAAGCCACTCCCACTACCCCTCCCCCCCAAAAAAATCTATCTGGAAATTTGCTGTTGAAGGATGTATATTTAAAAAGTCTCAAACCAGCATACAATGGTACTTCCAGTTGAACTTTTTTCTTCCCTTAGTAAGAACTTACTACAGGCATTTGTCATGTTATCAACTACTACACTTTTTGATCCCTGAATTTCTTTTAGTTAGAAATCTCTCACAACAACAGACAGCAAAGTAGATTAGGATTTGTAGAAAGAAGCCCTATGGCTAAATCTGTCATCTAGGGGTTATGGGAAGTCAGCCCCCTATCTGGAATCCATGCTCAGCAGAGGTAGAGCTGACTCTGTGGATTTCCTGACTCAGAGGCTCAGGGAACTTTATCACCAGCAGGCAGTATTCTCTCACTGAACTAGGTCAGTGATTAACATTTCTTTCTTATATGCATCGTATAACTCTCTGTGGGTGGAGCAGACACTCAGCAGCTGATCCACTTTCTCTCATTTTCTCCCTCTTCAGAAACCCTGGGAATGACAGTGTGCTAACACTATCTTTAGAGGAAGGAGAAGAGATGACTCAACCATCAGACACACTCCCCCAAGGATTTATTTATCAAGATGTCACTGCAAAATAGTGCTCCCTGGATAGAGCTCCCTTTGGACTCCAGTTAAATTCCTTTGCTTTGGTTGCCATTTTTTTTCTCTAACATGTGTCCTTTAACTGTATCACATGCACCATGACTTTGGGAAATTTTAGTGAATTGGAAATATTTGGCTTTTGCTCTCACTCACATAATTTTCACTACCTCCAAAATCATTTCCCTCTACAAATATTTCCAAATTCTAACAACCTATCCATATAAAGTTGTATGTCACTTGAGAACTTTTAGAAAAGGGAAGAAACCTATATTAAACAACAAATAAATAACATATACTTGACTATGAACTTTCCATTACTATCTCACTATGAAGTAGGGAATGAATATTACTGTCACCATTTTATAGATAAGAAAACAAATTCAGGTACATCTCACAAGTGTTATATGGCAGAGGCAAGAATCAAGCCCAATTTTGTGTGACTCTAAGTTCCTGTGGTATCCTTTCCTCTGCTTTTTTTGACCCTCATCAACCTCAGGAACTAAAATTTTGTGAGGACAAGTGTCTCCCTGAAAGGCTTAGGGTCATTCTTCAGGTTAGAGTGGAAATGTTATCATGGAAAGGCTAAGCCAAAACAGGCTGCAATAATGTAAACTATTATCAGGTAATGCCTGCTGGTTCTGCTTCCAGAAAGGATCACATGAGTATGCCCAGGAAGGGGAAGTAGCTCCCAAGGGAACTTAAATCCCACACAACTGCATTCTTCTTCCTCTACCTCACCCACAAAGCCATTTAAGGCAGTGACAGGAAATGGATGTCATCACTATTGTCAGTTGATGGAGAGATGCTATCGTGGGTGATGGCTAAAAAGATTCTGGGCCATGACAAGAGGACAGAATCAATCAGTAAAGCTTCATTGCCCTCACTCCATTATGTTTCTGGTATGAGTCTCTAAATGACTTCAAACTCATATCACTTCAATCTCACTTACCATTATTCCTACAACTTCTCCCCACCCATAAAACAATTTTGTTCATTGATAATACATTGTCAAAACTGAGGATGTATATCAAAGATCTACAGTAGCTCTTACCATGTTTACTTCACTAGTGTTGGTGGAATCTGGTAGACTTGGCAGTGTGTATATATTGATTACAAAACTATTGAACATATCAAAAACTATGTAATATGAAATTATCTAATCTATCTAAATTTTCCGATTAACATACTTTTAATAAAAATATTAATTTGGGGTAGGGCTAAAGGTCATAGTACCTTAATCTCTAGGTAGGTGCCTGTGATAGTCCATATTATAATTGGCCATGTGCAAGTTAACAAACCCTAATTTACTCCAAGATATGATAAATGCACACTGTGGACTGTGGGTAGTCTGCTACTTCTGCTGATCTAGCTGTAAGTTTTCTAGATATGCAAATTGAGCAAGCCTAACATGTTGGTGCTGATTGGACATGGAGCTGTGGCAACCCTCATGCTGCTGTTGACAAGGTTATGATGAAAATTAGAACTTGGAGTCGTAATTTATATAGTCACAAACGCTACAGAAGTAAAAATATGCCAGACCCAAAGGGATTTATGAGCTAGGGAAATGTTCATAAAAGGTGAGTTTTCAAGTAGGTCAGTGATTAACATTTCTTTCTTATAAGCTCAGTGATGAAGTAGTTCATGAATTAGAACTCAAAGGAGTGACACATTTTTAACAAATCTCCAGTTCAGCACAGAAACACCAGTGAGAATAAATAGATATCAAATTAGAAGTGATATTTTGGGGCCAATTAAATCTTTCCAGTGGTAATTTTTATACAAATCAACAAGTTTAAAGGACTGATGCTAGCAAACACACCCTATATAAAAGAGTAAATGATAGTCATCATTTCACATTTGACCAAGAATAATAAAGTAAAAGTAGTTAACTAGACAGAAATACAAGTCAAATGAAATTTAAGATAAACTCAAAATCCAAAGTTGCTAAAGACTATTACTATTGAATTTTAGATGAACTGTAGTAGTGGACTTCATATGAAAAGATGCATGTAAAAAATATGTTTTAATACCAAACTGCTACAAAAAATGCAAAAAAGCTCAAATACAAAGTTCTTTAATTCTATTCAATGAAGTGTATTAACTAAAGATGTAACTACTTATGATTTTATTTCTGTAACATTTGAAAGACTGACTACAAATAAATTCAAATATCAGGAAAAAAGACAGTCTTTAGTCAAACCTAATGCCTTGATTTGGGTTTTAAACATTTATTCACTACAGAAATAAAGTACATGACCTATTTCCAGAGAACTGGAAATTGTGCACTTGTTTCTCTCCTCGATCAATAACATACAATGGGGGACAACATGGCTTTAGCTATTATTCAAGCTAATTATCCTAAAATGAGATCTCAGACTCACATACTGAAGGAGTCCTTCAGGTAATTTCGTGTGTATTTTATCTCGGAATACTGTCTCTTAATAGTGGCACTTATGGGCTATAGAAGAACAAAAAACCAGTCATCTTTAGGGATGGCTGCTGTCAAACAACATAAATCAGGGACCAGGATTAATTAACTAACGTGAGTAGTAAAGACAGATTTGGTTGCTATGGCAATAAAGGAAGGGTTAAAGATCTGATCACCTGAGAGATTCCTTATTCTCATGGGATTTCAAAGAAATCAGAAACCACAGAGAAAAACACCTGCCAGGTTATTGACTGCAGCCATACAATAATGATCCTTTGCAATCACTTCTTTTCTGAAGCATTTAGATGGCTTTATTAATACCAATTTTTAGAGAGGCCTGAGACAGGTAGTGGCATCTCAATCTATCATTAACAAGACATTCAGCCAGGCAATTCCTAGACACTGCATGAGTGAGAGCTCAAAAATTCTAGGGTCTTCTTGTCTCTGTGGCTTCTAAAGAATTAATTCCCCTAACTTAGGAACTATGTTCCCAACATATTCAATAGTTTCAAACATCTATTAGCTAGTTAATGCAATCTTAGGTTAAAGAAAATAAGAGTACTGCTATTCTCCATGGTGGCAATCAATTCCAGGAGGAATGGTTAAGAGCTAAGCACAGAATGTTACTAGGGATGTTTGTCTAGAAAAGAAAAACTGGGAAATTATTTTATAATTTTTATCTGAAAATCTTTGAAATGTTCATTGGTTAAAAAAAAAAGATTAAACCTTCTTACATGGTTTCAAGGGACAGAATTTCAGGACTGCCTCAGAGAGCAGAGGTAGCACATTATAAGAATCCTGGTTTTGAATCAGCATGAAGAAGAAAGGAGAGAGAGAGAAGGAGAGAGATCCTTTCACTGAAACATGGTCTGGCAGAGGCCAATGATGACCTATTAGGATGTTTGTTTGGAAGATTGCCTCCCATTGCTCAGAAGACTTGGCTAGTGGAGCTTGGTGGTGGCTTCCTCTAGACTCTGGTCCTAAGTGTGGTGCTGCTGGGTACAATGTTCACGCCCTTCCTTGGAGCACTACCCTCTATGCTCTTTGGGAAAAAAATTTCCCCCCTGAATGCCAGTGTTTCAATCAGGTTAGGCTCTGTTTTATGGAGAAAGGCCACTTCTCTTCATTCTTCAGCTCTGTACCTTTCACTTGGAAGAGAGATTTTGCAAAAGTTATTTAGGAATTATTAAGAGGTTCAGCTAAAATTTTTGTAGCTGAGCTTGTTTGTTTGATTGATTGATTTCCCTAAGATCCTCTCAATATTGCCTCATAAATCTAGATCCTCCCAGATTGAGAAAAATGGAACACTCAGTCATAAAAGGAAGAGGACAGAAGAGGAAGATCTCCTGATTCAGATTCACCTCCACCTGACAGCAGCACAAATTTAAATCAGCAAATATTAATTAGACAGTTGGCAAATACAAAGAACTATTGTGAGAAAAGCAGGGATGAATATTTGTCTTCATTTACACCTCATCGTCTTGCACAGATTTGAAGCACTTTTATGAGTATGATTAATACATACTGTCTGATTTCACAAAGTTCACAGAGTAATCCTATATAATAAAAGGCCAATATGCAAATAGACCGTACAGCGGAACAACCAAACAACTGATCACTATGATGTGCACTGACCACCAGGGGGTGTGTATAGAACATGGCATGTGTTGGCCATGGCGGGATGGTGGAGCAGGTGAGCAGGGGCACCAGACCAAGGCAGGGTGCCAGTTGCTATCATCAGAGCGAGCCTCTGGTGGTTACTGAAAATTCTTTGCACCCACTACCAGCACTGGCTCTGCTCGCACCCACAGCCGGCACTGGAGCCACAGCTCACACCTGCTGCTGGTGCCTGGTGCCAGTCCTGATCACTCGTGCCATCAGTGGGTGTGAGCAGTGGTTGCTGGCCTTGATCACCTCTGAGGGCTTCTCTACTTCCCGCTGCTCCTGAGGGATGATTGGGGCAGCAGCCACTGCTTGCACCCACTCGCACCTGCTGCTGGCGCCAAACCCAATCACTCTGCGCTGTCAGCAGATGTGAGCAGGGCCGGTGCTGTCAGTGCATGGGAGTGGTGGTGGTGGGAGCAGGGCTGCAGGCAGACAGGGATGGGTGCCACGGTGGGAGGGGCCGGGTGGGGTTGTGGAGGATGGGCCGAGACCTGCCCCTGTGTCTACCGCAGCCTCATGGCCCACAGTTCCTTTCAAGGTGCACAAATTTGTGCACTGGGCCCCTAGTAAGAGAAATAAGATAAAAGTAATTAGAATATCCTCTCTTGTATGGTACTTATTTAGGGGAGTAGTTTAATTAGTAGTTTGAAGACCAGGCTTTGGAATAAGATGGGCTGGGCTGAAATAAGACTCAGTCACTGACAAATTATGAGATCCTATGTAATTTGGAATATCGTCTCATTTTACAGCATCTACAAAGGTAATTAAAGTTCTTGTCCTCCACTCATATCTCTTTGTAAAATAAAAAATTAATGATATTATAAAAGTTGGTCTACAGTTTATCTACAAATACTTTTCCTGACCAAACCTCTTAAGCATTTATCATATGATGACAATGCAGAATAAATTAAATTTGTTGTTCTTATGTAGGTTTTTCTAAGTAACTTTTAGGTAACCATATATTAAATATATAAAGGCTAAGCACAGAAGTTCTGTATTATCTTTATCTATTCACTTTATTCTATAAGTCCTACATTATTTTCTATAAACTGATCTTACTTAGTGACAAAGTGATGAAGACAACACAGAGATCTACCATCCTAAAAGAACAGGAGGTGAGTTCTGATAAAATTAGACAAAGGGCTAGCTAGAGCAATTAGGATTCTTATTTACAAAGGGAGTCTGGGTTTAGTCTTTACCATCTAATTTGTGTCCCCAATCTATAGCACCTGTTCTCCTTTACTATCTTTATTCATCCATGATTCCTATCTTTCTTCTAGATCCTAAGTTTCCTGACTTTAGTTAGTAAGTCTTATTTGTATTTTAATTCCTAATGTTTACTACAATGCCTGACCTATGGAAAGCATTCTATACACATTTGTTGAAAAGATGATTTAATGAATCTCCTCCTAACTATTTACAGTATTCATCTCTCATAGTTTTTTTTAATTGAATTTATTGAGGTGACATTGGTTAATAAAATTATATAGACTTCAGGGGTTATTTCTGTAATACATCATCTACTGTTTATATTGTGTGTATATTGCGCTGTGTCTTCATCACCCCCAAGTCAAGTTTCCTTCCATCACCATTGATCCCCCTTTACTCTCTCCTAATTCCCCCCTTTTCCTCTGGTAATCACCATACTGTTGTCTGTCTATGAGGTTTTATTTGTCTGTTTTATGTGTATTTTTTTGTTTAATCCTTTTGCCTTTTTCATCCAACCCCTTCAACCCCTTCCCTCTTTACCAACATGGTTCATGGTTCCCTGGCTCTTTCCTCCTCCAAAACTGCTCATGTCTTTCTTCACTGTGTTTCACACATAGAAAGTGTGAGACATCTGAGGCTCACAGATTGGCTCCTATATCCTCCCTACAAAGACCAGGTTTCCTTGCTAGCCTTGAAAGCAAACAAATGGTTAAGTGCCCAGGACTAGAAATAAATCAGGAGAAAGTCATCAGAGTATAGTAAGCCCTGACTTTGGAAGACCATATAGGCTGATGAAGTGAATTTCTAGTAGACATTTGTGGTTTTTGATCGACCCAGTGAGCTAAATCTATCACCATATCAAAGTGAAATAGAATCAAAGTATAATTAATTTCACAAAGCATTTGCTGAATATTGACTGTGCACTAAGCACCTGGGAAGCAAAGATGAAACACCACACATTGTCTCTTTCTAAGCCAATTGCCAATTGTTGTCTCAGGCACAGAACGCCTGGTTCATAGGTCAATGCTCAACCATGAGTCACACCAGGCAGATTTTTGATCCAACAAATTTCTAAACTTGGATTCTAATTTTAAAAAGAAGTTGAGTGCAATGCATTCTGATTTCAAAACAACTTTAATAATCCCTCTGATTTTAGATAATGTCTTTCAATTTATAAAGTGCTATCATGTAATAATAGTAAACATTTCAATTAGTGGTCCAAAACAGAAGTCAGATCATCACTCTAGAACAGTGATGGCGAACCTTTTGAGCTCGGCGTGTCAGCATTTTGAAAAACCCTAACTTAACTCTGGTGCCGTGTCACATATAGAAATTTTTTGATATTTGCAGCCATAGTAAAACAAAGACTTATATTTTTGATATTTATTTTATATATTTAAATGCCACTTAACAAAGAAAAATCAACCAAAAACAATGAGTTCGCGTGTCACCTCTGACACACATGTCATAGGTTCGCCATCACTGCTCTAGAAGATGCTCCTTTCTCTCACTCTCCATGTCAGGCCTTAGGACATTTGCTCAACAAATATTCACTGTGCAACCGCAATGTGATAGCAAAGCTCTATTCTAGGAATTACGAGCGACTGAGTAAAATAAGAGTGTCCTTCACATATGTAATATCTTAATCAATAAAAAATATATTAAAAAAATGAAAAACTAGAAAAAAAATAAGAGTGTCCTTGTCCTGTAAGGACTTAGAGTCCAGCCAGGGAGACATCAAGAAAATCAACAACTATAGTGCAGGTATGGTAGACAAACAAGCTGGGTGTGTTCAATCAGAGTGAAAAAGAAAATTTTTCTAGAGGATATGATGCCTATGCTGAATTTTAAAAGACTCAAGGATAAGGAAATATTGGCTGAGGTGTTGGAGAGAAGAGAAGATTATACCAAAGGAGGCACAAATTTCTATCATGGCCACTTTTCCACCAGGAAAGCATCACTGACATCTATCCCCTCCTCTATCCTAATTGCCATTACTTCATTGCTGACCCTCAGGACTTTTCCTAGAAGACATTCATAATGAATTCCCTAGAGCAGTGGTCAGCAAACTCCTTAGTCAACAGAGCCAAATATCAACAGTACAACGATTGAAATTTCTTTTGAGAGCCAAATTTTTTAAACTTAAACTATATAGGTAGGTACATTGATATTAACTTAATTAGGGTACTCCTAAGGCTTAGGAAGAGCCACACTCAAGGGGCCAAAAAGCCGCATGTGGCTCGCGAGCCGCAGTTTGCTGACCACGGCCCTAGAGGAATTCCTTGTACCATGATAAGTGCAGGCCTAGTGAGGTGAGAAAGGAGAGGGTTGTCACTTTACATTGCAGATAGCAATGATGCCTACGTAGCCTTTTATCCACACAGCCCAGCCAGAAAGTCCTATAAAATGGTTGCTGTATAGTCCCAGTGCCTCAGAGACTCACTCAAACCTTTTCGCTTCCAAACCTCAGTTCTGAACCCTCTGCATATAGATTTATCAGGAACACATACAGATTAGCTGGTTATATGCTATATATTGAGGTTTTTGCATGTATTGTACCATATGCATTACATATTGGTTAATGTGAGTAAAATCATAGAGTTCTTGACTTTTTATATCTGACATTTCATTTTAGCATGAAAGTCTCAAGCTCCATCCATATTGTCACAGATGGCAGCATTTCATTCTTTCTTATGGCTAAGTAGTATTCCATTGAATATATAACTAGGTTGTTTCCATGTCTTGGCTACTATGTATAATGCTGTAATGAACATAGGGATACATATATCCTTATGAATAAATGGTTTCAATTTTTGGGGGTAGATACCCAAAAGGATTGCTGGGTCATATGGTAACTTTAAGTATTCTGAGGAACCTACATATTATCTTCCATAGAAGTTATAAAGGTTTACATCCACCTGCAGTACATGAGGATTCTTTTCTCTCCACATCCTTTCCAACACTTGTTATTTCTTGTCTTATTGATAATATCAATTCTAACAGGTGTGAGGTGGTATCTCATAGTGGTAATTTGCATTTCCCTTATAGCTAGTGAAGTTGGCCATCCTATATAAGAAAGAGGTAATATGCAAATTAACCCTCACACCCTCACAAGATGGCTGCCTACGACCAGGCTGGCAGGGGGGTTAGTGGGGAACGACCAAACGACTGAACAAGCAGGATGCATGGGGTGACCAGGCCGGCAGGGGGGCCATGAGGGGTGACCAGGCCAGCAGATGGGGGCAGTTAGGGCAACCAGGCCAGCAGGAAGGGCAGTTGGGGGTGACCAGGCCAGCAGAGGGGGGCAGTAAGGGGTGAACAACCTGGTGGGGGGGCAGTTAGGAGTGACCAGGCAGGCAGGGAGGGGGCAGTTGGGGGTGACCAGGCCAGCAGCGGGGGGCAGTGAGGGGTGATCAGGTTGACAGGGGGGGCAGTTAGGGGCGACCAGGCAGGCAGGCAGGCAGGTGAGCAATTAGGAGCCAGCGGTCCAGGATTGTGAGAGGGATGTCCAATTGTCGGTTTAGGCCCAATCCCCGGCAGTTGGACATCCCTCAAGGGGTCCCAGATGAGAGGGTGCAGGCTGGGCCAAAGGGACCACCCCCCCCCCCCCCCCGCATGAATTTCCTGCACTGGGCCTCTAGTCTTTTCATATATCTGTTGGCCATTTTGTATGTCTTCTTGGGAAAGTGTCTGTTCAGGCCCTAGCCTCCTTTTTTTTTAAAAGAATTTATTTGAGAGAGAGAGAGAGAGAGAGAGAGAGAGAGAGAGAAAGAGAGAGAGAGACTTGTTGCTCCACTTATTTGTGCATTCATTTGTTGATTCTTGTTATGTGCCCTGACTGGGGAATCAAACCTGCAACATCAGCATATCTGGACAACACTCTAACCAACTGAGCTACCAGGCCAGGGTAATCCTCACTCATTTTTTAACTGGATTTTTTTTGTTTTGTTTTGTTATTGAGTTGTACTCATTCTTCATATATTTTAGATCTTAGCCCCTTATCAATGACATTGTTTACAAATATCTTCTCCCATTTGATTGGTTGTCTTTTTGTTTTCTTGACAGTTACTTTTGCTGTGCAGAAGCTTTTTAATTTGATGAAGCCCCATTCATCTATTTTTTAAAAAATTATTTTTATTGTTGGGAGAATTACAAATGTCCTCTTTTTTTTCTCATTGACCCTCTCTACCCCACTCCCAAACCCCACCCTAGGCCCTACTGCACTATTGTCTGTGCCCATGGGTTATGCATATATGCATATAAGTTCTTTGGTTAATCTCTCCCGCCCTACTGCCTCCCCACTTCCCTCTCAGGTTCATCAGTCTGTTCCATGCTTCTATGTCTCTGGATCTATTTTGTTCATCAGTTTATTTTGTTCATTAGATTCCACATGTAAGTGAGATCATGTGATACTTGTCTTTCTCTGAATGGCTTATTTCACTTAGCATACCAGTATACCCTCCAGGTCCCTCCATGCTGGCAGGTGTGAGGTGTCTGAGATTTTAGTGCCTATGTTTGTTTGTTTTCTAGGATTTGAAATGGTTCCATGACTTACATTTAAGTCTTTTATCCATTTTCAGTTTATTCTTGTGTATGGTATAAGTTGGTGGTCTAGTTTCACATGTTCCAATTTTCCCAATACCATTTATTGAAGAGAGTGTCTTTACTCCATTTGTATGGTCTTGCCTCCTTTGTAAAATATTAATTGAGCTCTGACTGGTTTGGCTCAGTGGATGGAGCGTTGGCCTGTGGACTGAGGGGTCCCAGGTTCGATTTCGATCAAGGGCATGTACCTTGGTTGCAGGCACATCCCCAGTTGGGGGTGGGCAGGAGGCAGCTGATTGATGTTTCTCTCTCATCGATGTTTCTAGCTCTCTATCCCTCTCCCTTCCTCTCTGTAAAAAATCAATAAAATATATTAAAAAATATTAATTGAGCATAATAGCTTGAAGACAATCCAATTAAAAAATGGGCAAATAAGCTAGACACTTCTTCAAAGTAGACATACAGATGACCAAGATACATATGAAAAAAATACTCATCACTAATCATCAGAAAGATGCAAATTAAAACAACAATGAAGTACTACCTCACAACTGCCATAATGGATACCATCAATAAATCAACAAACAGAAAGTGCTGGTGAGGATGTGGAAAAAGGAGAACCTTAGAGCACTACTGGTGGGAACCAATTCATCTATTTTTACTTTTATATCCCTTGCCTTTGGGGTCAAGTTCACAAAAACTTCCCTGAGAACCGGCACATAAACTTAGTACTTGTATTTTCTTCTATGTATTTTATTGTTTCAGGTCATATAGTCAAGTCTTTAATCCATTTTGAGTTAATTTTTATGTGTCAGATAGCAGTCTAGTTTCATTCTTTTGCATTTGGTTTTCCAGTGTCCCCCTTGTGTGTGGCTGTGGATAGTCTTTGCAGTATTTGTGGGCCATCTGCATTACCTGTTATGAGATGTGCTGCCACCACAATTTTGCTGGTTGTTTCAAACCACTGTATTCTGACATCAGTGTCTACATTAAAAATAACAACAGAAAATGTATTTCTCATTTCTCCATGGATTTATTTTTATAAAATTGTTTCAAATAATCAAATGGAAAGGATTGCCCCTCATGATCATGATCATGGTTATGATCATGAAAAGTTTATAAGCACATCTGATCTTACAGTGATCAAGGTGGCACAGATATCTTTTTAGAGTGAGACAGGAAATAATTCCAGAAACATCCTTTGAACACTGAGGCAACCCTAGGCAGAAGTTAACTAAAAATTATATATATTCATAGCAAAGGCCTTCCCTGGCTGGTGTGGCTCAGCTAGTTAAGCACTGCCCCATACACCGAAAGGTCATGGGTTCGATTCCCAGTCAAGGCACATGCAGGGCACTTGCCTGAGTTGTGGATTGATGCTTCTCTCTCACATTGATGTTTCTCTCTCTCCCTCTCTGTCTCTAAAATCAATAAAAACATATTTTAAAAAATAAATTCATAGGATCCTTTCTCCAGAGAAGTTCAGTCAACCACAAGTTAAGGCAGGAACTACAGAACTTTCCAGAGTTGTCTCAAGGTTAGTGTAACAATTTGGAATAGAAAAACAGACAAAGATAAAAAGAAAGAACACAGTAGGAATATATAATAGAAATACCATCAACAGTAATCAGAACTCTGTGGGTACTGGGTCAAAAAACATGTTTTAAGGGCAGATTGACTTTGACAATCCCCTGAAACTAACATAAGTACACTGCAACACACAAGTGGCAGGGCAAGGAGGACTGCCATGGAGCCAAAAATGTACTATCGTGGATCCAAACATATTATTGCTGTATATCATAGCCTAGTTTTTTGAACTTATAGTATAAAAGTAGAACTTTCCCATGTTATTGGAAACCCTGAAATCAAGTTAATTTGATAAACTAGAAAATATAGATAAATAAAAATAAAAGAAAACTCCACTCATAATTCCTCAAGCATAGAAACCCCCATTAATATTTTGGCACTGATTCTTCCAAATGTGCCAGTTTGAAGATGATCGTCTTCAAAGACAAGAGAATGAAAAATACAAAGAGAAAAAAAAATCTGAAGCTGGATCTGGACTCTGAGCTATGTAATATTAAACTCCTGGAAAAAGGTTTTTATGCCTATTTAACTGAAAGTAATTACCACCCCCAAACACATGATGGTTACATCTAAATTTTATAGTATCTTTTTAAGTATGTTTTTATTGGTTTTAAAATACATTTTATTGATTTTTTATAGAGAGGAAGGGAGAGAGATAGAGAGCTAGAAACATCGATGAGAGAGAAACATCGATCAGCTGCCTCCTGCACAGCCCCTACTGTGTATGTGCCCACAACCACAGTACATGCCCTTGACCGGAATCGAACCTGGGACCCTTGAGTCCACAGGCCGATGCTCTATCCACTGAGCCAAGCCAGTTAGGGCTGTTTTTATTGGTTTTAGAAAGAGAGAGAGAGAGAGAGACATTGATCAGTTGCCGCCCATATGTCCTCCAACTGGGGGTCAAAACCAAAATCTAGGCATGTGACCTGACTGGGAATCTAACTAGCAACTTTTCAGTGCATGGGATGATGCTCAACAAAATGAGCCACACTGGGCAGGGCCATTTTATAGCATCTGATATAGAAGCATCTATATTCATATATATTTACATAAATATAAATATGTATAGTTCATGCATATTTACTGTTATTCTGCTCAACTGGCCCTCTTATCTGTTCACTGTTGTCCCAAGATAAAGGGTCCTTTATGGTATTTTTAAGGCAGAGAGATAGCAAGACAACTCCCCTAGAGGAAGGCCATTTACTGTCATCCCAAAAGGACTTGTCTTAATTGGTCTCAGAGAAAATGACACAACAGGAATATCTTTGTGTGGGCCACTAAACTCCTTACCTCTCATAGGGACTCCTTGGTTAAAGAGAACACCCTTCAAAAAAAAAAAAATCCCCATAGGAAGAAAGACTTGTAGATGGTAAGTCAAAGAAGAATTAGGCAAATTATTATATGATTATGTAATGATTATTAACATGAAGTAAACACAAGACTGCAATCTTATCTCTCACCAATCTTATTAAAATAAAAAAATCTTAGAATCATATAATTTGAAATTATTTTTGAAGGTCCAAAAAAAGGTCCATATTACAATGCTATTTTCATATTAAAAGCTGGAATAACTAAATATTGATAGCATAATGAATGACTATGTCATGTCCATAGAGACAAGCACTATTTAGCTATTAAAATTATATTAACTGGCACAAATAATTTCATCTAATGAGTTATCCTATATAATAAAAGCCTAGGTGGCATCATGTGACTTCATCACAAGATGGCCACCACAAGATGGCCGGCAGGGGAAGGCAGTTGTGGGTGATCAGGCTGGCAGGGGAGGGCAGTTGGGGGCAATTGGGCTAGCAGGGGAATGCAGTTGGGGGCAACCAGGCCTGCAGAGGCGGGCAGTTGGGGGTGACCATGCCTGCAGGGGAGGGTAGTTGGGAGCCATCAGGCCAGCAGGGGAGGGCGGTTGGGTGTAAGATCAGGCCTTCAGGGGCGGGCAGTTAGGGATGAGATCAGGCCTGCAGGGTAGGGCAGTTGGGGGCCATCAGGCCAGCAGGGGAGGGCAGTTAGGGGCAAGATCAGGCTGGCAGGCGAGGGCAGTTGGGGGTGATCAGGCTGGCAGGGAAGCAGTTAAGCATCAATCAGGCCGGCAGGGGAGCAGTTAGGCATCAATCAGGCCGGCAGGTAGGAGAGCAGTTAGGAGCCAGCAGTCCCGGATTGTGAGAGGGATGTCCAAATGCCAGTTTAGGCCCGATCCCACAGTCAGACATCCCCCAAGGGGTCCCAGATTGGAGAGGGTGCAGGCTGGGCTGAGGGACACCCCACCCCCAGTGCACAAATTTCATGCACTGGGCCTCTAATATATTTATTTATATGTCTACTAGAGGCCCAGTGCATGAAAATTCATCCACTGGAGGAGTGGTCCCTCAGCCTGGCCTGCCCCCTCTCACAGTCCAGGAGCTCTCAGGAGCAGGAGGCGACCTGGTGATCAGGGGAAGGCAACACCCCCATCACACCTCTGCTTCTGCCACTGCCGCAGCACAAGCCTTGGCCAGCCCTGGTTACCTGAGCCTTGGGGCAGCCCTGGGTGGCTGGGCAGCTGACAGCTGAGGCTTGCCTGCACCTTGGGCATCAGCTGGGCAGCCGCAATCTGAGGCTTGTCTGTGGCTTGGGCCGGCCCTGGGCTGCTGGGGGGCTGAGAGGACTGGGGGACTCTGGTGGCAGGCACACAGCAAGGCCAGGTTCGTCTAGGGGTGGGCCCGGCCTTGCCGTATGCCTGCTGCCCCAGCAGGGCTGAGGGGATTGGGCGCCACCATCTTGTGGCTGTGGGTGTCACCATCTTTGTGGGTGTGGCAGTCAATTTGCATATTCCGTCCTTATTGGCTGTGGGCACCACCATCTTTGTTACGATGTGAGGGTCAATTAGCATATTCCCTTTTATTAGGTAGGATATGTGAATGGATATGTGGCAAATTATTAATGAGTATTATGGGTTAGTTTTTCCTCTTATTTTAGTTTGCCTATACTTTTAAGTTTACCCAATTAGTATTAGTTTTGTAATTAAAAGTATTTGCAAAAAATGTCTAACAAATGGGGTAAATGCTAATTTTATTATAGCTATTGAAAAAATCAAGCAATGAAAAACTGGATAAGTTGTGATTAAAATATAGTGTTTTAGTTCATAGTAAAAAAGGACTAAAGGAAAATATTTCAAAATATTTGTTCAATAATTATGCAGCCCATATTTATTAAGTGCTTACTTCATATTAAGCACTGTTAATTTTAATTTTTAAGATGAAACACTGATGCAGTTTTCTTCATTGGTTTCAGAATCAAAGTAGACCCAATTTAGGATTTTACAAAAGCACCAAAAATTAATCAGAGATGAAGAAGATGGAGTTACCAATGCAAATAATTTATTGACTGAGAATACGAAGTGGCTAAGAAATTCAGCCACTACTTGCTTCCCAGAATCTATCTCCCTATTACTGCTATACCAGAGAGTGATGTGAGACTAACTGAGCTCAGTTTGCCTTTTAACATTTAGAGGAGACTTTAGGTGTTCAAGGTGCTTTAAAGTCTGGCACTCCATAAGGAAGAAGGATATTACTGATCACAGCCAGAAGAATTATTAGTAATCTTCTTAGTTGAATAATAAGTTATTTTCTCAGTTTAAAAAGATTTATTTGGAGGAATACAATTATACATGTACTTTTTAGTTCTACTTTCCAAATATAGTTTTCTAAATCTTGCTTTAGTTTGCTGCAGTGGTAACAAAATTTAATGAGAGGAAACCCTGGCTGGTCAGAAAAATAATTTCTTCAATGAACATATGATGCTGAATTATAAATAGTGTGGATTCTCCTGGGGCAAATCAGCCACTGTTGGAAAATCACCAGACCTTCCTGCCTTTCTCTTCTTCCCTCTCCTTTTATTCCAGCGGTTCTCAACCTGTGGGTCGCGACCCCTTTGGGGGTCCAACGACCCTTTCACAGGGGTCGCCGAAGACCATCAGAAAACACATATATAATTACATATTGTTTTTGTGATTAATCACTATGCTTTAATTATGTTCAATTTGTAACAATGAAAATACATCCTGCATAGCAGATATTTACATTACGATTCATAACAGTAGCAAAATTACAGTTATGAAGTAGCAACGAAAATAATTTTATGGTTGGGGGTCACCACAACATGAGGAACTGTATTAAAGGGTCACGGCATTAGGAAGGTTGAGAACCACTGTTTTATTCTTTTCCTCTCTCCCTTCATGTACTGGGATGATTTATTTCAACATGTAGGTATTTTCCCATTAACTCAAACTTCCTGTAAAAGAATGAAGCATCATAGTAGGCGGCCTTAGTCAGTTAGGAATTTAATTCCAGCCTTTATCACATCCATATTTGCAATAAACCACTCTCGCCAATATACTTCGATATATGCAGAAGTTCTCACCTGGGGGAGGGGAGGTGAATATCAAAATGGGAGGGTCTGTGTGTGGTAGGCAAGTTCCCTACAGATTTGTGTATGTGGCTGCCAATCATCACTCTAACCTTCAGAACAACTGATGGATTTTTCTCCCCTTTCTAATATAGCAAGAGAGCACTAACTGATATTTAGAGTGGTAAAAACAAGTGACCAAACATGTCAGTTTTCATCTATAGCCATTCACAATCATTCACTTGTAAGTCTGTGGATTTTCCATGGCAAATTTTCAGTTCCAGAAAGGTTTTTCCAATCCTTCAGGGTCACTTTCCCCTCATTAGTCAATTCTGCTTAGGAAATACCAACTATATGTAACATCAGATTATGCAAAATGTGAAGGAAGATAAATCATCAGGAAAAAAATCATGTTACATATAAAACACAAATAGGAATATTTTTAGTATATTTCAATTTGTATTATTAACACCACCATTTTCTAATTGAACAATGCCTTAGAGGCATTTTAATACTCTGACAATTTTATTTGTATATTAGATTCAGAGAAATAGGTTTGGCTATTTTTCAGATATTCTACAATTAATTATATAATTTATAAGTGATTCAAGGGAAATCTGTTCTTATCCCAAAGTAAAAGACAGTCATCTTTTATTTGTTTCACAAGTCATTAGAAGCACCTTGGGAAGAAATAGTGAAAGGAAGATAAAAAGAGAAATAGGGAAAGAAAGATAAAAAACAAACACACTTCATTTTGTTGCATATTAGATTTCTGGTAGAATTCTGGTAAAGGCAAGACTGGACAAGAAAATAGACTAAAATAACTTCTTGCCATGTTCTTCCTTGGAGTTTCAATTATTTATATTGGTTTCCACCACTGTGAATAATTAGGAGCTAGCTAATATGAAGGCAGATATGAAAAACAGTACATTTTCAGGGACAGAACTAAAGAAAAATTATGAATGAGCCCAATGTTTAAACATCTAGGTATTGTAAAAGAGATAGAAGAAGATATAAACACGTGGAAGAATATACCATGTTCATAGATTGGTAGAATTAACATCATTACAATGTCCATACTATCCAAAGCAATCTACAGATTTAATGCAATCCCTATTAAAATACCAATGGCATATTTTACAGATTTAGAGCAAAAACTCCAAAAATTTATGTGGAACCCAAAAAGACTCCAAAAAGCAACAGCAATCTTGAGAAAAAATAACAAAGGTGGAGGGATCACATTACCAGGTATCAAGCTATATTACAAAACCATTGTAATCAAAACAGCCTGGTACTGGCACAAGAGCAGGCATATACAAATAGATCAATGGAACAGAACAGAGAACCCAGAAATTGACCCAAGCCATTATGCTCAATTAATCTTTGACAAAGAAGGCAAGAACATACAATGGAGTAATTAGTCTCTTCAATAAATGGTGTTGGAATAACTAAACAGCCACATGTAAAGAAAATGAAACTAGATCACCAACTTACACCATACATAAGAATAAACTAAAAATGCATAAAAGATTTAAATGTAAGTCGTGAAACCATAAAAATCACAGAAGAAACCATAGGCAGCAAGATCTCAGACATCTCATGTAGCAAAATTTTCACTGACACAATGCCTACGGTAAGAAAAACAAAAGAGGCAGAGAACCAAGATGGCAGCATAGGTAAGCCTGTTCTTGCTGCCTCCCACCCACAATCACATCAAAATTACAACTAAAATACAGACCAACTCTCATCCAGAACCACGGGAAAGCTGGCTGAGTGGAAGTACTACAACTAGAGATGTAAAAAAGAAAGCACACTGAGACTGGTAGGAGGTGCTGAGGGGCAGACGGGCTGGTCTGGCACCTGGGTGTGCCGCTTTTTTAATCAGGAGGAATATCCCTCCATGGAGGCCAACCAGTACAGATTGGGGCTGAGTGAAACACAGGCTGCTGGAGACCCAACTGCTCCTCTTAAAAGGCAGGTACCATGAACTGAATTTACAAGCTCTCGCTTGCTCTGAGCTCTAGTGCTGGGTGAGGCTCTGGGGGACTCAGACACATACAAGGAGAAACTTGGCTGTCTGGCATTGGGGCAGGAACTCAGGGGGAGGCTTTCTTCCAGACGGGGGTGCTTACAGTGGTCTTGTTTACATGCTGGGATCTCCCTGGTTCAGGGCTGACTGGCAGCCATTTCTGTTTGCACCGCCCTGGTGATTCCCTGAGAACCTGCCCCACCCAATTTACAACCCAGACCTAGCTGTGCACAGCGGTTTTTGCATATGAATGGCCTGTCCTTTCTCAGCCTAAAACCTGTCAAACAAGCTGCAGCTGGGTCAGGGAGCCCCAAAGCTATCAATAAAAGGCCCAAGGCCAGCACCACCACCAGCCTGCCTTGCTTCACAGCTGGGCCTTGCATGGACACTTCCAAACCCTGTTCAAAGAGGAGGAATCTGCAGATATCTGTAGCTCCTGCTGGATGGCCCCAGGCAGTGGCTGACTTGGCACCTCCCTGGAGACCCAAGAGCTAATGTACCCAGTGGTCAGTGTGAGACCATACTAGATTACAACTCTTTACTTCCATAAGTGACACACTCAAGGGGAAGACTTAGTGAGCACCAAAGCCCCATTGAACCAAGACCTGCTCCATAAGGGTATCTCCTGCACAGCAGCTCTCCCATTGTAGTCACAACTGGTCCCCGCAACCAATTGACCTGGAAGTCAATTACTCCCAATGACACCAATACCAATCAAGGCTCAACTACAACAAGACTGTGCACACCGAAACTATGCAGGCCAGAAGGGAGTGGCAAGAAATATTTAAAGTGATGAATAGCAAGGACCTACAACCAAGATTACTCTACCCAGCAAAGGTATCATTTAGAATTGAAGGTCAGATAAAGAGCTTCACAGACAAGAAAAAGCTAAAGGAGTTCATCACCACCAAACCAGTATTATATGAAATGTTGAAGGATATTCTTTAAGAAAAGAAAGAAGAAGAAAAAGGTAACGATAAAAAATTATGAACAACAAAGTGACAACAAACACATATCTATCAACAAATGAATCTAAAAATCAAACACATAAAAAATTTGATGAACAAAATAAACTGGTGAATAGAATAGAATCAGGGGCATGGAAATGGAACAGACTGACAATACTCAGAGGGAAGAGGATGTAGGGGGATGTGTGGGAAGAGATTAGACAAAGATCTTATATGCATGTATGCATTACCTATGGACATAGACAATAGGGTGGCAAGGGTCTGGGGTGGGGTGGGAACTGGGTGGAGGGGAGCTATGGGGGAAAAAAAGAGGGACATCTGTAATAATCTCAACAATAAAGATAAAAAAAGAAAAGAAAAACAAAGGAAAAATAAACAAATGGGACTACATTGAAACAAAAAGCTTCTGCACAGCAAAAGAAATAAGTATCAAATTGAAAAGGGAACCCACTGTATGGGAGAACATATTTTCCAATGATACATTTGATAAGGGGTTAATATCCAAAATATATGAAGTACTCATACAACTCAAGAAAAGGAAGACAAACAACCCAGTCAAAAAATGGGCAGAAGACCTACTAGGTGTTCCAGTTAATAATGCAGATTGTTTTTAATAGATGGAGTTACACATATGTTGATATATATGTGATTTGATATGTATGCTATTTTGTTGTATTGACAACAAGCTTCAAAACTTCATATGTCAAATTTGCTGAAGGTGTTAACATCATAGATACTTTTACACTTAAAAATGTTGAATTTCATGCCAAAAAAAGAGCATTTGCAGAAAGTTTTAATTCATTACTTTATTTTGAATAAAAGTGCTGCTGAAAGTTATCGTATACTTCGGGAAGCTTATGGTGAACATGCTCCATTTCAAGATACTTGTGAACGCTGGTTTAAATGCTTTAAAAGTGATGATTTTGATGTGAAAGACAAAGAATGTCCAGGTCAACTGAAAGAGTTTGAAGACCAACAATTACAAGCATTATTGGATGAAGATGCGTGTCAAACTCAAAAACAACTTGCAGAAAGATTAAACGTTGCTCAGCAAACAATTCCCAATCATTTACAAGCAATGGGAAAGATATTAAAGGAAGGAAAATGGGTGACACATCAACTGAATGAAAGACAAATGGAAAACCGAAAAGTTATCAGTAAAATGTTGCTTCAATGGCATGAAAGAAAGTCTTTTTTGCATTGAATTGTGACTGGTAATGAAAAGTGGATTTATTTATAGAATCCCAAATGCATAAAATCATGGGTTGATCCAGGTTGACCATCAACATTGACTGCAAGGCCAAATCTCTTGGGAAAGAAGAAAATGCTCTGCATTTGGTGGGATCAGGAAGGTGTGGTGTATTATGAGCTTCTAAAACCAGGTGAAACTGTTAATACTGATCGCTACCAACAACAAATAATCAATTTGAACCATGCTTTGATCGTGAAATGACCAGAATGTTCCAGAAGACATGGAAAAGTAATTTTGCTTCATGATGATGCACCATCTCACACTTCAAAACCAGTTAAAGACTCCTTAAAAGATCTTGCCTGGGAAGAATTAACCCACCCGCTGTATTCACCAGACCTTGCTCCTTCAGATTACCACTTGTTCCGATTGATGGCACAAGCACTTTCTGAGCAGCACTTCAAAACATACGAAGGTAGAGGAGGGTGAGGGTAAGGGGGAGAGATCAACCAAAGGACTTGTATGCATGCATATAAGCCTAACCAATGGACATAGACACCAGGGGGGTGAGAACATGAATGGGGGTCTGAGGGGGGGGGGAATGGGGTGATAAGAACCCATATGTAATACCTTAATCAATAAAGAAAAAAAAGTAAAAAAAAAAAACAAAAAAACCACACATACAAAGAAGTGGAAATTTGGGTCTCTGAATGGTTTGCCTCAAAAAAACAAGAAAAGTTCTATTGGGACGGTATCCACAAATTACCTGAAAGTTGGGGAAATGTGTAGCTAGTGATGGACATTACTTTGAATAAAGCATTTTGAATGTTTCTCTTGAAATTATCGTGTTTTCTTTGATTACAAAATCTGCTATTATTAACCAGTACACCTAGTAAAAAGACCCTTCTCCAAGGAGGACAAATGGCCAAGAGACATATGAAAAAATGCTCACATCACAAATTATTAGAAAGAAACAAAAACAATGAGGTACCACCTCACACCTGCCAGAATGGCTACCATCAATAAAATCAACAAACCACAAGTGCTGGCAATGATGTGGAGAAAGGGAAGCCCTAGTGCACTATTGGTGGGAATACAGACTGGTGCAATCACTATGGAAAACAGTGTGGAGTTTCCTAAAAAAATTAAAAATAGAACTGCCATTTGACCTAGTGATCCCACTTCTGGGAATATATCCTAAGAAGCCTGAAACACCAATCAGAATATATGCATCCTCTGTGTTCATAGCAGCATTACTTACAAAAGCTAACACAGACAATAGTGGGCTGAAGGCCTGGGGAAAGGATGGTAGGGGGAGGAGGGGAGTCAATGGGGGAAAAAAGGGGGGGACATCTGTAATACTTTCAACAATAAAGATAAATTTAAAATAAAACAAAGAGGGGAACAAATTTAGGTATTGTAGTTAAATAAATTTAATTGGCTTTGACCTTCAATAGCATTTATGTTTGTATCACCAATTTGGCACTTAGCTGGCTTGTGCCATTATTGTTGTTAGTAATAATAACAGTTTGTACGTTTTTGCTATGTTCCAAGCTATGTAAGGCACCTCACAATATTTCTAGTCCTCACGACAGCCCTCCAAGCTACTATCATTCCTATTTTACTGATAGGAAAACAGGCCCAGGAGCCTGTAACCTGCTCAAGGCCACAAAGTTCGTTGGGTCAGTGGCAGCATAACTGTTGAATGCAAGACTTCCAGACTCTCCCCATACAGCTTTCTCAGTGTCAAGTGCAGCTGTTCACAGGTCCTGTTCTCTCTCTTAATGAAACTAAGTATCAGCGGAGGGAAGTGGAGGAATCTTGAACGAGACAAGGACCTGGAAGTGCCATCACTCACTGTCTTCTGTGCCGTGCTCAATAAGTACTGCTGATTGAGTCTCCAGTCTCCATTTCGGTAGAGGACTTTTGTTTGTTTTAGTGTTGTTTCTACAGAAAGGCCAGCTGCAGCAATGAAATTACTGTGTAGAAATAGTAGTGCTTTTGCTACCAACAGAAGTTGGTATAGTATAGACTGTTAGCTAATATTTTTTAAAAGGCGGCCCTGTACTATCACTTATAAATGGGTAGCATACATACAAATCCATTCCATTTGCCTAGTGGGAGCAGTTGCTGGGGGGGGGAAATGTATGACCTGCAGTGGTCACTGAGTATTCCTGCCAATGTGATTACTGCAGTCAGGGTGGCTCGCTCCACCCTAAAGAGATTTGTCAAGAAGAGAAGCATTGCAATCTGTTACTACAAGTGGAAGTGCAATCTCGCCAGCTTGAAAAGCAGGGATCACTTTGCTCCCCTATTATAGAATAGAAAGAAATGCTAACATGTCAGAGTGTCTAACTTCAAAGGAGAAAACATTTTAGCTCCCCACTGGATTACTCTGCCTCAATGACTCAGAACAAGTTGGTAGCCATAGAAAATATTAAAATTGTGTCTTTGCTAATGAAAGATTACTAAAAGTTGGTTGACTATTCTTGATGATCCAATCAAAGGCACTTAATCAGCACATGACAGAGACTCTTGTACAAAATCTTTGGAGGCAGCCACAGCTTACATAGGGTCAACATTCAATTCAATGAACTGCATATTTGCCCTTTTTAGCCAAAGAAGGATATGTAGTTAACTCACCGATAAATAAAATGCCAGCTGTTTGTTAGAAACTAAGCATATAACCCAAGAAGCTTTAATATCAAACAGACAAAAAGGGCCACCCTGAAAAAGCTTTCTTTCAAAAATTGTTAAAAATGATAAATGGACCATCAATCAGTTTGGAAAATATTATATGCCTCTACAACATTATTCAAGAAATGAACAGAATATGGAATAGAGATGTCTCAATTATCAAAACATTATAGTGTCTTTTTGGCTTAATTTTTAGTAGACAAAGGATTTTCACCCTGAAGCTCTCCAGTCCTGATCTAGCTGCACTATTGATTTCCTGGGCAAAGCACTTAAACTTCTTGCATTTTAGTGTGCTCAACTGTGAAATAAGAAAGATAATGACAACAATAATAAGGCTCAACACCTACATACCTCATTGACGTGTTTTATGAATTAATCGTATTGGACTTTGAAAGTACTTGTATGCTTTAAAAGCATTCAACAACAGTTAGCAGATTTCCACATTAATTAATATATATGGTCCATAGAATTGCATCAAAGGCTTTGCACAGTAAAGTGCATGCAGGTTACTTTATGGGCAAGACTTTACGTAACATAAAAAGAAAAAAACATTCTTTAACTGCTTTTGCTATTTACCCCAGTTTAGTGAGAATTATAAACCTATCCAAGTGAAAGATCAGCCTTTGACAATTTTAATGAGATTCTGAGAACAGGTAATGGATAACTGATGAAGTGATTCTCCCTTTTATCCCAGCAGCTTGTTATTTTTCCCATTCTCACCCTTAACACTATCACGATGACCTCTTCTCTCCCTATCATATTAAGTCCTTCTTTTCCATCAAAGATGAAACGTCTAAGGCAGATTCAGGTTAGATAAACTCTGATTCTATTACATAGCCACATGAAGAAAGTCTTCTCTATCAAATAAAGCCATAATCATGTCATGTTAGATCATTAATAGACTGTTAATTGCAATTAGTTTTATCCTGACACATGACCCCCATAAGACTGTCAGTGTCTAGGATCAGTCCCTAGATTCCCACTTCCTGAAGAGTAACATGAGCTCTCAATAATAGAGCTCTCCGATCCAAGACCATGCAATGAATGGTTCTGATTATTTTAAAAAGTCTTTAGATATTTATCATGGTGCAATTTTTCAAAAATAAATTGCCACCAATGCACCCTACTTAGACTCAACACCTGTGATTTTGTAGATATTGCTTCAGATTCAATGTCCTTCATTATGAATTTGGAAGATGTGCACAGAACTTCCTTAATGGAAACCTGTTCAGTTGATGTGGCTCCTATGCCTTCCTTGATCTGTTGGCTTCACTTTTCCTTTTGCCACAACTCTCATGCATGATCTGACCCAAATCATTTAAAGACTCCTGTCTCTCCTCTCTTATGAAAACATGTCTGCCAACAAAATGTTCAAAGCTGATACGTTCTTTGCTGCAGAGGGTTTTGTGGTTGATGTTCATATCATAACTAGTGTGCAGAAGTCATTGAACAATAACATTAGGACCTAACGATTGGAAGATCTAGGAAACTACTGCACAACCCTTGAGTTGTTGCTTTGCAAAGCTAATAGTTTCTTCAATTTCATAAGCTAAAGAATCTCTTTGATGGAGCAATGACTTGAAGTCAGGGGGTCTGGATTTTGGTCCCAGTGCTGCCCGAAAGCAGGAGCAGTGGGACCTTGGGCAAGATACTTCAGTTCCCTAAGCTGATGTTTCTTCAAAAGGTTTGAACGTGATAATCTCTCAGCTCTCTATTGACCTTAAAATATATGTATAATAATATGATTCCATGATTTCATATGAATGTTTATTTAAAAGCTATATAAAGGAATGAAGAAATCTGCTATGATTTGTTTATTTATTTATTTTTTGAGTGACTGACTGATTTTATATACAACCTTTGGAGAGCTGAAATAAATTATAAACTTCTATTTAGAGAGCCACAAAAATGAAAACAAAAACAAAACAGTCCACATTAACAGGAAAAGTAGAAAACATGAAATTAAAAGTAAGCACCAGTTCAAATAAAATCCAAACTGCTGTTTCTGTCCCAGAAGTTGGAAAGCTAGAGACAAAAAAAATAAAGAAATAATAGATAACAAAAAAAGAAAGATATAATAATGGAATACAGAGGATCCTGTGGGGGATTTGGCCTCTCCTTCTATCCTTTTCCTTTTTATTCACTGATCCCAAAGGACACAAGAATTGTTTAGGCATATTTTTTTATGCCCTGAATAAATAGGACAGAGTTGCAATACAAGTACAAATGAAGAGGAGACTGAGTTCATTTACCTGGTCTTAAAAGCTGTTGTTACCACTTGCAGGACTATTACTAGTCCCAGCTGTCTTTCAGTGCTACCCATAAGGAAGGTACTGTACCAAAATAAATGTTTCTCTGACTGAGACTAAGGGCATTCCTTTTCCAATTAATTAGTTCAGAATTTTCTATTTTTATTAACACTAATCACGTGGGCCGGAAACAGGAAAGTCATTTATCATGAGACTATGAACTGTCATGCCTCTACACTTCATATATCATCCTTAGGTATTAAGTTAGAACATGAAATGACTGCACCCCATTTTTCCATCTCACATTCATATTTGTTAGTAAAAGAAAGCAATGGAAAGCAGTTGACCTCAATTGACTTTCAGACTTAAAAGAAAAATAGGCCTTTAGAAACAGATATTGTAGATCAAACAGAGAAAAGTATATTTTCCAAGTACTTTCACTGTGTTGCCTCAAGACCTTGCAACATATTTTATTAACATAAAAATATATCTCGAGTTAATGGATCTCTTCAGAATTTAGGGTGTAAGGCTCCCAGAACCTCTTTACGAAGCTGTATTCTCAGCTTAAAAGCTCTTACACTCTGACCTGTGATTTTATTTAACAGGATTTAGTGAATCTAGTCAATCATCTATGATATTTCTCTTATAATTTTATTTTTTTATAATAATACCTTTTATTTATATTGCATTTTATACTTCTCAAAGCATTTGTTGAGTGATCAAAACATTTCACTTATGGGCATAAAGAGAAATTATGCTCATTTTAGAAGTTAGGAGTAAAGAGAGAAGAGTTGTGGTACTACAAGAAGCAAGGACGTATCTCCTTTCAACAACCATATTGGGACTTGTTTATATGGTCACTCTATGACCCAAATATTATAAACTGCTTACTACCTTTCAAAACTGCTGGGCATCAAATTAATATTTATAATGTGTCAACTAAGTGCCAGGCAGGAAGCTTGGGCTGGAGATATGAGAAGCTTGTAAATGTAATTGAGGATTTATTTTGGTAACTCACCAGGTTATACTGTTATATAGCCAATGTTAAGACCAGTAGTGCTGTGGAAAGAGTTCAGGCTTCAGGAACCCAACTGACCTGGAATTAAAATACTGGATCAATTGCTTACCAGCTAAGTGATCTTAGGAGTTATTTTACTTTTCTGAGCTTCAGTTTTTTCAACTGGAGCCAATGAAGAAAACCTCTCAGGGCAAAAGTATAGGTAAAATAAGATAATGGCTATAAAGTGGTTGGTACATGATACATATTTAATGAATAATAACTCTATGGAAAAGGGAGAATAGAGGGAAAGAGATAAAGATGGAGAGCTCAGCCAACTTAATTCCTTGATACCTTGATAAGACTAGCATGAAATGTGATATAACAGACCCTAAACAAGGCTCTTTCAGAACCCACCACTTCAAAACACATGTGTGCAGTGGCATTTACACCTCCCAAATTCAGAGAAGAGCCAACTGTCTGTATGACAAAGAAAAACACCCCTCCTGCACAGAACAGACTGGGTTACTCACCAGTAGAGAACATAGCAAAGAGTGTGCATCTTCATGAGTCTAGACTGAGTACAATCACCGCAGGACGGCAGGCAATCTGTTAGTGAAAACGCTAATTGTACTCCATTTTAGAAAACAGTTGCCCTGCTGGCTACCACAGAGATCCAGATGTCACTCATTCCACAGGCATTTTCAATGACAGGACAGCGTGAAATAGGGTTATTACTTTCCAGGAATCCCTGAGTGTAGCGCAGTCCACAGAAGCAAAGGCCATAGCATTGCCAGCATTTCTGGTGTGCAGGCTGCAGGTGGCCACAGAAAACCTCTGTACTAACTTAAATCCTAACATTCCCCAATCTAAAATTCAAAGGCCTATCTCAAGTCTAGCTGCTGGCTTTAAATTGCAGAGCCAGAAAAATTGAACAACTAACCTTCAGAAGGAAGTATGAATTTAGTGATAGATCGTTTCACTCATCATCTTGACAAGTAAACTACTTTCCAAATCTACTAATGGGCTTTAAGCCAAACTCCCACTTACTGAGGTATCCTCAAAAGGCAGACTGGGTCATGATTCAGGATTTATGGTAATGTGGAGCAAAAGTGAGGTAGGAAATTGGTGATCACTAAACCACAAGGGCTGCAGTTACTGGCACTGACTGCGACTATGAAGAGGAAAAGGTCAAGGTGAGAGAGGTCTGAAAGAACTGATTTTATTCTTGATACATGGGCTCTACTAACTTCACCATGACTGAGGAAGAGAAATTAAGAGAGAACACTCCTATTTACAGGAACTGTACCAAATTCCCTGTAAAGAATTTCATGTCATCCCTAGAGATGTTCTCATGCTACAGTTGCATGAGGAACAAACCTCTTAGAAGAGCAAAGGGTACATTTTCAGAACTCTTGGTTCAAATTTACTAGCATAAGTTACTTCTCTTGTGCAATTAGATGTCTTTTTACTTATTACTGTCATGGGAAAATTCATTTGGAACTAATAAATTTTTAATATTTTTATAGGAGTCAATCAGTGATCAGACTTTCTGCTTTGATTTCATATTTAATCTTCTGATATAATGACAACAATTCAAAAAATGGAGGAGAAGCACACAGCTGTTTAACTTAGGGCTTATTTTTTCCACTCTCCTTATAGTGTTGAGAGTGCCAGAGATGATAGTAATAACATCTGATTTGACTTGAGTGGCAATCTTTTCAATTTAATAATTCTGATGTCATCTTCTCTGTCATGCTGTCAAGTTTAATTCCCACTCATACCATGATTAATACTCTAGTGAAAACACTGCCTGATTTTAGTGCTCATATACACTTGCAAAGCTTTGCTCTTCTCAGCTACAGTGGAAGCTTCTTCAGTGAACCAGGATAAATCAACCCCACCTAGAGTTTTCTCAATTACTGGTATAAACCATTGAACATTCCCATTTTACTCTGAAACTTTATTAACCTATGGTGCATTTAACATTTTAGTATCACTTTATTTTCCAAATGTTTTTAGAGATTCTTCTCAAACCATTCAGTGACTTTCCCAAGATCAGAGTTATCTATTGTCCAATTAAGAATGAGCTGAAAACTTTGTTTCTCAGTCAACCGCTTCATTAAGATAAAGACCATTTACAAGCACCTGCCCTGTGGGCTCAACCTAGCTAATAGGGGTTAATCATGTTCCAAAGTTTTGCACATTTCCATCTAGACAGGGGGTATCAAGATATTTTTAATTTTCGAAAGCCACTTTTCCTCCTGAGATTTATTTATTTCAAAGGATAAAATGAAGGAGAGAAAATCAGTAGAGAATGAAATTCTGAGAAATTAGAGAGTGAGGCTATGGTTAGTAAATCCAAAACAGAGCCTGGCTCTCAATGCTTATAGCTAGCTACAATGAGAGGGATATACAAGCCCTAAAACATCTCGTTTAACAAAGGAAACAGAAAAGGCACAGAAGCCCTGACAACTCTGTGCTAAGAATTCAAGGATGAAGGACACAGGGAGCGAATGTCTGAAGTTTACATCTCAGGCTGTAGGATGGACAGTGCCTCTTGGATCTCTCACTAGCAACTCCAAAACCTCCCATGGTGAAATGTGAGGCTCGCAGTATCTCCAAACTTCTTAACTTTACCATGACTATTAAGTGCACGAACCAATATCTTTCCTATACTCCAAGCATGACAATGAGGTATGTTTCTTTGAAAAATCAGGGTAATTATTTCTTTACAATGGTGGTTAAAGTTTGTCCTCACTGGTTTTGCAGAAATGACTCCAAGTCAGGCCTTCATCAGTCTGTACCTGGATCTGGGCAACAGCCTCTTTGCTTATCTTCTTTTCTCTATTCTTCCTTACTTCAATATTTTTGAATATTCAATATTTTTGAACCCAGGACTTAGGCACCCCTTTCCAATACCTACACTTCCAGGTATTGGAAAGTACAGTGAGTGGAACCACCCCACTCCCACTTTCAGCCCAGGATGTTCAGGTGTCAATGGCTCTATTCACCCCCTTCCAAGAGAGACATGGATCTGGTCTAGCATATCTAAACCCGAAGTTCAATTCTAAGACATCCCCTGGGTTTCTGAGAATCTTATGTAGGCCTGAAGCTCATGGTCACCAGATTTTTGTCACAAGAAGGGTAATTCCCTGAGAAAGGAGCTCTGGTAGAGAGATGGCAAGAAGGGGAGGATCCACAGCAGGCCCAAAGACTTGGACTTCAGTGATATGAGCCAATAAATTCTCTTTTTTAGTTCCTTGAAGCTGAAATGATCCTCGCTGATACAAATCACACACACTTCTGACATGACATTCTTACTTGAAAGCTTGTCTAATGTGCTGTTTTGCTCAGGATTTTCACATTGTTTCCTCAAAATCCAAACTGGTCCATTCTTTCTTTCCAAATTCTCCTCTTTACAATTTGGTCCCTTTATCTATAGACTAGAGGCCCAGTGCACGAATTCGTGCACCAGTGGGGTCCTTCTGCCCAGCCTGCACCTTCTCACAATCCAGGACTGCTGGCTCCTAACCACTCACCTGCCTGCCAGCCTGATCACCCCTAATCCCTCTGCCTGCCTGTCTCATCGCCCCTAACCACTCACCTGAATGCCTCATCGCCCCTAACCTCTCTGCCTGCCTGATCACCCCTAACTGCCTCTGCCTTGGTCCCCGCCACCATAGCTTTATCCGGAAGGACGTCTGGAATGATGTCCGGAAGGTCATTCGGCTATTCGGTCTAATTAGCATATTATACCTTTATTATTATAGATGTGCCAGCTTCCCTCTCCCTTGACCCCCAGTCCTGACACAGTGCTGTCCTCAAAATCCCTTTTCATCTCCTTTTGCAAAAAAAAAAAGTCTTTTGCATCTTTAAATGCTGTTTTTAAAACTCATCCAAATTCTTCATTCTACTTCTCATAAGCACTTTTTCATTTCCTATATTCCATTAGTATGCACCTGTCAAGGCTCAGGGCAGGCTGTCCCCAAATATCCCATAATGGCATATTGATTACTTTGCATTAAAATTACTTGATAAGCAGCCAGTGCAAGAAGGACACATTGGCCCTCCCTTGTCTCCTTAAATGCAGAAAATAAATCTCCCCTGTGAAAGATGCCCTCCTTGCTCCAAGGGGGTTAGAGTAAGAGAATCCAAGGCCAAAAAGCCTATATAAACAAGCCTTATCACTCTTTACTAATTTATTAACACAAGCCCTATGTCTGTTTAGATTCTTTAATAATGTGCAGCCAAACATAAGCTTCTTTGTCCAGTCCATTAATCACAAACTTATTGTTTCATTTTCTAAAAAGTATAAAACACTGACTGGTTCATCATTTCTCCCTGAACATCTTTTATGTCTTCCATGCACATGAATTAAGTTGGTTTTCTCTGGTTAATCTGGTCTTGTGTCAATTTTACTACTAGTCCACCCATAAGAACTCAAGAGGAGTGGGGGTTTGGGGGAACTTCCTCCTCCCTGACACACCTGATGATGGGTTAATGTGACTTCCTCAACTAATTACTTAGTTTCCTTAATCAAATTATAAATGTCTTAAGAAAAGAACCATGAATTGTATAATAATTGTTCTCAAAACTTTAAAAATTTATGATTCTCTTTTTGATAACTAAAAAATTTTATACCTATTTTAATATTACCTGAAATTTCAAAACAAATTAAACATGGTTACCAAAACCAAGCTCAACATTTGGTAAAATACTCAATATGCATTTTTAAACTCAAGTTGGCCAATAAATTTGGATTGTGTCCTCAAGACCAGTATTTCCCAACTCAGGTGAACACCAGAATCACCTGAAAAGCTTAGGAAGACTCAAGATTCCTGGGTCTTACTTCCAGAGCTTGTTTTTCAGTAGGTCTAGGGCAGATTGTAAGAATGTGTACTTCCCAAGTGATGGTGATACTCTGGTTTGAGGACCAGTTTAAAACCATTGCCCTGTAAGCATGTCCTTCTTCTCTCTACCCTATTTTCCATAAGAGCATGATCACTGAGGTCTAGATCCAGCACTCCATCTCTGCCTCTCTATGACCATGAGAAGTTATAATATGAGGCAATAGAGCACAAGGCTCTAAGTCGAACTCTGTGGTCACACAGAATAGGTTACTATTCTAGATCTTCCATGGTGCTGGATGGCCTTGATTTGGCAAATTCCTTACTCTCCCTAAGCTTCCATTCCCTAATATACAGCATGACACAATAATAAACTTACATCACAGATAAGGATTAAAAGTGAATTGCTTCTCACAATGTTCAGCACATAATAAGTGCTCAGTAAATTCTGTTATTACTGGTGTTATTGCTGTTAGCAACAGGAAGTTAACAGTCTTCTGATTTGCAGTCCAGGATTCTTTCAACTCAGCCACAATATCTCATATATGAAGATACCTTTCATTATAGTACTGACCTCTAATATTATCCTTTCCAATGTCTCATTCTATTACTCTGTTATATTACAATGTTTAAAACTGCCTTACTTTGGACAACCCATATTTTTTTTTCATTATATCAGAAAATGATTTTTTTCCTTCAGCCTAATTCAATTAAAACTCAAATTTTGGAAAGTTTGTGCATTAAAACAAATTGGACACTTGGTTAAAATAGCCTCATTTCCTCTCCCCCTGACAATTATGAATGATTTTCCTACAAAATATATTGAGGCCTCCCATAGGCTCTATCTAGGAAATTTTCAACCCTATTACCACCATGAAGGATGATTAATTGGGCATTTCACAAAAATACAAAAGCAAGAGGAAAACATGGTTAATTGTTTCCTGCTCTCTTTCATTTACCTACATGAAGAGTGCAAGCTGGATGGGACCTTACTCTTACTGTGGTCATGGAGTTTCTGAAGAGGCATCAACCATGTGCTCAAAAGCCTAAGTGAACCAGGGCAGAGAAGCATGATGCTAAGGAAAACAGGAACCAAGAACTAATTAACAATTAACATTTTTTTCATGCTTCACTATAATTAGTCAGATCAAAGGGGACCTGGGTTTACAGCTTTCACCAGGCCCATACGACTTTCTGAGAAGTTAACAAACAGCCTTGCATCAGGACTAATTGTTCACAGACAGAATTTGTTTTCTTGTAAATCATTCCCTTGTGAATTCTTTACCAGTTATTTCCCGTTTAAAGTGCTGCACTTGAGAAAATTTGCAGAGGAGTATTTGCTGCATGTTGTAGATTGCTCATGAACACCTCAAAACAACCCTGGAAGGTAGGCATTGTGGCTCCAGGTGACATGACTTTAACCATGCCTCATTGCTAAGAAGGAACAGGAAGTGAACTCAGATCTTTTAAAAAGTCAATGATTTGCAAACACTTCTGATTACAAAAGAATCACCTGAGCTGCTTATTAAAAATATCATGTCCTGCTGAGTTTGACCAGGCTCTACTTGGACCTGGGCATCTTACCTGCTGTTCCCTCCAGGATGAACTGCTTCTCAGGGGGTGGCCCAAGGAATCCTGCCTAAACTGAGCCCCTTTTGGCCTCAGGAGAGTTGGGGCATGTGAACCACCTGCACCCCAAAGGCCAGGAGCTGACCCATGGTGGACGCCGAGGGGCAACTGCTCTGGGAGGCATGTGTACTAAGGGTTCCCTTCATCCTCCTGCACAGGCATGGACTGACCTGGTACCACCGCTACCTCTTCGGCCCAAGACGTAGGTATTTGTAAGCATGGGTGGGTGGAGGGAGGCAAGGACCCCGGAGTGACTACAAGTAGTTCTTTGGTCACTGGGGAGGAGAAAGGCACGTGAAACCTAAACCTAGGGCTCAAGTACCTGATTCCAGCTGATGTAAGAGCGAGGAGAAAGAGGTACAAAGAGCTATGGGTCACAGTTCCCAGCAGGAGGAAAATGAGCAGTGTGAGCCCAGAAGGGAAAGTCACCACAGAAGAAGAATGAAGATGAAAATACAATGACAGATAAATCTGAGTGGGAGGCAGAAAAAAAATGCTGAATCTATACATGAGAGACATCTAACTGGGTCTGACGCATCTGTCTCCCTGGAAGAATTATTTCCGTTGTTTTCATCACAGCTGGGAAGCTGTGGAGCATCTCACTGGGAGATACTCCTCCTGTTCAGGAAGTATCAATGATGACATGAATTCTTTAGCACTTCAAAGCATAATTTTAGCCAGGCTGTAAGTCAAAGTGTGCATCTCCATGAGGCCATGTTGCTGTGTCCTGACAATACATTTAGAAGAGGTCTAGTAGCAAGGACTCCACAGCCACAAGGACTATTTCTGCAGTTAAATTCTCCTACCACCAATCCTGAACTCACCCATCCTGCAACTAATTTGACAGGATTTCTTCCACTTTTTGACCATCAGATGAAGAATATAACAAGCCAAGATCTTCTATATGACTGTGATATAAATATATTTTATGAGATAAAGCTAATGTCTTTGGCTACACAAGAACGTTTTACTCCAATGCAAGTCTCTTGCTTTTTTGAAGAACTGGATTCTGATTCTGGGCTTTTCTTAAATCCAAGCCACAGTGGCACCTCTGTCACCAAGTCTAATTCCTCTATGTGTGAAGAAGATGCTATCGGTTCTAAAAAGTGACCTCGAATCCCTTTCCCATAATGCCTTAGAAGGGGCTGTAGGAAGCTACTACTCAGAGCCCAATAAGCTTTGTCCCATGGATTATAGGAGTGATTCTGGTTTTCCTGGGGACCTTGTATTTCAATACATATTCCATAACCATACTTACCACTTACAGCCAGGTGCGCTAGAATCCACTTCTGAATCGTTTTCATGGCCTGAGAAGTCACAGATAAAAAGGAGTAGGTAGATACATCAATGACATAGACAGAAACTTAAGCTATGATGAATGCTGTGCTAAAACTCTGCACATGCCTTTTTCGGCAGCTAAAACTGTCTGGATGCCTACTGATTCTTTCAACAGCATGCTAAGGAGGCACTACCTGACAGATTTACAAGTGTCACTTATCCATGATACTAGATGAAAAGGAAAAAATAAAGTTGCTGCTCAGAACTGTCATAAGCACAATGGAACATAATTTTGATTCCAGAAGATGATCTATGTAACTTGCAAGCAAAGAAAGAAACCCTCAAGAGAGAGGGAGCCCAGTGTAATAAAACAGAAACTGCATAACATTTGCATAATATTTTTAGTAGGTTAAGAGGTGATGAAGGTAGGCCAGTCAAACCAATATACTCTTCAATGCAGCCATGACAAAAGTGTTTTGATTGTACCCAAGGAGCTGGTGACCTCAGGCCACAGCAAGGAAACGCAAAAGGAAGAGAAAAAGTGAGAGAAGAAATTGAAGATGGATTCCATTAATATGTATAAAGTAGTAATGTTCAGAAGATGATGTATGGATCACAAACTATAGAAACTGTTTCAATAGTTAGCTCAAGTGTTATATAAGCATCTTTAAGTACTGCTTCTTGAATCACTCAGGTAAGGCTACATTTTGAAGCTTATATGGACAGAAGTTCAGGACTTCAAGATCAGACTTGTGGGAAATCCTGGGAAAGCCACAAAGTTTTGTGAAGTCCTTCTGCATTATATGCACAATTCATAAACATGCACAAAGAATAGGCCAACATAAAAACTTGATATGACTATCCAGTCACTTTGGTAACCATTTTTTTTTTTAGTAAGATGGTCACTTCCAAGAGAGCAAACACTGGATGTAATTATTTTTTAAAGTATTTCAGTTTTTATGACTTGAAATGCAGCTGGTCTTAACATATGTCTACTGATGTGTCTGTCCCAAGCACCTAGAATATTCTCATTTAGTTTATTCAGTCTGAAGTATACAGTGAGCTTTTTCAAAAGCTATTTTATTTTAATCTTTATGAATACTTAAATTCATAAAGTATTTCTCTGTGGGAATAAATTTTATATTTGAATTTATAAAAATTAACTTTTCCCTGATATACAGAAATTCTAAGTAAACTTATCTTGGATAGTTTTTCTCCAAAATACCCATATGCAGGAATAAATAAGTATCTATCTAGCAAATAGGACAGCATCTTAGACTCAAGCCAAACTGAAGTCAATATAGTATGTTAAACTGATCAGGGAAATCCCCATTTGGATTTAGCAGCATACCATGTGAAAAAAACAATAACTATAAGTGGCCAAGCTCTAAGCCAAGGTATCAAAAACAAAACAAAAAAATGAAGCTTTAAAATATTAGAGTGCATTGGCTTTATTGGCTGAGAATAAAGACCTCCATGGTCACAGGAGGTTTTAGAGAAAGAACAGAGCAACCTATGCACAGGGAAATAGAACTCCCTGCCAAGTAAAGCCAGCGTATAGGGATGGCCTCACACTTGTAACATTGATGTCTAATAAAAAAAACTCACAGAGCTTAATGTGAAAACATTACAAGCCATAAAAGAACACAAACCAACAGTAGGGAAAGGGTTAGTAGATGAGCATAGACTCTATAACGAAACAACTGGAAATACTGAAACCACATGAAACAAGGCAGTAAGAGGCAAGTGTATTTGAAAATGAACTAAAAAAATTAATCTTAGAAATAATGGTATTGAAATGAAAAGGAGTTATTAACATGAATATTGTTAGTCTAATGTTTAATTTTAAAATAAGAATCAAGGCTGTCAGATGTTATTTCTACCATAAGACTCATTTGCTTAACAATGAAATCCCAAGTTGGGTTGCAGAAATGCAGTGTTTTATGAGTGGATTTTATAATAAACTTTTTCTTCATTAAAAAAATACACATTTTACTCTAGTAGGTCTGTATGAGGCTGGGAAACAGAATCTTTAAAAAGCTTCATGTAATTCTTATTTGCATTGTTTGGTAAGCCAATTGCAAAATTTAAGAGACCATCCCAGGGTAATAATCTCATTTCTGTCACAACTCATATATATGTCAGTCCTCCGCCCAGAACCCTGAATGATTCCCATTTTCACTCAGCATAACAGCAAGAATCCTTAAAATGGCCTACAAATGCTATATGAGCTGGCCACTCTTGCTTCTTAGACACCAACTCCCTCACTCATCCTTCTCCAGACACAGGCCCTTTGCCAGCCCACAGACGTGCCAGGAATTTCTGTCTTTGTGACTTGGCACTTGCTTGTTCCTTCTGCCTAGCACAATTTTCTTCTCCTAAATATCCACATGGCCAACTCCCTCGCCTCCTATATGTCTGCTTAGCAGCAGCTCAATAAAGTCTTCCCTGATCATCCTGTTTAAAACTACAACCTTATCCCACTCCTATAATTCCTAATACCCTTTACTACCCTTCTAACATGCCATTTAATTTACTTATCATGCTTATTATTTATTAGCCTTCTTCTCCTGTGACAGAGTAAGCACCATGAGGTTGGGGGGTCTTTGTTTGTTTGTCTACTGATGTGTCTGTCCCAAGCACCTAGACAGTACCAGGTATGTCAATAAATACATGTTGAATTAATTAATTAATTAATGAAATTGGAACAAAACTTCATCCAACAATACTTAACTTTACTATGTCAATATTCTTTATTAGGTCAATCCAATTCTATGCTATTCTATTAAAGTGTTGGCAGCAACTCACTACTCGATTAATGAAAAGCACTGACACAATTAAAACTCTGCTGCTTGTTTGACAATAACGTGGTGGATGCCCATTTATGTCATCAGACCAATTTCTCACAATGTGCCATCTGATGAGTCAAATACAAAAAGCTTCCTCCAAGGGTTAACAACTGTAATACTCCATGTACAAATGAGGAAGATGATAAAATTAGAAGTTTGGGCATATAATTCCTTTGCCAACATGCTTATTTAACTTTGAGGTTACACAGCAAAGTTGTAATAAACACGTGAGTATACTAAATAATGCATCAGTGAGTCATCAAAAGAAATACTAACATTTTTCAAGTTAAGCAAAGAATAATGTTTTAAATAATGTTATAGTTTAATCAACATGTTTTGTGATTTCCTTTCAAAACTGTTCAAATGAAAGTACTGGTTGATTTTATATGAATAAATTCAGATGAACAACTTTAATAGACCTAATATTATAACCAATTATTTGTAGTTCTATCTTATGGGATCTTAAATGTCCTTTAAACTTGGTTTGACTTCATGTTTCAGAATGTAGACTGTAAGCATTTGCCTACTATGTTAGTTTGCTAGGGCTACCATAACAAAGTACCACAGACTGGGTGACTTGAACAACATAAATTTATTTTCTCACAGTTCTGGAGGCTAGAAGTCCAAGATCAAGGTGTTGGCAGGTTTGGTTTCTTCAGAAGCCTCTCTCCTTGGCTTACAGATGGCTTTCTTCTCCCTTGGTCTTTACATGGTCTTCCCTCTGTTTATGTCTGTCTCCTAATTCCTTATAAGAACACCAGTCATATTGGATTAGGGCCCAGTCTCATATCCTCATTTTAACTTGATTATCTCTTTAAAGAGCCTATCTCCAGGTCATATTCTGAGGTACTAGGGGTTAGGGGTTCAACATATGTATTTGAGGGAACATAATTCATCCCAAAACATCATATTCCTAATTCTAATACTTAAAACATACTCAGCAATAACTACATTATTTTACATCTTTATCTGCTGTCATATATGTAACCAAAAGCTAAAAGAAAAATACACAGTTTCATATTCAATGTGCATCACCTCCCTAAAATAAACAGAAATGAACTGGCTAAAATATAAATGAATTAATTAAAATTAAATTTTAACTATAACTAAGATTTCCACTTTTTCTCATCAACTAGGGAGAATAAAAGAACTTATATTTTCCTCAAAGCTCAGGCTTTCTTCCTAGATATTTCAATTAAGATTTACATAGGCATGTCCTTTTTTTAAGTCTACACAGACATGCCTCTTTTTTTTCCCCCTAAACATTTTTTTCTGGGCACTGGTGTAAATTAAAAAGAGAGAGGAACATCGTCCACCTGAAGGAGGATCAGTCAACCAATCTAGGAGGAAACATGAGGTTAAATTAATGGTTTGTGGTCAATCACATAAAGATGTTATCAACAGCAAACATGCTAGTGCCCAGCTAGTGTTTCTCAGTGGTTGAGTATCGACCTTGAACCAGGAGGTCACAGTCCCAATCAGGGCACTGGGTTGTGGGCTTCATCCCCAGTGGGGCGTGCAGGAGGCAGTCAATCAATGTTTCTCTGTCATCATTGATGTTCCTCTCTCCCTCTCCCTCTCCCTCTCCCTCTCCCTCTCCCTCTCCCTCTCCCTCTCCCTCTCCCTTTCTCTCTAAAATAAATTAAAAAAAAAAACATGCTAGTAATCACTGCTATTTCCACATTATATAGAGTGGAATCTGAGTGGAATATAACTGTCAATAGCCAGACTTGTGTCAAGTCAAACATTTCCTGAAGGCCTACTATGTATATATAGATAAGGAACTGTGTAAGACCCTTAGGGAAATTGAGAGAGAAACTACTTAAAGAAGTGAGGAATTTTTTTTACTTGGTGAATGAAAGAATTAGTATAAATATAAGAGCTGTCCACAAAACTTGAAGGCTCTCAGGCAGAGGAAGGACTTGGATTTATTCTCTGGCTCCAGAATACAGAATTTAATTAATTGGTTCAAATCATGAAAGGTTGATTTTGGCTAAAAGACCAACTAACAGAATTATTCAGTAACATTGGGATAGTGAGTTCCCTCTCACTGAATATATTCTTTTTTCCCCCCTTTTCCAGAGAGGAACGGGGAGGAGAGAGAGATCGGAGAGGAGAGAGATCCATGTGAGAAAATCATTGATTGGCTGCCTCCTGCACGCCCCACACTGGGGATCAAGCCCGAAACCCAGGCATATGCCCTGACCAGAATGGAATTGTGACCTCCTGGTTCACAGGTCGACGCTCAACCACTGAGCAATGCTGGCTGGGCTCACTGAATATAGTCTAACAGAGGTTTGCAGATGCTGTGGAAGGATTAATGTGTCAGGTAGAGAATAAACAACTTCCTTAGTTCCTTCCAAATCTGAAGAAGGAGCTCTTCCCACTAGGTTTGCTGTTGGTAGAAATTGGGCTCTTCCATGGGATTGTGAGAAATGCATGTCAAGGACCTAGCCACAGGAGATTGTGGTATGGTAAGGTGATTTAACTATGATGCAAAATCGAAGGAGTGCCCCTCCTGGGTTCCCAATGCCCCATCTTTGTCCACCTGCTATGAAAAAAGTCCAACCTTATCTTCATCAAGGCCAAGACAAAGACCAGTGTCCACAGTTGCTTTTTCATATTAAAGCTTAGCCCTAAACAGTTTGGCTCAGTGGATAGAGTGTCGGCCTGCAGACTAAAAGGTCCTGGGTTCGATTCCGGTCAGGGGCATGTACCTTGGTTGTGGGCATGTCAACAGTAGGAGGTGTGCAAGAGGCAGCTGATAGATGTTTCTCTCTCATCGATGCTTCTAACTCTCTATCCCTCTCCCTTCCTCTCTGTAAAATATCAATAATATATATATATATTTTTAAAAAGCTTGGTCCTTTGCAGCCCTCGAGATCTGTCCCAATAAGCAGTCAACTTGCCAGGCTTTCTCAGGCTTCTGATGGGTCCACCCCTAGTCAATGATCCCTCTCCTAGGTTAGACTGACAGGCCTCTATGGTCAAGCACCTCCTCCTGCACCATTTTGACTACTAGTTCCCCTGTGTTTACCTCTCCCTAGTCCGTCTTTCCCCTCCAATCCTGTGTGGGAGGGTAGGCTGCTCCCTACAAGGGGGAAGGAGGGTTGTGAAGCTGCAGCTTCCTGGTGAAACAAACAGCCTCATGTTCCTCACTTTTACCAAACTCAACAATGTCTGATTCTCTTTACTTCCTTCTTATTAACAAGTTCATTCTCTCTACAGGTTTCCAATGATAGAGTGCATTGTCTAAGTAATATTTTGTTTACAATATACACAAAATATTATTATCTATTCAGTGATGCATTGCCTTCTACCACAAAAGAATTATCCAAAATTTCTTCAGACCTTACCAGGCATTGTAAAGGATCTGTGACACATCCCTCTCTCTGTCCTTTACCACGAAACTCAGATCAAGCCTACAATCAAAACTAGCCACCTGGTCATGCAGGTGACCTTGTAAGAACCATCTCTTACAAACAAAATAACACCAAGTATATCACTGCAGGAAATGGAATGAAAATAATAGCTTCATTCTGCACCATTATCTTCCACACTATCTTTGTTACAACTTTCTAGGGAACCTTGTGATAGTTTCCAATATTCAGCACTGGCTTCGTGGGCTTATTTCTATTTTGTGACCAACAGTGCAGTTAATAATTGTGATTTGAAAAACAAGAGGCTACTATAAAATATATCTGAAAGGAGACCTGTTGTTACTTCTGCTAATACCTTTGCTAAGTTTTTAACAAGGGGTGAGAATCCTAATGGTCAGTGGGATTCTTTGCTCACTGTGAGCAAATGTGAACAAAGCCCTCAGGGTTACGAGAACAGCAGTGGGAGTGTGGAATGGAAGACAGTGAATGTCTGACAAAGTTAAGTTCCATTTGATTTCACACTCTGCCAAGCAGTGGAAACCAAAATCACCTCGTTTTCAACCCAGACAGGCTAGGATGATGATCCACACTAAGAAACATTTTTTCACTCTTGTCATTTATTTTATTTTATTTTATGCCTGACACTCCCTAAATTAATAAGGGCGACCATCTTTCAGCAACTTAATCAGCAAAACTCCATCATTCTGTCAGCTGCTTAAGAAGGAAGTGTAAGGCAGAAAGCTGGGGTGGGGGCGAGTTGGATGGCAGAGAGGGAAGGAGGTGGGTTAGGGGTAGAGAGGGAGGAAGGGAGAGAAAGGTATGAGAAAATAATGTGAGATCTCACATGTAATCTGAAGCTGAGGCAGCCATGTAATTACAAAGCTGCCTTTTCTTTCACTTGACAGCTTAAGAAAAGGAGGTGAAGAGAATCTTTAAAATGAAACATGACATTCCCTTATTAAATTTAGTCTCATTTAGATTTTAAATGGCTTAGTGCTTGCATCTACTTCCACACTTGGTGCTATCAAAGGAGTAGATGTTTAGTAGAAAGAGAAACTGCATTTTTAAAAACAGTACCAGTATATGCATGTTTCTAAACAATTTCTTTATAAACATTTTTATCCCAGGAAACTACTAGTCTGCTACTAGTCTGCTTTCTTTCATTATAGATTGGTTTGAATTTGAATTCATTCCTTTTTTTTATTGCTGAATATATTCCAGTGTATGGATATAGCACAATTTTTTTATATATATATTCACTTGTTGATGAACATTCAGATTGTTTCCAGTTTGGGGCTAATACAAATACAGCAGCTATGGTCATATAGAAATCTTTGTAAGAATATATGTACTCAGTTCTCTTTGGTAAATACCTAGGAGTGGAATGGTTGGATAATCGGGTATGTGTATGTTTAACATTTTTAAGAAGCTGCCAAGCTGTTTTCCAAAGTGGTTCTATCATTTCACATTGCCACAGCAGTGTGTGAAAGTTCCAGTTCATCCACAGCCTCACTAATACTGAGCATGGTAAGTCTTTTTTAACTTGATCATTCTGACAGGTGTTAAATGATATTTCATTGTGGCTTTAATTTACATTTTCTTAATGACAAATGAGGTTTAAAATCTTTTCATATGGCTATTGGCCATCTTATATCTGCTTTGTTCAATATTTTTAATTGCATTGTTTGTTTTCTTGTTGTTGAGTTTTAAATGTTTTTAGATATTTTGGATACGAGTCTTTTACTGGATATGAGATTTGCAAAAATTTTCTCCCAGTGTTTTTCAAGGAACATACATTCTTGTTTTTGACAAAGTTAGATTTAGTCATTTTTTTTCATTATGGACCACGCTTTTGATATTGTATCTAAGAAATCTTAGCCTAACACAAGGTAAAAAATATTTCTTCCTATGTTTTCTCCTAGAGGTTTTATAGTTTGGGTTTACATTTTGTAATATGTTTGCAGTTAATTATGAACATGGTGTAAATTATGAACTGTATATTTTTATTTGTTTATTTTACTATTCTATATTTAAATTGTAATTTAAAAACTTTTTGACTATTTTTTAATGGAGAGCTTGTATTTTTAATTAATTTATTTTAAAAAAATATATTTTTATTAATTTGAGAGAGGAAAGGAGAGGGAAAGAGAGATAGAAACATCAACGATAAGAGAGAATCACTGATTGGCTGCCTTGTGCATGCCTCCCATTGTGTATCAAGTCCACAACTCAGGCATGTGCCTGACCTGGAATTGAACCATGACCTCCTGGTTCATAGGTTGACACAGAACCTCTGAGACACACCAGCCTGGCTTTGACTACTTTAAAGCATCCCTCTATTCCAATATTATCAATGGGTATGTTTTTTAGGAATGCCATGATCAATTAATAAGAGATTTTTTCTAAAAAAAAATACATTTTATTGATTTTTTACAGAGAGGAAGGGAGAGAGATAGTTAGAAACATCGATGAGAGAGAAACATCAATCAGCTGCCTCCTGCACATCTACTGGGGATGTGCCCGCAACCCTGGTACATGCCCTTGACCGGAATCGAACCTGGGACCTCTCAGTCCGCAGGCCGACGCTCTATCCACTGAGCCAAACCGGTTTCAGCAATAAGAGATTTTTTGTTGTTAATACTCACCTGAGGATAATTTTCCCATTGATTTTTAGAGAGAGGGGAAAGGTGGGAGGGAAGGAGAGAGAGAGAAAGAGAGAGAGAGAAAGAAACATTGATGTCAGAGAGGCACATCAATCGGTTGTCTCCCAGACACATCTGGACCAGGGCAGGATATCAAGCCTACAACCCAGGTATGTGCCCTTGACCAGGTCAAACCCTTGACCCTTTGGTAGAGGGCCAACGCTCTAAACATTGAGAAACACCAGCCAAGGCAAGAGATTTTAAAATAAAGATGGTAAATAGCACAAACCAAACAATATTGAAGTAACTAACAAGTTATAAGAAATAGATAGACTCTGTGAGAGGAATTCACTATGCTCAAAGAGAAAGAATCCTCGTGGAAGGCTGAAGCCCCACTCAGTTGCCCATTTGCTGGTGGTTACTGATTTCTCAGCAGACAATAACAGTGAAGGTAGCACAGCAAATGTGTGTTGTTCTGGAGTTCTATACTGTCAAGGCACCTTACCAGAGACTGAAAAACAAAGATAGCATCACTCATTAAAGGCAGAGTTAAAAGTCTATCAAATTATACATTTTGAGCCCTCTTGGTTAAGTAACATTCCTCAACTTTTCTTTACCTTTAACTTTTTTTCTCTGAATTATAAAACATGATACTGTTTTCCAGAAGGGCTACTTTTACCCTGGGGCAAACTGGGGTGGAGATGTCTGAATCCAGTGGAATAGCAAGCCTTTGTCTCTTTCTCGGAGGAAATCACTAGAAACTAAAAATCCAGAATCATTTGTTTCTCAGGTTGCTCTAGGGTTTTACTTTTAAGATTCAGAGGTGGGAATGGTAGGTGCCTAGAAAGTTGTATTTTTTTAATCTAATGTTTATTTATTATCTTTTTTTGCAACTATAAATTGCAATCACTAGTAATTACACACCTGTAATTTTTGTGTGTGTGTGCAACTGAAGAATAAGCAAACACAGCATAGATCAGTTTTTTAAAAATCACAGTATTTCTTGGTGTTATTTGCAGAAGAGGGAAAATGTCTTGGCCCACACCTTGGAAATAAATATCAAGTAACCATAAAAATATTCAGCTATTTTCCAGGTATCAGGGAGGTTCATGCATGGTCCCAGGCAAAGGATCAGAGTTCCTTTTTCAGATATCCCAGCTTTGCCAGTGACATCTCTTTTCTCAACTGTGCAACTTCCCAAAACATGTGATCAACAACCTGCTGTTTCACAAGTCCCTGCTGGATATATCAAATGTATGTAAAAAAGTTGCATACAGAAGTGATCCTGTATTTACAAAACGGAGAAACATGATAATAGTTGCTGAGTCTCCTAATTTAATTCTGTGTTTACAGGACTTACTCTGCCAGTGAGAGGACTGTTTTTGAAGCCTTCACAAATCCAACAGGTTGTAATCCCACTGCTTTAATACTTAGACTCTAAGCCTTAGAGTATTGTTTCCACAGCCTCCAAAACCACTGAAGCCAATTCTCTTTTTGATAATGTTAAACATGGAAAAGGTATCTTTCTGATAGATTTTGTCTAAGAAAGGACAGGTTCTGTCTATTGTGGGCTCATCCTGCCAAGATCTGAATTCGTTATACAGAGATAATTAGTCTCTTTGCATTCTTTCACAATTGGCTGTGTCAACATTAGAAATATTCAAACCTGTGAATAATTTTTGTGTTTGAGCCAAACTGTTGACAATTTCCAGGAAGCAAAAATCTTAAAGGATTGAGATAATGCTCCGGAGAATGGCAGTTTTGCACCTTATTTTATACATTACAATTGAAAGAGATATATGTGGTTTAAATGAAATCCATTGGTGATAGATTAGGGAGGTGGCAGAAAGCAAAGGGGGGAAATCTCTGGGATTGGATAAAAAGTAAAATGATAGGCACATACTTCTTTTACTGGTATATAGGTGGGTGCAGGAACGTTAACAGTCAATAATTAACTCCATATGAGAAGATTTGTGGTCTCCGCAGAGCTGTGCTTTGAGGGGTCTGATAAAAGATACGTTATCACTATCATAGATGCAAAAAGACAACAGACAGTTGACCTTTGTCAAGGAAGATGCCAGCCTAGGAAATGACTTCCCACCATAAACTGGGTAGCTAAAAAGTTTTAATTTCAGACCATCCTTTGTGGTTACTTTAGGTCTATGAGTTTACAAGGCAGCCACACAGGCCTTTCCTGAACTTGTCAGGTTAGAATGTGGTCCCTTTTCATCCACAGCTATATTACCTTGAGGTCCTGAGGACTGCCACTCATAGCACTGCCTATATTTTTATTTCTTGTATGCCCCTTTTTAAAAGGGTGTCTTTTCATCTGGCAAAGGCTCTTGGTAGGTGATGATGGAGAACTGGACAATATAAGAACTGGACAAAGCAGCTACTCAGCATGAAGTACTTCAATTTTCCCTTGTGCTTCTTTTAGCTGTTGTTCTGCTTTTGCCTGCTTGACAGTTGCTTTTCTCACCATCTTATGAGCTTCCTTAAATAGAGTAGCTGTGAGTTTCTCCAATTCCTGTTTAAATTGACCTCATACTTTAGAAGGCCTCTCACACTCTTCATCTTTTAACTTCAGTTCCCTCTGAGATTTTGCAAGTTTTTCTTTTAATCTTTCATAGCCCTTTTCTCTGACTTCCAAATAGATGGGCTTCATAAATGGGACAGACTATTGGTACTCAACCAGAAAATATTATCATTGCCATCACAAGCTTCTGTTATAGAAGAACCCAGCAAAAACTCCCTGTATGCGATACGCTTGTCCTTTCTGGTAGTTAATTTAGTTAACCTAGCTCAGTGGTTGGCAAACCGCGGCTCGCGAGCCACATGCGGCTCTTTGGCCCCTTGAGTGTGGCTTTTCCACAAAATACCACGTGCGGGCGTGCACGAACAGTGCGATTGAAACTTCGTGGCCCATGCACAGAAGTCAGTTTTCGGCCTGGGCGAGTCTATTTTGAAGAAGTGGCGTTAGAAGAAGTGAAGGTACGTTCGCTGAGGTTGACCCCTCAGATTGAGGACTTTTTTAGCAAAGACCAGCTTAGGAGTACCCTAATTAAGTTAATAACAATGTACCTACCTATATAGTTTAAGTTTAAAAAATTTGGCTCTTAAAAGAAATTTCAATCGTTGTACTGTTGATATTTGGCTCTGTTGACTAATGAGTTTGCCGACCACTGACCTAGCTGATACTCCAAAGTATCAGAGCAAAGTGCTGGATCTGTAACATGGATGCTGAAGTAGTCTGCTCTTGAGCTCTCAATTCATACATGCCAAGAAGGTCTGGAGAAGTAGGTGAAGCATGGTTTACTTCATGGAAGCCTTCCAAGGGGCCACTAGCCACAGCAAAAGTCTCATTGTAAGATGCCCTGATCAACCCACAGAGGCCGCTGCCTGCGCTCAGAGAGGCTCCCAGAGCCACCGGAACTGCAGGGAGGACAGCTGGTGCACCGCTGGGGTAGGGCTCATTCTGGGATATTGTATTTTTTACATAGGTCTGAAATCACTGGATCTGTAACTTAAATTCTTCACCAAACCCTATGTTAATCAGCATGCATCTTTCCAGGAAAAAAGAAGGAAAAAGACAGACTGAGGAAAATGTAACAAGCTAGGAGTCATAGGAATTAGTGAAAAATAAGTTCTTTACAGAAATGGAAATGGATAATTTTGGGAGGAAAGGTTAAGCAAAACAAAGTAAAACAGACAAACAAAAATAGTCAAAGAGAACGACTGCAATTTGAAATACACAATTTAAACCTGAAATTAAATTATTGGTACCCTTGATTATTATTTAAAAAATATTTCTCATAATGTTCACTTATTATTTTAAAAATATTTCTCATAATGTTCGCTTACCTGCCCTAATGGAAGCCAAACTCCTGACACAGGTGTTGGTAAAAAAGGAAAGACGTTTATTCAAGTGTCCACATCTCGAGAAGATGGGGGGTTTTTCCAGTCCTCAAAAACCCATCTTCAGATCTCAATGCAGACAGGTTTTTATGAAGGCAAGGGAAAGCAAAACAAGGAGACAGGGAAATGGGCTGTGGACATGCAGGCAGTGTCATTGCTGGTCCGTATATGGATTCTCATGGTCAGCGTCCATAGTTGGCCATCTGGTTGAATTCCTGTGTCTGGGCAGTCTGTGTTAGCAAGGGCCTTGAAGGCTGCTCCTTGGGTTGACACAGGAACTGAAACTCCTGAATTGTAAAGTATATTTAAAAACTTTTAACATGGAAGCTATAGCTTCAAGAGAACAATACAGTAAAACCTTGATAAATGGACTAATTCGGGTGAGGGGGTGTTCATTGAAGCTAAAAGCCCGTTATATAATAAAGTAGGTTTTCCAAATGTGTATGTTAAAAAATTGACAAATTCATTCGTTTACCTGTTTTTACTTATGCAGACCTGTTTGTATAATTAAAATTAAATATGTATGAAAAGTTTAATTTCAGATAAGTTTTCTATATGTATTACAGTAAATTTTAAATTTATACTGAATAGGTCTAGTAAATGTGTGAATTCATGTCACCACAAGTAAACAAATGCACATGGCTGGAGCATGGCTTAGTGTACATCAGAACATCAGCTGGCATGAGTTAAAACTGCTTCAGAAAGCCATGCCACACGACAACAGAACCAATCACTGGGCTCAATTTGGTGTGATCACATGCTAATCACTCATGGAACATTGTTTATGAGCAGTGACTGCGATTTAAATATGTAGACTATAGTTGTAGGTATGTAATATTTATATGTACTGTAGGAAGTGGGCCTCTGTGATCCATCTTCAGCATAGTCAACTTTTAAAAATATATTTTATTGATTTTTTACAGAGAGGAAGAGAGAAGGACAGAGAGTTAGAAACATCGGTGAGAGAGAAACATCGATTAGCTGCCTCCTGCACACCTCCTACTGGGGATGTGCCCACAACCAAGGTACATGCCCTTGACTGGAATCGAACCTGGGACCCTTCAGTCCGCAGGCCGACGCTCTAACCACTGAGTCAAACTGGTTAGGGCGCAACTTTTAATGGAAATGGTTACTGAATCTCCCCAGGGCAAGCAGGATGTAGGGAGGAGGAAAGAGGATATAAGAACAAAGAACTGTGTATGTGAGCCAGCATCACGGTGGAAAACCCCAAGGCACCCAAGACAAAACACCTCACGCTGCCTCAACTAGACAGGGGGAGGTGGAGACAACTAGAAGAAAACCTCAGTCTAATTTTTTAAATGGCCCAATGCAAGACAATAAGACCTAGGCAACGTATGAGAAAAACTATTAACCCCATAGTACTCAGCCAATGAAGGACCAGAGGTGGGACTCTTAGGGATAAATAGCCTGTGATCGCTACTCTGTGTGTGCCTGTTCAATCTGATGGACACATGCTCTTGCAAGAATGTATTAAAAGTCTGATAAGTAAATAAACTACAGTGTTTTTTCCAATATATGGCCTTTTTGCTAAAATTTGTTAAAAATAACAGTGAATTAATTTTTTTAAAAAACCCATTAATTTAATTATAAGCAAATCTTGGTTAAAAGCATTTTAAAATTAACAGGGTGTTCATTTTCACATATGACATATAGACTAGAAATTTTGTCCATTAAATCCAAAGTCCACTAAATCAAGGTCTGCAAAATTGAGGGTTTACTGTATCAGGTTAGAGTAACAGTCTGAGTTTAACATTTACTAAGATTACTATGGGTAGCTTTATATGAGTGTACTATATTCATTCCCTGCTATGATATATTATTTCAAATATGCAGAAAGTAATGAATTTATATAATTAGCATTTCTATATCTACTTCCCAAATTATCAAATCTTAATATCTTACCAAATTTGTTTATTTTTAAAAATAATACATCATCATTCTTGATTGACAATTTACAAATAAGAATGAACTGTAAGGCATGAAACATATACTTAACATATTTCCTCTCACTTCCCACAGGCTTTGCTGTTTGTTCTTATCCTCTATCAACTGATTAATGTTGGTTAAAAAAAAAAAAATCACCATCCATGATGGAAGGAGCGGAGACTGAACTTTTTAGAACTAGCATGATGTTATAAATAATTACTGAAATTTTGCTTTATGAAAAATGAATAATCTCAAGCCATATTATTTTCTTTCTGTAAAAACTTCCAGACATTTATAAAGAAAGGGAAAAGGTTAGGAAGAAAATAAAAAGCTACTTTTTTTCTCTGAACTTTAGTAATATTTTAGAATGATTTATCAATTTAAAGTCTAGTTTGATCTGGATCAAGAGTTTTACAGTCATTCCCCCTTTTCCATGGTTTCACTTTCAGTGGTTTCAATTATCAGTAGTCAACAGTCCAAACATATATATAATAATAAAAGAATAATATGCTAATTAGACTGGACAGCTGAATGACCTTCCAATCATCCTTCTGGACGAAGCCAGGGCTTCGAGGGCCGAGGCAGCTGCCATGGCTGCGAGAGCCAAACCCCTGGCACGAATTACATGCATTGGGCCTCTAGTTAAATAGAAAATTCCAGAAATAAACAATTCATGGTTTTAAATTATGCACTATTCTGAGTATCATGATGAAATCTCACACCATGGCACTCTGTCCCACCGACCTGGAATGTGAATCATCACTTTGTCCGGCTTCTCTACTCTGTATATACTCTCTGCCCATTAGTTACTTAGTAGCCATCTCAGTTATCAAATCAGTTATCAGAGGGGTGGGGGGAGTGGTGAGAGAAAGAAACCACATTCCCATAACTTTTATTACAGTATATTATTATAATTATTCTATTTTATAACTAGTTATTGTTAATTTATTACCATGCCTAATTAAGAAATTAAACTTTATCATAGGTAGGTATATATAAAATCATTATATATAGGGTTCAGTACTCCCCAATGTTCCAGGTATCCACAGGGGATCTTGTTGATAAGAGTAGAGTACTGTACTGAAAAGGTAGATTTGCTATCTATTTTTCCATCGTGTAAGATTTTGCCTGCTGTTAGGTATCTACCTCATGGAACAAAAATAGGTGCAGCACTGTCTTTGAGAATGCTTTTTGATGATAGCAATGACATAAGATCTCTTCCCGTACCCTCCAATGGGACTGCCTATTATCCCCTCAGGACTTTCCAGGACTTTCTGCCTCACCCAACCCAGCCAATGCCTGTGGCTTCTCTGAGAGTGTCCTTCTCCAGAAAAGTGGTTCTCAAGATTCCCTGAGACCACCTATTAGCACCTACTGTTTTCTGGTCCTGAAATGCGATGAGCAGTTAAAATGCCATTTATTTGAAAATGTAATAACTTTAAGGAACAGTTCAATTTTTAAATATTATCTATGATTTCAACAACTTCCCAATCCTTTCCTTCTCCTTCATGCTTAATAACCAGTCTTCAAGTTATCTCCTATTTCATCCTAACTCTACAGCCCTGCTTGTGTGGCATCTGTTTCGTTGACTAAAAATCAAGTAATAACTTTCATTCCTTCCTTTCATAGTATGTAAAATATATAAGAATGAAAGTCAGATTTCTCTCTCAGTCATCTCTGTCACAAAATGACTGAGCCGATACTATCCCCTTGTTTATTTTAGTCCGTGAAGTTGTTTTGGGAAATATCTGTATCTTCAGACTGCTCTTCAATTCTAAAAACAGAACAGCTTGACTGGGCCTGGGATGTTTGGAATCTGGAAGGAGATAAAATAAGAATCCAGGCAGTCTTCTAGCCAGTTTTGTTTTATGGACCATCCCTTCCCCTTCGAAGGTTTGGATAGCTGGCAGGGGCTGGAAAGGCCCACTCAGTCATGTGCTACATTGTTCTGCCTTTCATTTCTGTTCTATTGATTGGCCACTAGAAAGGCCAGTTATCCAGACCAATAGCCAAAATGTGCTGGGTGTTTTTAAAAAGGAAATGTCCTCACCATTTTCTGGTCTTGCCCTCCCCTAATTCTATTTCCTTCCTTTAGAATAGTTCAAAGGGCCTTGTCAGAATGGCTATCATCAACAAATAACATGTGCTTCGAGTATGTGGAGAAAAGGGAACCCTTGTGCAATGTTGATGGGAATGCAGACTGGTGCAGCCACTGTGGAAACCAGTATGGAGTTATCTCAAAAAATTTAAAATGGAACTGCCTTATGACCCAGCAATTCAATTTCTTGGAATATATCAAAAGAAACCCGAAACAGTAATTCAAAAGAATATAAGCACTCCTACATTAATTGCAGCATTATTTACAATAGCCAAGCTATGGAAGCAGCCCATGTGCCCATCAGCAGATAAGTGGATAAAAAAGCTGTGGTACATCTACACAATGGAATACTACACTGCTGTAAAAAAGAAGGAAATATCACCCTTTTCAACAACATAGATGGACCTGGAGATTATTATGCTAACTAAAATAAGCCAGTCAGAGAAATACAAGTACCATATGATTTCAAATTATACCTGGAATCTAATGAATAAAATAAACTAACAAAATGGAAACCGACTCATGGATAGAGAAAACAGACTGACAGTTGTCAGAGGGGAGAGGATTGGGGACTGGACAAGAAGGGTGAAGGGATTAAGCAAAGCAAAATAAAAAAGAAAGATTCATGGACACAGACTTCAATATGGTGATTGCCAGAGGGAAGAGGGATGGGGGAGGTAGTAGAGGGTCAAGGGGCAATAAATGGTGATGGAAGGAGACTTGACTTGGGGTAGTAAACACAATAAAATACACAGATGACATATTGTAGAATCGTATACCTGAAACCCATATAATTTTATTAACCAATGTCACTCCCCAAAATTCAATAAGACAAGATCTAAACCCAGGCCTTTATGATCACAACACATATATGAGCCTTGTTAGTTCACATAATGCCTTTCTTCAAACACACTCAAGAAGTATTTACTATGTATTATATGATCCTGACTGTCCTAGGACATTATGGAATAAATAATATGTAAAATTTAGACCCTGATATCAATAGCTTTAATCGGAATATATTCCATTTTTTCTAAGTCAGAGTCAGTAATCATAAAAAAATTGGGGAGGAAGGACAGGGGGAGGTACAGAGAAAAATACAATTAACATGTTAGAAAAAGAAGATCTTGAACTGTTGGAGACATGGGAAACATCATGGAAAAGGGCTAATTAAGTCAACTTCTTAATGGACTTATCATTTTATCGACATTCACCTTGCCCCTTTACCTTCTTTCATAGAAGATTCAATGTTAGAGTGGGAGTCCTCCAAAAGCAACTGCAGCTCAGTCCTATCATTACACAGATGAGGGCCCTCCAGCCGAAAGAGTAAGCAACTCAATAAAGTTTACCCACTTAAAGAGGGTCAAACTTGGACGTTGGACTTGTTCCTTGTCAAATTTTATGCTTCTTCCACATGCTATGGTGCCAAAACATTCTTAACATTCATTAAGTCATTCTTCAAGAAATATTAAATCTCAAGTGTGTTCTAGAGACTGAGGTAGATACTGGGGAAATAATAGGGAAAATGCTAGGTGTGATCCCTGCCTTGCAGAGATTATATTTTGGTAAAGATCCCCCCTATAGCTAATAATAAAAGCATAGAATAGAGCCACAGAACATTTATTTCTCCTTCCTGAAGTGTAAGTGATGATTAGTTCTGTGAATACGTCTTTTCTTCATACAACTGTTTCCTTTTAACTTTCTGAATTCCATAACTACCATCTATACTAGAGGAAGGTGAGAAAGAATTGTTTAGGTAAGTGGTTCTAATGCTTTAGAATCATTTGTAAGACTCGTTAAAAGACAGATTGCCAAGGTCAACCCCAGAGTTTGTGATACAGAATAGGTCAGGGCTGGGCCCCAAGGATTTGCATTTCTAACGATTTCCTGATGATGCTGATGCTGGTGTGAGGACCACACTATGAGAACCACTGGTTTAGATCATCCCCAGAATGATCAGGCTCCTACGTGAAACTGAGAACAGAGTAGATGGCTCATATCATCTCTTACTGATGGTGATGAGGCCAACTGTTCCGATTTTACACATGAGGAAGCTGAAGCAAGTGAAAAATTAATGGCTCGTCCAGTAACGGCTGTATTTCTCCTGACTGGTAATGAATGCAAAAGGTCGGCTTTCTCCAAGCAAAATTAAAAAGGTGTACAAAAACTAACACTTAGATCTTATGGATATCCAAGGAATATTCCTCTCTTTCTCAGTATGAGAACCATTAAAAAACAAACTGATGAACCCATTCTTTTCAACCTGATTCTTGAAATCTAACAATTAATCTTTGTAATCCCTACTCCCAGTGGTTACACTCATTTTGGTGAGAAGCTGAGTGATTAGAAGAATCATTTAGACTGAGGGCCAGAAGACCCACATTCTGGCCCAGGTGTAGGCACTGGGTATTTAAACTGGCCAAATTAAGGGAACTGGTTTCATTCCTTCATCTGTGAACTGAATGATTGGAAAGATGACGTCTACAATCTTATCAAGCTCCAGTATTTTGCATTTCTCTCTTGTTTCCCTGGTTATGAATGGACTAAAAGGAAGGGTGGAGCCACAAGTGACAAAGCTCTAAGTGTCAGAGTCTCTTCTGAAAACAGAGACTGAGAGAGAGCCTCATCATCTCGCAGCTGCACCTGCAGGTCAGCAGGGCAATGACTGAAAGTCTCTCCTCTTGAAGCTGATCAGTTTTCTCACTGTTGACACTGATGAAGGAACGTGCTCTGGTCCCCTGGCAGCACATTTGTACCTGCTCTAAAAAGCAGGTTATTGTTGTGATCCAGTTACAAACAGGAATCACAAGAACCTACGTAGGAACGCCATGCTACATGCGAAAATAACAGTTACCAAAGAAACGCGAGCCACAAAACCCACCTGAGTAGCTCCTTATTATTCAGTCAAGGTTAACTGAATGCCAAGGGATGGGAGAGGAAAAGGTAGAAGGCTTGCCAACTCAGCAGAGTTGAGTTTCAAAACCAGCAGCAAAGCACCAACTTAAATGTAAATGCATTTCTGCACTTACTCAGAAAAGAATTTAATATCCCTAAGCTGCAGAAGCCAACCAAGGACACAACTGATTGATGTAAATGTTTTTATTTCCAGCCAACCAAAAACCAGAGGAAAGACAGTGACCAGCTAAAGGATAGGGACTCCTATCCCCCATGTATCATCCCATATTAGAATCAAGCTCAAAGAACTTGTAAGATGAACATGTGAGTTTTCTGGGCATTTGCAGGAATAGACCAAATCAGCAAATAACTGCCAAACCCGTCCTACGCATTCCTTTTAGGGCCATCTGGGCACTGCTGTTGAACTTCATTCATTTGATCCTGATGAGACCTGCATCCCCTTTAAATGGAGTGGTGCTCTTCTAACAGCTCTTCCTACTTCTCCTGCAAAGAATCCCATTCCATTTTACACCTGGTGGTTTTCTGACACAGTACAGTCCCTGCCTGTTAGCTCCACTTATGGAACAAAACAATCCAAACCATGGATAAGCCTGTTGCCTTCAAGAAGTGATGCGCCTTAACTTCTGCAGCCACTTCAGACTTTCCCTACTTTTCCGTCAAGAGTCCAGGATTTTTTCAGAAAGCAAAATAGAGCTTGAAGCACACAAAGCTATAAATCAGCTGCAGGAAACAAGGTCATGCATTTAACAGCACATGATCCAAAGGCAAGTGCCAAATTGGCCATTAGTCACTTGAATTGACATAATATGTACCTGGGCTGACATTTTTTTTAAATTTTTTTTTTTTTTTATCATTTGCCCTTATTGCCTTCTCCTTCCTGGGAAGTTCCTTCCAACTTAACAGCTTCCCAAATGCTTTCCTTTGTTTGATAATCATTTGAAGGCACTGCTTTAAAAATCATCTTACTTCCTTTCTATTTTATCTCTGTCCTACAGAACAGCGAAGCAGCTCCGAGCTATGTGTGCTGAAGCAGGTGATTAACACTAGATTGCCCAAGGAAGTCATTTTGACTGCTTTTTAATTTCAATTAGAAAAACAATTATGTATATAAGGACACAATGTCTTAGAGTTTTGTGACTTTTTGTACAACATATAAATGCGTTTATTAATAATTGTAGTTACCTCCCCCTCCTTCATTTCCGGTATATATATATGTGTTATACCTATATTGCCCAAAAGCAGTCATTTTGACTGCTTGGGAAATTTTAGACTCTTATTATTGAATTGAGTAAATTTCTTATATGACCAGTTCGGCTCTGTATTGAAATAACAGTTTTCATTTTTTTTCGATTACCGTCACATGATAACATACAAGTACATGATAAATTGTCGATACTTGATAAGTTGCAGTTGCTCAGTAAGCTAAACTAGTACTTGTTATTCGAATCTTTATGCAGTGATACTTGTTCTAATAAGTTGTTTATTTTATTTCTTTTGCACCCTAAATTCATGAAAGAAATGTCGAATAGAAGTGAGTTATTGGAAAAGCTAAGGAACATAAGTGAAGAGTGCTCCGATATTATTCTTTCACAATGCAGTCATTTTGACTGCTTTTGGGCAATATAGGTATATACTAAATTTCAGTCTTTCTAGTGTTAACTTGCTCACAGATTGCCCCTCAATGCATCAGTATTGTCTTCTTAGCCACACCACAAGTGAGTGGTGATGAAGGAAGGGAGAGACACAAATTGAAGGAATTGCTGAAATAAAAAGCATTATTAACTGAGAGGGGAGACCAATAATACAAAACATTCGCTTTCATAAAATAATTACTAAGGAGAGAAAAAACTAGATTGAGTAAAGTTTTATATAAATCCATACCTCAAAAGTTATAGATAATTACAGTATACCCTTCTCTTTACTCATGCTAATATGTTTAAACTGAATTTCAACCAAGAATTTTTCAAAATGTTTTGCAACCTAGCATATCCTAAAAGGTATAAGACTGTGGAGGCTAATTACGAGTTCCTATAGTCTAATCCTTCTGGAATGGTCTCCTAGCCGAATTCCCAGGAGCTCTGCATTTGGTATCTGGGCAGACAAAGCCCTTCAGCAGCAGCAACAAAAATCTAACTATGCCACACTTCCAGCAGTCTCTAGGAAATGAATGCAAAATATTTGTCTCCTGGCAAAGGATCCATTCCCCTGAAAATGAAGTAATTTATTTGGAGGCCATCCTGCCTTCTGCCGTGCCAGCTTCAAATACCAGACAGCACATGACTTATCATCCCACCCCGCACAGGCATCCTACTGTTGAGCCTGAACAGCACACAGCTGGATTTTGCTGGGTAACAAATCTTTAGAGAGCCACATCTACCATGCTGGAGATTATCATAATTGATATCTATATGTTCATCATTTGCAGATAAAAGGTAACAAATGAACATGCAGACTTCCCATAAGTCTCACTAGTGTTGAGGAACCTTTAAACACAGCCAGGCCATTCTTTAAGAGAGCAACAAGGATGACCTGGATGTTAATGAACAGACTGATGAATATATAAAGCAGGAATTATCAGGTTCTAAAAGAAAACTCATTTGAGCTAAGACACTGACATGCTAGACACTATGCTTCAGGCACCTGACCTCTGTAAGCCTCAATTAATTGAACAGTAAAATTGAAGAAAAAAAAAATCTTGACAAAAATTAGATGTTGGATTTAATTTCTGTGATGAGTTTTCCAGAGTAATTTACAATTCCAAAGACGACAATCAAAACACAAAGCAAACATCAAAAGTGCCAGCACAAGAGTGAGTTGTATCACTTTAGCTGTCAAACAAATTATACAAAGTCCCTTAAAGTCAGCCTGTGTAGCATTCTATTAATGTAAAGCACACTACATAACAACATCAATTTAAATATTTTATATTGGAAATGTAGTGTGCTATGTAGTTTTAAGGAGAGAAGGAGGTTTAAATTTTTTTTTATCTCCCTACATAATAACACCTTTTCCTAGAAATTTCTTTAAAGAAAACCTGCTATGGCTAGGTTACATTCTCCACCTCTTCCATTCCACCTGTCCAGCTTTAGGTGAGGCTGTAGCATTGTCCCTAGCTCAGGCTGCTAAAATAACCTATTAACTGGACTTCCAATCTGCAGGGCATCCGTTCCTTCGTCCAATTCACTAAGCACACCACTCCTTCCAGGTGATTTTTGTACAGTGAAAATATAATAAGGTCACTCCCTGCTTCATTAAATTTTCTACTTTCAGAATAAAGTTTAGAGTACTAAAATTCAGAGTCCTCCATGATTTGACTTCACTCAGTAAATCCCTCATCACATGTTTGTTGAATTAAACTATATTAGAACTTCCTTGTTAATAACAATAATGCAAACAGAGTTAGTTTTCCCAGATGCTTAAAGTATTAAGGAGCCAATATTGCAGATCCTCACCAACTTATTTTCTGGTAAAAGAAAGTTATGGGACACTCTGGCTATAGTCCCAGTAGTGTTTCCAAATACTGCATCAGTCTTTTTGTATTTTTAAACAACTTATATTTTGAATGTTTTATGGAAGCCTTCTACTTGAAATAGCCCTGTAGAAAATCCTTCTGAGTGCTAAGGATTCTCTTATAATGTATATTTTCTGTTTTTTAACTTCTCATTTTCATAAGTTTTCTGAATCTTTCTAAAACTTTCTGATACCTCACATTGGACCAACCTATAAGGAATTTCAGGGATGGGAAAATTCTAAAGGTCAAGCCAGCCTGGTATTTAGTTGAGTCCTTCTGCAATCGTGTTTCTCAGCTTTGGGATACATCAGAATCACCTAGAGAGCTTTTAAAAAATGCATGCTTGGGCACCCCACCTTTAATGAATCAGAATCTTCAGATATGAGGCCCGAACAGTTGTGTTTACTGATGCTCCCTGAAGTTAGAAAATGATGAGCAGTATCCGGACCATGATATAACATCCAGCAGAATCAAAGTTTACTTGATGTCAATATGAAAATGAACTAATAAGCAAAGTTGCTGCTTGGAAAATGAGAGCAATGGTATGTAAAAAACTATTTGAAGTAAGTAAATATTTTAAAACATTGGTTTATTTCTAATTATCTTGCTTCATGCTATCAAAACTAGCCAGATTTTACATAATCCTAAAACTATGTCTACACATGCTAAGAGCATAGTACAGCTAACTACATTATCAATTCATGTACATAAAAAGCTATTAAAAGAAAACTGGATTTGGAGTTCAAACTGGACTTTTTAAAATACTCTAACATAACCAGGTTCTATCTAATTCCTTTCAAACCCACAATAATAACAAAAAGCAATCTACTCATAAGACAAAACGCTTACTTTAAAATAATCAAACCTTTCTAATTTTTTCAACACCATTTATTGAATAGACTATCTTTATTCCATTGTATGTTTTTGCCTCCTTTGTCAAATATTAAAGGCGTGGGTTGGACAGATACATACAAAAAAAAAACTAAACAACCTTCTTACACTGCAAATATGAATAAATTCAAAATGGATTAGAGACTTAAATAAAAGACTTGAAACCATGCCCTGGCCGGTTTGGCTCAGTGGATAGAGTGTCAGCCTGCAGACTCAAGGGTCCCAGGTTCGATTCCGGTCAAGGGCATGTACCTTGGTTGCAGGCACATTCCCAATAGGGAGTGTGCAGGAGGCAGCTGATCGATGTTTCTCTCTCATTGATGTTTTTAACTCTCTATCCCCCTCCCTTCTTCTCTGTAAAATATCAATTATATATATATACTAGGGGCCCGGTGCACGAAATTCGTGCACTGGGTGTGGTGGGGGGGGAGTGTCCCTCAGCCCAGCCTGCCCCCTCTCACATACTGGGAGCCCTCAGGCGTTGACCCCCATCACCCTCCAATCGCAGGATCGGCCCCTTGCCCAGGCCTGACGCCTCTGGCTGAGGTGTCTGGCCCAGGCAGCGGGGACCCGCAGCTGCAGCAGCCCCACGATCGTGGGCTTCACTTTAGGCCCAGGCAAGGGACCCCTAGCTCCTGGGACTGCCAGCTTCGACCGTGCCCAGCTCCCATCGCTGGCTCCACCCCTACTTCCTGCCATCACTGGCCAGGGCAGAAAAGGCACCTGATTCTCCGATCATGGCTGGGGGGGCAGGGCAAAGGCGGCCCCAGGGCCGCCTTTGCCCTGCCCCCCAGCTCTTAGCTCCCCGCTGGGTTTCCGATCACTGTCAGTGGCAGGGGGCTTCTTCCTGCTTTCCCATTCACCTCCTTGCATTGTGCCTACATATGCAAATTAACCGCCATCTTGTTGGCAGTTAACTGCCAATCTTAGTTGGCAGTTAATTTGCATATAGCCCTGATTAGCCAATGAAAAGGGTAGCTCGTACGCCAATTACCATTTTTCTCTTTTATTAGTGTTGATATATATATATTTTTTTTTTTTTTTAAAAAGCTTAGTCTTTTGCAGCCCTTGAGATCTGTCCCAATAAGCAGTCAACTTCCCAGGCTTTCTCAGGCTTCTGTAAAAAATCAATAAAATATATATTTTTAAAAAAGACTCGAAACCATAAAAATCTTGGAAGAAAACACAGGCAGTAAAATATCAGATATTTCTCGTAGCAATATTTTTTCTGATACATCTCCTCAGGCAAAAGAAACAATAGAAAAAATAATCAAATGGGACTACATTAAACTAAAGAATTTTTGCACCACTAAGGAAACCATCAACAAAATGAAAGGACAACCCACTGAATGGGAGAACATATTTGCCAATGATATATCTGATAAGGGGCTAATATCCAAAATTTTAAAGAACTTACAAAACTCAACACCCCAAAAAACAATCCAATTAAAAAATGGACAAAGGATCTGAATAGACACTTCTCCAAAAAGGACATATATATGGCCAATAGACATATGAAAAAATGCTCAATGTCACTAATCATCAGAGAAATACAAATTAAAACCACAATGAGATAGCACCTCACACCTATCAGAATGCCTATCATCAATAAATCAACAAACAACAAATGCTGGTGAGGATGTGGAGAAAAGGGAACCCTTGTGCACTTTTGGTGGAAATGCAGATTGGTGTAGCCACTGTGAAAAGCATACGGGATAATCTCAAAAAAATTATAAATGGAACTGCTTTATGACCCAGCAATTCCACTCTGGAAATTTATCCAAAGAAAACCAAAACACTAATTTGAAAGAATATATGCCCCCTTATACTCATTGCAGTATTATTTACAATAGCCAAGATTTGGAAGCAGCCCAAGTGTCCATCAGTAGATGAGTTGATAAAAATGTTGTGGCACATTTACACAATGGAATACTATTCTGCCATAAAAAAAAACGAAGAAAATTTTACCTTTGGGACAGCATGGATAGACATGGAGAGCATTATGCTAATCGAAATAAGCCAGCCAGGGAAAGATAAGTACCACATGCTTTCACTCATATGGGGAATTTAATGAGCTGTACTTCCTAGCAAGATAGAGACAGGCTCATAAATAGAAGGCAGGCAGACAATTCTGGTGGTGGTGGGAGGGACAGTGGAGAGATTGAGCAAAAAAAGAAAAAAGACAGATTGAATTCATGGATATGGACAACAGTGTGGTGATTGCAATAGCAAATAGGATTGTTTTCTTAGTTTCTCTTTATGACAGTCCATTAATGGTGTATAAAAATGCCACCTATTTATTAATATTAATTTTGTATCCTGCTACTTTGCCAAATTCATCTGTTAGACCTAGTAGCTTTTTGTTGGAGTCTTTAGGGTTTTCTATGCATAACATCATGTTATTTGCAAATAAAGATAGCTTTACTTCCTCCTTTCTAGTTTAGATGCCTTTTATTTCTTGTCAGATTGGTATGGCTAGGACTGACTAACAGTGGTGAAAGTGGACATCCCTTTTTCCGGAACTTAAGAAAAACATTTTCAGTTTTTGCCCATTGAGTATGAGGTTGGCTTTAGGTTTGTAATAAAAAAAAAGGCCTGGTATTGGCATAAGAACAGGCATACAGATCAATGGAACAGAACAGAGATCCAGAAATCAACACACACCATTATGGTCAATTAATATTTGACAAAGGAGGCAAGAGCATACATTAAGATATGTATGCTTATTATCAATATGAAAATGAATAATCTCTTCAATAAAGGATGTTGGAAAAACTGGACAGGTACATGCAAAGAAATGAAACTAGATCACCAATTTATACCATACACAAAAATAAACTCAAAGTGGATAAAAGATTTAAATGTAAGTTGTGAAACCATTAAAAATACTAGAGAAAAAAAACACATAAGCAGTAAAATTTTAGACATCTCATGCAACAGTATTTTCACTGATACTCCTAGGTCAAGGAAAACAAAGGAAAAAATAAACAAATGGGACTATATCAAACTAAAATACTTCTGCAAAGCCAAAGAAACTGCCCACAAAATAAAAAGGAAATCCACTAAATGGAAGAACATACTTGCCCATGATACATCTGTATAGGGTGAATTTCCAAAATATACAAAGAACACATACAACTCAAAACCAGGAAGATAAAAAATCCAATTAAAAAATGAGCAGAAGACTTGAATAGACACTTCTCCAAAGAGGACATGCAGATGGCCAATAGACATATGAAAAAAATGTTCAATGTCACCAATCATCAGAGAGATGCAAACTAAAACTACAATGAGGTATTCCTCCCACGTGCCAGAATGGCTACCATCAATAAATCAACAAACAATAAGTGCTGACAAGGATGTGGAGAAAGGGGAACCCTAGTGCCCTGTTGGTGGGAATGCAGAATGGTGCGGCCACTGTGGAAAACAGTATGAAGTTTTCTCAAAAAATTAAAAATGGAACTGTCGCCCTAACCGGTTTGGCTCAGTGGATACAGCGTCAGTCTGCGGACTCAAGGGTCCCAGGTTTGATTCCGGCCAAGGGCATGTACCTTGGTTGTGGGCACATCCCCAGTGGGGAGTGTGCAGGAGGCAGCTGATCGATGTTTCTCTCTCATCGATGTTTCTAACTCTCTATCTCTCTCCCTTCCTCTCTGTAAAAAAATCAATAAAATACATTTAAAAAATTATTAAAAAAAAAAAATAAAAAATAAAAATAAAAATGGAACTGTCTTTTGACCAAGGGATCACACTTCTAAGAAGCCTGAAACATCAATAAGAAAGAATATATGCAGCCCTATGTTCATAATAGCATTATTTATAATATTGAAGATCTGGAAAGAGCCCAAATGCCTATCAATTGGTGAGCGGATAAAAAAGCTGTGATACTTTTACATAACGAAATACTACATGGCTGTAAAAAAGAAGGAGGTCTTATCTCTTGTGACAGCGTGGATGGACCTAGAGATTATTATGCTAAGCGAAATAAGAATATCACATGATCTCACTTATATTTGGAATTTAATGAACAAAAAACCCTGATGAACAAAATATGTCCAGAGGCATAGATGCATACAACAGGATGACAGATCTCAAAGTGGAGGTGGTGGAGGAGACAGGAAGAGATTAACCAAATAACATATATCCATATATTCATAACCCATGGACACAAATAATAGCGTAGGGAAGGCCTGTGGTGGGGGCTTGGTGGAGGGGGACAAAGAAGGTGAGGAATGAGGAACATCTGTAATACTGACAACAATAAATGTAAAATATCATAATGAGATATCACTTTACATCTGCCAGAATGGCTATCATCAATAAATCAACAAACAACAAGTGCTGGTGAGGATGTGGAGAAAAGGGAACCCTAGTGCACTGCTGGTGGGAATGCAGACTGGTGCAGCCACTGTGAAAAAACAGTATGGAGTTTTCTCAAAAAATTAAAAATGGAACTGCCTTTTGATCCAGCGATCCCACTTCTCGGAATATATCCTAAGAAGCCTGAAACACTAATTTGGAATAATATTTGCACCACTATGGTCATTACAGCATTATTTACAATAATCAAAATCTGAAACAGCCCAAGTGCCCATCAGTAGATGAGTACATAAAAAAGCTGCAACAGCCTAACCGGTTTGGCTCAGTGGATAGAGCGTCAGCCTGCGGACTCAAGGGTCCCAGGTTCGATTCCGGTCAAGGGCATGTACCTTGGTTGCAGGCAGTAGGGAGTGTGCAGGAGGCAGCTGATGAATGTTTCTCTCTCACTGATATTTCTGACTATCTATCCTTCTCCCTTCCTCTCTGTAAAAATCAATAAAATATTTTTTTTAAAAAAGCTACAGTACATTTACACACCTGAATACTATAATACTGTAAAAAAGAAGAAAATCTGGAACTTCTGGTCAAGATGGTTGTGTAGGTAAACACAGTACTTGAATTTTCCTACAAACACATCAAAATTACAACTACACTATAGAACAACAATCTTTCAGAACCTCCTGAAATCTAGCTGAGTGGAAGTCCTACACCTAAGGATTTAAAGAAGAATCTACAAGACTGGGAGGAGGGTTGGAGATGTGGAACAGGCATGTCCACATGTGGCAGTTTAAAATGGGGAGGGAGCCTGGCCGGTATGGCTTGTGGTTGCATGTTGACCCATGCACCAAGATGTTGCTGGTTTGATTCTTGGTCAGGGCACATGCCTGAGTTTCAGGCTTCATCCCCAGTTGGGGGAGTGCAGGAGGCAGCGATTGATGTTGATGTTTCTCTCTCTCTCCTTCCCTTCCCCTCTCTCTAAAATCAATAATGAAAACATATTTAAAATTAGGAAGGATATCTCAGCTGCAGAGGTCCCCCTGTGGAACCCTACACCAGGCCTCGGAACCCAGGGTTCCAGAGCCAAAAAGAGAAGTCCCCATAATATATATATATTTCATTTATTTTTTTTACAGAGAGGAAGGGAGAGGGATAGAGAGCTAGAAACATCAATGAGAGAGAAACATCAATCAGCTGCCTCCTGCACACCCCCTACTGGGGATGTGCCCACAAGTAAGGTACATGCCCTTGACCAGAATCGAACCTGGGACCTTTCAGTCTGCAGGTCGACACTCTATCTACTGAGCCAAACCGGTTAGGGCGAGGTCCCCATAACTTCTGACTGTAAAAACCAGAAGTAGTTGTGATGGAGGGAAACAGAATTGCTGGAGTTCCAGGCAATTCCTCTTAAAGGGCCTATGCATGGACTTACTCATATTTACTCCCTCTGTGTTCAAGTGCTGGAGTAGCAGCTTGAAAGGAACCAAGAACATATGGTGATGAATTAAATTGTCTGGCATCAGGACAAGAGCTGGCATAGGACAGCTTTCTACCTGAAAGAAATGCTGGCAGAGGCCACTGTTCCTTTTCTGAGACCATCCCTACAGAACCAGCGGGAAGGCATCCTATCTGAGTCTCCACCAATCTGGTTCACACTGTTTGCCCAGCCCTGGTGATTACCTGAGACCCTGCCCACCCAACTTTCAGGCCCACTCAAGCCATTTCTAATGGCTTTTACATATGAATAGCCTCTCTTGCCTCATTCTTCAGACTTTCCTAAAATCTCTCAAACATGCAGCATTTGACCTCTGCATACCCTGTATCTCTTGCTAAGTGGTCTCAGGCCAAACACTAGTGACAGCCAGCCTTGGTTTGCAGTTTGGCCTCTTCTGGACATGACACCTCCAAGCCCAGCACAAGTAGCAGCAATCTTCATATTGCTCTATAGCTCTTGCTGGGTGGCTCCAGGCAGGGCACAGGTGGTAGCTGAACTTGCACCTCCTGCGAGACCCCAGAGCCAGTACACATGGTGGACAGTTTCAGACCACACTGGATTACAACCTTACCACCTCCATGAGTGACACACTCAGATACAGAGTTAAAAACAATGGCTATAAGGATGGTTAAGTAACTTAGTGAGAACTTCCAACAGCATGAAAAAGGACATAGACAACATAAAAAAGTATCAGTAAGAAATGACGGATACACTAACTGAAATGAAGACTAATTTACCGGGAAACAATAGTAGAGTAGATGAAGCCGAGAATCAAATCAGCAATTGGGAATGTAAGGAAGCAAATACACCCAATCAGAACAGCAAAAAGAATCCAAAAAAGTGAAGATAGTGTATGGAGCCTCTGGGACAACTTCAAGTGTACCAACATTCACATCATGTGGGAGATGAGAGAGAGCAAAAAATTGAAAACCTATTTGATAAAATAATGACATAATACTTCCCTAACTTGGTGAAGGAAATAGACATACAAGTCCAGAAAGTCCCAAACAAGAGGAACTCAAAAAGGCCCACACCAAAACACATCAAAATTAAAATACAAAATTAAAAACAAAGAAAGAATTAAAAGCAGCAAAAGAAAAGCAGTTAGTTACCTACAAGGGAGCTCCCACAAGTCTGAAAGGGTATTGTCTTTTTAACACTTGGGTTTCAAAAGTGAAAAGCATTGTGGCATAGTTCTGAACTGAAAGGAGATGATAAAATAATTTCCTGAGAACACCTTGTGTCATAGTATTGTATTTCTGCATTTAATATCATCTTTAACCTTTGTGTCCAGCTTCAGTAAATTTAATGTTATTCACTAATTCCAGATTAAACTCTCAAGGTTTAATTTAAATAGCATTCAGCCACTAGAAAGGGAGAGTGACTGGTAAATGTTACTTAAGTGCCTAAGTAACCTTGCATCTTCTTTATGCACTTTGACATTGAAGAACAATGACAAAAAAATAAGAATGGCCAAGCCATACATGTTTCCAAAAGTCAGATTATGTATTAAAAAAACTTTATCTCTTCTTAAGATGACCCATTAGGAAATATTCATAATTGTATGATAGAAACCAATATACCATTCACGCAAAAGGCATAATCAACACAGTAAAAGCATAATCCTCATGAAAAGTCTCAAGTTTACTAATATGTAGTAACAACTTCTCATTTTACTTAAAACTCAGTGGATGTAGGAAGGAATGGTTCTGACCAATCCCAAAGAAACAATGTTATCTGATAGGCACTAACGCTTAATAAATGCAGCATCATGGATAAAACCAAGTCCTGCCACTTACAATGAAGTCTCTTGCCTTCCTCTACTATCATTTCATAGTATTATCTTCATATTGGTTCGAAATAAATGCATGCATTATCATATCACTAAACAGACAGAAACTAAAAATAATCTTGTTAAAAAGACAATGCTGCTGAACCGGTTTGGCTCAGTGGATAGAGCATCGGCCTGCAGACTAAAGGGTCCCAGGTTCGATTCCGGTCAAGGGCATGTATCATGACTGAAGGGTCCCAGGTTCGATTCCAGTCAAGGGCATGTATCTTGGTTGTGGGCACATCCCCACTAGGGGCGTGCAGGAGGCAGCTGATCGATCTCTCTCATCGATGTTGCTGACTATCCCTCTCCCTTCTTCACTGTAAAAAATCAATAAAATATATTTTTTAAAAAATAAAAAGACAATGCTCCTTGAGCAGCTGAAGATATATCTGAGATTAGTTCTTCTTTCTTTCCTGTGACAGATTTGTGCTGCTAGATTTGGATCTACCTAGTTGAGGTCAATTTTAAAAGATGACACTATGTTCCGAGGAGCAGAAACCATTTAATGTTCTGTGGTCAGAACAGACTATGTCAGCTTTCAAGTTTTGCTCTAAATCCAAAAACTTCCCAGGGTCAGTATCGAACTGAGGCTGCTTCTAGTTATGTAGTTGCTATTTTCCTGTGCTCTTGTGACTTACCTTTAACGTTTCTTTTTGCCTTCCCAAACAGGTTATAAACCCAGTAGAACAAGGACATACGTTCATACTTCTTTTTATTTACATCCCAAAAACTTCCCTGCACATGGCAGGAGTTCAATCAAGTTGTCAGACTTACAGATTTAAGTACCCATGGTTGCTTCCATTAGGAATAAGATTTGCAGTCATAAAACTTTAAGGTAGAAAATACAAGTTTATATCTGGTCTGTTTCCTACTTTGTACATATATGGTAGCTCAAAGTCTAGTTCTAAATCATACAGAATTAACATCTTCTTCCTCTTGAGATGATCCTACAAAGAGAGAACCCACCATTTTGGCTTTTGTTGAGGGTAAGAAAAAGTATCTAGTGATCCACACTGTGAATCAAGCCAGAACTTAGACAGAAGGACAATTTGGCACATTCCCTACACTGGGCCTCAGAGTCCAGGTCAGCTCCGCACTCACTAATGTCCCCTAGTGCTGCCCTGTACCCCCAACTGGGCTGAATCTGCTTCTCATGGGATTGCTTACCACTCCCTACTCAAATTACAAATCCTTCCCCTCCCCTCTAATTAAAGGGAACTAGGCCTCTGAATATTGAAGAAGTTTGACTTAAAATGAGAAATCAAAGAACTTCTCATCAGGTACCATGGTCACCTTTTAGGGCCTCAAACAGCAGTCTGGAGATGCCAAAGAGGAACAGGCCCAGCAACATCTGGTAGATCCTGAATGCCAGGCTACCAACTCTACAGTATAGAGCATCTCACTCTCCCAGAAGCCAGCCACTGAGAGTGCCCTGTCAATGTTCAGTCACCATAGTGTAACCTTTACAAAAAGAGTGGAATTTTCCCATTTCTGTCTGATATTAAAAATTATTTCCATTGTAGGGAAGATAAAACAGTGAGAAACAGAATTTATGAGCTACTTCCTGTACATCTGGGCTATCATTCTTGAACTTGACACCCCTGTGGACAAGCTTAAAATAAAACCATGATTATTATTTTTAGGCCCCCAGATATTTTTCCAGGAATTCCCTCTAAATATATTTTTTCATGTTTGGCAAAAAGGATGAACACAAAATGAATAATAAAGTTATTTATGGTGATCCTTAGAGTCTTTGGAAGGAAAAAAATATGACTAAATTTTTAAATAATTACTCTTTTCTGCCAAAAGAAAGAAAGATGGTTAAGGCAGGGCCAGTTAGTTTCTGTTTAAGACAGCTGGAAGATATGGTTATTGTTATGCAGCACACGATCAGCAGAGATGCCACTACCAAAAAATATAAAATTCATGCCAATTCCCTCCGTTCCATCTAAACATATTTAATGACAGAAACCCTGTGTGCTTTATCCATTTGTTCAACAGACATTCATTAGTTCTTACTATGCTCAAAGTCACAGGAAAGGGGAAAGAAGAAAACTACCACTGTGGACACTTCAGAATGTTCATACCCAGTGTGGAAGGCATTTCCAGGCATTTGTACTGGAAATGTACAAACATGTTCTCATTTAAAGTCTAAGGACACAGTGAAAATAAATAAACCTTGTTTAATTAATTAAATTACATGTTCTTATCTCCAATACACAAATGAGGAATTCAGTTTTTAAGAAGTTAATTAACTTGCCAAGCTAGTAAGAGGTGGAATTGGAATTCAGTCTATTCTACTCTAACTTTTGCTCTTTCAAATTTATTGAGGTATTTGTTGGGAAACAAATAAAAAATAAGATCTGTACTCAAAGTACTTATGGTCCAGGGGAAGAAAATACACAGATAAAACAAGCAACCACAACACAATGTAAATGAAAACAAAGTGAAAAAAAATTTTTTAATTGTGCATAAAATGCCAAGAAGAAAAAAGTTTTATAAGAGGTAATTTTATGCTCAGGCTTTTCCAAAGATTAATTTATCCAATTTAAAGCTATAATTGAGTATATTCTATGTGCTTAGCATAATACATATGAGGTGCTCAATAAATAACGATTGAATTAATGAATGAATGAGTCAGATTTCTTTAGGTGAACATAAAATGGTAAAACCATTATTAAAGGAGAGTATACGAAGGCATGGAGACCTTCGAAAAGCCACATTCCTCTCTGAGAACTGTAAGTGGGCAGGGAGATTGTAGGAAGAGAAGTGCCTGGAGGGGCAGGGATTGGCACCGTGGAGCATTGTACCTGCCAGTGTTTAAGAACTTGAACTTATCCCACTGGAAAGTTTTCAATGTGGATAATTGGATCAGTGTCATCAAATCCCACAAATCCAAAAGGCACCGTGCACTTTATATCATATATGAATGGTGTCTCCTCACACCAAGAACTGGGTAGATGGAAGTCCTGACAAGGCAAATGAATGACGCTGCATACCTGCAACTGAACCTAGGGAAGCACACATGGAAAAAAGCCTAAAATTTGCAGTGAAAGTTCAAACTCTCAACTTCACTTCAACAGAGTCAAAGAAGCCTCCTTAAAAAACCTCTGTCAAAATTACAGTGTTGGTTAGAGAATCAAGCAGAAACTCCTGAAAGCACTGCCTCCTGCTGCCTATAGATTAGGACAGTATCACAAACAATATACATTTAACTGCCTCAGCCTTTCATAGAGTAACTATTTGCAAGTTAAACTCATGCTAGAATTATGTATTATAGCTAATGAATAAACTATAGATTTTTTTGTTCTTTCTTTTTTTTTTTATTGTTGCCACTATTGTAGATATTTCCCATTTTCCCCTCATTTGCCCACCTCCACCCAGCTCCCACCCCCTTCCCTCTGGCCATCACCACACTGTTGACTGTGTCTATGGGTTATCTATATACTAGAGGCCCGGTGCACAAAATTTGTGCACTGGGGGGGGTGTCCCTCAGCCCAGCCTGCACCCTCTCCAATCTGGGGCCCCTTGAGGGATGTCCGACTGCCCATTTAGTCACAATCCAGGATTGCTGGCTCCCAACCACTCGCCTGCCTGCCTGATCACCCCCTAACGACTCCCCTGCCAGCCTGATCAATGCCTAACTGCTCTCCTGCCGGCCCGATTGCCCCCAACTGCCCTCCCGTGCTAGCCCCATCACCCCCAACTGCCCTCCCCTGCTGGCCTGGTCGCCCCCAACTGCCCTCCCCTGCTGGTCCGGTCGCCCCTAACTGCCCTCCCCTGCTGGCCCAGTCACCCCTAACTTCCCTCTCCTGCAGGCCTGCCCCCCCCCCAACTGCCCTCCCCTGCTGGCCTGGTCACCCCCAACTGCTCTCCCCTGCCAGCCTGGTCACCCCTAACTTCCCTCCCCTGCAGGCCTGGTCCCCCCCTAACTTCCCTCCCCTGCTGGCCTGGTCACACCTAACTTCCCTCCCCTGCAAGCCATCTTTGACCACATGGGGGTGGCCATCTTTTGTGTTGTAGTGATGGTAAATTTGCATATTACCTCTTTATTATATAGGATGTTCTTTGGCTAATCCCTTCATCTTTTTTCATTCAGTCCTCCCTCCCCTCTTCTCTCTGACAGCCATCAATCTGTTCCATGTTTTCAGGGCTTTGTTTCTATTTTGTTCATCAGTTTACTTTGTTCATTGGATTCCACATATAAGTGAGATCATATGGTATTTGTCTAGCTTTTCCCCAATGATTTGTATGAAGACAGTTTATTGTCAGAACAAGTATTAAAAATTATTTAATTTTTAGGAAACATCTTTTTTTTTTCCTGGATAGACTGCATCTCGTTTGTAATAGGAAAAGAAGCTGCACTGATAGAAATGTCATTTATGCAAATGAGAATTAATGAATCTCATTGTCTCTGAATACACAGCTGTGCTTGCATTTTCTTCCTCTATACAAAAATTTTAAACAACAACAAAGAAAATGAGAGCACACTATATTAAATGGAAGGGGTTATTTTAAATTAACATGTCCTTGAGGCTCTGTTAAGATTCCAGACAACTCAAGTCAAAGCATTTTTGTGGACTGAGGCAAGCATATACACTTAGAAATAAAAATGTAGGATCTGCAAATCCCCTAACAGAGAAGTTCAAACATCACAATAAGAACAAGGAAAACTCAACTAAAGAGGAAATAACTTGTGCTGAAAAAACATGTTGCAGAACATAATTTTGTAATTCAACCCTTTTGCCACAAGTACACCTAAGCAAGGAGAGCTCTGAGACAAAAGATGGGTGACTCAGGCTAAGGCTGTGAAGAACCATCTGATGCACTTCATCAACAGCTGTCAAAAGGCAACCGTGAAAACAGACACGGCTTTTACATTTCAGGTGTAGTCGTATGCTTCTACTTTTTCACCTTTTGTTATTGGTTTATGTTTCTAAAAGTCCACATGACAACTCTATACAAAATATAATGCCAACAGTAGGACTGGGAAACAGAAATTTTAAAAATTACCCCTAAACCATCTCCTCCTTGTCCCTCTCCCATAGATGGTTGCAGTAGACTTCTGACTGATGAGACAGATTCCCTCCGATATTTTCTCAGCTCAAACCATTTTTCATTCCGATGTCAGATTATTCTTCTTAAAGGATAACACTAATCCTACTCTTGCCTACTCAATGGCTCCCAGTACTTAGCCAATTAAATAGAAATTCATGCGGTCCACAATACAGCCCTGATTGATGTTTTTCAGTCACCACTGCTCTACTCACACAAACAATGGTTTTTCATTATTTTTGTTGCAGCATCACCATTTTTGTTAATAAAATCTTATAATGACCCAAGTAATATAAACCAGGCAAAATGGTGTATTAAAATAATACTGGAGGCCCGGTGCACAAAAATTTGTGCACTCGGCGGGGAGGAGGGGTCCCTCAGCCCTGCCTGTGCCCTATCACAGTCTGGGACCCCTTGGGAGATAACGACCTGCTGGCTTAGGCCTGCTCCCGGGTGGCAGAGGGCAGGCCCAATCCCTAGGTGCAGCCACTGGTCGGGCTCAAAGCAGGGCTGATTGGGGAGTTGGGGCCCTCCCCCTGTCATGAACAGAGCAGGGCGGATCGGGAGGTTGCAATGCCACCCCCAGTCACACTCAGGGCAGGGCCGATTGGGGGGTTGGGGCACCGCCCCCTGTCACACTCAAGGCAGGGTCGATGGGGAGGTTGCAGCACCACCCCCTGTCATGCACAGAGCAGGGACAATCAGGGGGTTGGGGAGCTCCCCGCTGTCACTCACAGAGTAGGGCCGATAGGGGAGTTGGGGCACCGGCCCCTGTCACACAGAGAGCAGGGCGGATCAGGGGGTTGGGGTGCCGTACCCTGTCACACTCAGGGCAGGGCTGATGGGGAGGTTATGGCTCTACCCCGTCACACACAGAGCAGGGCCCGTGGAGGGGGGGGGTTGGGGCGCCGCCCTCTATCACCCACAGAGCAGGGCGATCAGGGGGTTGGGGCACTGCCCCCTGTCACACTGATCCCAATGCCAGGAGGCCTCTCAGCTCCGCTGATCCCAGTGCTGGGAGGCCTCGCGGCTCCGCTGATCCCGGTGCTGGGAGGCATATTACCCTTTTAATATATAGGATAGAGGCCTGGTGCACGGGTAGGGGCTGGCTGGTTTGCCCTAAAGGATGTCCTGGATCAGGGTGGGGGTCCCCACTGGGGTTCCGGGCCAGCCTGGGTGAGGGGATGATGGCTATTTGCACCTGGTCACACACCCTTCAGGGTGGGGGTCCCCATTGGGGTGCCTGGCCAGTCTGGGTGAGGGGCTGAGGGCTGTTTTCAGGCTGGTGGGTGACTGAAGCTCCCAACCGCTCCTTTTTTTCTTTTTCTTTTTTATTCTGGGCCAGCTTTAGCTCTGAGGCTTGGCTCCAGCTCTGAGGCCTTTGCTGCTGAAAGTAGGTATCTGGTTTGTTTGGGTTCTATAATCGAAACACTGTTTCAACTCCAGCTCTGAGATCCCGGCTGGCTGAAAGCAGGTTTCTGGGGTTTTGTTTAGCTTCTATATTTTTAACAATGTTTCAAACTGCAAGCTCAGAGGCCGGCAGCGGCAGGAGGGGAACGTTAGCTCCCTCCATCACTGAAGCAAGCAAGCCTCATGTTCGCTTCAAGCTGCCTGGCTGCCAGCCGCCATCTTGGCTGGCAGTTAATTTGCATATCACCCTGACTAGCCAATGGGAAGGGTAGCAGAGGTACAGCAAATTACCATGTTTCTCTTTTATTAGATAGGATATTTTTTCATATATTCAAACTTATAACATTCTCTTTAATGAAGAGAAATACTAATTTTTTACTTGTACCATATTTGTAGCCCATAGGACCAAATGTAATCTCCTCCAGACCTTAAAAATAAATAAACATGGCTTCTTTCTAGGAGTAAAAGTTTTAATCAACCCAAAGTGGATGAGATTATAATCATCTTTAATGGCAAAGAATAAAATACATACAGTTGTAACACTGTAATTCCAAGCTATGTTTCAGAATACCAGTTACACAAAACATTAATAAATGTTGCAAAGAAAGATATCCAGAATTAAATAATATTGGAAAATATTGCACACTATACCCTCCCACTGGCAGGTTAATTAATGTTATTAGCTTGCATTACAAGCTCTGAAGAAACTGGTTACAGTTATTTGACCCACTACTTTTCACACTTACTGTCTTCAAATCATCCCCTACCTTTTTGTTGTTGTTTTTAGATGTTATGATATTATGATTTATAATAAATGTGTATTTTAGTCTTCATCCATGGTTTCTGACTCACAGTTCCCCAAAGCCTTGCAATTCTCTGAGCAATAAAAGCAATGGGAGCATCTTCTGTTATATTTAGTCTCCCATTCTCAGGTTCTGAAATTACTTCATAGCCATAGGGTAAAATGGGTGTCATCCTATATAATAAAAGGCCAGCGACCATAATAGCATAATGACCCAAATGACCAACTGACCAGTCGCTATGAGATGCACTGACCACCTCTCAATCCCTCCACCCAGCCCACAGGTTCCAATCGCTGGATGGCCAACGGGGAACCATGGGGAACCGAGGTGGGTGTGGTGGCAGGGTGGGACTGGGGACTGGCAAGCAGGTAGAAGGCAGACCTCTTGGTCCCTCCTCTCAGCCCACAGGCTCTGATCACTGGGAGGCAAATGGGGAACTATGGGGAACTTGGGTGGGTGGTGGCAGGGTGGGACTGGGGACTGGCAAGCAGGCAGAAGTTGACCTTGATCACAGGCTAGGCCTAGGAACCCTACCCATGCATGCTTTTGTGCACTGGGCCTCTAGTTATTCATAACAAGATCCTTTGCACCACAACTGAGTTTATGTTAATGAGATGACTTTTTCCTTCCTTCCTTCCTTCTTTCCTTCCTTCCTTCCTTCCTTCCTTCCTTCCTTCCTTCCTTCCTTCCTTCCTTCCTTCCTTCCTTTTTTTGAGTCCTCTTGAGGAGGGTTTACAAATTGTCCTACTTAGTACCGGTCTCACAAGTATGTCCCCCAGGCTGCTTCCTGATGCCCTTCTGCCTCCTTCCATAGTAGTATTTTTTTTTATGTCTCCTAGGAAAAGGGCAACAAAATAAAACATAAACAAAAGGACTACATCAAACTAAAAAACTTTTGCACAGAAAAGGAAACCATTAACAAAATGTAAAGACAACCTACACAATGGTAGGAAGTACTCAGATATTCTCAAATGAGGTGACTCTTAGAAAGCACCTATTGTTCTAACTGGTTTGGCTCCGTGGATGGAGCGTCGGCCTGCGGACTGAAGGGTCCCAGGTTCGATTCCGGTCAAGGGCATGTATCTTGGTTGCGGGCACATCCCAGGTGGGGAGTATGCAGGAGGCAGCTGAATCGATGTTTCTCTCTCATCGATGTTTCTAACTCTATCTCTCTCCCTTCCTCTCTGTAAAAAAAATCAATAAAAAAAATATATTTTTTAAAAAATAAAGCACCTACTGATAGGAGCTGGTTGCTAAGGGAATCAACATGACAAGAAGGGTGGAACTTTTAGTCCCACCCCCTGATTTCCTTCAGGGAGGGAAGAGGGGCTGGAGATTGAATCAATCACCAGTGGTCAATGACTTAATCAATCATGTCTATGTAATAAAGCCTCCATAAAAACCCTAAAGGAGGAGCTTCAGAGAGCTTCCAGGTTGGGGAACCAGAATGCTTCCTTGTTTTAGCTGACCCTAGTCTCCACAGAAACAAAAGCTCTTTTGTTTGACCTTGCCCTATGTATCTCTTCATCTGTTGTTGATACCTATCCTTTAATATCCTTTGTAATAAACCAGTGATCTAGTGAATAAACAGTTTTTCTGAGTTCTCTGAGCCACTCTAGCAAATTAGTCAAACCTAAAGGGGTCATGGGAACCTCTGATTTATAGCCATTTAGTCAGAAACACAAATAACAACCTAAACTTACAATTGGCATCTGAAGTGGAAGGCAGCCATTAACCTGTAGAATCTGATGCTATCTCTGGATAGATAGTGTTAGAATTGAGTTGAATTGCAAGACACCCAGCTGATGTCAGAGAATTACTTGTTGGTGTGGGGGAACCCCTCCTTTACATTGGAACTGGATACTAAATCTATAACTCATGAATATAAGTGGCCTGAAAAGTACCATGGAAAATATCTCTATAACCAACTTGATACTAACTAGTTTCATTTCATGTCATAGACATTTCTAAGACAAAAAAATTAATAAATGAAACAAGAATTCTTTTTTGTTGGAGCTCGAAACAGCAGAGCAGCTGTGTTACCCCAATGATCACTTGTTTTCCTTTAAAAATTTGGCTGGCATTGTAAAATAAAAAATATATCTCTTGCTGGAAGAAATTTAAATAAAAATTCAAAAGAGCAGAAGGGTAGATATTTTTAGCTATAAATAGGGAATTAAGGGAAGCAAGGTCTTTATATATCACTAAAAGGTAATTTCAGGCACTTGGTTGGGTTGCTCTGTGGATTCAGGGGTAGTGTACGCATTCTGTTTTACTAGGTACCAACTTTTATTTGGTTGAAGTTGACCTTCAGAGATATGTGTGCTGTTACTTTTTGTACCTAAATTAAAGCAAATAAATTAAATTGAAGATTTGTTAGAGACAAAAACACTTTTCTTCTGCTGTGATTTTATCTCTTCCTTTGAGAGTCATAATTGCCTGTTTTGGTTTTTACAGTGAACAATTAAGCTTGGTACTTAACAAAGAAGGGGTCTAGGGTTAGACAGAGACCATCTGCAATCTAAATAAATAACTCAAGTAAGTAGAGATCAGAATAACCCTTCTCAACCATTCACAAAGCATTTATTGATTACCTACTTCAGCCACTCTGCTTGACACTATGTAGAAAAGGAAAAGTTAGTTATGGTAATATCACCATTCTCTTTATACGTTAAGTGTCTTTTTCATTATCTAGTTGGCAAAAGATCTACCATTTATCAGGTCACAGTCCTAAGTTCACAAGCAGCAAGTAATAAAATTGAACTATCAAAATATTTTCCCATGGGGCAATCTCTAAAATGTTAAAGAAATATACATTGCAGAATGTCATTCTCTTTGTTAAATTTAATTATGCAGCCAAGCGATGGCTATGAAGGCATGGAAACCAAGAATAAAGACAGGGAGGGAATCAATGTTTCTAAGTCTCTATCCCTCGCCCTTCCTCTCTGTAAAAAATCAATAAAATATATTTAAAAAAAAAAGACGGGGAGGGAGGTGGGGAGGTGAGGGGGAGGGAAGTGATGGAGAGGTGGGGGGAAGTTGGGGGAAAGGTTGGGAGGGAGATCGGATGTGTATTGATAGAAGTTGCTTTCATAGACAATGGTGGCTTTCGCAGCCATGGAGTTTTACCACTCAGATCTCCCTTCAAGAGAGAAGCAGGGTCAACAGAATAGATGCCACTCACCATATCTTCTGCACTAATGCCAAAGTCATGCCTCCCCCAATGTTCTCCCAGCCAATCACTAAGTACTGCAAGGGTACTATTAGAGTTAGTCATTCCTGTCCCACTTGGGACTCTTCTAATGGGCAATTGGTACTTGAGGACTCCCCACTGACCTAGCTGAGATCTCAGAAATGCACTGAAATCTGAAGCTGTTCCCACCAAACCTTCTTCCTGCCTTCTCTCAATTCCCAGGTGGCATACCTAGAGCCTGCTCCAGCAGCTCTCTCCACCTCCTCCTAATCCCTCTCCTTTTATCATTCACCAGGATCTTTCCTCCTAACCCAGATCCCCTGCATGTCTGACCAGCAGAATGCAGTTAAAATTCTACTTAAACTTATATTGTAATGAGTCAGTTAGTAATGAATCCAGTTCTGATTTACATAAGACTTCATCAGCAGGTGATAGGCAGTTTCTTTTTAGGCAATTATTTTCCTAAAACAATGAAGCATGATTCTTTGTCAACTCCTGAGCCCTAGCATCTCCTCTCTGTACTTATTCTAATACTGGTACATTCAAGATTGAAGAGAAACTCAGACATTTCCTTAAGGTAATTACAAGGCTGTTCAGTATTACCTCAACTGACTTGTACCTCTGCACCTGTCATTTTGATTAACTGTTTTCCTACTGATGGGATCCTTGAACCTTGTGGAATTTTTTAAGTTCATTCACTGTTCTCTGTAGTGTCTTCCCACTTCTCACTCTATCCCTCTTTCTGCAAAAGCCACACACACATTCCTGCCTGAAAATAATGGGACAGGTTAGATCACTGACCGTTATAAGTTCACAATCTTAAATATACACACCAAACAATTCTACATAATTTTAGCTAAAATGCACAAGAAATTATACCTAGGCTGTAAAACATAAGCTCATGAACCAAAGAAATAACAGTTATAAGGTAAAATAGAAAACTCAGACCAACATGATAAAAGTCCATCTTCAAAGGGCACATGTTCCAGAGTGTCTACGTCAGACAGATTTATCCTTACAGTTTATTTCATGCCAGAGAAAAAGCCTCTGCAACCTTCCACACTAGGAAATTTGAATGCTTTAAAAATCCATTCAGCCCTGGCCAGGTAGCTCAGTTGGTTGGAGCGTCATCCCATACACCCAAAGTGGTGGGTTCAATTCCCACTCAGGGCAAGTATGGGAGGCAACTGATCAATGTTTCTCTCTCATATTGATGTCTCTCTATATATACATATAAACCCATTCAAAATTTTAAATGGCTATAATAACTTAAATGCAATTATTAATTTACAGCTTAAATTTAACTAAATCTGAATCACAACTTCTTTCAATTTCCTTCACGTTATTATCATTCTTTGCAATCTTTATCATTTTGTTCCTTTTTTTCTCATATTAGTTCACTTAACAACAAAGAAAGGAATACAACAAAAGCAAAACTCTTAGTAACTCAAAACCCAAACTCAAAATACAATTATCAGTAAAACAGGTCTAGGCCAATTTTACTAAACCATTACCACAAAACTTCATTGAGTTAGATTTTTACAGCCGTGGGCAAACTACGGCCCGCAGGCCGGATCCGGCCCTTTTGAAATGAATAAAACTAAAAAAAAAAAAAAAAAAAAAAAAAAAAAAGACCATACCCTTTTATGTAATGATGCTTACTTTGAATTTATATTAGTTCACACAAACACTCCATCCATGCTTTTGTTCCGGCCCTCCGGTCCAGTTTAAGAACCCATTGTTAAAAAGTTTGCCCACCCCTGAGTTAGAATATGATCTAAGGACAAAACCACTTAAAAAACAATGGAGAGTCAAGGTCAGGTTACCATGCTGAGGAGCAGCCTGGAACAGTACAGAGACCAGGAAATCAATGTCAGGTTGCAAGTTCCTTTCCTATGTCTTTACTTCTTGCATTATATTTTTACTTTTTAGATGCCATTTTTCTTATTTTTAAAATAACTTGGTCGATCTTAGTGCCACTAAAAGACTTCAGATTTGATGCAGATTTGAGGATCACTTCTCATGATTTCTTGACAATCATGTTTACCATGAATTCAGTTGAAATCTAATGGCCAGTTTACAGTAAATCCAGGGCACAGAGAAACTTACTGGATGATACCAATCAAAAGCAATCAGATACATTCCAGAAAGTGAGACATCCTACAGGACAAATGACCTGGCTTTTTCAGAAAGTCAGTGTCACGAAAAAGGGGACATATCTTGAGTTAAGGAGACTTGAGAGACACAAACATCAGATGCATTGTACCAGATTGGCTTCTGGCTTGGACAAACCAATTGTAAATTACATTTTGAAAACAATTCAGAAATTTTTATATGAACTGAAATGTTTATGTAATGTATCTAATTACATTGAGGAATAACTATTAATTTTGTTAGGTATAATAATTTTGTTAGGAAAAATTGCTCAACTTAAGAAATTAAAGGTGGAATGTGAGGATATCTGTGATTTACATTAAAATATCTCTACATAAAATTTTATTTAGTCATTTACCCATGGATTGGCAAATCTTTTCTGTAAAGAGCAAGACAGTAAATATTTTAGCCCCCATGGAACCTATGAACTCTCTTGCATTTACTCAACTTTACCATTGTAGCAAGGCGACAACCATAGACAATATGTAAATGAATGTGCATGACTATGTTTCAATAAAACTTTATTTACAAAAAAAAGGTGCATACAGGGCATAATTTGCAGGCCCCAATATATCCCTTCATTTAAAAATAGATGCTGGGCTCATAACAAATATAATCTTTGGCCACAGTATACAATATGGCATACCTTATCTTTTTAAAAAATATATATTTCCATTGATTTCAGAGAGGAAGGGAGAGGGAGAGAGAGTCAGAATCATCAATGACGAGAGAGAATCATCAATTGGTTGCCTCCCCCACTCCCTCCATTGGGGACCAAGTCCTCTACCCAGGCATGCGCCCTGATCTCTATTTCCTGGTTCATAGGTCGACGCTCAACCACTGAGCCACACCAGCTGGGTATTACCTTATCCTTTCGATTCTTTTTTCCTTTGCATTTAGAACAGTAGCAGCATATGGTTCCTATCCACTTTGAGAATGTAATAGCTGCCAAGTGTTTTCCTACACTACACAGCTAGTCTTTTCTCCATCATGTGACTCAGAGATTTTATATTTAAAAAATCAATGTACTATAAAACAAAATAAGTATATAAGAAGAATATTCAATCCTGAAAAGGCTCATCTGTCCTAAATGCACCAGGGATCTCTGGTTCTGAAACTGATTAGCATTTGAGAAGCTTTTGAAGAAAACTGGAAAAGTCACCTCACTACACCACTGTTACCAAACAAATCACTCTTTTAGGTTCTCAGGACACTGGTTACTCAGCAAGTCAGTATTTTCATTCACAATATGCATGCATGTGCCAAGTTGGCTGGGAGGCTCCCAATGGGTCTGGGTAAACTACTCTCAGTGGACTCAATCCACCTGCACACGAAATAGATGAGGTCAGGCCCTTTTACCAAGTAGGTACATGTTCAATTAAAACAAATGTGTCTGTCTGTCTGGACGCTCATAAATGAGCAACTTGAAGGAATGATCCCCACAAACTCAGATTTCTCTTCAAGACTGCAGTAGAAATATAGAAGTAGGATAAAATATTTAGAGGATTAAGTTTCACCATTGGTTCAGACTGCCTATTAAAAGTTTACATACAGGGTATAGCAAAAGTAGGTTTACAGTTCTGAGTATGCAAAACAGTTTATTCTTGTATCATTACTATATTTATTATTGTATTATTTTCCATATGAACAACTGTAAGCTTACTTTTGTCCCACCTTGTATAATGGAAAGTTTTAGTCTATTCAATTTTATGCTCTACCAGTTAACCTGCATGTAATAAACTTTCCATGATAGAATATGGTTGGCAGGAAATTTGAATAGACTTAGTTTCTAAAAGAATTTCATAGAGATGATGAATAAAAAACTTAGGGAAAATTCATGGTATACAGATGCTTTAATAATAAGAAATCATGATTTAAATTTTTAGGGAAGAAAACTATGGGGTTAAGATAGCTGATAAATTATTTGGAAATGAGGGAGAAAGGGTGGAGTGGAACTCCTGCCAAGATTCAAGGTCATAAAAGTAATTGAAATAAAATACAAAGCTATATATAGAACTACATTTTTTTATGGTAATATACATTATGGCTCAAATTGGGCAGTAAAGTAGGAGGCTCGTAAAAAAATCACATTAGAGTCTTCTTATTACTTCTATGTATTATTTTGTGATTTTTAATTTAAACTCTCCAGAAATGATATAAAAAGAAATTACTTTAAATGATATTATAAAAATAAATTATTTTTAGAAATTTGAAACAACTAGAAAGTTGTTTATAGAAACGTGTTATTTTTAAAATAACCTACTTTTAAATATACTCACCCAGGAAATAATACATATTACTAGAAATACTACTGTATTTTTACAATTTGTAGCCTGGAGATTTATGTAAATTTGTTGACAGGAGGCAAGATTTATCTCTGCCCTAACCTAGCAGATAGGATTTTTTGATGGAAAATATGATCATCAGGGATATATGTGACCTCCTTCATATGATGAGTTTTCAACCCATTGTGGGAGTTTGGGGGTTAGCAATTAATATCACAATTACAAAATAGTTGTATGCTCCCATAAATAGACTTCCATTAGATAATACTTATCTAAAAGTTGAAAAAAATGTTTTAATGGGGAAATAATAAAATTACACACCTCTCAAATTGTTTTAAATTGTAAAACTTCTATTTAGCTAATTTGGGATAACCCTTTTTCTTTATTAACTTAGATAAAGGACAGTTTACCAGAGTAGAAACAAATGCATTTCAAAATTTTTTTTCTCATTAGAACACAAACGAACAGGGAGAGAAACTAATATACTCATTTTAGTTCTGAGTAGACGTTCAAAGTAAAACAAGAATAGCTAATACTTAGCAAGTAGTCTGTTGCTGAGAAAATACTAGAAGTATACTTCCTCTACAAGATGAGTAAATCTGACAAGATTAATAGAGGTTTATTTCTCCAGTACTTTAGCAGATTTTACTAATGAAAACCATCAGGGGTCAAAGCATGGAAACTTAAGCTGCCTCTGACCAACCCAGTAGTTTCCTTAGAGCACCCTCCATCTCCTTATCCTGCTAAGAAAAATGAATCACTCTTAATAAAGGTAGTTTGGTTTTTGTGGCTGTAAAGGCATAGCTTGAATATAAATCAAATCCTGCAATTTTTCCGTATTTGCTCTTTATGAAAATTTTCAGATAGAAAAAATAAAATTAAATTCTACAGGCATGTTTCATTATTCTGGTGTTCAGGGATGTCCAAGGTTGCCATTATATCATTAATTATGCACTCACACAAGATTTCAGTCCCTCCATAAGCCACTGCAACCCTTACTCCTGCCTCTGAGTCTTAACTCCAAGTGTTCTCCTTACCTGGAGGCCTCATCTTGAGCTCTGCCTCTGAAAATCCTATTTATTATCCTTCAAGATCCAACTAAAATAAACTCCCCTCTCTTATGCACAGTCTTTTCTAACTACTCCAGCTCACATGAATTATCTCCCTTTACTCTCACTGTCCTTTATAATTATGAGTAGTTACACACATTTTTATTTATATGCTTATTTCCATCTCTGAGCTCTGATCTGCTAGAGAGCAGGGATCACCTTATTCATCTTTGTATCTGCTCCAGTGCCTAGAACAGTGCCTGACACCGAGTAGACACTCATTTAAAATGTGTGGAACAGGTTAACATGGGAGTGAAAGGAAAGGTTGACTGAAAGGAGGGATTGGGACACCTCCTGGAGTGCTAAAAACACTGTATCTTCACTTGGATGGTAGTTAAGTGATATTTACATAGTATGTTTGAGCTGTAATACATATAAATATCTATAATAATAAAAGCATAATATGCTAATTAGACCAGATGTCCTTCCAGACCACCTTCAGGACAAAGTCAGGACTGCGAGGGAAGCCCGGGTCCCGGGTGTCAGAGGGAAGCCAGTGTTGGCAGCCAGGGGAAGGAAGGCCTACTCTTGCACAAATTTCGTGCATTGGACCTCTAGTATATCTATAAGTATATATATGTAAGTATATATATGCACATATACATGCATACATACAGGGTGTTAAAAAATGTATGCACTCTTTAACAGCTGATAGCTCAATTTTGAAAAAGAAATATATTTTAATAAACATTGCCTTTATAATTATTCAAAATGTGTATATACATTTTTGGGACCCTGTATGTATGTATGTATATATGTGTTGAAAAACTGAAGCAGCAGCAGAACGAATCCAAACTAATATAGGATGCATTCTTCTGAAAACATGGCTTACAATGCTCTTTGATGTTTCAAGTAGTATGGTGTCTAGTTTCACCATTTAGTAAGAATGAAATACTGAATGGATAATAACAATATGAACATACACACACACAGAGCAAAATGTCTTTCCTGCTTGAATGGTCACTTCATTGTGCTTTCTCTGAACCCGCCACCAGTCTAGGCTCCACCCGACTGTACCAAGCCACTCCAACTGTCATGATGCTGAACCTCAAGCTCTAGGAAGCCTTCTTTTCTTACTGTGGGAATCCATTCTGTCTGCATGAGCTGAAGTCTCCAATTGTTTGCCACCCCCAACATGATGTATATCCCAATTCTGTCTTGAGTTCCTTCTTTGGCACCTGAGTCAATTCAGTTTAATAAATACTTGAGCCTGCTCTGTGATAAGTGCTAGGGAATGGGTTATAATGAATAAGGCAGCCTCCAAGGTTTTTTTGTGTGTATGTGGTGAAATATATAATTTAACAATTTTTATGTGTACTATTCAGTAGTATTAAGTACACAATGCTATGCAACCATCACAGCTATCCATTTCCAGAAAAATTCTTAAATCAGTCCAAACAAAAACTCTGTACTTTCTGAATAGTAACTTCCCATTACTCACTCCTTCCCACTCCTGGTAACCTGTGTTCTATTTTCTGTCTCTATGAATTTCCTAATCCTTGTTCCTTATATAAGTGGAATCACATAATATTTGTCCTTCTGTGTCTGGCTTAGCATAATGTTTTCAGGATTCATCCATGCTGTAGCATGTATCAGAATTAAATTTCTTTTTATAATGGCAAAATATTCCATTGTACATATTTACCACATTTTGCTTACCTATTCAGTGCCTCTTGGTTTTGAAGAGTTTTCTGTGTAGCAGGGAAAGCATGCCAGTTCTTGCCTACTACTTTGCTGATCTTTGTCCAATATGTTCTCTATATCTAAAACCTTCTATCCCAACACACTTTGTGTTCTGTTTTTGCTTGGCACACATGTGTCTCTTCCACCTCTATCCCATTGTCTACAGTGGTGCTGGTACATAATAAGTAATCAACTAATAGTTGTTTATTAATGAATGACTTTCCTGGGGTCTCCTGAGAAGACTCTGAGGTTGCTTATACTTAGTTGTAATCACTGCCTTTGATGCTCTGCTCATTTTCTTCTATGTAAGACTAGTGACATCTGGCCCCTATAGACTCAATATTTACTGAAATCATCTCCTCAGCTCAGAGAAGAGTATTTATGAGAAATAAGTACAAATGGTGCTTGTTTAGGAGTTCAGAGATACAAACTTTAGTGGTTCCAGATTTGCTATGCTATAACCATGCCAAGTAACAAGCTCCTCAGGTCTCAGTAAACTGTGGTTATAGCCTAAAGTAAAGATGCTAAACTGTTCAGTTCTAAAATTGCACAATGTCAATTAGCATACATCAGAAAAACAATATCCTGGTGAAATGTCTCAAACATATCTGCATGTCAAAAAAGACTCTTAAAATGCTTATGATAGCCCTAACTGGTTTGGCTCAGTGTATAGAGCGTCGGCCTGCGGACTGAAAGGTCCCAGGTTCAATTCCAGTCAAGGGCATGTACTTTGGTTGCAGGCACATCCCCAGTAGGTGGTGTGCAGGATGCAGCTGATCAATGTTTCTCTCTCATAGATGTTTCTAACTCTCTATCCCTCTCCCTTCCTCTCTGTAAAAAAAATCAATAAAATATATATTTTAAAATGCTTATGATATACAAAAAAATTTACAGTCTTCTTTAATAATTCCACTGTATTGCTTCTTTTACATTTGAACCACTTGAAAAATTATCCCAGACTTTTATATAAGTAGGCAAGGGAAGTATCATTTCTAACTGGAAATAGACTACTTAACTAGCATTATTTGGGATCAGAAGGAAATGAAAGGAAATAATGTTTGTGTTACTTGAAAACTTGAAGAATTAAGTGGAAGCCACCAAAAGAAAGGAAAAAAAAATCAGTAAAATTTAAAGAAAAATTGTTTTGGCTCTCTCAGTGAGAAAGAATTTATTTTGCGGTCAGCTTTGGCTAGTATGTTTTGCCACTATGTGATGCTTCATAGTTCTAGAAACTTCTATGAAGGTAATTGGACCATTAGGCACCTTTCCACCTCATAAAAGTTTAAGCTGCTTTGGCTGTTTGTGAGTGACAGAGATGAACTGGTGAAATCTAAAAAGAGGAACCAAAACCCAGAGGCCTACGATAAGGGAGAGAGAAACTAATGATCCAGTTACTGTTTTTCTTCACTAAACTCTTCCTTAAGAATACAGGGTGCTCAAAGTGATACTTCTGCAAGTGCATTTGGTCCCTTCATTGAGTAATGATTAGGGAAGTAATAATGGCCAGCAAAAATAGTTCAACTAAAATAAACAGAAACCCTCTCAGACCACATTGAATGAGATTGATCCTTTCCTTTAAAATAATAAACTAACATTAATAATTCATATTTGAAAGGAAAAAATATTATAAGATGATGGTAAAAGGAATTATACTAAAATAAAACTATTAATACAAAAATCTTAAGGAATGACCTATATGCTAAAAATTATTAGAGTCCAAAAAGTTATTAGTATTTTTTCATTACTGTTTGCATTATACTCATTTGACTAATTACCTGGAAGATTATTTAATGAATAACACCAATAGATGTATTACAAATCAGCACATTAATAACAAATTTAATTTATTTTCAAAACAAAATTACTAAAAATGAATAAGACGCAAACACAAGTAAATGGTAAAAAAAAAAAAAAAAAAAAAAATCTAACAGAATAAGTACAAAGAGAAGGGATCCTGGTTGTATTGGCTCATTCACCTGCCACCTTCTCTCCAGCCACACCGTATTCTTTCAGTTCCTAAAATGCATCACTTTCACATCCTCGAGAACTGAAAAGCATGTAGTCAGTAAGTAACTCTGAAGTTGTGTGGCAACAGATAGGTATGACTCTACTCACTAGCTCCAGGATCCTCGGCAAATTACTACCTTCTTTCATTTCCATCACCTCAGCAATAATAATAGTATTTACTTTATGAAGTTTGGCAAACCTTTAAAAAACTAACATATCTAAATAATATATATAAAATAACTAAAGAATGCCTAGTCCATAGTAAGACCTCAATAAATATTAGCTATTAGGCTGTGAAATCTCATGATGAAATTACAAATAAGAAAACTGAGGCAGATAACCCAGCTGGTCATCCGTAAGTGACCGTCTCTAGAGATCAACCTTAATCCAGATCCAATGTTTCTTAAAATGTGATCTTTTCATACAGAAGCTAAGGGGATTGATACCACCAAACAAGAAATACTGAAGGATGCTCTTCTTCCTGGAACAAAAAGATGAAAGAATACAAATATATGAGTAAGACAGACAGAAACAAGAAATTGCAACCCTTGTACAGAATAGAATATCCAACACTTAAATATAAACACTTAAATATAACATAAAGGTTAAAAGTGATAATAGTTTTTCAAAAGGAAGACAATATTTACTACAATTTGGAAATGAACTTACAACATAAAAAGGAATAATTTGTGACAACAAAAACATAAAAAAGGAGAAGGAAAAGGCCTGACTTGCACAGGTAAAAGGAGATAAAATGCAATCAGGAGAAAAAAGGATGATTGTATGTATGAAACTTTCTTCTGCATAAATCTAATGGTAAGCACACACACACAAAATCTAAACCTGCAACACATAACACTGAAAAAGAGGAAACAGAAGAAAGAAATCATAGAATCCCACTAAACTAAAATAACAGACAGAAACACAAGCAAAAAGAAACAATAGAGCCATGGCAGGTGATTAGAGTGTTGGTCCATGCACCAAAGGATTGTGGGTTCGATTCCTAGAGAAGGGCAAGTACCTGGGTTGCAGGTTCATTCCCTGGCCCAGTCGTAGGATGTGAGGGAGGCAACCAAATCGATGTGTCTCACATTGGTGTCGTTCTCTCTCTCTCTCTGTCTCTGCCTACCTCCCTCCCTTCCACTCTCTCTAAAAATCAATGGAAAAAAATATCCTCAGGTGAGGATTAACAAAAAATAAAAAAGAAAGAAACAATGGAGACATAAAGCTACCAAAACACAAAAGATAAAATGGCTATGGAAAATCCTGGTATATCAATAATCACTCAAAATGTAAATAGACTGAATTCACCAATCCAAAGGCACAGAGGAGCAGGATGAACCAAAAAACAAAACCCAACCATATGCTGCCTTCAGGAGACCCATCTCAGCTACAAGGACAGATATGGACTCACAATGAAGGACTAAAAAGGATACTCCAAGCAAAAGTCACCAGAGAAAAGTACTATAGCCATGCTTATATCTGACAAAATATATTTCAAGATAACAAAGGTAACAAGACACAAAGATGGACATTTTACAATGATAAAGAGGTCAACACAATGCAATCTTGGAGCACCAACATATATAAAGCAACTACTAACAAAACAAAAGGGAGAAATGGACAAAAACACAATAATAGTAAGAGACATAAATACCCCATTGACAGCAATGGACAGATAATCCAAACAGAAAATAAGGAAATATTGGCCATAATAACACATTAGCTCACATTTGACATTACAGAGCTTATCATCCCCAAACACAAAAATATACACTCTCCTCTAGTGCACATGAAACACTATAAATATGTTGGCAAGAATGCAAAGCAACTAGAATTCTCTTACACTGTTGGTGGGAATGCAAAATAGTACTGTTTCTTTGGAGAATAGTTTGGCTTATAAAGTTAGGAACCATACAATCCAGCAATCTGATTCCTAGGCACTTACTCAAGAGAAATGAAAACTTAATGTTCACACAAAACTTTTAGGCAAATGTTTATAGTAACTCTATTCATAATTATTAAAACTGAAAAGGAAAAAGAAGAAAATGTTGTTCAACTGGCATATATTAATTCCAAAATCTAATACCTCTATAGTCTATAAAATGGCACACTACTTAGCAATAAAACAAAATAAAGTACTATTGTATGCAACAATTGGTGAATTGCAAATGCATTAGGTCAAGTGAAAAAGCCAGGTTGAAAAGGCTACATTAGACACAGAAAGTAGATGAGTGGTTCTCTAAGACTGGGAAAGTTGGGGGGAAATGGGGAGTGGCCACTAATGAGTATTGGGGATCTTCTGGGAGTAATAAAAATGTTCCAAAATTAATTGTAATGCTAGTTGCACAACTTTGTGAATATACTAAAAACCACTGAATTGTACACTTTAAATGGATAAATTATATGGTATGTGAATTTATCTCAAAAAAAGTTATGAATTTTAAGATTCCATGTATATGGCATTCTGCAAAAAATAAAACTATAAGCACCGAAAACAGATTAGTTTTTGTCAGGGGCTGGAAAGGGTGGAAGAACTAAAAAGGGCTTAAGAAAACTTTTGGGGGATGATGGAATTGTGCATCTTGATTGTAGTAGAGGTTACACAACTGTATGCATTTGTCCAAACTCATGCAATAGCTAAGCAGAATGAATTTCCTGCAAGTGAATAAAACTCAATAAACCTGATATTAATTTAAAAAACAAAACAAAAACACCTACATTTCCACCCTGGCCAGTGTTTCTAAATGGTTAGAGTATCGGCCCGCACATTGAAGGATCATGGGTTCACTTCCCAGGCCCAGTCAGGGCAGGTTTGGGAGGCAACTAATCCATGTGTCTCTCTCACATGGATGTTTCTCTTTCTCTCTCTCTCTCTCTCTCTCTCTCTCTCTCTCCTTCTCCCTCCATCCCTCCCTTCTACTTTCTCTGGAAAGCAATGGAAAAAATATTCTCAGGTGAGTATTAAAAAAATCCCTACATTTCCCATTAGAAAAATATTCATTAGTTTCATGGCTTTGAATTTGTTATTGGAGTGATATACTACTGTTCACCTACCCACTGAACCTGTGTTATCAGTGGTTGGTCACAATCATAATGACTCCAAATACATAGTTTGTGAATGCATTTTTATAACTGAAGTGGTTATATACAACATTTTAAACATTTTTAATAATCAAAAGTGGTAATGCAGTAACCACATTTCTAGTTACAATAATAAAGCTACTAGCTAAACTCTGACTCTACTCATTTTGATTTTATGAATAAGAAATTCAGTTTACATATGCTTATTAACTTAACAATTGGCTTTATGAAAAGGGAAATTTAATTGCTTACCAAAATTGAATTATTTTGTTTTGGGATGCCTTCTTAAAGTATGTTAGATTTTCCTACTACAGAAAAAGAATGTTTTAAAATCACACAAAAAATGTCAAACATACAGAAAATTTGTAAGAATAAGAATAGTATAAAGGACATCTATATACCACTTATCCAGATTCACTTATTACTGAACGTTGACTTTATTTGTTGTCTTTTCCCCTCTTGCATATATATGTGTCTAGTTCTGGGCTTCCTAATCCCTTACAATGATCTATGCGTCTATCCTTCCATCAGTACCACTTGATTAATAAATCTTTCCAGTAAACCTTGAAATCAAATAATGAGTCTTCAACTTTGTTCTTCCTTTTCAAAATTATTTTGGCTATTCTTGTTCCATTACCTTCCCATTTAAATTTTTAAATCAACTCATCAGTATCTACAGAGTCCAGCTGGGTTCTGATTAGGAATGCATTGAATCTATATATCAATTGGGGAGAAATAACATCTTAACAATATTGACTCTTCCAATACTAGCACACATTGTTTTTTCTCTCTCCATTTATTCAGGTCTTCTTTGAACTTATTTCTAAGGGGAAATTTAGTTTTCATTTCTAGCATCTTCTTTTTCATTCCTGTCTCCCCCTCCCTCCATTCCCTAAAGTCAACATGATACATTAAAGAATGTCCTTAAGTCCAGCCAGTGTTGCTCAGTGGTTGAGCATTGACCCATAACCCAGGAGATCAAGGTTCGATTCCCAGTGAGTTGCAGGCTTAATCCCCAGTAGAGGGAGTGCAGGGAGACAGTCAATCAATGATTCGTTCTCCTCATTGATGTTTCTCTCTCTCTCTCTCCCCCTCACCTTTCCTCTCTGAAAATCAATAAAAACATATTCTTTAAAAAGGGATGTCCTTAAGACATAAATAAAAAGTAACGCTTTTTATATTTTTAAATTTTCAGTTACTAACGTAATGATAGCCCTCTGTACCTAAAAGTTTCCACTTAATAATGGCTCAGATTATCTTGGCTCAGATTATCTTGGCTAACTTCCTTAATTATGTGTGAATAAGTTAAATGCAGTCAACCTATGTTTTTTATTGGACAGGGCAAGTATTCAAACATCAGAAAAAAATTCATGAAAACATCAAATTTCAAAAATCAGTACGCTTAGTGCTAGGTACCATTTCCTTCGTGGATTAAAAACTGTATGTGATTATCTCTCATAAGGTTTTCTGATCAAAATAAAACATACACATGGGTAACCTAACCGCAATATCAACAAGCCAGTTTAAACATGTACCCTTTAAACCTGTAACAGAGGCAGGAGCCAGCATTAATATAAGGAGAAATCATGAAAAGAAATATAAGACTACAAAGACTAGATTGTGACAGTAAATGGTAATCTGACTATTTTTCAAAAAGCCCCTTTGTTCTTAATGGCATCGAAGCCATTGTTAGGCCACACTATTGCCACACTCATGAACAGCAGTAGTGAGTATTGGTGAATGCAAAGGATCAAAATCTGTGACAAAAGGGCCTGTAATTACTAATAATTACTTCCCAAATGTCTATTTTACATAAAGATTCCACTTCCTAAGGGATGCATTCAAGTCCCCTGGATAAGCATAATAATTTCACTGTGGGTATGATTCTTGATTGTTCAATCCACTTTGACCTTTGCCTCTCTCATATTTCCCATAATCAGTCACTTAGTCTTGTAGCTTCTATTCTGAAGTGGATCACAAATCTACCGGGTGGGGCAAAATAGGTTTACTGTGGTGAGTACATGAAACACAGAGCTTATTCTTGTATTATTATTTATTAATTATTGTATTATTTTCCATACAAACAACAAACAACTGTAAACCTACTTTTGCCCTACTGATTATGTTTTCCCCAGCTTTTTCTGCATTCCATTAGTAAAGGGCTTCATCATTTGTCCTCTGAAAGGTCTCCTTTGCTCATTCTTTTGTTTCTTTAATACATTCTTAGTCACTAAAGTAATTTTCTTACCAAATCAAATCATTATTTTACCAAAATGCATGTCAGATTTATCATTCCCACCTCATATACTTTAACAGCTCCAGTTGCTTACAGATGTCCTGAACAGCTTAGTGTGGGATTCAAAATGCTCCATCGTGTGGCCCCAATCTTTCCTTTTAGTCATTTCTACAGCATCACTTCAAACTTCTTCAGTCACATCACACTGGGATTATCACCCAAACAGACCTGCTCTTTCACATCTCTGTGCCTTTGAAATGTTATTTTCCTTCCCTCTTCCCTACCTATTGAACTCCTATCTAGGCTGCTGTGCTGGGCTTATTTGTTCCCTGGTTCTGATCTGTTGCCAGCCTTTTTTGGAAGACAAGGGACAATGATCCTGGGGTTTCTAGAGGTTCCCTATCCCCCACGAATCCAGATGCAAAGACATGGATAGAAAGTTGATTTATTGGTGGGTGCACCGGGCCTCTAGTAATGCCATAAAAAGAGCCACAGTAACTTTCTTCATAAAAACAGATCTGATACAAGTTTTGGCTTAAGTTCCACACTGACATATGAAATAAAGGGAATATCTGGCAATAAATTTGGTGTGCATAAATACTATAGAGAATGGAAACCCTGGATCTACCTCACTCTCTTCCCCAATAGGCAGGTTTCCCTATTTTAGGAAGGGGAGAACCTATCATTTTCTTAAATGATGGTTTCTAATCCCTAAATGCTACCCTGTTTGTATATATTTAAACAAAGTTGACCTTTTTAAAAACCCTTCTTGGAAATGACGAATATTTTATGAACCATTCCATTCTGTGAAATTTCTGTTCACTTGATATAATTACGTTTGGATTTTGGTTCATTCAAATATAATTCGACAAAACAGTCTAGAAGGGGCTAGAGTTTGGAAACAGAACTCCCCTTGGAGATGTGCTGAGAAACAGGTTCAGATACAGGTGCTGAGATGAGGTTCATTGAGCAAACCAAGCACAACAACAGCAGCAGGTACTGGAAGTCTCAGGGACAATTAACAGCAAGGGAGATATCAGCTTGAAGGCCAAGAAAATACCCAATGCTTCTCTTCCAGATACAGGTGGAGATGTCTTCCCAGGATGGCCACATCCAACAAATGCAGTAGAAGACCACTGTCTCCATTCCTCAGGCTGAGATTCAGAGACAGTATCTTTATTCTTAATGTGACTAGCCTAATGGACAGGAAACAAGATGTGAATGCAGATAGGACTCAAGAGGGAACTTCAATCTCACAAACAATAACCAAAATAGGGCACAGAGTCAGAATTAGACTAATCAAAAAGGACACTGCAAATTCCCAGAGCAATGAAATGGAGCTTCTTAAACCTGCCCTTCGTGTGTCATTCCTTTCTAGCAAGGAAAATTAGTCTCAGAGAATAACTATGAAGATGAAAGAATTTATTGAAAGCCAACTGTATCCCTGCTCCAGGCAGTAGGAAATGAGATGAAGACAACTGTCCCCACCACAAGAAACTCCAAAACCAGTAGAGGAAGTAAAATGTGATGAGTGCTGTGTTGCAGATGGTCACTGCATGGTGCAGACACACAGAAAGCTACCTACGTAGAACTGCTTGAGTCAAGAAAACCTTCTCAAATATATTCAATACTAGAGGCCTGATGCAAGAAATTCATGCAAGAGTAGGCCTTCTTTCCCCCTGCTGCTGGCACCTCTTCCCTCTGGCACCCGGGACCCGGGCTTCCCCTGAAGCCCCGGCTTCGTCCAGAAGGTCATTGAGAAAGATGTCCGGTCTAATTAGCATATTACACTTTTATTATTATAGACTAGGGGCCCGGTGCACAAAATCCGTGCACTGGGTGGGGGGTGGAGTGTCCCTCAGCCCAGCCTGCCCCCTCTCACATACTGGGAGCCCTCAGGCGTTGACCCCCATCACCCTCCAATCGCAGGATCGGCCCCTTGCCCAGGCCTGACGCCTCTGCCAGAGGTGTCAGGCCTGGGCAGGGGACCCTCATTTCCCCCCATCACTGGTTCTGCCCCCAGCCCAGGCCTGATGCCTCTGGCCCAGGCATCAGGCCTGGGCAGGGGACCCCCAGACCCCTCCAATTGCTGGCTCTGCCCCTGGCCCAGGCCTGATGCCTCTGGCCCAGGATTCAGGTCTGGGCAGGGGACCCCCCTCGCCCCCCCATCACCGGCTTCGCCCTTGCCCAGGCCTGACGCCTCTGCCAGAGGTGTCAGGCTTGGACAGGGGACCCCCATCTCCCCCCATCACTGGCTCTGACCCCTGCTCAGGCCTGATGCCTCTGGCCCAGGAATCATGCCTGGGCAGGGGACCCCCATCTCCCTCTGATCGCTTGCTCCATCCCCCCGCCCAAGCCTGACACCTCTGACCCAGGCTTCAGGCCTGGGCAAGGGGACCATCATATCCCCCCAATCCCTGGCTCCGCCCCCCACCCAGGCCTGATGCCTCTGGCCCAGGGATCAGGCCTGGGCAGGGGACCCCCACCCCCCTCCGATTGCTGGCTCCGCCCCCCGCCCAGGCCTGATGCCTCCACCAGAGGAGTTGACCCTCATCACCCTCCGATCGCCGATCACTGGATCGGCCCCTTGCCCAGGCCTGAGGCCTCCAGCAGAGGTTTCAGGCCTAGGCAGGGGACCCCCAGCTCCCCGCGGTTGCAGGCTCCGCCCCTGCCCAGGCCTAACACCTCTGGCCAAGGCATTAGGCCTGGGCAGGGGACCCCCAGCTCCCCGCAATTTCCCACTCTGCCCCTGCCCAGACCTAACGCCTCTGTCTGAGGCGTTAGGCCTGGGCAGGCAACCCTACCTCCCCACGATCTCCCGCTCTGCCCCTGCCCAGGCCTAACGCCTCTGGCAGAGGCATTAGGCCTGAGCAGGGGACCCCCAGCTCCCCGCAGTTGCAGGCTCCGCCCCTGCTCCCCGCAGTTGCAGGCTCCGCCCCTGCCCAGGCCTAACGCCTCTGGCCTAGGCATCCGGCCTGGGCAGCGGGGACCCTCAGTGACAGCGGCGCTGCGATCGCGCAGGCTTCGCCCCTGCCCCCGCAGGATGCCTCTGACTGAGGCGTCTGGCCCGGGCAGCGGAGACCCGCAGCTGCAGCGGCCCCGAGATCGCAGGCTCCACGTTAGGCCCAGGCCAGGGACCCCTAGCTCCCGGGACTGCCAACTTCTACCGTGCCCAGCTCCCATCGCTGGCTCCACCCCTACTTCCTGCTATCACTAGCCAGGGCGGCAAAGGCGCCCGAATCTCCGATCATGGCTGGGGGGCTTCTTCCTGCTTTCCCTTTCACCTCCCTGCATTGTGCCTACTATGCAAATTAACCGCCATCTTTGTTGGCAGTTAATTTGCATATCGCCCTGATTAGCCAATGAAAAGGGTAGTAGTCGTACGCCAATTACCATGTTTCTCTTTTATTAGTGTAGATGCTTTGTTGAACTAAATCCTTGGACAATTACTAGTTAAGTTCCCCATCTTCTCTTCCCTAGAAAGAAAATATTTCTTTGACTTTTTAACTTATAAACATTTAAGAAAACCCTTCCCACTCTTTACTAAATACCCTTTAAATTCTCTCAGAGCATTGTCCAATCAGACTACTGGTAATCTCTGCCACCCACAAAAGCAACTGAGCTTCTAGTCTAAAAAGGCATCAGAATACCACACAGGAGAAAAGACACTTGGCAATTTATCGACATGATAACTGTCCAATCCCACTAAGTTGTTTTCTAAGCAAGAATTTATATGAGCTCAAAATCAACATTATTAATAATGACTAGAGGCCTGGTGCACAAAATTCGTGCACTCGGAGGAAGTCCCTCAGCCCAGCCTGCACCCTCTCGCAGTCCGGGAGCTGGCAGTCAGATGTCCTTAGCACTGCTGCGGAGGTGGGAGAGGCTTCCGCCACCGCCACTGCACTCTCCAGCTGAGAGCCCAGCTTCTGGCTGAGCTGTGCTCCCCCTATGGGAGCACACTGACTACCAGGGGGCAGCTCCTGCATTGAGTATCTGCCCCCTGGTGTCAGTGCACATCATAACAACTGGTCGTTCTGCCATCAGGCTGAAACCGGTTCTCCGACATCCCCCAAGGGGTCATGGATTGAGAGAGGGCACAGGCCAGGCCGAGGGACCCCACCAGTGCATGAACAGGGCCAGGGAGGGACCATAGGAGGGCTCCAGGGCATGTCCAGCCCGTCTTGCTCAGTCCCAATCAGCCGGACCCCAGCAGCAAATTAACCTACCAGTCAAAGCATCTGCCCCCTGGTGGTCAGTGCACATCATAGCAACTGGTAGGCCAGTGGACTGTCTGCCCCCCAATGTTCAGTGCATGTCATAGCAAGCGGTTGAGTGGCCTTAGCATATCATTAGCATATTATGCTTTGATTGGTTGAATGGCCGACTGGATGGCCAGACACTTAGCATATTAGTCTTTTATTATATAGGATAAGTTAGCAAAAAAACCTCTTGTTAACATCAAACTGAATGCTTTGCCAAAAAATGGTGTATCAATGAATTAAATAAATGACCTAATTTCACCTTCACAATTATTCTATGAGATAGTATTTATTACCTCCACTCTGTACATAAGAAAACTAAGATTCAGAAGGTAAATACTCTTTCTCAAGGCTATATAGGTAGTAAGTAAAATGTTTCTAGTGGGTCCAGAATTCAATTCCTGCTGTTTGACTCCAAAGTCTAAAAACCTGCCTTTCACCTACAGTCTTATTTCTTTCATTTCTTTCTTCGGAATATTCAAGCACAATCTACTTTAAGTTATGGAAATTACCTAACATGATACAGCATTTGGCTATTTTCAAAGCAGTTTTACAAGTATCACCTAATGCCTCTGCTAAACCTCATGACGCCATGTTGGCTCTATGGTCTTAACTTGGCAAACATGACCAACTGCCTCCAGGTGAGTATTCTTGCCTCCTCTCTTTCCATCCTTCCTCTTCCTCTGCCTTACTAATTCTCTACACTCGAGCTAGCCCTTCTCCATATCCATGTTCCTCCCTCTGACCAAAGGTTTTTCACACTTTTACTGCCTGGTAAATCCACTCCACTCTTCAGGACCCAGATGACCCACTTCTAGGAAGCTTTGCCTACCTAATCTTCTCTCCCCAGTACTAACTAACTGCTCCCTCCTTATGTTTCCATCAGACTTTCAAAATGCCAAGGTAGCAGCCCTTATCATCCTGCATCAATACTTGTTTCCCAACCTCTTGAACCTCTAGCACCCACATATCCTAGGGATCTCAGGTGCCCCCTAAATCTCAGCATCAGAATAGACAATTGCTAACAATATCTTCTTGATTCCGGTGTACTTTAGAAGTCTCACAGTCTATGAATTTCAGGATAAGAGGAGTGGCGTCCTCAGATCTTAGTACAGGATCCAGCAATGAGTAAATACTCAGTAAATGTTTGTTGAATCAAAGTGAATATGTGATCTCATTTGATTCTCACAGCAACCTCTAGTTAGGAGCTATTCTGTCTATGTTACAGATGAGAAAACTGAGGATAAAGACTTTAAGACATTTTCCAAAAACTCAAAGCCAGTAATTGGCAGGATGAGGTTGGTCCAAGCATTCTAACTTCAAATTTTGTATTCTTTTCATTTCCTTATATCTTATCCTATACTAATAAAAGAGAAAAATGGTAATTGGCGTACGACCGATACCTTTTTCATTGGCTAATCAGTGAGATATGCAAATTAACTGTCAGCCAAGATGGCGGCTGGCAGCCAGGCAGCTGAGAATAGGAGGCTTGGTTGCCCCAGCGATGGAGAAAGCCAAGGATCCCCGCAGCTGCGGGGGCTCTGAGCTCCTGAAGCAACAACTCCAAAAGATACAGTGTTTCAATTATAGAAGCTAAAAGATGGCGGTTAATTTGCATACTCAGGCTCCAAGCAGAGCAAGCCAAACAGCCCTGAAGCAGCAGGGCAGAGAGGCCTCAGGGCCTGGGATCAGCAGAGTCGAGAGGCCTTCCGCCCCGAGATCAGCGGAGGCCAGAGTCAGCCCAGCCCCGCAATCAGGGAGGCGAGAGTCGGCCCAGCCCCGCGATCAGCAGAGCCTAGAGGCCCCCCAGCCCCGGTTATCATCCGAGCCGAGAGGCCTCCCGGCCCCAGTGATCAGCGGATCCGAGAGGCTTCCCAGCCCAGGTGATCAGCGGAGTGGAGAGGCCTCCCAGCCCGGTGATCAGTGGATCCGAGAGGCCTCCCAGCCCCAGTGATCAGCGGAGTCCAGAGGCCTCCCGGCCCCGGTGATCAGCCGAGCCGAGAGGCCTCCCAGCCCAGGTGATCAGCGGAGCCCAGAGGCCTCCCAGCCCCGGTGATCAGTGGATCCGAGAGGCCTCCCAGCCCCGGTGATCAGCGGAGTCGGAGGCCCCGCGCTCAGCGGAGCCGAGAGGCCTCCCAGCCCGGGTGATCAGCGGAGCCCAGAGGCCTCCCGGACCCATGATCAGCAGAGCCGAGAGGCCTCCCAGCCAGGTTATCAGCAGCCGAGAGTCCTCCTAGCTAGAGATCAGCGGAGCCGAGAGGCCTCCAGGCCCCAGTTATCAGCGGAGCCCAGAGGCCTATAGGCCATGGTTATCAGCAGCCGAGAGGCCTCCAGGCCAGGGATCAGGGGAGCCCAGAGGCGTCCTGGCCCTGGGGTCAGCAGAGCAGCGAGGCCTCCCAGCACCAGGATCAGTGTGACAGGGTGCGGAGCCCCAACCCTCTGATCGGTCCTGCTCTGTGTGTGACAGGAGTGGTGCTGCAACCTCCCTATGGACCCTGCCTTGAGTGTGACAGGGGGCGGTGCCCCAACCCCCCAATCGGCCCTACCCTGAGCGTGACTGAGGGTGGCATCGCAACCTCCCAATCCGCCCTGCTCTGTGCATGACAGGGGGCGGTGCCCCAACTCCCCAATTGGCCCTGCTCTGAGCCCGACCAGGGGCTGCACCTAGGGATTGGGCCTGCCCTCTGCCACCCGGGAGCAGGCCTAAGCCAGCAGGTCATTATCTCCTGATGGGTCCCAGACTGTGAGAGGGCACAGGCCAGGCTGAGGGACCTCCTCTCCCAACCCCGAGTGCACAAATTTTTGTGCACCGGGCCTCTAGTATATTATAAATAAAAACAAATATTTATCCAACAATTCACACATTTATTTTAGCATTAGAATATTGCCCAGGTAGAATTAGTAGACACTTTGCTTTTTTGTCCATACACTCATTTATTTATTATGCAATAAAATCTTAACTGAGCACCCACATGGACCATGCATTGTGTACAGTATTGAAGATGCAGAGGTGGGCTAACCAAATCAGTTCCTACTCTCATGGGGATACAACAAACGAAGAATAATCCTCATCCAGTGTGAGAAGTGCCATGCTGGGAGTCCAGGGTGTGGTGGAAATACGTAGAAAGGAAAAACCAAGGACTCAGATGGAGAGTCAGGCTCACTATGAAAAAAAGAATCACATGTTGGACTCTTAACTTTCTAAGACCACACTTGCATGTGCGCGCGCGCACACGCGCATGTGTGTGTGTGTGTGTGTGTATACGTGCATATGAATACACCATGTGCATACTGTATAAAGAAAAATATGAGGAAGGGCACTTTAACCAACCTATACCCCATGCTGCCAAACAAAATCTGGTAGGTAAGATAGGAAAAAAGACCCACCAGGCTGTCACTTGGTTTTCAATGCATCAAAGATTCACACTTTTCCCATTACCATTAATGGCTTTTATGAATGTAATTTGTCCCCACACATCAAGGGAAGAATAAATTTTCATAGAGGGGAAATAGAGGGTATCCTATGAAAAAAATATTTTATGCAGAAAGATGACTGCTAACTGAAAATGAATATAATAGGAGTAATATTTTTTTAGTTCCTCATTAAATGAGTCATAAAGGTCATAGAGCAATACCACACACATACACACACACACACACACACACACACACACACACACACCATCTCTGAATTATCCAGAAAAGCAACAATGACCAAAAAAATGAAAGGAAAAGTTAAGTGAAAAATTAAAATCAGAATGACATAAAAATTAAAATCCAAATGAAATTCTAATAACTTTAAATCATGTAAATAGCAGGAAAGTAGAAGGATGAATCAAAAAAGAAAACTCCTTCTGTGTTAGTCCCTTCTCCCTCAAGTCACTAAATTTGCTGATGATAGAAACAAAATACAGAAAGATATCTTTGTGCAGAGGGAAAAAAGAAAACACAATCCTAACTGACTAGAATAAATGAGCCTGGTACAGATTGACTCATACAGTTCAATATAGGTGTTAGATAATGAAACAAGGAACCAAAAATATCCTTAGCCGGTAAAAGCTTACAAATCAGCAATATAAAGCATTCTCAAGAGCAGCATTGTTGCATATTTTAAGGCCTTCTTAGCTAATAAGAATAAAACACAGGCAAAGGGGAGGTAGGGGACTTGGAATATCATTTCCACTTTCCTGGGAGCAGCATTTCTTGAGGTGATTGGGAAGTTCTTGCTCCTCAAGAGATCTTTATTAATTCATCGTCATGACTCTATATTTTATTATTCCTGGGTAACAATAGAGTCACAATGTAAGGTCATAAAATATAACAGCTAACTCACCTTGAAAACAAAATTAAGAGTTAGAAATGACATGTTCCTTTTCTCCTTGGAGCCTCTGCTTGTTCTGTGAAGTGATGGTAATAGACACTGTCCCCCAAGGCTGCCCAGTAAGAGAACAGACACTTGTTGTATATTTCCAAAAGGCAACCCAACTTGTATAATATGTATGTCAGTCTCCTAGGACCATGCCAGGCCCATGGGGAGCACTCAGTAAATATAGGTTGCAGTTATCATTGCGTTGGAAACTTTCTGCCATGGAGAATCAGTAAGCCAGGACATTCCTACCTGTTTTTCCTCTGGAGAAGATTTTTTTTTTTATAGAAATATAGCACATGTTTAGTCAAATCAGCAGATAAGTTGCCAAGGCCAGGAATAAACTCTATTTTGTATACTCTGAATATAGCACCTAGTATACCATTATCCTATCTAATAAAAGAGAAAAATGGTAATTGGCGTACGACGATACCCTTTTCATTGGCTAATCAGGGCTATATGCAAATTAACTGCCAACTATGATTGGCAGTTAACTGCCAACTAAGATTGGCAGTTAACTGCCAACAAGATGGCGGTTAATTTGCATATGTAGGCACAATGCAGGGAGGGGAAAGGGAAAGCAGGAAGAAGCCCCCTGCCACTGACAGTGATCAGAAACCCAGGGAGGAGCTAAGAGCTGGGGGGCAGGGCAAAGGCGTCTTTGCCCTGCCCCCCAGCCATGATCGGAGAATCAGGCGCCTTTGCCGCCCTGGCCAGTGATAGCAGGAAGTAGGGGTGGAGCCAGCGATGGGAGCTGGGCACGGTCAAAGCTGGCAGTCCCGGGAGCTAGGGGTCCCTTGCCTGGGCCTAAAGCGGAGCCCACGATCGCGGGGCCGCTGCAGCTGCGGGTCCCCGCTGCCCGAGCCGGACGCCTCAGCCGGGCGGAGCCTGCAACCGCGGGGAGCTGGGGGTCCCCTGCCCAGGCCTGATACCTCTGCCAGAGGCCTCAGGCCTGGTCAAGGGGCCGATCCAGTGATTGGTGATTGGAGGGTGATGAGGGTCAACTCCTCTGGCCGAGGCATCAGGCCTGGGCAGGGGGCGGAGCCGGGGATTGGGGGGATATGATGATCCCCTTGCCCAGGCCTGAAGCCTGGGTCAGAGGCATCAGGCTTGGGCGGGGGGTAGAGCCAGTGATCAGAGGGAGATGGGGGTCCCCTGCCCAGGCATGATTCCTGGGCCAGAGGCCTCAGGCCTGAGGGGGGGCCAGAGCCAGTGATCACGGGGAGATGGGGGTCCCCTGTCCAAGCCTGACACCTCTGGCGGAGGCGTCAGGCCTGGGCAAGGGGCCGATCAGGCGATCGGAGGGTGATGGGGGTCTACGCCTCTGGCAGAGGCATCAGGCCTGGGCAAGGGGCCGATCCTGCGATTGGAGGGTGATGGGGGTCAACGCCTGAGGGCTCCCAGTATGTGAGAGGGGGCAGGCTGGGCTGAGGGACACTCCCCCACACACACCCCCAGTGCACGAATTTCGTGCACCGGGCCCCTAGTAAATATATAATAAGGACTGCTTAATAAGGAATATTTGATTTAAGAAAATGGTAAAGCTTACTGCCAGGATTAAATGAGGTGACCTCTTTGGATTCCTTCCAAATGAAGGCAGTAAAGGAAAAAAACGAATATCAAATATCTATCTGTCTGCTATCTATACCCAACCCATCTAGACTATGTCATCCAGATTGGGCCAGAGCAACAAGGATCTGTGCATCTTCATATTTCTAAACTGCAATGCGTGGCCCATGCAGTGCAAAACTCAAGAGCACTAAATAATGGTCCTGGATGCTGCTTGTAATGCCTCACCTATAACCATCCACCCCACCTAGAGGTGAAGTGTATATCAAAAACAATTACTGTGACACCAAATGTGACTCATGAAAAAGCACTATTTTGGTGGTCTTTTGGAAGTATAAAACAAATTAAAAGCATCTAACCATGGGCAAGTGAATTGAGTTTGGATCTTAAGAAACAGAAGTACTGATGAAAGATTAAATATATTTATTTAAATACTAGAGGCCCGATGCACGAAATTTGTGCAAGGGTCTTGGCCCTGGCCCCTTCCCACCACCACCATGGCTGGGGGTTTCTGCCGCCTCTGCTGCAGCCCCCACCTGCCACCGCTGCCACCGTGCCAGAGACCTCTGCCGCCTCTGTGGCTTTGTTCAAAAGGAAGGATGTCCAGAAGGACGTCTGGTCTAATGAGCATATTACACTTTTATTATTATAGATAAAGCCTGTGTGTATAATAAGTTAATAATACCACTTCAATATTCTGCCAGTGAACAATTTTTATCTGGAAATTGGGCAGTATACTAACTCTAAATGTGACAAAATGAAAAAAAATCCTATTGGGGCAAGATTCTGTAAAACCTGCCCATATATATATATATATACCTTTTTATATCTTGATATTGTATAGCTAGTGTCCTTCAATAATAAGTAAAATAAATGGCAATAAATTAAAGATTCTCACAGACAAACTGCTCTAGATGATTAGAAATCCCAGGGCATAAACACTTCTTCCACATTCCAATGTTCTAAGAATACTTCAAAGATCAAATTAACCGATGCTATTGAAAAGATGCCATTGCTTGACCTGTCCTGGTGGCTTGGTTGGTGTGTCTGTAACCCAGTAACTTTGCAGGTTTGATTCCCTGCCAGGACACATATCTAGGTTGTGGGTTTGATCTCTAGTCAGGGCATGTATGAGAGACAATCAATAGATTTTTCTGTCTCATCTTCTCTCTCTCTCTCTCTCTCTCTCTCTCAAATAAATCATAAACAGATCCTCAGGTGAGGATTAAAAATAAGGATACCATTGCTTACAATAAAACAAGTCCTGAAATAAGCTTGCCATCCAGCTCATCCTATATCCAAGGGGAAGATAAACCCAGAAAGAAAAAATAGAGAAATTAAATTAAATTACAACATATCACAGAGTAATAAAGTATTCATTTAAGAAAACAATTGGCTTATATCAAAGAGAATATTATTTCTAAAAACTATGGTCAAAAAGAGGGTTTTTAAAATTCTGAGTTTAAGTTTACTGTAAATTACATATGATAATACAGTTCATAAATGCTACAAAATAAAGCTCCAACTCTAATTTTGGTGTTGTGGGTTTTATATTTGTGTAGTTGGTACAATAAGATAAAATGCTGGCACAAGTATCAAGACAACTGAAAAGAAGCTACTGAATGAGGGGAAAATGACTAAAGAATCAGAGTAGAGAAGTGACAGGTAGTTTGAATGAGATTTTGGTGGGAATGGTGGGGCTTTTTCAGTCTGCCTTAATTGGTTTATTTCTGAATTAACACTTGATTTTTATAAGAGAGCATTCTATATAATCTGTTAAAAACTCCTGTAAATTTCTGGCAGAGTCAACTTGAAAGTATGAAGCTGACAAGCCCTTCTGTTGAAAATCTGAGAACTATTTGCATAAGAATTACCACTCTGAAGTGAACAAATTCCAGTCCTATTGACTCATTGCCTGAACCACCAACACTGGGGCTCCCGGGTCTAATGAGTTCCAGCCCACTGTATGTGAGGATGCCAGGCCCAAACCAGCTCACGGAGTAATGGTGAGGAATAACAAATGTGTGATGAGAACATTTGATGCCAAACAAAACGATCCAAATCAATAGAAAAGCCATAAGGCCATTTTGTTTATATTTTAACTCAATTTTTAAACTATTACACCCCCAAAATATACCTGAAACACAAACAAATACAAAAGGGGGTTCTGGGAACTTGAGACACTATAAATACTTTTTATATCAAGTACTAGAGGCATGTTGCACGAAGAGATTTGTGCAATAGGCCTTCCTTCCCCTGGCTGCTGGCACCAGTTTTCCTCTGGCACCTGGGACCCAGGCCTTCGCTCCAGCTGCAGCGGACAAGCCAAGCTTCTTCAGTCTTCAGTCTTCTTTAGTCTTCAGTCTTCAGTCATCTTCAGTCTTCAGTTGTCTTCAGTCTTCAGTCTTTGCTCAGGCCGGAGCCTTCAGTCTTCACTCTGCACCTACATATGCAAATTAACTGCCATCTTTGTTGGGTTAATTTGCATACTCATTCTGATTGGCTGGTGGGCATAGCAAAGTGACACCAATTTGCATGTTTCTCTTTTATTAGTGTAGATAAGCTTTTTCAAGCTCAAAGTGTCGATGTGTGACAGTTGGAAAGGCAACAAAGAAAAAGGAGAAAGTCTTCAAATGGAATTGCTCACCACCTCAAGAGGATGGAAATTGTACTTATCTGTAGACAAGAACAAATTAACATTTGACTGCTAATTTTCTAGCTCCTCCTTTTTCCCTTATATTTTATTAAGGCAACTGATTTTTCTAATGGCTATACTTCAAGCATCATTTTAAGAAAATAAACCCATAGAGAACAGAAAGTGACTCAATGACTCAATATGTTATCTATAGTATCACTTACAAGAAGTTTATGAGATTAATGAATATAAGATAAGAATTCACTTTGAAAAGCACTGAAGGAAAATTGAATGTGACCTCTACTTGAGGACAAGTTGTCCAAAACCTGAGTTCAAATTTAATTTCTGCCATTAACTGGATTTGTTAGCATGGACAAGTTACTTAACTTCTCTGTATCCTGATCTCTTCAGCCTTAAACCTAGGATTTATAAATACAGCTACCTCCTAGAATCCTTGTATGAAGATGAAAGTTAAGCACTTATCATGGTGCCTCTCACATAGTAAGCACTGATTTAAATATTAACTAATATATTTTTGTTAGCAATGAACAACATTTAAATTATTGAAAAGGTCACATTGATAGAGTATGCTCTGTCACAAATAAAGTTTGAGAGATGCAAACTTAAGGCACAGAAGTAAGAAGGAATACATAATTGTGTTTTATATTTCCACTTAAAATTTTTTCAAGATAGGAGGAGAACCAAGATGGCGGCATAGGTTAACGCCGGAGTTTGCTGCTTTGAACAACTACTTCAAAAGTGAAATTAAAACACGGAACGGACATCACCCAGAACCACAGGAACGCTGGCTGAGTGGAAGTCCTACAACTAGGAGGAAAGAGGAACACATACGGACACTCAGAGGAGGCGCAGTGCTGAAGTCAAATTCTGAGGTGCGGAGTGCGTGGAGCGGGCTGGCGGTGGAGGGCGCAGTTGGCGTTTTCAATCGGGAGGGAGTTGCAGACTCTGAGCTCCAGATCCGGGTGAGTCTTTAGGGACCCAGACTCAAACGGGAGAAGCGGGACTGTCTGGCTTCGGTCAGAGCGAGTGCAGCTTTCTCTCCGAGCTTTGCAGCGGGTGCTGGGACTCAGAGAGGCAGAGCCCCTGGGGACAGGACTGAGAGCCGCCATAACTGCTCTCTCCGGCCCACCCTGTTGATCCTGTGCGACCCACCCCGCCCAAGCCCTGCACAGAGGCATTTGCCGGATAGCCCCAGGCAAAGGCTAGATCAGCACCTCCCTAGAGGACAGAAGTTCTCTCACTGCTGACACAGCTGATTCTCATAGCCACTTGGCCTGGAGGTCAAACCCTCCCTGGAATTAGCTACAACAATCAAGATTTATCTATAAGACTGCGAACAAAGACCACTAGGGGGTGCACCAAGGAAGCATAACAAAATGCGGAGACAAAGAAACAGGACAAAATTGTCAATGGAAGATATAGAGTTCAGAACCACACTTTTAAGGTCTCTCAAGAACTGTTTAGAAGCTGCCGATAAACTTAATGAGATCTACACGAAAACTAATAAGACCCTCGATCTTATATTGGGGAACCAACTAGAAATTAAGCACACACGGACTGAAATAACGAATATTATACAGACACCCGACAGCAGACCAGAGGAGCGCAAGAATCAAGTCAAAGATTTGAAATGCGAGGAAGCAAAAAACATCCAACCGGAAAAGCAAAATGAAAAAAGAATCCAAAAATGCGAGGATAGTGTAAGGAGCCTCTGGGACAGCTTCAAGCGTACCAACATCAGAATTATAGGGGTGCCAGAAGATGAGAGAGACCAAGATATTGAAAACCTATTTGAAGAAATAATGACAGAAAACTTCCCCCACCTGGTGAAAGAAATGGACTTACAGGTCCAAGAAGCGCGGAGAACCCCAAACAAAAGGAATCCAAAGAGGACCACACCAAGACACATCATCATTAAAATGCCAAGAGCAAAAGATAAAGAGAGAATCTTAAAAACAGCAAGAGAAAGAAACTCAGTTACCTACAAGGGAATACCCATACGACTGTCAGCTGATTTCTCAACAGAAACTTTGCAGGCCAGAAGGAAGTGGCAAGAAATATTCAAAGTGATGAATATCAAGAACCTACAACCAAGATTACTTTATCCAGCAAAGCTATCATTCAGAATTGAAGGTCAGATAAAGAGCTTCACAGATAAGGAAAAGCTAAAGGAGTTCATCACCACCAAACCAGGATTATATGAAATGCTGAAAGGTATCCTTTAAGAAGAGGAAGAGGAAGAAAAAGGTAAAGATACAAATTATGAACAACAAATATGCATCTATCAACAAGTGAATCTAAGAATCAAGTGAATAAATAATCTGATGAACAGAATGAACTGTTGATTATAATAGAATCAGGGACATAGAAAGGGAATGGACTGACTATTCTTGGGGGGGAAAGGGGTGTGGGAGATGTGGGAAGAGACTGGACAAAAATCGTGCACCTATGGATGAGGACAGTGGGTGGGGAGTGAGGGCGGAGGGTGGGGCGGGAACTGGGAGGAGGGGAGTTATGGGAGGGAAAAAAAAAGGAACAAATGTAATAATCTGAACAATAAAGATTTAATTAAAAAAATTGTTTTTCAAGATAAGAGAATAATTTACATTTATTCTTTATTACAGTTTAAAATTAATTTTGGTTTATACAGTCTTCTAGAGTAAGAGTCATTAGACATTTTTCATAAAATTCCAAACAGTAAGTATTTTAGGGTTTGTAGGCCACATTAAGGTCTCTGTAACTTCTCTTCCTCCTCTCCACCCTTCCCTCTCTTCCCCTCTTTTTTAATTCTTAGCAGAGGATATTTTTTCCATTGATTTTTAGAAAGAGTGAAAGGGGGTGGGAGAAGAAAGAGAAACATCGATGTAAGAGAAACTCATTGATTGGTTGCCTCCCGAACACACCCTGACAGGGACTGGGGATAATAAATTTTGAACAAGAAACTGGCATAAGGTAGAGAAAACTTCCAGACATCCATATGTTTTTTGAAATGGGTGGGATGTATTTTTATATTTTTTGTTACAACAGAGAATGGGAAATCTTTTATTATTATTATTATTATTGAATTTATTAGGGTGATATTGGTTCACGAAACTGTTAGGTAGGAAGTTAGACTTGAGTGGCTGGGGTGAGGCCTGCCCTGGGGTTCTGAACAGGACGGGCCAACACTGCCTTCAGACCTCCTCTCTATGGGCGAATCCAGCCAGCAGTCCACCAGGCAGGTTCAGGACCAGCCTGTTTTGGCATAAGCTCAGAGGAAAACAACATGACTTCAATGTCAATGTAACCTTACTAGGGCCCTGGATTAACTGTAATGAAATTTGCATTTCAACTGTGACCCCTCCACCCCTGTGGGTTTTTCTGTACGCATTATGGGTAAGGGCATGCCCAGAAGAAAGATAGCTTCTGTCAATCATCCCTGAATGCAAATGAAAGGCTCAACCCAGAAAATCTCTCTTTTAAGCCCAGGAGTTCTAGATCTCTCTCTCTCTCTCTCTCTCTCTCTCTCTCTCTCTCTCTCTCCTCTAACTCCAAGGAGCATCCCCATGCCATTCCCTTTCCTCTTCCCTTCCCCCACAGGCAGTTATCCCCCAACCTCTAAAGGACCCCATGAGACTTGCAACCAGGGGAGCAATAAGCAGCTGCAGCTCATCCCAGGCTAGCCCCCTGAACCTGGCCCCAAGGCCCCCTTTTCTCTGAATTCCCAGTGAGCTGACAGCAGCCCCACCACTGTCTCTCTCCACTGGCCAGCTCTTCATTGGAATGTAAGCAGCCCAGCCATTCCCTTCCCTCCCCTCCCCTCCCGTCCCCTCCCCTGCCCTCCCATCTCCTCCCCTCCTCTTTTCTTCTCCTTCTCCTTCTCCTTCTCCTTCTCCTTCTCCTTCTCCTTCTCCTTCTCCTTCTCCTTCTCCTTCTCCTTCTCTCTCTCTCTCTCTCTCTCTCTCTCTTCTCTCTCTCCCTTCTCTCTCTCTCCTTCCTTCCTTCCTTCCTTCCTTCCTTCCTTCCTTCCTTCCTTCCTTCCTTTCCTTCCTTTCCTTCCTTTCCTTTCATTTTCATTGAACTTAAAATCTTTTCTGCATCAACAAAAAGAACCGAGGTCCCAGCCAGTAACCCCAATCCGCAACAAACCATACAGGTTCAAGTGTACACCTCAGTAAAACATCATCTGCACACTGCATTGTGCGTCCATTGCCCCAAACAAACTCTCTTTCTGTCCTTTTTTTTTTTTTTTTTTTTTTGAGAATGGGAAATGTTGTGTCTTGTGAACTTTTGAAAGAAAAGCAATACAAAACTGACACAGTCTATCCAAAACCCCGAATAGGATATACAACATAAACTTCAGCGGGAAAAACATCTTTTTGTGGTGTATGAACATTGGGTGAATTAGCATGGTACTTTAGAACACAGTTGCTTTGTTTACTCATGGCAATAACCCACTGGCTCAATTCTCAAAATGTTTATGTATCAATTTCAATTCACTTTAGAAAAATGTAAAAACACTATATAACAAGAGCAAAGCACCATGCATAGCTGCTCTTATAATTACAAAAAGCAAATCAAAATAATTTCCAAAAGCTATGTTGCTTTCTCACAATTCTGCAAATAGAGTATTTCATCCTAGAAACTACAGTAAATTATCCTAGAATTAAATTTGGAAAGTGCTATGACCTTGTTTTCATATTTTGTATTTCACTTTCCCACTGCATGATGCCATTAAGTCAAAACTCCTTCCTGCCCACCTCAAGCTCCAGGCTCTGGCTTCCACCCTTTCCCTGAATACTGTTCACCCTATAAAGTTTAGGCAGAGGCCAACACAGCCTCTATGAAAGGGCTCTTGCTTTGCTTCCCAAGAGCAGAGCAGAATCTGAGTTGACCTTATCCAGTGACCTCAGTTCTGGAGATCAAGAAATGATGGATGATTCAACAAACAGAGAGGGTTTTCTATTGAACCCTCACCCAGTCTCCTAAATCTTAGCAGTTATCCTTTTCATTGATGCTTGAAAACATTTTCCATGCTGGTTTTCCTTACTGCTTGAAAATTTAAAACCCTAAGAGAGTAAGATCTATGAGAGCAAAGATCATGTCTGTTTTGCTCACCAATGTATCATTAGCTCTTACACAAGAGGAAGGAGATTACCAAAAAGCAGAGCTATATCACTAAGATAAACTATATTAAACTCACCTCATGTTTAGGTTTGATAAGTTAGCAAAATGCTACAGGCATAATGTGTCTTGATTTTTGCAAGATATTTGACAAATATTAATGTTCTTTATGGTAAAAATTGAAAAATGTGGATTGGAAGGCAAGATGGTAAAGTGGATTCAAAACTGATTGAAAAATTATCACTAAAGGGTGTTATTAATAAAGTAATGTCTTAATCGTTGGTATATACAGAGGGCCCAACTAGAAACAACAGAAGTTAGAAGAAAATACAAGCTTAAATAATGTAGTAATGAGAATGTGAACAATTAAAAAGTTTGTAAAATAGATGAGACAACTTCCAGAAGTCACCTGTTCAAGCACAGGGTGGTTCTGACTGTCTAGAAGGGAGATGGCCTATGAGAGATAAACATACTCTTACGTATCTTTCCCTTTAAAATTCTGTAAATTTATAAAATATCTATATAGAAAAAGAATAATGTCATAATGAAAACCCATATTGCAGGTTCTGGCTCCAATTTAGCCTTCAAGCTTAATTTTTTAAATATATTTTTATTGATTTCAGAGAGGAAGTGAGAGGGAGAGCTAGAAACATCAATGATGAGAAAGAACCATTGATCCATTGCCTCTTGCATGCCTCCTACTGGGGGATTGAGCCTACAACCCAGGCATGTGCCCTGACCAGGAATTGAACCATGACTTCCTGGTTTATAGGATGCTCAACCACTGAGCCACACTGGCCAGGTAAGTTTAATCTTTATTCCTTTGTATACATCACTCCAGCAAAATTTTATGATGTGTAGTTTGGTAAACACACCCAGGATTTTTCACCTTTGCAGATTCTTTTCCCTTTTCCTGGAAGTCATCTTTAATATTTTACATTAATTATATTATTATTTTAATTTTCTTCCATTAATAAAATTCTCCTCACCTTCAAAGGCCCATCACATCTGTTACCTTTAAACTTTTATTCATCCTTTCCACTTTTTAAAAATTATTTTTATCTTTCCTTTTTCTGGACTCTTGCAAAGTCATGTTTGTATGTCTTACAAGTTTGGCATATATTATGCTTAATGGTCTACTGGCTCTACATGCTTTCTGAATGACCTCATTCACTCACAAAGCTTTAATATCACCATTTACTGACAAGTACAAAATTTATGTCTTGCCAGGCTATGTCTCCTTCAAACATGACCATCACATATCTGACTGCTTGCAAGACAGAGCTTTGACAACTCAGCAGTGTTCAAAACTGAAGTCATCAATCCTTCAGTATCTTTACCCCTACATTCCTTATTTTAATTGGTGACATGACCACAGACTTATTCTGATGATTGAAATCCTACCTAGATTCAAATCTAAGTCCTCTTTTCCACTTCAATTGGTGCTTTAGTTGTGCCATCATCTTTTCTGACCCAAATAGAACACTAATCTCTCATTATGATCTCGAACCCTGAATCATATCTCTGTATAAATCTATTCTAGTAAAGGTGGTCTACCTAAAAAACAAATACAACAATAACTTTACAATACTTAAACCCTTCAACGTCTCCTCATCATATCAAATGAAAGTCCAAGTTCCTTAATGTTAAGCTCACAAGGTTAAATAGTAGAGGCTAAGGCAGGGGTGGGCAACCTTTTTGTGAGTGCGTACCAAAACCAGCAAAATCTCTGACTCAAAATTCTTCTGCGTGCCAACCCTAATTTTTTGAGAACATGTTATACCTACTTGATATCTCTTAAGGTGTACATATGTGAAGAACCTTGAAGAAATAATAAAATTCATTTGAGCGACAAAAACACAGTATATGATGATGAAAAATACATTTATTTTTTAATGTATACATGTACACTGATAGTCCAACAGAAAACTTTATGACTCTGTTTGATATTAGTGGGAATTTTGCTGCTGCATCACTGATGACAGAGATTTTACATCAAGTTTATATTTCGTGACCTTCAGAGATATGCACGAGCTACTACTTTCATCTGTCAGGCTACTCCTATTACGAGACTTAACAAAATTCATCACTGAGAACAAAGATTCACAAGTGTATGTGGATAAAACCAAAACACTGGTCGGATCTAGGAAGGCAAGGAGAGTTAAGGCAGAAGCATAGAAATTGCTCTTCCTCTCTCTCGTCAATCCATGTCTCTGGTCTTTAAGATCACTTGTTATGTAAAATTATTTATTTATCTAAGATGCACCTACACTGAATTTATCTGAAAAATAAAAAAGTTGATATTAAGAAAAAAATTGTAAATGGAAGATTATAAGAGAGGGTTTCGCGCACCAGCAAAAGTTACAGGCGTGCCATGTTTGGCATGCGTGCCAGGGGTTGCCCACCCCTGGGCTAAGGATTAAAACCTACAGTAGGGCTCTGACTCTAAACCTTCCTTCACCAAAATGACATGTTGTTCATACTATATTTTCCAACTCTTCTTTTGGAACTGAACACAAAAGCCAAAGTCGCATCAAACTCTCAGCAATAAAAATAAGCAAATCGTTCTTTGTTTTGCCTCTTGCATTCCCTCACATGTTCTTGGAAAGCTTCAGGAACTTGAAGCAAGGAAAATTTATACTCCCTTCAATGATTTCTTTTACATTCCAAAACACAAACTCACAAAATTTAAATAGCTGAAATCCTTCATACCTGAGAAGATTTATATAATTTAAAATATCCAGGATTCATTAAAAACATTTCAAGAAAAGAGGAGATGGGGGTAGGACCTTATCTGATAGAATGATAATCAAAGAGCCAACCATGAAAATAGCCACACAATTAACATTTGTGAACAACAATGACTTAATTGTGATTAAAGCCACAGCAGATGTAAGACAGTTCCATTTTAAGTAATATCAACTATCAGTCTGGTAACAACAGTGTGTGTGTGTGTGTGTGTGTGTGTGTGTGTGTGTGTGTGTGTGCTTAGGGACACATACTATTGTTTTTCTTTTCAGTGTTTAAAGAAGTAGGCTAAAACAAATTAACCTATCTCTTGAAGAGGAATGTTCAATGTAGGGAGAACCCTATTATTTCTTTTACCAGCAGTTTATGGTTTACATTCTCTATCCTCTCATCCAATCAGACTCAGTAAACAAGAATCCTTCATTCCCATTAGTACAGCCACATAACCATTTGATTGAAAGTATAAACAAGGAAAAAAACAAAGCATTTTACACAGTCCAAATTTTAGCCAAACTTGTTCTTTTTAGGAAATTTCAAGAGAAGCCTCATACTATAAATAAGCTGAAGAATCAATGTTTGTGACCATATATGTGAAAGTTTACAAATGTAGTAATTAAATCAGGGGGGAAAAACGTAAACTGGACAATGGTATACCACAGGACAAGGAATTCCTAGAGTAGATTAGTATTTGCATCCTACATAAAAAACAATTAGATAGGAAAATGGCAAGCTTTCAAAGAAATCCTTGAAAGTCACCTAAAATTGAATACAATTATATATAAAATAAAACATTTAAGAACAATCAAAGAGTTACTCTTCTAAGGCTCAGAGTTATAGTAATGGTTTGTTTGCTTATTTAAACTTTGTGTATTATAGTTCCCATTGGAAATCAGATGAAAGTCTGAGACTTCTTTCCAGAATGGGTACTGTTATGTTTGATCAAATAATTGAATCGATACTCCTCCTTTGGGAACTACCCTTTAGGCCACTTCACGATGAACATTCCCTTTTGCTGAGACCACATTTCACTTGCTAAAACCACTGTCTTTCCCCTTAGGACACGCCCAGAGAATTCTCCACCCAGAAAAAGCTCACCTAGAGTCCTTTAAAAACCTGTGACTCCCCATCCTTGGATGCTGGCGCCATTTTGGGGCTCAGCCCATCTGGTATCCAGATGATCTAATAAATTTATAATCCCTTACCACTTTGGTCTCCTGCATTCCTCCTTGGGCAACCCTAACAGGTACACACCCAAATGCAGGGTCTAGATGTCAATCTTCTATTAATGTATGAAGTAAGAAGTCCTAATTTAGAGGTTCAAGTCCTTTGTTCAATAAATGATATATATATACTATGTGCATTTCCTGTTACTAAAAATCTCTCTTTAAGAAGCAAAAGCTTTATAACTAATTTTTGTGGCTTTGGAAAAGGCAAACACACCACGATACAATTTTCTACACAAGGTAGGCTTAGCCACTTACCTTCCTCTGTTCATTTGGGCTGTCTTCGTCTCCTTCACTCTTTCTGTCTTCTTGTCCAATGTACCCACTTTGATCATCACCATCCACTTTAATCCTCAACTACTACACCAATAGCCAAACCTTAACCTTGTGAGCTTATGTACCCAAGCCATCAAAAACTGGTAGAAAAACTTATCTTTTTTCTAAACAGGAGGATTTGTGGGAGACTTCAGTTAGTGACCATTAATTTCTTCCCTCTAAGTCAGCCACAGTCAAGTGGTCTTTGAGCCACCAGGTCATAAAGCCACAGGCAAAGAAAGAATTCAAAACTAGAGGAAGAAGCTAATTTTTCACTGAGTTTTACCAGAGTTCATACAGACCAAATTTGGGTCAAATCATTTACTAATGCAGCACTAAGTCAGTAAAATACAGTATTGTGGATGAGAATAGATTGCTTAGGTTGGTAGAGTTTACTCCTTTAAGTTTTCTGCTAAGATGGATGGACCTGGAGAACATAAGCCAGTCAGAGAAAGACAAGTACAATATGATTTCACTCATATGTAGAATTTAATGAAAAAACTGAACTCCAAGCAAAATAGAGACAGACTCATAAACAGAGAGCAGGAAGACAGCTGCGGGGAGGGAGTGTTAACAAAAAAGAAAACAGAGAACTCATGGACATGGACAACAGTGTTGTGATTGTGGGGGTGGAGAGGGATGGCTGGGGGTGGAAGAGGGTATAGAGGGAATATATGGTGATGGGGAAAAATAAAATAAAATTTAAAATAAATAAATATTATGCTAAGAAAACTGGCACAGACTGACTTCAAAGATGGCAAATTAAACATCAGTTCAAATTTTTGGTGTGACAGGTACTAGTATTAAATATTTGTTCTCCCTATTTCATTAGGAACTGAAAGAAGCAAGCATTCATACTATTAATTAGAAACAAAATAATAAAATATGTTTAATTCGCAAGCAAAAATAAGTAGAATGGGAAATCAAACCTCTGGCTCCTTTCTGCATTAGAGCAGGGCAGCTTCATGATGTGACCCTCACAGGGTCACACTTGGTTTCAATGATCTGCTGCCACCATCTGAAATTATTGAACACAGGGTCCTGCATTTTTCTTTTGCAATGGACCCCCAAAATTATGTCACCAGTCCTGCTTGAGAGGTGTGACCATTATCAATCTATTGTCCTTATCGTTTTATTAGCAGAATAGAATTCATTTATCCATTCATTAAATGGCTATTTGTTGATACCGACTGCATGCTAAAAATGTGAGAAACTCTAAGATAGATATATTCAGTATCCTCATGCTGTTAACAGACTGAATAAATAAACAAAATAGTGAAAAATAGCCTTTAAATAGAAAAAAATATTTTAATTCTAAGCTGACCTTTAAAACTTTAAACAAAAATTCCACATGGCAGTTAAAAAGGATATATTACTAAATTCAACAAATATACCCAACTTTGCTGCTCTTCTTAATCTTCCTCCTTCCCCTTCTCTCCTCCATGTTACTTGCTGAGTAACAAAGCAGTGCTCCTCCAAGCGAAACTGAGGGAGCCAATACTTGAGGGCCAATTATAGTTCACAGTTTTAGAAAATCATTTTACAAATTGGAAAAAGTTAGCATTTTGGAAAGGAGCACAAGTACTTCCAACACAAGTTAAAGGAATGAAACTCAATGCCCACGCACTCAAGTGTTCCACTTGTTTCAAAAGTATCAAGTCCTACATACCCCAAGAGTTACTGTCCCATGATAAGGACTGTGATCATCTACCAGAAAGAGTCTGGCATGGTGGCCCTAATGAACATAGCAATATCTGCTTTAACTGATGGCTTATGGGTCTCCTTCTAACAACTTCAATATTGATGGTTAAATTTGCTAATATTTTAGCAAGTTTCCTGGCAGTTTGACAAATAAGAAAGGCTCTTTATCAACAAAGAATGAATTGAAGAGAATTCTCAGAACAATCACCACTTTTAAAATACCCACTGGCAGGATATCTCAACCAATATCACTGACAATTTCTCTTTTTCCTTTTCAGGAAAATAGCAACCAACTTAAGTTTTATCTGAAGTAAATGGCTGACTCAATCATTGGGGAGTCACAGGACAAAAGCACCATACTAAAGACCCGTGACAAAAATGACTGAATCAACATGAAGTAATAGCTGTGAACTCTGTCATGGTAGCGTTGACAATTTCAGTGCTGTCCACTGGTCTGAATGTAACTAAAATGGTAACAGGTAAATAAGATACCTTTTAGAAATTAACTGATCAGAAATATGTATATTTAAACAGATCTTTATTTTGAGAAGGAACAAGATGGCAGCGTACGCAAATGCCTGTACTCGCCACCTCCCACAACCACATCAAAATTGCAACTAAAATACAGATCAACCATCATCCAGAATCACTGGAAAGCTGGCTAAATAGAAGTCCTACAACTAGAGAAGTAAAGAAGAAAGCACACTGAGACTGGCAGGAGGTACGGAGGCATAGAAAAGGCTGATCTGGCACTACATGTGCCTCTTTTTTAATTGGGAGGGATATCGCCTCTGCAGAGGCCACCTGGAGGAGCAAGAGGTCCCAGCCCCACATCAGATGCCCAGCCCAGGGTCCTAGAGCTGAGAAGAGAAGTCCCTATGGGCAGTATGAACTATGGGCTGTAAAAACCAGTGGGAATTGGGGCTCAGAGAAACAGAGTCTGCTGGAGACCAAGCTGCTCCTCTTAAAAGACTGAAAACTTACAAGTTCCTACTTCCTCTGAGCTCCAGTGCTGGGTGAGGCTCTGGGGACCAAGACACATACAAGGGAGGAAGAGTTGGATTGTCTGGCATCGGGGAAGGAACTCTGGTGTGGCTTTCTTCCAGGCGGAGGTGCTCACAGTGGTCATTGTTCCCATGCTGGGGCCTCCTCAGTTGAAGGGCTGACAGGCAGCCATTCCTGTTTGCTTCACCCTTGTGATTCCCTGAGACACCACCCCATCCAATTTACAACCCAACCCAAGTTGTGTGCAGAGGCTTTTGCATATGAATGGCCTGTCCTTGCTCAGGCTAAAACCTGTCAAACAAGCTGCAGCTGGGTCAGGGAGCCCCAAACCTATCAATAAAGGCCCACGACCCGGCACCAGCAACAGCCTGCCTTGCTTAACAGCTGGGCCTCATCTGGGCACTTCCAAACCTGATTAAAGAGGAGGAATCTGCAGAGCTCTCTGTAGCTATTCCTGGATGGCCCCAGGCAGTGGCTGACTTGGCACCTCCCTGGAGACCCAAGACCCAGTGGGCAGAGTGAAACCATACCAGATTACAACTCTCCACATCCATAAGTGACACACTTAAGGGGAAGACTTAGTGAGCACCAAAACCCCACTGAACCAAGTCCTGCTCCATAAGGGTGTCTCCTGCACAGCAGCTCTCCCACTATAGTTGCAGCTGCTCCCCACAGCCAATTGGCCTGGAAGTCAATTACTCCCAATGACACCAATAGCAATCAAGGCCCAACTACAACAAGACTGTACACACAGCCCACTAAGGGGTGCATCTAGTGTGTCCACCTCAGGTGAATGGGGGGGCTGAGCCACTGGGCCCTATAGAACACCTACTAGACTAGGCCACTCTATCAACTCAAGGAGACTTAGAAACTCTACCCAATACATAGAAACAAACACAGGGAAGCAGCCAAAATGCAGAGACAAAGAAACATGTCACAAATGAAAGAAATGGAAGAAAGCAAACTAATGGATATAGAGTTCAAAACCAGTTATAAAGTTACTCAAGAATATTCTAGAAACCTCCAAGGGACTTAGAGATACTTTCAAGGATCTTATTAAGAATGACAAAAAAATTGGAAAAGGGCCAGTCAGAAATTAAGTATACACTGACTGAAATAAAGAATAATATACAGGGATTTCACAGTAGACTAGAGGATCCCGAGAATCAAATCAACGATTTTGAAATATGAGGAAGAAAACAATACCCAACCAGAAGAGCAAAAAGAAAAAAAATCCAAAAAAATGAAGATAGTGTAAGGAGCCTCTGGGACAACTTCAAGCGTACCAACATCCGAATTATGGGGGTGCCAGAAGAAGAGAGAGAGCAAGATATTGAAAACCTATTTGAAGAAATAATGACAGGAAACTTCCCCTACCTGGTGAAAGAGATAGACTTACAAGTCCAGGAAGCACAGAGATCCCCAAACAAGAGGAATCCAAACAGGACCACACAAAGACACATCATAATTAAAATGCCAAGGGCAAAAGACAAAGAGAGAATCTTAAAAGCAGCAAGAGAAAGACAGTTAGTTACCTACAAGAGACCTCCCATAAAACTGTCAGCTGATTTCTCAAAAGAAACTATGCAGGCCATAAAGGAGTGGCAAGAAATATTCAAAATGATGAATAGCAAGGATCTACAACCAAGATTACTCTACCCAGCAATGCTATCATTTAGAATTGAAGGTCAGATAAAGAGCTTCACAAATAAGAAAAAGCTAAAAGAGTTCATCACCGCCAAACCAGTATTATAGGAAATGCTGAAGGGTATTCTTTAAGGAGAGGAAGAAGAAAAAGATAAAGCTAAAAAAATATGAACAACAAAGTGGCAACAAATACATATCTATCAATAATTGAATCTAAAAATCAAATGAATAAAAAATCTGATTAACAGAATAAACTGGTAAATGGAATAGAATCAGGGCTATGGAAATGGAACAGACTGACAATTCTCAGAGGGAAGGGGGTTGGGGGGTGGGAAGAGATTAAACAAAGATCTTATATGCATTACCTATGGACACAGACAATAGGGTGGTAAGGGCCTGGGGCAGGGTGGAAACTGGGTGGAGGGGAGCTATGGAGGGCAAAAAGAGGGACATCTGTAATAATCTCAACAATAAAGGTTTTTTTAAAAAAAGAAAAAGTTATAAACAGATCTTTATTTCAAGCATAGGGCTATTGGCATCTATTACAGAAAATTCCATTGAATCTGTATTTTGCTATGAGGTCTGAGAGTACTGAACACAAGAAGTGACCTAGCCAAAAGAAAGGCTAATTAACAGTGTCACATAGAGAACATAGGCCAAGTATTCCATGGACTCCAGATTAATATATTGCACAGATGATGTCCTGGCCTGTGTTGCTAAGTGGTTAGAGCATCAGCCCACCCACTAATGGGTCATAGGTTTGATTCTCAGTCAAGGGCATATACCTGGGTTGTATGTTGGGGCACGTGGGGAAAGTAACCAATTGATGTGTCTCTCTCTCATCGATGTTCCTCTCTCTCTCTCTCTCTCTCTCTCTCTCTCTCTCTCTCTCTCTCTCCCTCTCCTCTCCTCTCCTCTCCTCTCCCCTCCCTTCCACTCTCTCTAAGAATCAATGGAAAAAATATCCTGTAATCCTGGAGTAACAAAACAACAAAAAATATCTTGCACAGGAGAATACCTGGATTTAAAATTTTCCAGAATGGTTCTAAGCAAATCATCTGTCAAATAAATGTAAAAATTGTGATAAGTACATAGTGTTCTGGGACATTATAGCAGGTGGTATGACAATCATACATGGTAGGTAGTGCTGCCTCCACCAGACCTCACCAGAAGAAAAAAAAAAATTGGTAAAGTTGATAAAGTTCAAAGGAAACTCAGAAAAGGCAGGGTTCCTTCAAGCTGTGCAATCATAGAAGACTTCATGGAGAAGTCAACATTCATATCAGGCCTTGAAAGATAAGTTGATTTGGGTCCTTTAAGAAGGGGAAGAGAAAAGTGAAGGGGAATAGTTTCAGTAAAGGCATAAAAGTGGGGTTGTGTAGAGAGTGCACAAGAAACATAAAAATAAACTGACAAAATAGTACCAGATTCAAGGAAACATAGAACAGACTTGATGACTCTCAGAAGGAACAGGGGAGGAGGGTATGGGAAGAGATTAACCAAAGAACTTATATGCATACTAGAGGCCCGATGCACACAAAATTCGTGCACGGGGGGTGGGTCCCTCAGCCCGACCTGCGCCCTCTCCAATCTGGGAGCCCTCAGGGGAGCCCTCTCCAATCCGGGACTTTCTGTTTGTCTTTGCAATCCTATGAGCGAATTGTCTGAGACCCCAACCCAGTTTGGTTTTGTGCTCACAGAATAGTAGAGGTCTTCTTTTTTTTTCTTTGCTCCATTGGTGGAGATTTCCTAGAAGTTGCAGGATATCTTCCTTTTAATTTTTCCTCGACACTCTGACTTTACTTATGTCTCTCACCTTTGCTTTCCCTCCATCCCCCACCCGCAACAGTAACTTGCTCCAGGCTCACTTTGCTCTAGTGTCTAGGACAGTGATGGTGAACCTTTTGAGCTTGGTGTGTCAGCATTTTGAAAACCTCTAACTTAACTCTGGTGCCGTGTCACATATAGAAATTTTTTGATATTTGCAACCATAGTAAAACAAAAATTTATATTTTTGATATTTATTTTATATATTTAAATGCCATTTAACAAAGAAAAATCAACCAAAAAAATGAGATCTTATATGCGTGTCACCTCTGACACGCGTGTCATTGGTTTGCCATCACTGGTCTAGGAGATCCTGCAATGCGTCTGCCACCAGAACTATGATTCCCAGCATTCCTGGTGCTCCCTGCACTCTGGGCTTCCACTTTAGGTCCAGGGGCTGCCATCAGAACTATGATTCCCAGAATTCTTGGTGCTCCCACGCTCTTGGTTTTCACTTCTGGTCCATAGGCTGCAGAAACGAAAAGGACTGGGAACTTCAGCCACTCCCAGGCTGAGCTGACAGGACCAGACACTACATAGGCCCGGAGCAGCTGGGGGCAGGAACGCCTGCCCCTGGCCACTCCATGCCTGCGCCTGTGTGTGCACTGCCCACAGGCCTGCCATCTTTGTTGGGTTAATTTGCATACTCACTCTTGATTAGCTGTGGGCATCACAAAGGGATGGTCAATTTACACATTTGTCTATTATTAGTATAGATAAGCATAGGCCATGGACACAGACAATAGTGTGATAGAGATCTGGGGTGCGGTGGGAACCAGGTGGAGGAGGGCAATGGGGGAAAAGTAGGGGGGAAGGACATCTGTAATACTCTAAACAATAAAAATTAAAAACAAAACAAACAAACAAAACCTCAGCTTGGCCCCAGTGGAATGACCAGGAAGAATGTCAGTGGATGACAATATGACAAGTGGAACTTAGGAGCACAGTGCAGAAGGTTTATATCACACAGGGAGTAACCGAGGTATTTGGAGAGCCATGAAGAGCCATGACCACTGACAAAAAGATTACTCTGAAGGCAACATGTTATGGAGGAAGGCAGGTGGGCAGGAAGAGAGCCCAGACAAATGATAGACATTCACTACCTAGCACAGGCCTTCTAAGCCATTTGAAATAAATATAGTACACCACAACACTGAATGTGAACAATATTTAATGCCAATTGTTTTTTTTAATGATGCACCCAGAGATCATGAGCATTGTAGTAGTATGTTTCAATTATATAGTTACACTAGAGGCCCGGTGCATGAAATTTGTGCATAGGGTGTGTGTTAGTCCCTCAACCCAGCCTGCACCCTCTCCAATCTAGGACCCCCTGAGGGCAGTCAGACATCCTTCTCACAATCCAGGACTGCTGGCTCCTAACCACTCGCCTGCCTGCATACCTAATTGCCCCTAACCCTTCTGCCTGCCAGCCTGATCACCCCCTAACCACTCCCCTGCCAGCTTGATTGATGCCTAACTGCTGCCCTGCAGGGCTGGTTGCCCCCAACTGCCCTCCCCTGCAGGGATGGTCCCCCCCAACTGCCCTCCCCTGCAGGGCTGGTCCCTCCCAACTGCCCTCCCCTGCTGGCCTGGTCACCCCTAACTGCCCTCCCCTGCAGGCCTGATTGCCCACAACTGCCCTCCCTTATAGGCCTGGTCCCTCCCAACTGCCCTCCCCTGCAGGCCTAGTCGCCCACAACTGCCCTCCCCTGCTGGCCATCTTTGACCACATGGGGGCAGCCATCTTATGTGTTGGAGTGATGGTCAATTTACATATTACCTCTTTATTATAGGGGAATATTACATTAACTTTCTCACAGTATATTCAAAACAACAAAATTTCTCATCATTCTACATGATTCAACCTCATATCAAAACTAGAGGCATGAAATTTATGCAAGATTAGGCCTTCCTTCCCCCGGCTGCCAGCACTGGCTTCCCTCTGGCACCCAGGACCCAGGCTTCCCTTGCAGCCCCGGCATCGTTTGGGTCATCCGGAAGGACGTCCAGTCTAATTAGCATATTATATTATAGATAATGTGTTGTTTTATAGCACATTCTTCTGCCCCATTTCTATCTCCATTTCAAAATAAATTTTATCTTTCCCTTACAATATACCTGGTACATTTTTAAAAGAATTATATATAACCATCAAAGGTATTTTCATTGTATTTTGCTCAATTCCCCTGAGGATCAGAAACCAGAGCTTCAAAAGCCCTGAATTGAGCTCTAATCTTAGAAAATATCACCTCAACATACACCTGCAAATATCACTGGCAAGGTTTGTTTTGTGGAGATAAAATAGCAATCTAGCTATATAACACAATATTGAAGCTTTTTGGGGGGAGTGGGAGTGGGGGGAGGGAGAATAACAAGTACATCTTTCTGAGGCAAGCCTAGTGACCAAAGCCATGAATTTATAAACTGCTTGAGGTCACAACCCTGTATTATATTTACTTCTTTTGTCTCCCATAGTAACTAGCACAGTTTTGAGCTCAAAGCTGCAGCAGGATTTTAAGATTGACAAAATGTGTACAAAAGTGTGTTGAATATTATAAAATGCTATGTTAAAAGTAGCTGACATTAGTTGACTTGAACTCTAAAGAACTAATTTTACTTTCAATAGGCCTCTGTTTTTATTCATAAGGGATAAAAATACAGACAAGCCCTGACCAGTTTGGCTCAGTGGATACAGTGTCAGCCTGTGGACTGAAGGGTCCCAGGTTCAATTCCCGTCAAGGGCATGTACCTTGGTTGTGGGCACATCCCCAGTAGGGGGTGTGCAGGAAGCAGCTAATCAATGTTTCTCTCTCATCAATGTTTCTAACTTTCTATCCCTCTCCCTTCCTTTCTGTAAAAAATCAATAAAAAATATTTTAAAAATATAGACAAGTAGTAATCAAACTACAAATACATGGGATTGTATGGAAGAAGAAATGGAGGGTTAAAGGAGAAAACCTCACAAAACCTAAGGTGATATAAAAAAAAACACACCCTAATGAAGAAAACCACAATATGGGGGTCCATGCTAAAAAAGAAACACACTTGTTCAGATGTTGAGGATATCTATACAGATATCTATATTGTGCCTCAAATTATGATCTATGGCAGTCACATATAGCTAGTAACATACCTGCAGGTAAGAATATTACTGGTTCAAAAATTGGTTGGGGAAATGCAGTAGGTTGCAATAGCAAACTAAATGTAGATGGAAGTATAACCAAAGTTCTTTCCTGATAGTTCTCTGTAGTTCTTAGCTTGCTCCTATTCACTTCTTTATCCCTAATATCTGGAATGTTGTCTAGCACAGATAGGGATTCCATAAGTATCTGTGTAATGAATGAAGCATATAAACTTTTTAAGTTAAGTTTAAAATTTTAAGTCAAAAAAACTATTAGTAATAGCTACCATTCATTGGGAATCTGGCTTACGAGGTCTGATATTACATGACTTACACATATTCAAACTTCACGAAAGCCCAGTGAGTTAGTATCACTATTAGTATTAAATGAAAACTGAAGCTGAGCGCCAGTACCTTTCCCAGGACTGTTAGATAGGACAAGAGTCTCAAGGTCTGGCCCATTTTTACTAATTGCTATTCTTGCTAAACGTTAAAATGTAGCACAACATTTTGCAGACAAGCTATAAACAGATTAAGTTTGACAAACTGGATAAATGTAGTCAACTGCAAAAAAGGAAATCAACATGTAATTGATTAGTGTAAAAAATCAATTAGTGTAAAAAATCCTTCAGGGAGCCAAAGCTTTGAATATGAATCCCCTGTCTCCTTTACTTGTTGAAAGTAAATAAACTACCTGTGACAACCACCTGTCATTCTTGAATAGTACACCCCAAGCAGCAAACCCCTTGAGTTTGGAAACAGGGCCATGAAGCTGCTGAGTGGTAGAATTCAACCTTGTTGTCCAGATCTTGTGTTCACTTGCTTTACACAACGAACATGCCAAAGAATAATGTGAACACAACACATGAACAGAAGCAGGGGTCCTCAAACTTTTTAAACAGGGGGCCAGTTCACTGTCCCTCAGACCGTTGGAGGGCCGGACTATAGTTTAAAAAAAACTATGAACAAATTCCTATGCACACTGCACATATCTTATGTTGAAGTAAAAAAACAAAACGGGAACAAATACAGTATTTGTATTTGCATGTGGCCCGTGGACCGTAGTTTGAGGACCCCTGAACAGAAGGCAGTACTTGAAGATTTGCTAACATATGAAAAAATTGCTAACATTTTTTATTTTATTTAGTCTTATAGAAACATGTTGTTATTCTAATCTTATGTTTTAAGTAATGCTACAAAACAATCTGCCACAATTTACAAGCCTAACAAGCTAAATAGAGAAAGTAGAAAGGAATAAAAACATTTCCCCTGTCCAATATTTTCCACCATCTTAAAATTTCACCAGATTCAAATTTCCAGATCTGCCTTAACTGGACTAAAAGATTATTATGGTAAAACCACTCCACACAAAGCACAATTGTCTGAAATTACACTTAAGTCAAATATGCATGAAACAGTCCTGCACAGAGAAGAGCTAGCTGCTGTGTGATTTAATGAAACCTACTGAGCACCAAGGGCACAGGCAAATTGAATTTTCAATGGTGCCTACAGAAGTAATCAGGAAGCCAGCCACCAGTGAGTAGATGAGATAAATGACCTGAGTTTCTTTCACTAAGTGATCAAAATAAAATGCCATCTTTATGCATGAAAACCAAAAAAAAAAAAAAAGTTAAGCTATATATCCTTCACACCTCTGCCTTTTCACTACATGGTCATGTCTAGACTCTTCCTTCTCCAAGGTACCTTTGTGTTAGTTAACATCATGCAAAATGATTTTTTTCCTACCTCAATATTTCTGGTAATTTATTCCAGAAAAATAAGACATACTCCTGCAAAGCGCAAACTCCTCCATAATCCTGATCAGCATAGTAGCTGTTAAGCAATGGGCACTATCCAAGGAGGTTTAGAATTGATGATTAAGTTATATGTAGCTAAGAGTTTGACTTCCAATCAGTACAGCTAAATGGTTAAACAAAAAAGTGTCAAGATTTAAAGCCATGTTTTCTTTTTTTAAAAATATGTTTTTATTGATTTCAGAGAGGAAGGAAGAGGGAGATAGAAACATCAATGATGAGAGAGAATCATTGATTGGCTACCTCTTGCTAGCCCCCCACTGAGGATCGAGCCCACAACCTAAGCATGTGCCCTTGACCGGAATCAAACCTGGGACCTTTCAGTTCACAGGCCAACGCTCTATCCACTAAGCCAAACCGGCTAGGGCAAGAGCCATGTCTTTTTAAGAGTAAATGAAGTAATACTTTCATATGAAGGCTTTCAAAGACATTCTATATAATAAAAGCCTAATATGCAAATTATCCCCTTGTGCCGTCATTTGAGTGGGAGACCAGGAGTTCAACTGCTCACTATGACATGCGCTGACCACCAGGGGGTGGTGCGGTACATGGCAGGCGTCAGCAACGTGACGCTGGCAGCGAGTGGCAGTGAAGGTGCTGCCAGCCCCGATGGGCCCCGAGGAGAGTGGGACCATGGCGGGATGGTGGACCAGGTGAGCGGGCGGTGCCAGGCCAAGGCAGGTGCGAGCAGGGGCCCAATTGCCCCACAGATGGCAACCAGTGGCAGCGACGGGGGACGCGGAGAAATGGGAGGGGCGGGGTCGCTGCCCTGCCCCCAGGCACTGAGGGAGCTGGGCAGGGGGCCCAACCCCAATCAATCGCCCTGCAGGTGACATGGTGGAGCAGGTGAGGGGGTGGCATCAGGCCAAGGCTGGGTGTCAGGTGGGGCTGCAAGGCTGGGGGCATGAGCTGGAGCCTGATCCATATATATACATATATATACATATATACATATCTACATATCTACATATATATATACACACACACACACACACACACACACATACACACACACACACACACATATATCTATGTCTATATCTATATCTATACTAATAAAAGCCTAGGTGACTGTCACACCTTCACAAGATGGCCGCCCCATGTCATCACAAGATGGCCGTCCCTTGTTGTCAGAAGATAGTCACCCCCATATCATCACAAGATGGCCACTACAAGATGGTCAGCAGGGAAGGGCAGTTGGGGGTGAACAGACCAGCAGGGGAGGGCAGTTGGGGGCAACCAGGCCTGCAGGGGAGGGTAGTTGGGGGCGATCGGGCTGGCAGGGGAGCAGTTAGGTGTCAATCAGACTGGCAGGCAGAAGCATTAGGGACAATCAGGCAGGCAGGCAGGTGAGCAGTTAGAAGCCAGCGGTTCAGGATTGTGAGAGGGATGTCCGACTGCCAGTTTAGGCCCGATCCCCAGGATCAAGCCTAAACTGGCAGTCAGACATCCCCCGAGGGGTCCCAGATTGGAGAGGTGCAGGCTAGGCTGAGGGACACCCCTCCAGTGCATGAATTTCATGCACCGGGCCTCTAGTGTGTATGTATGTGTATATATATATATATATATATATATATATATATATATATATATATACACACACGTACATATGCAATCCTAATCTTTCTCATGAGCTCTTTGCCCATGTTTCCAATTGCCCACTTGACCTTCCACCTTGAGTTCCACTAGAACCTGAACCACACACTGTCCAGACCTGAACTCATCACCTTGCCTCACAACCATGCCTCCTGAAGTCACCTCACTCTTCACGGGGGCAGCCTCATTCTAGGAGGCACACAGACATAAAAAGAGAAAGCCACTACTGACACTCATTCTCACCAATGACAATCAGTTGCCTATTTACATGCATTGTATTTTCCTCTCATTCTTCATATCTCACTCTTACATTTCACAGGGTCCAGTGCCTCACTTTACAGATCCCTAGGCAGGGTCAGCAAAGCCCAACCAAGTGACGTGCAGCCAGGAGAAACTTTATCTTACTGGGGAATGTGAAGACTAGGAAAAGCAAGGAAATCAAGGCAAGCCAATCCTGTAAAGCAAGATAGCGGGAGAAGATTGCCATTAAATGATCATGTTGCTACCTAGGCTTTCCCCCACCCCCATCAAATGGAAAAGTATTTTACAAAGGAATTTGATCAGTAGAAAAACATTATAGAGCTTCTATTGTACCCGTCTGGCCCTCTGGGCTTTTTCAATGAAGATTCAGAAGAAAAAGACTCAGGGTCTGCTGCTGTGTTTGGCTAAGGCTGGCTAAACCTGACCTGTTCCACAGCTTATTCAATATGTCTATCTCACAGGATCGTGAGGACATCAACCAAATAACATCTCCCTGAATCATCTGAGCATCTGTGTCACATTTGTCTGTACAACTCCTCATATTAGAGTTTGTGCCTCTTGAAGCCAGACACTACCATATTCAAGTCAGTACTCAACAGCAGGCCCAACATCTGCTATTCAGCAAAATAGAAATTTGACCAATAGCTGCAAAATTGAAGTGGTTTAAAAACATATATACAATGGCTTTCCATAGAGACCATGTTATATTATCAGGCACACAGAAAACTATTATTGCCTATTCTCTCTCAGGCACTTTGCTAAGCTCTGGGAATAGTGTTGTGAATAAGACAAAAGAGGCCTCTGCTATCAAGGTGTTACACCGAATCAGAAAAGAAAGACACTGTACACAAAACTGCAAAAGTTATGTAAGTAATCACAAGTCTACCAATGACATGAAGGTACTAGATGCAACAACACGAAAAAAAATTACTGTATATCGGTAATTTTTTCCATTTATTTTTTATTCCATTCCATTTGTTTGAAGGGTACAAAATTTTAAGTTGTATCTCCTAACAAAATACCTTTACATCAGTATTACTTAACTTTTATATTCAAATGACACACACAGAAATTCCAAAATGACTTTTTCTTTTTTCAAATGATAACAATGGTTACCTTTACCTCAAAAGCACTGGTATAAATGAAAGAATCCAGGAGATTTCCAGCCAACTATCTCTCAGCTTAAGTCTCTAACAACTTGCCTTAAATTAACAGACTTCTCATGATACCTTCCTGCTCAAACTTCTTCATCTTTTCATTGGCTTCTTATCTCATGAGTATCCTTAATACTAATCCTTCTTGCCCCTGCCTCTCCAGCCTCATCTACATATCATCCCCCAAGCTTTCTGCTCTAGAGTGCCTCAAAGGCATCCTGCTGACTCACACTGAGGGCTTTGCCCCTTCTGTTCCCTCACTGGGATGTTCACCCCTCCTAACCCTCCATGCTTCAGGTCTCATCTCAAACCTGGTATCTTCAGAGAAACCTTCCTTGGTACCCCATCTAGATCACAATTGCCTATATCCACCTTTCCTTCCTAACCTCTATCAGATTTATAGCTTTACATTCATTTGGGGGAGTATTTAATTAATGTTCATCTCTCTTACTAAAATTCTAGGTAGTTTAGAATCATACCTTTCTGAACAGCTTTCTAGCTCATGCCTAAATTATAGCCTGACACATAGTAGGCACTTAAAAGTCATTTGCTGCGTAAATGAATGAATAAAAACACCACAGTAAATTTTTCTTCATGTTGTCACATCCAGTATGTCTACACTTGCAAGCCTTGTAAATACCAGGGTAACTTCTGTGAAGGTTAGAATTGATATTCTTCCTCAGCTATCAGAAGAATTAATTCTTACTTACTTAGAAGTGACAATGGAGACAATAAATGAATTGCCTTTAATTCCTAAGGATTACAATTTTCCATTTAAATTAGGTATTGCAATGACAAATAAGAAAAACAAAAGAAAGGAACAGCAATAAAAAGGATGGTCTACCATCATTGAAGAGAATATGAAAAGTCTTATATTTTTATCCAAGATAACTGTGCACACATAGTAGAGGAGGAGAAATAATATGGAAAGCTTGGATTGTTTAGGGGAGCCAACTGTGACCAGGAATAAGATAAAACCATACCAAATTTGACTATATACCTCTGCTTCTCCTTTCTTTCTTTTTTTTAAAAAAATATTTTTATTGACTTTAGAGAGAAAGGGAGAGGGAGAGATAGAAACATCAATGAGGAGAGAGAATCATTGATTGGCTGCCTCCTGCAAGCCCCCTAGCCATTGAGCCAGCAACCTGGTCATGTGCCCTTTACCGAAATCAAAACTGGGACCCTTCAATCCGCAGGCTAACACTCTATCCACTGAGCTAAACCATCTAGGGCCTCCTTTCTTGCCACATGTATCTGTGTGCCCAATCCCACGCAACATCAAGAAAAAAAATTATGCCTCAGACACAGCGATTTTCACCTAGGAGTACTATGTCAAATGAGGATAAAATTTAGTCATAGAACCATACTATTTTAGAACCTAAAGAAGTTTTTCAAAGATTTTATATGTCAAATATATGAGAACCACAAATTACATTGGAATGACAAAAGTACATTTCATGTTTCATGGCCTTCATCATAAATATTAACTCATAGATAATAATAAAAGGGTAACTACTTTCCTTTCCTGCTGTATGTTATTATGCAGCTATAACATGACTAACATAAGTATGACAATAATCTATTAGGTTTCTGAACAAAAAAATTCCTTTACTACAGGTAACTGGTAGCAATTTTCAATTGTAAACATGTTGACAATAACACTCATTTCTTTCTTTATAAATAAAATAAAGGTGCAATTGATCATGTCAAAATTTTTATGAAAATAAGATGTATAAAACAAATCTTACATCTACTTATTGCTTATGTATTTACACACTTATTTCCTGCACCTTTTGGAGAAGAAAAAGAAAATATCTGCTCATAAGAAGCCAGTGTAGTTCAATGATGCTGACAACTACTTTAGAGGTCATCAAAATGCTCCTCTTAGAAGCCCCCAGGTGTGCTGAGCAGTCAGTAACCCTCATTTACACAGAGATAAACATGCACACTTCTACAATTAGAGCTTCCACACTGTAAAGTTGTATAGTAAGTTACATCTACCCACTGTGGTAATAATAAGTGATTAGATACTTATATCCATTATGAGGTGATCATTCCAGTAAGTCTAGTACCCATCTGCCACCACACCATAATAGTTATTGCAATATTATTGTAAGTCCTATCATCTCATTGTTTTTAAAAAAATATATGAGAAAATAGAAAAAAGAGAAAATGCCTGGTTTCTTATATAAACAGAAATATAAAATTACTGAGTCATTTTATCTGTTCATCTAAAAATAGGAGCAGCGGAGAACCAAGATGGCGGCATAGGTTAACGCCGGAGTTTGCTGCTTTGAACAACTACTTCAAAAGTGAAACCAAAAAACGGAAGGGACATCACCCAGAACCACAGGAACGCTGGCTGAGTGGAAGTCCTACAACTAGGAGGAAAGAGAAACGCACACGGACACTCAGAGGAGGCGCAGTGCTGAAGTCAAATTCTGAGGTGCAGAGTGCGTGGAGAGGGGTTGGGGGCGGAGGGCGCGGTTGTTGTTTTCAACCCGGAGGGAGTGGCAGACTCTGAGCACCAGATCCGGGCGAGTCTTTAGGGACCCAGACTCAAACGGGAGAAGCGGGACTGTCTGGCTTCGGTCAGAGCGAGTGCAGCTTTCTCTCCCAGCTTTGCAGCGGGTGCTGGAACTCAGAGAGGCAGAGCCCCTGGGGACAGGACTGAGAGCCGCCATAACTGCTCTCAACGGCCCACCCTGTTGATCCTGTGCGACCCGCCCCGCCCAAGCCCTGCACAGAGGCATTTGCCGATAGCCTCAGGCAAAGGCTAGATTAGCACCTCCCTAGAGGACAGAAGTTCTCTCACTGCTGACACAGCTGATTCTCATAGCCACTTGGCCTGGAGGTCAAACCCTCCCTGGAATTAGCTACAACAATCAAGATTTAACTATAAGACTGCGAACAAAGACCACTAGGGGGTGCACCAAGGAAGCATAACAAAATGCGGAGACAAAGAAACAGGACAAAATTGTCAATGGAAGATATAGAGTTCAGAACCACACTTTTAAGGTCTCTCAAGAACTGTTTAGAAGCCGCCGATAAACTTAATGAGATCTACACGAAAACTAATAAGACCCTCGATCTTATATTGGGGAACCAACTAGAAATTAAGCATACACAGACTGAAATAACGAATATTATACAGACGCCCGACAGCAGACCAGAGGAGCGCAAGAATCAAGTCAAAGATTTGAAATGCGAGGAAGCAAAAAACATCCAACCGGAAAAGCAAAATGAAAAAAGAATCCAAAAATGCGAGGATAGTGTAAGGAGCCTCTGGGACAGCTTCAAGCGTACCAACATCAGAATTATAGGGGTGCCAGAAGATGAGAGAGAGCAAGATATTGAAAACCTATTTGAAGAAATAATGACAGAAAACTTCCCCCACCTGGTGAAAGAAATGGACTTACAGGTCCAAGAAGCGCGGAGAACCCCAAACAAAAGGAATCCAAAGAGGACCATACCAAGACACATCATCATTAAAATGCCAAGAGCAAAAGATAAAGAGAGAATCTTAAAAACAGCAAGAGAAAGAAACTCAGTTACCTACAAGGGAATACCTATACGACTGTCAGCTGATTTCTCAACAGAAACTTTGCAGGCCAGAAGGGAATGGCAAGAAATATTCAAAGTGATGAATACCAAGAACCTACAACCAAGATTACTTTATCCAGCAAAGCTATCATTCAGAATTGAAGGTCAGATAAAGAGCTTCACAGATAAGGAAAAGCTAAAGGAGTTCATCACCACCAAACCAGGATTATATGAAATGCTGAAAGGTATCCTTTAAGAAGAGGAAGAGGAAGAAAAAGGTAAAGATACAAATTATGAACAACAAATATGCATCTATCAACAAGTGAATCTAAGAATCAAGTGAATAAATAATCTGATGAACAGAATGAACTGTTGATTATAATAGAATCAGGGACATAGAAAGGGAATGGACTGACTATTCTTGGGGGGGAAAGGGGTGTGGGAGATGTGGGAAGAGACTGGACAAAAATCGTGCACCTATGGATGAGGACAGTGGGTGGGGAGTGAGGGCGGAGGGTGGGGCGGGAACTGGGAGGAGGGGAGTTATGGGGGGAAAAAAAAAGAGGAACAAATGTAATAATCTGAACAATAAAGATTTAATTAAAAAAAAATAAAAATAAAAAAAATAAAAATAGGAGCAGCAAGACCTATTTGCCTCTACCTTAGAAATGTCTTCAAAAACACTTTTCTTTTTATTTCCACAGCTTCAATGAGGTTCTCACCATCTCTGTCCAAGACTACTATACCAACTCTCACTGACTTTTCTGGTTTTGGTGGCTCCCCAAATCAATCTTTATTCCTTGTTGCTACTAGATTATATAGTTCCTAAGTCACTTTCAACCAAAACCACTGAAAAGCTTAAGTGTAGTTAAGTACAGAATTATTTGCATGGAATGTAAATAGGAACCTTACAAACCTGATTCCATCTGTCCTCCCCACTTTCATCCTTTGTCACATCATCCCTACTCCATTCCTTATAATATGTTGCCATTCCCTGAACTCACATAAGCTCTTTTCATAACTTCTTGGCTCTGAAAACTTTGATGTTCCCCCTGCCTGAAGGCCCAGGGAGTCTTCTGCTCATCTTTCAAACCCAGCTCCAATAGCACCTCTGCTATGAAGCCTTCGCAGACCTTTCCAGACAGGAGGTCACTCCCTCTCTGTGCTCCTATGGCATTTTGTTCACACTTCAATGGGCCCGGGCATTCCTAGATTAAATATCTATGACTTTGTCTGTTCACCAAAAATCCCAAAAGTTCATAGTATTACATAATCTACCACTTTATTGAGGTAGGAACTTGAATTATGTATTGTATTCTAACCAGGCTCCAGCCCTAGGTATTTCAAACACAGAGAATTTAATATGATACAGGAAATTGGTTACACAGATTATGGAAGAGCCAAAAAGTCAAACAGGAGTTAAAGAGGTGGTCCAGAAATTTACAACATCAGAAAACTGCTACCATCCATTAGACTAGAGTGATATTGGAAGAAGATAGCATTACCAGTGACGGAGGAGCTGGGCTGTGTGAGTATCGTAGGATCATGGCAATGGCTTACTAATAGGAGCTGGGACCATGAAGGGCTGGAATTTCTAGGAGGAGAGACAACTGCTGTCAAAGGTAATGCCCAAAAAGAGCTAGAGAGGGAGAAATACCCTGGCTTCTCCCTGCCTCCATTGGCTGAATGTATTCAAATGGCAGGTGTCAAGTATTCCAGGAAATGTAGTCTTCTGAAATACATGACCAAGCAGAAGGCAGAATGGAAAATGACAGGCACACTATGTGAGGTTGGTGAGCACCACACTAGGCTGCTGAGTGGGCCTTGCTCATCATGTGTGCAGCCAAGCATGGAAGTGTGTGTATGTATCACGAGTCTTCTGGACTGTAATTACACTCCACATGTTGGTTTTCTCCATAAGACTATGAGCTCAACTGCAGAGCTCTTATCTCAATTTGTACCTAGCACAATATTTGACATATAGTAGGCACTCAATAAACACTGATCCCCTGGATTTAAAACTCAGCATTTCCCAAAGCTTGTTCTGCTGGCCATTAATAAAAATGGGTGCTAATGTATATTTCAGGTGAATAGGACTCTGCCATTCCCAAATAAGTTTTTGAAACACAGTATTAAATTTAAGCTGGTATTTTAGACCTTTGGAGCTAATATACCAAAATACTAGACTGAGTTGCTTGTAAATAACAAGTTTATTTCTCACAGTTCTGGAAACTGCAAGTGAGAAATCAGAGAGTCAGCATGGTTGGGTCAGGACCCTGTTGTGGGTTGCACTCTTCTCATTGTATCCCCACTGGCAGGAGGGACAAAGATGCTCTCTCAGACTTCTTTTTTTAAAAGTATATTTGTATTTATTTCAGAGAGGAAGAGAGAGAGAGAGAGAGAAACATCAATGATGAGAGAGAATCATTGATTGGCTGCCTCCTGCATGTCCCCGACTGGGGATCAAGCCCAAAACCTGGGTATGTGCCCTGACCAGGAATCGAATTGTGACCCCTGGTTCATAAGTTGACACTCTACCACTGAGCCACACCGGCCGGGCTCTCAGACTTCTTTTATAAGGCATTAATCTCATTCATGATGGCTCAATCCTCATAATCACCTAACTGAGTCCTCATCTCCTCATAATATCATACGGGGCATTAGGATTTCAACAAAGGATTTGTGGGGCACACACCATTAAAACATAGCAGCAGCTGGTTTCTTTTTGCAGAAAATAAACAAAACCTATTCAGGGCTTTTAAAATGTCCTTGAAGAGAGGGATGTGTTATGCAGCATCATTTCAGCATCTATGACTGAAGAATACTATTCCCAAAGGACTAATATTTTATAGGGGACTTTAGTTAAGGAGACTTTTCTTTATATGTCCACATTTGTAACATTATATTATTTGATATTTGAAATATTTCTGTGAGGTACAGAAGAACAAGGTCACACCTTACAGATAAAAAAAAAAGTGTTGCTAACAAATAATTAAAACTAAATAATACATCAAGTAGTAATTGAAAATATAAGATATTTACTAGTCTACTCACTGCAGGACTAGAAAAATAAAGTACAATAAAGTCCCTGCTTTATTTGAAGAGATGAGACAAGAAAAACAGAGAACCATATAATGAAATTTTATTTTTACCCAACAATATCTACACTAATAATAGACAAACATGGTAATTGACCATACCTTCGCTATGCCCGCCACTGGCTGATCAGAGTGATATGCAAATTAACCACCAACAAAGATGGCGGCTAATTTGCATACTGCAAGCTGGGCAGGACAGCATGAGCCACCATCCAGGCCCCCATGTGCGACCTGGGGGCAGGCGGGGGCTCAGGTGAGGCAATTGGCATCACTTGCCTTTGCCTGAGCCCCCGCCCACCCGCCGGGGACAGGGGGCCCTCTGAGAGAGAGAGAGAAAGAGAGAGAGAGAGAGAGAGAGAGAGAGAGAGAGGCGGAATTTGGCACCCCGCATCCCTCCCTGATCGACCACTGCAATTCCAAGCCAGTGAGGGCTGCCTTCAGGCCACAGCTCCAGGTCCCTCACCCCCACCCCAGGCCCGAGAGTACAGTGCTGGGCAGGGGCACCCAGGGGTTCAGGAATGCAGCCCTCGGGCGGCGGGGGTGGCTGGCCAAGCCGAGTCTGGCTTCAGTGGGGCCAGTGGGAACCTGAGGCCACCCCAACCCCCACAGGTCCCAGGCGGACGGTGGCTCAGTGGAGAGCGGTGTCTCCATGCATGGTGCCCAGGTGTGGCTGTGAGCAGCTGCAACCCCACCCTACGCTTCAGGGAGGGGGAGAAGGCTCGCAGCCACCAGCACCCTAGGTTGCACCACTTGTGCCTCAGCCTGCCAGGTTGGCAGGGTCCAGAGCAGGTGAGCTGCTCCCTTCCCCCAGTGGTAGAACAGGGAGGAGAGCACTGGGGGCAGGGATGGGACCTCAACTGGGATCCTCCTGGGGTGGGGAAGGGGCCCGGCCTGGACCTGGTGAGGAATTTAGGAAGTCTGGCTAAGCAGGCACTGATTCATACCAACTCTTACTCTGCCACCTTCCTCCAGCTCTTCAAGCTAGCCGCCCTGCCCCACCTGTCCAGGGGAACGGGCTCTGGGTGACCTCCCTGAGCTCAGACTGTGAACCAAGAGACCTCAAGGAAGAGTGCCCGGCCATGCCCGGGCAGGGGCTGGTGCAGAACTACCAGGGCAGAGTTGCTTCAGTGTCTCGGTGAAGTTTGCAACTGACCCAAGGAGGAAACCCGAGAGGGGAAAGGCCGGGAGGCATGAATTGCCAGCACTTTAGCCACTTGAAAACAGCTCCACTTGGAATGTGAGGCGGTTGTATGTTCAGCTGAGAAGTGAGGGGGCTGAACTCCATCATCGCTGGGCTCTTGTCAGTCCGAGGCCCAAGCGTCCACCACGACAAGGAAAGAACAGAGCGAGGGGCCTGGAGGAAGGGAGGACAACTGAAGAAAACCATGTCTAGACTTTCCTCAGCCCTCTCCTTCTTTCTGCTGCCTACAAGAGCCCCAGGCCCGGCCACAGTTCTGTCTCCACCTTTTAGTCCCCTATTCTCCAACCACAGAGGAAAGAAATAAGGAAGGAGTCTGTGCTGCCTTCAGAAAGTATCTATATACCTGATCCACCAGTTGACTTCCACAGAGGGAAGCCAGACTGCGGCTTAGGCCCGCTCCCCACAGGGACATCAGTATGTCATCCTGTGAGGGCTTCCAGACTGTTAGAAGGGGCAGGCTGGGCTGAGGGATGCCCCCCAAGTGCACAAATTTTTGTGCACCGGGCCTCTAGTGTTTATATATGTCTTAGTACATCAAGGTATCTGGTGTTGTCTGATTATTAAAAATGAGACAAATGAAAGGAAAATTATTTACTGAACTTGTAAGCAGATCAGTTCTGAAGCTTACATTACAGGTTGAGCTTCATGAACTCCAAGAACAAATCACTAATTGGTATGATGTCTACCATATAAAGAAAGGCTAATGAGCCCTAGTCGGTTTGGCTCAGCAGGCCTGTAGACGAAAGGGTCCCAGGTTTGATTCCAGTCAAGGGCACATACCTTGGTTGCGGGCTGCTTCCAGGCCCATGCCCTGGTCAGGGTTCATGCAAGAGGCAACAAGTCGATGTGCTTCTCTCACATCAATGTTTCTCTCTGTCTTTCCCTCTCTCTTCCACTCTTCCTAAAAATCAATGGGAAAGTATCCTCGGGTGAGGATTAACAAAAAAAAAAGAAAGAGAGGGGAAAAAAAAGAAAAGCTAATGAGATTCCCCAATAATGAGTCAGCACTATCAATGTGTCAGAAGTTGGGCAAAGTTACTCCAACCTCGTGATCTTCTAAAAATAATCATTCAAAAGTCCCTGGGAATCAGTAGACTCCATTAGAATGGTTTATCTAGAACTTTGTTTTTATCATAATATTCTATTGATCAAGACTTACAACATAGAATATTATCCTTCATTTCTAAAGAGAGACACAAGGTCCTTGGTTTTGTTAAAGAAGAGTGGAATTAACATTATGTTTATCCTTAACAAAGTATTATTACAAAGGCTTCTAACAAGGGATATTTACACTAGAAAACCTGGCCAGCATGCAACAGTGAAAGATAAAATTCTTCTGTTAAATAATTTTTAAAAGACAGAATATTTGCTTTGGCTAAATGTGTTGGCATACTCTTCTAATGGCCTCTCTACTACACATAACATTATGAACACTAACCCTGAAATAAATAATGAATGTATTTATTTCTTGAGAACTGGCAAATGTTGGTATATTGTATTATTCCAAGCAGTTCTACTGTACTACAAACAAAAACTAAATACCAAAGAAACATTAAAAATGTTATGTTCAGAGACCTATTATCATAATGGTCAGAAATTCTGAATTCTACATATAATTCAATGTGGAATTTCAATTAGCATTTATTTATGTTGATAATATTCTCAGCTCAACCAATAACTCTCTAAAATTCAGTGTTCTCTGCTGTAAAGGAAAAAATTTACCTGACTCCCTGGGATGAAACGAGAACCGAGTGTTCCACAGATGAGTGGTCCCATTGGTGTGCTGGGCTCAAATAAGTTAGAAAACACTTAATTCTACACTTAATAAACAGTATACCATCCCCACACACACCCCAGGAGATTGGTAATAGGCATCAACATACTAAAGGCTCTGTGTCTTCTGCTGTAATGAAACCTATTAACTCCTATAACCAAGTGTTTCTCAAATGTATGTTTCCAAAACTGTTTTGCTTTTTCCTGTTAATGCCTACTGGTACACTACAGAACACATCTGCAGGTGATACCTTAAGAGAACAAAAATATGAACTTTGAAGTTCAAAGTAAAACTCTTGAACTTGATGCAGTTATTCTTTCTGGTTATAACCAACACACAACTCTTGCCAAGTAAATGTACTGGAGAGTTAAATACTAATAGAGTAACAACAATAACTCTGTAGGAGTGCAACATTTTACGCACCTTGTGATATTGTATAGGATGATGTAAAAGGTCTCTTGAGTGTGTGTTTTGAATTTTTTAAACTAGATATTTGCAGTCTATGAGTTAGCAAAGCTAACTAGTCAATACTGACCCTGCCTCAGTAGTGCCTGGCTCTGGCTGTGTTAGCTGATGGTAACAAAGGGAAGTAAGTTAAAAATCAAATGGTACTCTAGAAAAACTCTATATAAAGTAAATGAAGATTTGGACCATGTCAAAAAAAAAAAAAGTAAACAATCTAAACAATTTTAAGAAGAAAGTCTTGCATAGCTTCTACTATAATAGCTTCCAGTGCAATGGATAATTCCTTATTCCACCATTTTTAAGAATGATTATTGTTACATTTGACGTCAAAGACATAGTCTAGGAAGTAAAAACAAGTAAATCAAATAGGGAAATATTGAGTACACTTGACAGTAAAGAAACCAGGGCTTTGAGCGCACCCTAACTGAACATAAACCAGCAGCAGTTCACTTTTGAAGGGTGAAGGATGAAAACATAGCACTGGAATGACAGTGGTTTGTAATTTGCAGCTGGAGTCAGAAATTTAAATGTTAGCCTGGGCAGCTAGTTAGATATTAATGAAAGAGAAGGGAACAAAACTAGGCTAAGCCTAACCCTGATTAAATCTAGAAGTTACAGCTAATCCCCAGTAGGGAGAAAGGACCAGCTTTCCAATTTCCCCAGGGGACAACTGGTCCATTCTCCCAGACTACACAGAGCATGATGGGGAAGTAGCAGCATGTTCAGTAGGAGCCAAGATGGCAACCATAAAGAGAAGGTGCCTAGCCTGGGGAAAGGATTGGATTGGGCAGGGACACAGATCCCTGGAAGATCCAGGAAAGGGCTGGATAAGGGAAGGAGGCCCCAGCACAAGCCTACAAAGAGCTAGGAAAGAGATTGGATAGTTTAAAAGAAAACTTAACAACCTTCCCAAACTCAAAAAGATATGATCAAAGCTTAACAAAGGCCCAAGTTTGGTTTGTTCATTAGTTTATTTCTTTGTTCATTTGTTCATGCACCCAAGCACAATGCTGGTTCCACTAGGCCTTGGAGGCGGACATGCAGATGGGGAAATGAGACCTAGAGAAGTTCTGCATCTCTGCATCCTGGCCCTCCTGGGCCTGATAGGCCCGAGTGCAAGCTTGCTGCTCCAGAGGCTGGTCTTCTTTCACAGCTGGACAGAGCTAAGCCACCTGGTCCTGGATGAGACACCAGGCACCTGGGGACAGTCCTTTGGTTTTGTTCCAATAAACCTTGTCATAATTAATCACATCCTCCTATCCATGGGTCCCCGAAATGCTTTTCTCATGACTTTTCAAGGACCCATGACTCTGGGAGAATCCCATTTCCACCAGCAACAAAAATAGAATTTTTGTCAAAGCATAGCATGGAAAATATTTGGTTATTCTGCTTACAGAACTGCCCATTAACAGTAACAACTCAGGTCAGTAAAATGCCTTAAAGGAAAACACAGTTATAAATTGCTCCATTCCTACACTAATTCTGATATTTGCTGCTTATATCACATCATCCCCAAAATAACAACTATAGATGTAAGAGATTGGATAAACCACAGTTAGTTTACATATAAGTCTACGTTCCCCAACACCAGTATCATAGAAGAATTTAAGTTAATAAAATTGGCTCCTGTTTCTCAAAATGTGGTTGGTGGACCACCTGTGTCCAGAACCCATGAGGAGTTTGTTAAAAGTGCTTCTTGTAGACCCCACCCAGACCTACAAAATCAGACCCTCTGGGGCTGGGCCTTGGACTCCCTACTTGGAATAAACTCTCAGGTGACTTTTAGACCCAATAGAGAGTTAAAAGAATATTGTATTAAATTTTGATATCAATTATTCATATGGGGAACTTGGGTCTGAAAACCATGAAAAACTTTCCAAATAAAGGCTTAAAACAGTTCTTCTGGAAAAAGTATGCAAAAAAGTAAAACTTGACAACGACTTTTTGAAAATGTAATTTTAAAACATTCTTAGCTACAACTATATAAAGTTTGATGTTTCAGATTTTATAAAAGATAAGTTAAATGATTGATGTCCTGCCTTTAAGAAATCCAATGCCAGAGTAGATGTTGTGTGTGGCATTCGTTGCTGGTTGTCTGCACTGCATCTCCCTTTCACTTCTTCCTCATTGGCAAGGCCCTGCTCACACTGCTGCACTATCCATCTCAAGCTTGTTCCTCTTTATTATCAATTAGAGACCTGGTGCACAAAAATTCGTGCACTCGAGGGGTCCCTCAGCCCAGCCTGTGCCTCTTGCATCCTGGGACCCCTGGGGGGATGTCCACCTGCAGGCTTAGGCCTGCTCCCTGGGGGACTGGGCTTAAGCTGGCAGTCAGACATCCCTCTGGCAGCCTGGGAGCCCTTGGGGGATGTCCGACTGATAGCCTAGCTGCAGTCAGATATCCTTAGTGCTGCCGAGGAGGCAGGAGAGGCTCCCACCACGGCCGCTGTGCTCGCAGCCATCAGCCCAGATTGTGGCTGAGCGGAGTTCCCCCTGTGGAGTGCACTGACCACCAGGGGGCAGTTCCTGCATTGAGCGTCTGTCCCCTGGTGGTCAGTGTGTGTCATAGCGACTGGTCATTCCCAGGGGTTAATTTGCATATTACCCTTTTATTATATAGGATGTAATGTGGGACATCTGATTATGATGGCAGGTGTGATTTGTGGCCCTAGAAAGTACTACTATTCAACAAGAGTGTAACATCTTCCCTAGAGATGTTTAAGTCCAGGTCAAAACTGGTTTAAGTAATGTATCATTCTGCCTAGCAGCAGAAGTTCAGACTGGCTGATTCCTAAGTGCCTTCCTGACCTAACCATTCTGCTTTTCCAAGATATACATGGTTTTTCAGAGTTGGACAAAGGCTGTCTTGGCTGGACTCTGTGGTCTGAGTGGTCTTCATGCCTTTCAGTTAGTAATTCCTTACTGAAAAGCCACTGCATGAAAACTACATAGGATACATTAAGGTCTTGTCTTAAGTTCTCCATCTATAGAATCTTGTTTCTGGTAAAAGATAATAGTAAATGAAAGAATATATATTTGTATAGAAATACAAATTTTATATATATATATATATATATATATATATATATATATACACACACACACACATACATATACAAATCCGCATTACATACAGCACCAGAAGTTTCCTAAAATGAAATCTATAAATTCAGATACCAACATTTGCAAGAACTTAGCTAATATATCTTTATAATGTCCATATATATATATATATATATATATATATATATATATATATATAAATCTGCATTACATACAGCACCAGAAGTTTCCTAAAATGAAATCTATAAATTCAGATACCAACATTTGCAAGAACTTAGTTAATATATCTTTATAATGTCATTACATGTTTCATCTACAGAGCACATACTTTACTGTATGTGTATATATATATATATATATATATATATAGCATAATGCATATATTATAATTATAATATGTATAAAATATGTATTAAGAGAGAGAACTCCAGGAAAACAACTTTCTGTGACAAGAACAAGGAGAGATGGAATGAGGATGTGCTCAGACAATACTAAATTACAGAGGTGAGTCTTTTTATAGTCCAATTAGAGAGGTTTATATCAGATCATGATACATCTAAACTTTAAGTTCTGAAAGTAAACCATCTACCAGAGGTCACATTTTTAAAAACATGAAATGGTTAACTTAAAACAAGATTATTAAGATGTGTTCTCAGAACCAGCATTATCTAGGAACTTATTAGAAATACAAATTATTAGTCCCCCACCAAACCTACTGAATCAGAAATTCCTGGGTGGACCCCCAAAATCTGTGTTTTACAAAGTCCTATGGGTGATTCTGATGCATACTAAAATTTGAGAACCCCTGGCTTAGATCTCAAAACAACCTTAAGTTGTAGGTTACAGGGAGATGAATAAAATATCTTTAAGATGTACTTTAAAGTAAACCCTGAACTGGCCCAAGAAATGCCTGGCCTTAAAATTAGAGCAACTCCAGTTCAGACACTGCCACTATAAAGCTACTATGCTCATCAATATGCCAACACTTATCATTTATATTGTTCCTCAGCTGTCACTTGACAAAGAACCTGGGTATGAAGGAAAGCAGAATGTGGCATATCATATGACAGGTCAGGTTTAAAGTGGAGTGAAGGAAGGGGAGTCCCAAGCCCTTATCCCAAAGGGGTGAAAGACAGGCCCAGGTGAGGGAATACTAGAAAGGCAAGGATACTTTCAGCAGACAGAGAAAAGGCTGCTCAAAGAAACCCTTTGTCATCATTACTGTCTTGAGCAGCACTTCAGTATCAATTAATTGAGGAGATGGTCTCCCGTGGCCTGTGAGGACAGAACAATTTCTAAATTGGAAAGATAGTTGTTTGCTACTGATTAGCATTCTACACCCATTTTATAAAGATATGTGACTCACATTCAAATTAAATGTGGATTACTCCAAATCCGCATTACATACAGCACCAGAAGTTTCCTAAAATGAAATCTATAAGTTCAGATACCAACATTCGCAAGAACTTAGTTAATATATCTTTATAATGTCCTTACATGTTTCATCTACAGAGCACATACTTTACTATCACTTACATAAAAAAGTTTGATGTTAACTTTTTAAAACTCTGTTATAGTACTTAATGACCACAGCAATATTTAAAAGCAAATAATTTTATATTCAACAAACAAATAAATATTAAAGCTTCTATTTTCTCATAGCACATTTCCACATGATGCAAATGTTAGCATTTTTGTTATCTTATATTTCTCAAAGGCTTTCTACATGCCTTTTAAAAACTCAATTAAGGCCCTGGCCAATGTGGCTTAGTTGGTTGGATGTCATCCTGTACACCAAAAGGTTGCCAGTTTGATTTTCAGTCAGGGCACATGCCTGGGTTGCAGGCTCAATCCCTAGTAGGGAGTGTGTCAGAGGCAGCCGGTTGATGTCTCACTCTCCCATCAATGTCTCTCTCTCTCCGCTCCCTCCTTCTCTCTCTAAAAATCATTTTTAAAAATCTTTTTAAAAAACCCAAAAGCACAACTCTTAAGGGTAAAACTGAATTCAGACTTGCTTTTGAAAATTATGACAAAAAAATGACTTCAAATATAAGATGGAGATGGTGGCAAAGTTTATGTTACCACAGGAAAAGCTGAAGTCATTGATTCTTAGAAGTATTCCTCCTATAGGTAGCAAATGCCCATGTACAACAGTCTCTTTTTGTGTTGTTCTATCAGCTGACAGGTGACATTTTAACCTCTAATCAACCATAGCAAGATTATTCAAAATTAAGGTTGACATTTTGTCCTTTAACTAGTTCCAAAGTACTGCAGGGGTTTTACTGCCTGATGTTACACCATATGTGCAAACTCTCAACACAGCAGGCAGGGTTAAGCAGGATGCCTCTGTACTTCACCATTCCGCTGCTTCCTGTGTTTTTGAAACAACCCTAACTTTTGCTAAACATAACCCTCTTGGTGAACCATTTTTAGTAAGAGAATCCGCCTTATAGCAGAGTATGTTGACTATATTTCTGAAGTATTGCCATGTGTGGAACTCATAGAACTCACTGGTTTGGTATTTTGAATAAAATAAAATTACTTACCACTTAAGTGTTTATGAATAAAAATCCAGACAATTATGAAATAAACAACAGGAGAAATTCTTTTTGAAGTATTTTTGTGTCTGTCAACTGGTTTACCATTAAATGATAGCAATCAATGGCAGATTTTCCCAAAGCCTTTGCCATAATTCAAGTTATTTTTTAATTCTAAATTTACTATTATTTGAGTAATAGGATGTATTTACCAATACTTGTGCCCTGAAGAGTTTCAATTCAGAAAAACTCTCTTAGGTTTTACATTCAGAATTTTTTGCCAGATTATGAAAAATATATATGAAAAATGAGAGAATGCCAACTGCTAGTAATAAACTATATCCTTAGCTTAATGTCAGTAACACTTACCAAGCCAGAGTTCATGAAAAGAAAATCTAAAGAGAAAAACCAGTACCTTTTAAATATATGTTTAACTTCCACAATGGTCTTTCTTGAGTTTTTCTGTTAAGTAAAACATTTAGTTCTATATAATCCAAAAAAATTTATACATAGTTTAGAGAGGGAAGCATAAAATCTCATGGGTCTCAGATTCACTTTCTGTTGCCTTCTTCCCTTGTATGTTTAAAGATAATCAATAAAAAATGATTTCTCTTTGTAAGCATTTTCCTGTTCTGCCAGATATAATAGCAGTTCCTGCCCTAAAATGAAGGGGGGAGGGAGGAGAGTAATATTTACCATAAGAGGAGAAAAAGAAACTGCCTAAGCACTTTTCCTGAGCCAAGTGAAACAAAACATCAAATCAAGTTTATTCTTAACGAAAGATATTTAAATACTCGTGGCATTAGTTTTATTCTTAAAATCCGTGGTATCACGTTTTCAAACTCTGGATTTATATTGCAACTTTAAACAATAATCTTTCTGTTTCCTAATAGTTTTACTTTATTTACTTTATTTCTGTATGAATACACATATCACATGCAAGACTTTGGTTAATGTTGAACACTGAAGCAATAAAGAAAGGAGAGTTAAGGCCCTCAAATTGCCTTCTAGAGCAGTGAGATGCAAAACCACAGAGAAAAAACAGATGAAAACAAAGTTATATCTGGTAAAGAAATAAACTGCAACCAACTCTATCTCTTGTTTTAAAACACAAAACTTTTTGCCACTTGCATTTTTTAGCACAAGAATTTTCTTACTTAAACATTACTTGAAAGTTTTATATTAAATAATCTAAAATAATCTGTTGGGGTTTCTCCAGTAAGTAGACTCTATCTCAGAACTACCAATTTTTAATTGCTTTTTTCCGGAATTTTTCACAAAACTCTGTAAGGAAACACCAAATGAAATAGTAACAGACTCTTACTTTATAATTAAGTTACAAATACATTTTACATATTTTCCTAGCTTTTCCCCTTCACTCTGCATTATCTATGATAGTTGTCATATTTACCAGGGTAGATTATAAATCAGACAAGTTCAGCCTTTCAGGTTGAAAAATGGAGGTGAAAGGCACAGCGGAAAATATGTAAAGTATAATTAAAACCATATGACCAGAGATATTGAAGCAGTACTTGTTGGAGGAAACCCAAGTAAAAATCAAACCTGTCCTGGTGTTAGTGACATTATCCAGTCCATTTGGGACAAGTAGACATCATTTGCTAAATGTTCTTTTTTTTTCCTTTTTCTTAACAGCAAGAGTACCTAGGGAAATGAAATCCTAACAAGATAGTTATGGCTATAGCTATCTTTGTAGAATAGTGAAATTCATAGTTCTTAATGCAAAACTGGTATCTAATTTAAAATAGTAATCACTTATTTAGAAATATAGTTTAAGATTAGGTAAGGGTAGTTTTACCAAAGCGTATTAAAAGATCTATGATGACAATGCTGAATCAAAAACATTTCTACTTTTCTATGATGTCTTCTTGATTAAAGACCTGAGGATTCCAGTAAGACACAGATAATCTAATTGCTTACTGTTGAACATGAAGAGCGAGAAGTGATGGAATGCAAACTGTCTCCCCTACTACATTATAAATGACCTCACATGTTATTGCCTCACAGGCTAATGATGGATATAAGTGTAAGGATGTACAGAAATTTAAGAACTCTCCAAGTTGTAAAGCAATTCCACTAAAAACCTCTGACTTTGGTAATGTATCACCAAAGCCATTTCATGTCTATTTCTTCAGAGCATTCCAAGTGTCAATTATAATAATCTCAATAGACAACCGGAACATAATTTTCAATATTACTTTGGGATTCCAATAAACAACTCAAGTGTAGCAAGTCACTTACCCCCCAGAAACTGAATTCCTCCAGCCACTCTTCCCACTGTTCTGGAGATGAGCTCCGACACACAGCAACCCATGAGAGCAGTGAGAGCCACCAGGAGGAGGAGGCCACAACCTAGGCCTGTCACGATGGTACAGATCCTCCATTCTGCACTGGGGATGCCCTGGAAAGAGGCATAGCGCCCACATTCTTCCACCATCACCATCATCTGCCGGCTCTCATCATGCACAGGATATGAGCACCTCCGGAAAGTACCGAAGGACACAGGCTTGCCCAGCTGGGATCCCCAGAGCCAGTAAGGCATAAAGAACCCCACGCAGGAGGTAGCAGCACAAAGAAACGAGAGCAAAGCCCAGATCACCCCAGCACAGGTCAGGCTGGATGCCATCTTTCTCCAGATGGGGCAATGAGGACCCAAAGTAACTGCTCTGAGGCTGCAAGAGTAAGTGAAGGTGTGAAACCACCAGGTGTTGGGACCACAGGTAATCCACAGTTCTATAATGGGGAGTGTCTATGAACAGAACGGATCTTCAGCCTCACTGGGCCTCAACTTCCGGTCCTCCGTAGTAAGGGTGATGATCCCTGGTAAAACAATAAGAAATATTGAGAGTTTAATGTTTTTTAGTGAAGTAGATAACATCAATTCAGTTGATCAACAACTTTTAATTAATAAACACTCAACTTGCCTCAAGACTTCAAAAGTGGCAAGTCTCTGCATGAGCCCAAACAAAATGATTAGAATAAATTTCACACTTCCAGAATACCATAAATTCACCAAACTTTATAGACTGTCTGGACACATAGAATGGATGGAGCTAATAGGCACTCCCAGTACTCATGCAATAGCATCTGTGAATCCCTTCAATCTTAACTATCCTCTCCTGGACTAAGTGAAAGAAAGCCCGTGTATGACTCATTTTCATCTCTGCAATTTTGATTCATTGGTTCCAATAAAATTTTTGGAACTATCTCTCCAGTTCAATGATTGTCAGTGTCTAATCTGAAAAGTAATCCATACTTTCCAGTACTCTACAGCCAACCCCAATTATTCAAATAGTTCCACAAGCATTTGATTACCACCCCTGCTTCTGTTTCAGAAAGAGTTCCTGAACCATTTCCCACACTTTCCATAAAGAAATAAATACAGAAGCCCAAAGCCCATGCACCCTGGAGTTCCGTTTCCAGAACTCTCAACTCCAGCGTTCAGAGTCCACAGCAAATGCCCCCTTCCCTCACCTCTCCTCTTTCCCAAGCCTCGCCCCGCGGCTTCCTCTCCACCTCGCAGCCCCCTGTACAGTCCAGTGTGTCACTCCAGGGGAGCTCCGGCTACTATTTTTTTTTTTAAACCTTGTCAACTGCGGCCAGCGCCAGCGTTAACGATTAAAGTTGTCTGTCTGGGCCATGAGGCTGGGGAAGGCGAGCGGGGGTGACATAAGGGACGGGGGGGCCATCATCTAGAGCTGGGGTAAGGAGCCCTGGGGTAAGGCCAAGGCAAGCCCATAATCAGCCCCAGCAATGTCCTCACCCACCCACCCCCACCCTCGAAGACACATAAGATCCCTGAATCCAAAAAGAGGGAGCGAGGCATTTTCCAGCCGGCCTCTGAAGGGAGGGGACCAGGATGGGAAGGCAGCAACGCCCCGAGGCAGACGCCAACAGCCGACGCGGCGGGTCGGGAGAGCCCAGCCGGCAGCCCCGCGCAGGAAGTCGGAGCCCGGGAGCAGCGCGACTCCGGCGTCCGGGGACCGGGGGACCGAGGAGAGAAAGCGGCGGAGCCCACGCCCCGGGGCGGCCGAGCTCCTCACTCACATGGCTGGCGGGCGGCGGCCACCTTCTCCCCGCGCCGGGGCGCACACACAACTTGCTGTCTTTCCCGGACGGAACATCCACAGCCGAGAAGACCGTTCTTCCTTCTTCGCTGCTGCCCCTGAAGCCACAGAGCGCCCGGGCCAGACTTGGGAGAAGGAGCAGGGCCCGGCTCCGGAGGCTGCCCAAGAGGACGGGCTGCGCCGCCACCAGTGGAGCCCGCGCTCCCCGCGTGTCTCGGGCGGGGGCTCGCACGCAGATGCACAGACCTCTCTTTGGCAGGCGAGTCACGCACCGCCTCCTCCTCCGCTGCCCGGCCCTCCTCTTTCTGCTGTTCCCTCCCCTCGCGCCCCGCGGACCCGGAGCAGACAGACCCGGACGAGGCGCGGTCGGCGGGGACAAGGCGCGCGGGGCGCGGAGGGGCGCGCCCCTCTGTGCGCTGGGGTCCAAGCCCATCTCTTGGGGTGGCTTTCGCGGCTCCAACAGCCCCGAGCCTCCTCCTGCTCTCCTCTCATTGTGACTCTTTCAAAAGGGAGAGCGGCGGAGGCAGACAGACCGAGAAGTCGGGGAGAAAGTTAATTGTCTTTTGGGGAGCTCGCTAGGGGCCTTGGAAGACGAGACACGTTTCCTGTTTGCTTTTGTAGGTCTGGTATTTGGGATTTAAGTTCCGGTTGTAGATGAGAATGGGGGCCGTAAAGACTGGGTGAATTGACCCCTTTGAGCTTTGAGGACGCTCTTGGGATGTGGTTACTTCGAAAGTGGGTGAACAATGTGGACTTGGGAATGAGAAATGAATAGTCTGGCGGCCGTCTTTCTAGGCTGACCAGGGTGAAGGCTAGGGGCGACTCCCAGCAAAAGGGAGCCTCTCCCAAGACACTTCCTTTGGGAACTTTCAAGGCTTAGCGTTCCAGCTCGCTCTCTCCCTCTCCTCCCCTCCTTTCACCTTCTCCCACTCCTTCCCTTCCCTTCCATCTCTCCAGTCAATCTTGAAATCAATACTGACATTGGATTTATTTTCTAAGAAACAACTGATTTTTATTTTCCTTCCAGACGAGGTTTGGGATTTTTGTTTGTTGTTACTTTTCATGAGCGCTATCCCTTTGGCAGTTTAGAGCTACATTCAGTAGAAGACTGTGAAAGTCATCCTGAGTCTGGGAATAGCAGTTTGTGAAGTAGATACTTTCCCAGGTATAGTTTGTGAATTGCTTCTTCAAAGTAATTGAAAGAAATAAATGAGTATGTATATAGTAAATTTTCAAATTGCACCATTTTATTTAGCTATGATGGTGTATTTTCCCCCACAATTACAACTGGAAATGTGCACGTTTTCATTATTATTTTGAAAGGCTTTGCGTAAGAGTCTTTTTGAGGTCATAGACTCTTTTAAGAATATGATGAAACTGATAAGCCTCCCAGAAAAGAAGTGCACATACATATTAAGCTTTATCACAGTGGAACAAGGGGGTGGGCAGAGATTATGCTCCCCATGGCACATTTGGCAAGTTTAGGACACATGATTTTTTTAAAGATTTTTTTTTTATTGAGTTTTAGAGAGAGAGAAAGAGAAACAGGGATGTGAGAACGAAACATCCCACACAGCCCAGCCAGAGCTTGGTACTCCTTTTTGATTACCGTCATCAGGGAGGTGCTACTAGTGTCTAATGGTTAGAGGCAGGTGATGCTTCTAACCACACTGCCATGTAAGGGACAGCTCCTCAGAATGATCCAGTCAGTAGAACCATGGTTGGAAAAACCCATTTCAATGAAATATTAGATGGGTCCCTGTTCCCCTGCAGCCCATCCATGAATCCCAGATTTAAGTGATTCAAATCGTCTTGTACAAAACACTGGATACTGAGCTCAATGACAGCATAGTGACTGGCTTCCAGTTATGTACTACATCCTAACCTAGTACACAGAACCTTCAGATCTACATAATGTGAAGGTAAAAGATATGACTGTGTGAAGACAAAATAATGATCATGAGATTCAGATTCACTCTTCACACTAACTGCTGTGGAAATTGGTCTAGGACCTTTCTCACTCTTGGATGAGTTTTAAGCACTGAGATGGGTGGCTGGGATTAAGTACTTGCAGTGTCAGTCATACACTAACTTTTCTTAATAGGTTACTTCATCTAGTCCTCAAAAAAGAAGAAAAAAAACTATGGGAAAGGTACAATTATCATTTTACAGAGAGGTTAAGATCTTACAGCTAAAAAATAAGCTGTAAATTTTTTTATTGTATTATCCACATTCTGTTAAATAGAGTAAAGGCTAATGGAGAGATCCTGCCTAAGGTAAAAAAGAAGATAAAGGAAGAGCTGAATTTTTTAAAAATCTATGGAATTCCAGTTATTTGTGAAATCATAGTGTGTTATATACTAAGACTCAAATTTCTAACTTAGATGAGTGAATTTGGACAAATGGTGATTTTTTTTTAGCCTAAATGACCTCACTTGTAAAAAGAGGTTGGAATAGACGACTTTTAATATTCTTCTACCTCATGACTTCCAGCATGATAAGTAGATAGGTACTCTTATATTTGAGAATGAGTTTAGGGGTCATCTAACTTTGTTCAAATATATAATTTTACAAATGATGAAATAGAGCTTCAGAATCCTTCCAGTGTCTGAACCTAGAATCCCTAAGCTGAGCCTAGAATCCATGTACCCTAATTTCTCTTTTCATTCCACCATGTAATTATCTTCCCAAACTATAAAAATCTTCTGAATTACTCCTTGGGCTGTTGTATGTATAATTTATAGGCTAAATACATTATATCTTTAAAACCCTTGCATTAAATTTGCACCTTCAAAGGACCTTTAAATTACTTCCCAGCCAGAAGTTCCCACATAGCAGATACCATTTATACCTCTTATTCTAGGTTTGAGTTTCTGTATGTTTGGAAAGTAGTCTCATAAGATGAGATCATCAATGTGAAAGTGTGTGGAAAGCTATAAAGCATCTATGACATCACTTTTAGTTGGCTACGCTATATTCATTCTCAACCCACTAGCCTTTGTTCACTGGATCCTTTTTGGTGCCACATGACCTTGTTCTAGCCAGTGAGTCTGCTGAGGAGGTCTCTGGGGAAGATTGAATTCTCCCATTCTCTGATAAAAGGAAGAGGCAAGAGAGAACAGTTCTCTCACCCTCCTGGCTGCCTTTGAACACATTCTTGCAGGATGAGATGTTTGGAAATGTGACTGCCTTCTTGTAACCATGAGAGGAATCACAGAGACATAACCCCAGTACCCTAATATTGTGGAGCTACAAACATCTTTTAGAATTTTTAAAAAGAAAGTTATAGAGTGATAATATGGTTTAAATCACAGTTATTTGAATTTTCTGCTTTTAATATCTGAGAGCATTTTTAATTGGTGAAGCACTGTGCAGCTAAGACATGGTCAATGACATGAAATACACATTAGTTAACATTGTGTCCCAGTGCTTGGCAATAAGAGATAGATACTTAATAATTAGCTGAGGTAATTAATGAGCAAATTAACATCATTGTGATTATTACCCTTGTTCTAGTGCAGCTTACAGAGTAGTTATTTAATTTTTAAAAAATGGGGTATGCTATGTGAAATTAGGGAAGGAGTACAATAGTGAACATACACCATGGGATCAATTACTTTTGACCATTGGAGAGAGTTTAGAATAGGACTTCTTTAGTTCACATTTGTGGCAAGCACTATGATTTGGCTGATACAATGTCCATTTCCAGCCCTCTTCTTCCATTTTCCAGTCTCCCTTGAAGTTTGAGTTGCTGTGTGACAGTGCTAGCCAATAAGATGAAACTGGAGGGGTGTTGGTACCATCACATCCAGTTCTTCTTTCTTCCAACCTGAATTTAAAATGGATGTGATAGTGCCGTGAAGCACTGACGCCATCTTTCAATCATGAGGTGACATGGATGAAAACAAAAACCAGCACACAGAGCATAATGAAGTAAAATGGTGGGCAGAGTCTGGACACTTGGTATCTTTGCTAGGCTGATGCATTATCTTCAGACATCTCTTGAATGAGAACAATAACCCTTAGCTCTTTAAATCATTGTTATTAGCAATTAAAATATGCCTGCTATACTATTCAAATTAACTGTGCACTTGCAGTCCAGGAGTCAGCACCACAGTAAAGTGGATTAGACACAAAATACAGAGGCACTAAGCAGAGCAAAAAGAGGATAGAATAATGCCAAGAGAGCGCTGATTCTCCAGCAAATGGTAGCTGCAGTGGGTGTTCGTTGTCTCCAACACATATAAGAGAAGATGGGCCTTCTGAAAATCTGTCAATAGAAACAGGGATAGTTAAGAAAATAGCTTACAAAATGCCTCCCCTTAAGTCTTAACTTTGAGAAATTAAAAAAGACAGAAATTCTCAGTATTATAAAATGACCTGATCCAAGAAGGGTCCCCTTGAATACAGACCAAGAAGAGAGAGATGCAGAAAGGTGAAGGTACAAGAGAACTAGAGGATAACAACAGAGACTCTAAATAGAGCAAGGGAAGAAAAATTTTTCTTAGCTGCTGCTGGCTGTGGAGCTCTTCAGCTATCTACTAGAATATATCATTTGTTCCTCTATGGATACGGTGAGATACCCCAGGAAATGCTCCACTGGCTTAAACTGTCATCACAGTCTTCAGTACAGAAAGATATAAAATAAGCAATTTAAGATATTGGTAAGTTTTCCATTTCCTCCTGTCCTTCCTTCCTAAACTACCCTTTCTTTTCATGAATCCCTTTTTAAGACAAATTTAAATGGAAATTGCTATGGTATTTTACTGCATTGTGTCCATCTCTTCAATATAGGGGGGGGGGAACTCACAAGATAAGTGACCTCTTGGGTTTCCTGGTCTCCATTTCAAGTAGTCTCTGAGTGGGATCTTGCTTTTAGAATGTTCATTCTCCCATTTTTACACATACATTTATCATAGCTATCCCAACACCCTGTTATAAAAGGGTTGCCTATTTCTTTTTCTATGAACTTTATTTCAGGTGTTTGATAAACTCAAGACCCCTCTTCCTTGTAGAAATTGTATATACCTAGTTATGTACAGCTTCTAAACATAGTGATTTGTATGACTATACTCCTCAGGAATGCTGATGAAAATAAGGTGTATATAGTGTGTGGTCTGCTCCTAGGTGTGCTGTCCTCATTATTCATTTAACATTTGAGGCAGCTCTCCCTCTCAGAAGCACACATGCACTTTTCCTATACCCTCCTTTTCCCCCTCAGGTGCTTTGCCTTTACCCTTCTCTCTCCTAAGGGCCCTTCTTTTGCCTATGTAAGTTGTTTCCTGCACCCATTTCTTCTATAAATCACTTCTTCTACCTCTGTGATGTTATAAATAAACTTTCTCTTATAGTTTGAGTCTTGGCTCTGAATTCTTTCTTAGCTGAACTCAGTTATCGAGGTTGCTGAATGGCGGTCTGGCCTGACACCTCCAGTCTAACATCTGGTGCCACTTTCATCATTGTCAAGAAGTATTTTGGGAGAAGGGTACAAGAATGGGAAGGAACCAGCGAAGACAGAGTTAAGAATGAACAATAAGGTGTCAGGATGAGCCTGAGAGAAAATAAAACATCCAGTGAGAAATTGCTGTGGGGAATCACCAAAGATTTGGTAAGAATGGAACTATCTTCAATTCAATTTTAAGTTGCTTGTGACATCTCAGAATATATGCTTGTCCCTTGCACAAATTTTGTAAACTTATTTTAGAGAGCAAAATTATTAAGGTACAGTCTAGCATGGGCACAAATTGCACAGAAAAAGGACAACACACTTAGAAAAGTGAGATGATCTGGAAATTGAACAAATTCAATAGGAGCATGAATTCAGAGGCAGGGATGACTAAGAGAAACATAAGAAACAAGAGAACACCTTCATCTATGGAAAATGAGTAATGGGACCCATGTATGAAGTTTTGAGTCAAGTTCATTCAAAATTAATGAAAACATTAACCACAACTGTTACAATTATATGTGCAAAAAATTAGATGTAGTGATTTTAATAAATATATCTAAACTTACATAAGTAGTAAGTGTTGGTACTCACACTTAAACCCAGGTCTGTCTGATTCTATACCTCATTCCTGTTGCATGCTACCAGAATCTTCATAATATGGTAATTAGGTATACCATCTTATAAAGCCCTGTGGGTCCTTGTTCATTTCTGAGTTTCTTGTTTAAAGATTTAATCAGAAAATCCCAAATCACAATGGAAAAAATTAAGAAAACAGCTCAAGTGGTGTTTTAAATTAAAATAACTTGGAAACAAAAGAAATGAAAGCAAATTATGGTGGCTATATTATATTAGACAAAGTAGACAATAAAACAAAGAGACAAAGAAGGTCAGTACATAATGATAAATAGGTCAATCCAACGAAAGGATAAATCATTTCTAAATATTTATGTACCAAAATGTACAGAGAAAATATTAACAAATTTAACTGAAAATATACAGCAATACCATAATTGTAGGAGACATCAGTACTCCACTTTCATTCAAAAATAGATCATTCATTTCCTGATCAGTTTGGCTCAGTGGATAGAGCGTCTACCTTCGGACTCAAGGGTACCAGGTTCAATTCCGGTCAAGGGCATGTACCTTGGTTGTGGGCACGTCCCCAGTGGGGAGTGTGCAGGAGGCAGCTGATCGAAGTTTCTCTCTCATTGATGTTTCTAACTCTCTATCCCTCTCCCTTCCTCTCTGTAAAAAATCAATAAAATATATATTTTTAAAAAATAGATCATTCATGCTAAATCAATAAAAAACATTGGCCTTAAAGAAACATTAGATCAGATAGACTTAAAGACATGTAGAGAGCATTTCATACAAAAGCAACAAAATACACATTCTTCTCAAGTAAACATGGGAACTTCTCCAGAAGAGATCATATCATAGGTCACAAAAATAATCTTAATAAATTTAAGAATATTGAAATATCAAATATCTTTTGGAAAACAATGATATAAAACTATAAATCAATTACAAGACAAAAACTGAAAAATTTATAAATGTGTAGAGATTAAATAACATGCAATTGAACCAACCAGTGGGCGAAAAAACAAAACAAAAGGGAAGTAGAAAAGAAACCTTGAGCCAAGTGAAAATGGGAGTACAACACATCAAGACATTTGCAATCCAGCAATAACTGTCCTAAGAGGGAAGTTATAATGATAAATGTCTATATTAAGAAACAAGGAAGACCTCAATTAAGTAACCTAACTTTACAACTCAAGAAATTAGAAAAAGAAAAGCAAACAAAGCTCCAAGTTAGTAGAAGGAAGGGAATAACAAAAATCAGAGCAGAATAAATGAAAAAGAAACTACAAAGACAATAGAAAAGATCTATAAAATTAAGAGCTGGTTCTTTGAAAATATAAACAAAATAGAGAAACCTTTAGCTAGATTCCCTAAGGAAAAAATAAAGACAGAGGACTCAAATAAATAAAATCAGAAATAAAAGAGGAAACATTACAGCTGACACCACAGAAATACCAAAACATATAAAACAATTATATAACAACAAATTGAACAACACAGAAATGGATAAATACCTAGATACATATAACCTAACAAGACTGAATCATGAAGAAATAAAAAATCTGAGTAGATCAATTACTAGTAAGGATATTAAACCATTACTCAAAAAACTTCCAAAAAACAAAAGTCCAGGATTATAGGTCTTTACTAGTGAATTCTACTAAACATTTAAAGAAGAGTTAAGATCAATTCTTCTGAAATATATCCAAAACATTGGAGAGGAGGAAATACTTCCAAACTCATTTGTGAGGCCAGCATTACCCCCATACCTACACCAGAAAAGGAAAACACAAAAAAGAAAATCGTAAGTCAATATCTCTCAGTAACATACAGGCAAAAATTATTAACAAAATATTAGCAAACAAAACAAGAATAACTAAAAAGGATCATATGCCATGATGAACTCAGATTTATTCCAGGGATTCGAGGGTGGTTCAACACTGGCAAGTCAATCAATGTGATACACCATATCAACAAAGTAAAGGATAAAAATTATATAATCATCTTAATATATGCAGAAAAATAATTTGATAAAATTCAACATCAGCTTAGCCAGTGTGGCTCAGTGGTTGAGCATTGACCTATGAACCAAGAGGTCAGGGTTCCATTCTGGTCAGGGCACATGCCTGGGTTGCTGGCTCAATCCCCAGTAGGAGGTGTGCAGGAGGCAGCCAATCAATGATTCTCTGTCATCATTGATGTTTCTATCTCTTTCTCTCTCCCTTCCTCTCTAAAATCGATAAAAATACAGTTTTTTAAAATTCAATATCCATTCATAACAAAACTCTCAACAAAGTGTATATAAAGGAAACATCCTTCAACATAGTAAAAGCTATATATAACAAGGCCACATCTAACAACATACTCAATGATAAAAAGCTGAAGGCTTCTTCTCTAGTGCAGAAACAATACAAGGATGCCCACTCTTGTTACTTTTACTCAATATAATATTGGAAGTCTAGCCAGTGCAATTAGGCAAGACAGATAAATAAAAGTCATTCAAACTGAAAATCAAGAAGTAAAACCATCTCTTTATAGATGACATGATTTTACATATATATTACTATCATTTGTTAATGATAAAGAGGTCAATCCAACAAAAGGATATAACATTTGCTAATATTTATGCACCCACCATAGTAGCACCTAAATATAAAAAGCAAATATTAAAGGGGAAAATATACAGCAGTATAATAATAACAAGGAACCTTACTATTCCACTTTCATCATAAATAGATTGATGAAATAGACGGAATCAATAAAAACATTGGCCTTAGTGATATATAAAGACTCCAGCAAAATCTGCTGGAACTAATAAATATACTCAGAAAAATTTCAGGATACAAAATCAATATACAAAAATCTGTATAACAATCAGAAAGAAAATTAAGAAACAATCTCAGTGATCAACCGAAGGACTTGTATACATGCATATAAGCATAACCAATGGACATAAGACACTCGGGGGTAGGGGAGGCCAGGGGATTGTCAAGGACGGGGGGTGGGGGGTGGGAAGGACACATATGTAATACCCTTTGTAATACTTTAAGCAATAAAACAATAAAAAAAGAAAGAAAGAATATTAATAAAACAAAAGTAAAAAAAAAAAAAAAAAAGAAACAATCTCAGAGAGTCCAAGATGGCGACCCCCATGGTGCGGCATGGGGTCCTCCTGGCACATAAAAGTGCCTCTGCCTCACCTCTCCCTGGCAGGTAAAGGTGTCTGTTTTCTGCAGCATACATGGACAGCCAGAAATGGGAAGCAAGAGAAAAAGAAGATTGTCACCTCGCTGATCTGGCATCTTTAATGGATAAAACATACAAGATAAAGTTGCCTGTCAGTTCTTTAACAATATCACGGTTTGTGGACATTTCATCTCGAGAAGAGATAGATCATGCAGAATATTACCTTTACAAATTCCAGCACAGCCCCAATTGCTGGTACCTGAGAGACTGGACTGTCCACACCTGGATTAGGCACTGTCTAAAATATGATACACAAGACAAGGCCTTATATACCCTTGTAAATAAGGTTCAATATGGAATTTTCCCAGATAACTTTACATTCAATTTACTGATAGATTATTTTATAAAGAAAGAAAATTACCGAGATGCTTTATCCGTGGTTTTTGAGGTCATGATGCAAGAAGCCTTTGAAGTACCTTCCACCCAGCTTCTCTCCCTCTATGGTTTGTACCACTGCCTGGCAAAGAAGACAGACTTCACTTGGGAAGAGGAGAGGAACTTTGGTGCATCCCTGTTACTCCCAGGCCTAAAGCAAAAGAACTCAGTGGGTTTGAGTTCCCAGCTGTATGGCTATGCACTTCTGGGGAAGGTGGAATTGCAGCGAGGGCTGCGGGCTGTGTACCACAACATGCCTCTGCTGTGGCCACCAGGCTACCTTGACAGAGCCCTCCAGGTGATGGAGAAGGTGGCCTCCTCCCCAGAAGATGGAAAGCTATGTAGAGAAGTGCTCGACATTCTGGACAGAGCACTGCAGGCTCTGATGGCTCCAGCCCAGGAGTCCTCAGAGGAACAGCCCCAAGGAGGGGAGGGCAGCCAGGGCCCAGAAGAGCTGGTGGAGCAGTTGGACGTGGAGGAAACCGAGCAGTCCAAGCTTCCCCGCTACCTGGAGCAATTTAAGGCCTTACATTCCCAGCTTCAGGATCTGGGCAAAGTTGAGTCAGAGAGTCTTTTGACGCTAACCACCCAGCTTATCAAAGACCAGCTGCCCGCCTGTGAAGCAGAGGACATCGCCACCTATGAGCAGAAGTTGCAGCAATGGCATTAGGATTTGTGGTACTTGATTCAGCAGGAACAGGAGTTCAGGGAGAAGGCAAAGCAGGAGCACCTGACTCAGGAAGCAGCAAAGGCGGCTGCCTAACAGGGCCCCACGGCCCAGCCCCAACACAGGGACTTCACCAGCCCCGTCATGGGATCACTGTGACCATCATGGGTTCACTGTGATCGTGATGGCAGTCTCAGCCTCCTCCATCCGCCTTCTCCTTCTGTTAGCCGTCCACCTGTGTGAGGAACGCCGAGATGTTCTACAGACAGAGGCCTTGTGTCTGCCCGTGCAGGCTGCCCACTCTTAGTTCCAGGGGCTGTGGAACTAGGAAAACGGTCAGACTGCAACCACCAGCTACCTCGGAGCTCCTGACGGGGTGCCAGGGTTCAGGTATCCAGTCTCAAGCACAGGCTTTTGAATGGTCTCTCTCCCCCAACCTGAGGCAAACTGCACGTCCTGGGACTTCAGTCCCTTCTCCTCTCTGGGGCCGTCTCCACATTCTCCTTCCCTGTGTCTCACCCAGACCTGAACTGGGAGGTCAGTCAATGGCTTTCAAATTGCAGGAACCTCTGTGGCATTTTATAATGTATGGACTCTTGAGGAGAAAGCTAGTCTTCTTGGCTGGGAGCTTCTCCATCATGTTGGGGTACTTTTTTCCAACCCATTGTCTCAGCTCCTTCATTAAGTAGGTCAGATGAGCCTTTTGTGCACACACACATACACCCACACACATGCATGCACACATACAGCTTGTGAACACACATCTCAGTCAGAGAAGTTGCAGAAAATCTGGGACAACATGGGCTTCCAGTGCATGAAAGAATGGGTAATTATCAAATCCTCAGGAGGCCAACATTCCTGAAGTTTCTCTGTGAAAGGGGTTGGGGCAGCTCCTGCTTGCTGTGTAATTTTGCCTTTAAGTGCAGTGTAATTCTATTCTGGATTGTGGTCTTTTATCAAGAACCTGTGGAGCCCTAGCCGGTTTGGCTCAGTGGATAGAGCATCGGCCTGCGGACTGAAGGGTCCCGGGTTTGGTTCCGGTCAAGGGCATGTACCTGGGTTGGGGGCACATCCCCAGGGGGTGTGCAGGAGGCAGCTTATCGATGTTTCTCTCTCATCAATGTTTCTAACTCTGTATCCCTCTCCCTCTCCCTTCCTCTCTGTAAAAAAATCAATAAAATATATTTTTAAAAAAAGAACCTGTAGAAATAAATGTTCTTGGATTCTTTTGTTGGAAAAAAAAAAGAAACAATCTCATTCAGAGTTGTATCAAAAAGGATAAAAAATAAATGAGTCAAAAAGTTTGATAATTACTTTGGAAATATAACGTGTGATATAATTTATCTATATTATTCTTTTATGAATTAACTAGAGGCTCAGTGCACAAAATTCATGCATGGGTAGGGTCCCTAGGCCTGGCCAGCGATCAGGGCTGATCTGTGGGGTGACCAGCAAGGTGATCAGGGCCCCCCATTGGCACCCACCTTGGCCAGCCTGGGGCTGCGGGCTGTGGGCAGCTCCTGCATTGCACACCTGCCCCCTGGTGGTCAGTGTGCATCATAGCTACTGGTCATTCCACTGTTCAGTCAATTTGAATATTAGGCTTTTATTATATAGAATATGGCATACAAATTTAAATCAATAAGTTATTCATACAAAGAAAAAAATGTGTTATAAAATATTTTACATTAAATAATCAAAATGGAAAATGTCTACAATACATTATATATATATATATATCTTTTCTTTTCTTTTTTTTATTCCCCTGCATCTGATTGGTCATGATCTGCTCTATCATTGGGTTCTGCTGGAGCAAAACTTGCCCCTGAGTCCCCATCATCTGGTTATGTGGCGCCATCATTTGTGGGCCCTGCTGGGGAAGCATCTGCTTGGGTGGGGTCATCCTTTGGGGTGAGGGCCCAAGATTTTGGCTCTGAGGGTTCACCATCATCTGGCCCTGTGGCATAAGCGGAGTTCTTGAAAGGATCATAGGGTTCTGAGGGTTCAAGCTTCCTTGTTGCTGGACCATCTGGCCCTGGGAGGGCACGATCTGCTGGTGCATGCTCATCAGCTGAGATGGTGGGCCCTGCTGAGGCTGGCCTTGTATGTGCCCAGGTTCACCTGAGGAACCCCAGAACTACCAGTCTGCTGGTTGTTCATGTTGCCATGAATTCCCATGAGGCTGGGCTGCATCATGTTTGGTGGCCCGTGGGACACCTGCATCTGGTTTTGAGGAGGACCAGCTTCTTGACCACCTGCATGCTGGACATTTTGATTTGCTTGCAGCTGAGGGGCTCCTGAACTCCCAGGGGTGGCTGTTGTGGTCGAAGGCACCTGACCTTGCATAAAGTTCGGATTGGCCTGTCCTGCTGAGAAGCCAGGTGGGAGGCGTTTAGGCATTCCTCCTAGGCCTGGATGTAAACTCTGTGGCCCCTGATTTGGTGGTTGCTGCTGCATCACCATGAAGTTAGGTAGCACGTTTCCCTGTTGAACCATAGGATTCCGACCAGGAGAGCTGACAGGCTGTTGAAATCCCTGGGGAAGTGGGTTATTCTGAGGTGGCCTTGGTCCTATCTGCTGCTGAGTTTGGTTAACCGTTGGGGAAGATGCAGGGGATCCCTGCTGGAAGGGGGAGGGTGAGGAGGCAGGAGACTTGTTGGTGAGGTGGGGCTGCTGCAGGGGGGTTGGAATCCTGGAGTGCCCTCCCTGCATGCTCTTCATCTGAGGAGCTGTGAACTGGCCTGGATTGCTCATCTGAGGAAAGTTTGTATGGGTTTGTGAGGCTTGCTGGCTGCCAAAGGGATATGGAGGGGGAGGATGGGAAGGTGTCTGTACCGTGGCTAAGGATGGTCTTGCCTGAAGTTGCTGTTGCATTGGACCAGGCAAGGGAGCCTTCTTCCACCCTTGGTTTGCAGTCATTGTGCCCAGAGAACCCTGGGCTGGAGGAGGCTGAAGGGCTCCAGAAGGCAGCTGGTTCCAGCCTGGAGGAACAGGCACCTGAGTTGGGGCAGTAAACTGGGGTCGAATTCCCTGTGGCTGTTGCTGCTGATGTTGCTGTGGGGGTCTTGCCTGCAACTGTTGTTGTTGGTGCTGCTGCTGCTGCAGCTGGGGAAAATTAGCTGGGTTCATCTGTCTGTTCACAGACACAGGCTGCAATGGTGGTGTGGAGGCGCTAAAGATCCTGAGGGATGACTCTGCTGTTGTATATGGAGCCCAGAGAGGAGTGGATCCATTGCATCTGACTGTGAAGCAGGGCGAGGAGTCCTGGGCTGCAGGTCTGAATTGGGACCTGGTGCCATCATGGAAGATGACATGTTTCCACCCTGGGGCATCATAACAGTGGCCGGGTTGGTCATTCTTATTAATCCTGGACCACTTGCCATAGGAAATCCTGGCTCCATCCTAACTGAATTTCCAGCTCCCATGGGTCCATTCATTCTCACATCTTGGCTTTGGTTCTGAGCCAAAGCCAGGTTGATAGCACCTTCCCCTTCAATCTGAACGGAGAGAATCCCCAGATCCCGAAGCTGCTGGTTGTTGCTCTGAGCCAGGGTCCGTAGCCGCTCCGCTGCTTCTCGGGGGATGTTGAATGTCACACGCACACTATTCCAGGGCTCCACCTTCTGTACCTTTAGCTTGCTGGATTCCATGTGTAACAAATTGGGCACATTCTCCAATATTGTGTCCAATTTCCATTTGAAGTCTTTATCATCTATATTTCCTTTGAAGGCCACAAAGATTGTGGAATCCTCCAAAATACTATCACTTTTTGTGTCATCATCTTCTAGTCCAGAGTCAAAATCCATCTCTGAGTCTTCCATTGTTGATGAACACAAGGAAGTATAGATGTCTTCTAAGTTTGGAAGGTCATCCAAAACCATGGTAAATATTATTCCAGAAGCAAGTGCCAAGTGGACAAAAAGAAAACCAAAATATCTTTTTTAATTTTTATCATTTATCCAGGTCATTCTCTACATCCACGTAAGCTGGCATTTTTAGGAACTATATTTCAAGGTAGTCCAAATAAAAATTCTGAGCGCGGCCCCAGCCCTCCCGGGCGGGCCTCGGAGCACCGGCCCGGGCCGTGCTTGCCCGCGGCTCTCCGGCTCTCCGTGAGTTGTCTGTCAGTCCTCGCGTGCGCCTGTCTGCCCCTCTGTTGGGCCATCGGCGCCCCGCTGCCAGCAGCCGGACCAGGCAGGGCCTCAGGGAGCCTGCGGGGAGGGGGATGGGCCGGACCGGGCCGGGGAGGGAGAGAGAGGGAGGGAGTGCGGGCGGGGCAGGGCGGACCGGGGTGCACATTATATATATATATCTTTTCTACATGACCCAGTATGCATTTTAAAGCTGTACATAATTATGTTTAATATTGAATCAGTGTTATGCTTTTGATCCTGTCAAATTCTTCTTTTTTTCCCTTCCAGTATCAAGACATCTCAGACTTTTTCAGTGTTATAAATATGTTTTCTATTTTCTAAAAAATTCCCAAGCATATGTACAAAGATGAGTATAATGAGTTCTATAAAAAGATATAGAATTCTTTATTGTGGACTAGAGGCCAGGTGCACAAAAATTTGTGCACTCTGTGGGGGGGGGGGCGGAGGGTGTTCCTCAGCCCAGCCTGTGCCCTTTCACAGTCTGGGAGCCCTCGGGGGATGACTACCTGCTGGTTTAGGCCCGCTCCCTGGGGGATTGGGCCTAAGCTGGCAATCAGACATCCCTCTGGCAGCCCAGGAGCCCTCAGGGATGTCCACTTGCCAGTGGGGAGCAAACATAAGCTGAAGTAGGACATCCTTAGTGCTGCTGAGGAGGCGGGAGAGGCTCCCACCACCATCACTGTACTGGGAGCCGTCAGCCTGGCTTGTGGCTGAGCAGAGCTCCCCCTATGGGAGTGCACTGACCACCAGGGGGCAGCTCCTGCATTGAGCGTCTGCCCCCTGGTGGTCAGTGTGTGTCATAGTGACCAGTCATTCCTAGTTGTTCTGCTGTTAGGGTCAGATTGCATATTACCCTTTTATTATATAGGATAGAGGCCTGGTGCACGGGTGGGGGCTGGCTGGTTTGCCCTGAAGTATGTCCCAGATCGGGGTGGGGGTCCCGCTGGGGTGCCTGGCCAGCCTGGATAATAGGAATGGCTGTTTGAAGGCTGGTCACACCTCCTTCAGGGTGGGGGTCCCCACTGGGGTGCCTGGGCAGCCTGGGTGAGGGGCTGATGGCTGTTTGCAGGCTGGTCAAGCCCCCCCAGTGGGGACCCTCACCCCATGGAGATTTGGCCAGCCTGGGTAAGGGGCTGATGGCTGTTTTCAGGCTGGCAACACCCCCTTTAGGGTGGAGGGGTCCCTACTGGGGTGCCTGGCAAGTCTGGGTGAGGGGCTGAGGGCTGTTTTCAGCCTGGCCAAGCCCCCTCGGCAACGGAAACTCCCAGCCTCTCCTTTTTTTCTTTTTTCCTTTTTATTCTGGGATTTGTTTACCTTCTATAATTGAAACTTTGTAGCCTTGAGAGGAGCTCAGAGCCGGCCAGGGCAGGCAGGAGGGAAGCCTCCTGCTCACTCCAGCTCCGTGGCCACAGCCGGCTAAAAGCAGGCATCTGGGGTTTATTTGCCTTCTATAATTGAAACTTTGTTGCTTTGAGTGGATCTGAGAGCTGGGCGGCGGCAGGCGGGAAGCTTGACTTCCTCCATCATTGGGGCAACCAAGCCTCCTGCTTGCTCCAGCTTCGTGGCTTCCGGCCGCCATCTTGGTTGGGTTAATTTGCATATAGTCGCTCTGATTGGCTGGTGGGCATGGCTTAAGGTATAGCAAAGGTACAGTCAATTTGCATGTTTGTCTTTTATTAGTGTAAATAATATTTGCCATCAACCACTCATAACTTATAAGAAAGTTCACAAAGACTTGTTTCTACAGTATTTTAAAATCGTAAATTCTACCCTACCCCCATGGAAACAGGATGCATTGCAAGGACCAAATATACTAATAAAATGACCTAACAGAAGAAAGCCAAAACTTAAATACTTGATTTGGTATTATCACACTAATGGGACTTAGACACTGATTTTTCTAAAGTAAGTAATTTTTTATCACAGCCATTGTGAAATAGCAGAGGGCAAATGCTTCCTCCCCAGTTCTCTGATTTTCCTCAGGAGCAACTCCTCGTGAATGCACCTGGCCTCTGTCCACTCATCTGAGAACCTGGGGCAATTGGAAACTCCAGGAGGAACTGCACTTGCATTCTTGATTGTCTGCTCTTCTGTGAATCTTCCTCACAAGGAGGAGCACCTCTGTAATCTAGGGAGGACACATGCTGAGACAGAGAGTGGGCAAGTCTGCCTGCTCAGATGCTAGTTAGCATGCCCGTTGGCCTCTCATTAAGCCACATCTTCCCCTCCACTTTAGCCTTTATCAGTAATCATAGTGATATTTTGATCTTCATCTGCCACTTTCCCCCTCAATTTGTTCAGTTGTGACTGTAGAGGAAAAGTGCCACTTATCAGCTCCATCAGAGACCCCAATAGGAACTATCACAAACTGAAAGTAAGCACATTTAAATATTTATTAAATACTAGAGGCCCCATGCACGAAATTCATGCTCTGAGGGGTGGGGGGTGGGAGAGGGTCCCTCAGCCTGGCCTGTGCCCTCTCACAGTCCGGAATCCCTCTCACAGTCCAGGACCCCTCGCTCCTTACCACTCGCCTGCTCGCTGTTCCTTATCTCTTGGCTCACTGTTCCTAGCGCTGCCACAGAGGTGGGAGAGGCTCCTGCCACGGCCGCTGCACTAGCCAGCTGTGAGCCCGGCTCCTGGCTGAGCTGCACACCCCCTATGGGAGCGCACTGACCACCAGGGGACAGCTCCTGTGTTGAGCGTCTGCCTCTTGGTGGTCATTGTGCATCATATTGACCAGTCGTTCCGCTGGTCCTTCCGCAGTTCGGTTGATTTGCGTATTAGGCTTTTATTATATAGGATTTGTGTGAGCTCTTATATGTTAAAGATACTAAGTATTTATTAAATATTTCCTGCAAATACATTTTTCCCAGTTTGACTTTTAAAATCTAGGCTCATTAGCAATTTCCCCTGTAGCCGCATGGATTCCTTTAGATGCCTGTTTTCTTTCTCATTGGAATTCTGTTATTTTTATTGCTATAATTTCTTTTTTTTAAGGGTCTGTTATTCTTGTTGAGTTATATTTTCTTCTAGTTTGCAGCCATAATGGCTTCACCTCTAACTTTATTTTTTAAAATATGTTTTCATTTATTTGAGAGAGAGAGAGAGAGAGGAAGAAAGAGAGAAAGAGAGAAAGATTGAGCCCACAATCTGGGCATGTGCCCCGACAGGGAACCTAACCAGCAACCTATTGGTGTACAGGACAGACATCCAGGCCCAGGCCTCAGGCTTCTTACTCTTCGTTGTTAATGCTTATAGGAGTCAAAAGGTCCTTCACAGGTGGTTTATTATGCTAATGAGCTCATCATATCTGAAAGAGGCTGAAGATTCTCATTCAGGGTTTTTACAGGACAGTGGCACCTCGTAGAACCCCTACTCCTAGGAGACTGACCTTTTAACAGTAATAACAGAACGGCTGACACTGAATGGCCACTAAAAACAGGCCCCATCACTCTTCTAAGTGCTTCACCTGGTGACCTGGTTTGATCCACAACCCCAGGAGGCTGGCACTATTATTCCCAGCTTTCGGATGAGAAAACGAAGGCGTGGAGTGATTAAGCGATTTGCCCAAGTGCCGGACAGAGCTGGGAGGCACACGGAGTGGGGGCTGCTGGGGACCAGATGTGCACACTGATAACGCAGGAATTCCCAGCATGAGTGACAACTGAGGCAGGACAGACAGTGCCGGGAAGAGAGGGAAGGCAGCGAATAATGGAGACCCAAGGAGCACGTGCTGGGACCCGGCTGGACTCCTGACCCTCAGGGGTTTTATATTGCAGAGCCATCTTGCCCGGGAATCCGGAATCCGGAATCCAAGTTCTCCCAGGGGCCCCAGGACACGGAGCATGCAATTTCCACACCTGCCTACATTGCCAGTTAAGCACTGGGGTTCGTAGGCCCAGTGAGGGCAGGGGGCAGATAATCACAGTGTCAACAGTGAGTGCTTAGCACCTGTCAAGCACCGGGCTGAGAGCCTTAGGTGCATAATCTTATGCACACGCTGTGACATTCCATTGAGGCTGGTACTATAATCATACCCATTTTACAGATGAAGAAACCGGGGCTCAGAGAGGTTACACAGGTCTAACTGGCAGAGTTTGTGTGACTCCAAAGTCAGCATGTCCCTCTGCTACCCCCAACCCTCCGGGGGGTGGGGTTGCTAAGTCCAGCTTTTCTCTGCCTCTTGCTCTGGGACACTCCGAAGGACCCAACAGGGGACCTGGCCATTATTTTTCTAGAGCCCAGGATAAAGAATCAATAAGGAAAAAGACTTGCCGTTTCCAGACTGTTCTATTGTATCTTCTTCCCACTAATGGAAACTGGTCCAGTGGTTCTCAACCTTCCTAATGCCACGACCCTTTCATACAGTTCCTCATGTTGTGGTGACCGCCCAACCATAAAATTATTTTTGTTGCTACTTCATAACTGTAATTTTGCTAGTGTTATGAATCATAATGTAAATATCTGATATGCAGGATGTATTTTCATTGTTTGCGACCCACAGGTTGAGAACCACTGCTAGGCGATCAGAGCCTGGGGGGGTGGGGGGCGGGGAGGCACCAAGAAGTTGGCGATTCCACCCCCCACCCTTGCCTTTGGTGCTGGTCGACCTCTGTGTGTGGGGTGATGGGGGGCAGGGCCTTGGCCTGGCGCAGCACATGTCCTGCCACCCACCCCTGGTTCCCCATTCGCCATTGGGGGATGGGAGCTGCCGGCTAGGGAAGGGACCAAGAGGAGAGTGGTCGTTCTCGCTGCCACGCCCCAGTGGCCCGGGGCCCACCCATCGCTCCTGCCACCACACCCCACTGTTCGGTCATCCCAACAGTCCTGACGGCCCTAGGCTATTATTAGTATAGATTACTATGTTGTGACTAATATGCCAGCAACACCAGATTATTACAATGCAATGTAATTGTGTGGTTGTGGATACAGACCCCAAGCCTGACTACTCTTTAAGAATTACCTTACTCAGTCTGCTAAGCATGTAGCAGGTGCTTACACTGTAAGGCTTAGTATTTCATGTGCTGCCTTGATGTCTTTGAGTCTCACAGGGCCTCCCCATCCAGAAAGAAAGGCTGATCTGCCTGTCTGCCTGGTCACCTCCAACTGCTCCCCCCTGCCTGGTCGCTCCCAACTGCCCCCCCCACCAGCCTTCTCACCCCCAACTTGCCCCCCACTGCCGGCCTGCTCACCCTCAACTGCCCCCCAGCCTTCTTGTCCCCAACCTCCCCACCACCACCAGCCTGCTTGCCCCTAATCTTCCTCTGCCTCAGCCCCGCTACCATGGTTTTGTCTGGAAGGACATCCGGAAGGTCTCTCAGAAGGTCTCCTGGTCTATTTTGCATATTATCCTTTTATTAGTATAGATGCATTAGAAATATTGCCATATAGCAAAAATTAAAAGTTTGAAATGTAAAATCCTTACATATTTAGAAATATATTAACTAAATCAGCTATTCCTTGATTGATGCAGTTAAAATTTTTACTAGGTAATTGAAATAAGCAATTACTTGAAAATTATTAAAATATGCTAATATGGATCCCTGGCCAGTGTGGCTCAGTTGGTTGGAGCATCGCTCCATACACTGATGGGTGGCAAATTCAATTCCCAGGCGGGGCACATACCCTAGTCAGGGTGCATACCGGAGGCAATAGATCAATATTTCTCTCTCACATCAATGTTTCCCTCTCTCCTTCTTTACCTTCCTCTCTCAAAAATCAATGGAAAACATATTCTTGGGAGAGGATTTTTTTTTAAAGTGATAATATTGAGAGATTTTTTTTCTTTTAGCTTATTCATATTTCTGAATCTCTCTTCAAATAACCTGTATTGCTTATACTACTATAATTAAAATGCTTAATTAGATGTAGAAGCCAATTATCAATTGAACAAGACCTCTGAGACACAGAATAGCTAAATCTAATCCACTGGACAGAACCATTTATGAAGAAGCATGTTTCAGATCAGACTAAAAATGGATAGAAGTTGTTCCTTAAGTGGAACATTGCGGGAAGCCATCCATTGTCAATATTATCATGAAAGTGCAACAAGGAACTTGGAAGGCAGCTGGACCCTGCATGATTAGCAGGGCTAATACCATGCACCAATTGTTCTTTTGAGATAGTGATGGCACAAAGCAATTTCCCGACCTAATAGCCTCAAAGTAAATCTTTTACTGACCTTTGAGATAGTCTGTCTGCTACCAGTTTTCCGTGCTTAACTGAGGGCAAGATGTGTATCTAAAATGGAATAAAAGATGACACATCCAGGGTTTCGGGGAGCTTCTCCAATAGAGGGAAGTTTCTGCCTGGCCCCCCATGCCTTCTAAATTCATATTGCTTGTCTAGTGCTTTCATTTGTGTGTGGCCCCGTCTTCAGATCCTGAACCCTAGCCATAAGTGGATGCAGCAGAACATGCCTTTCAAAAACTTGTGAGTCCTGGCCTGGTAGGTCAGTTGTTAAAGTGTCCTTCCGATATACCAAGTTTCAGATTTGATCCCCAGTCAGCACACATAAAAAAATCAATGTGTGCATAAATAAGTGAGACAACAAAAATCTACTCTCTCTCACTCTCTCTCTCTCTTCCTCTCTTTCTCATCAATAAATAAAAAATCTTGTGAACTCCAACACAGTAAGTGTTCTGTCAAAAAGCTGATGTGTATGTCAAGAATGTAGTAGACATTAAAATTTTTAATAAAAAAATACTTAAATGAACAATACCTAACAATAAAATAGGACAATTGTAACAATATCTTCCTATCTAATAAAAGAGAAAAATGGTAATTGGCATACGACCACTACCCTTCCCATTGGCTAATCAGGGCAATATGCAAATTAACTGCCAGCCAAGATGGCAGCCAGCAGCCAGGCAGCTTGAAACTAACATGAGGCTTGCTTGCTTCAGTGACGGAGGACTCCAACGTTCCCCGCCTGCTGCTGCAGGCCTCTGAGCTGCAACTCTAAGCAACTATGTAACAAATATAGAAGCTAAACAAAACCCCAGAAACCTGCTTTAGTCTGCCGGGCTTCAGCCAGCAGGATCGCAACATTGTAAGCAAAGGCCAGAAACCTACTTTCAGCAGCGGAGGCCTAAGAGCTGGAGCCAAGCCTCAAAGCTAAAGCTGGCCCAGAATAAAAAAGAAAAAAAAAAGAAAAAAAGGAGTGGTTGGGAGCTTCAGCCACCCCCAGCCTGAAAACAGCCCTCAGCCCCTCACCCAGACTGGCCAGGAACCCCAGTGGGGACTCCCACCCTGAAGGGTGTGTGACCAGCTGCAAACAGCCATCATCCCCTCACCCAGGCTGGCCAGGCACCCCACTGGGGACCCCCACCCTGATCCAGGACACCCTTCAGGGAAAACCAGCTGGCACCCACCCGTGCACCAGGCCTCTACCCTATATAGTAAAAGGGTAATATGCCTCCCAGCACCGGGATCAGCGGAACCATGAGGCCTCCCGGCACCGGGATCAGCGTGACAGGGGGCAGCGCCCAAACCCCCTGATCGCCCTGCGGCTTTGTGTGTGACAGGGCGGGCGGGGCCACAACCTCCCTACCCATCCTGCTCTGTTCGTGACAGGGGAAGGTGCCCCAACCCCCTGATCAGCCCTGCTCTGTGCCTGATAGGGGGGAGATCCCCAACCTCCTGATCACCCTGCGGCTGTGTGTGACAGGGTGTGGCGCCCCAACCCCCCCTCCCCCACGGGCCCTGCTCTGTGTGTGACGGGGTAGAGCCATAACCTCCCCATCGGCCCTGCCCTGAGTGTGAGAGTGGCGGTGCCCCAACCCCCTGATGGGCCCTGCTCTGTGGGTGATAGAGGGTGGCGCCCCAACCCCCTGATGGGCCCTGCTCTGTGAGTGACAGGGGGCAGTGCCCCAACCCCCTGATTGGCCCTGCTCTGTGCATGACAGGGGGTGGCGCCGCAACCTCCCCATCGACCCTGCCTTGAGTGTGACAGGAGATGGTGCCCCAACCCCCCAATCAGCCCTACCATGAGCGTGACTGAGGGTGGCATCACAACCTCCTGATCGCCTTACTCTGTGCATGACAGGGGGTGACGCCCCAACTCCCCAATTGGCCCTGCTCTGAGCCCGACCAGGGGCTGCACCTAGGGATTGGGCCTGCCCTCTGCCACCTGGGAGCAGGCCTAAGCCAGCAGGTCGTTATCTCTCGAGGAGTCCCAGACTGCGAGAGGGCACAGGCCAGGCTGAGGGACCCCTCTCCCCCCCGAGTGCACAAATTTTTGTGCACCGGGCCTCTAGTATATAATAAAAGGCTAATATGCAAATCAACCAAACTGTGGAATGACCGGTTGCTATGATGCTCACTGACCACTAGGGGGCAGATGCTCAACACAGGAGCTACCTCCTGGTGGTCAGTGCACTCCCACAGAGGTACCGCCGCTCAGCCAGAAGCCCTGAGCCGGGCTCACAGCTGGTGATCACAGTGGCGGTGGTGGGAGCCTTTCCCGCCTCCACGGCAGTGCTAAGGATGTCCAACTGATGGCTTAGGCCTGCTGAGGGTTCCTGGACTGCAAGAGGGCACAGGCTGGGCTGAAGGACTCCCCACCCCCCCCCAAGTGCACAAATTTCATGCACTGGGCCTCTACTATGGTAATAAAAGTCATGTGAATGTGGTTAAAAAAATGAAAATCCAGATTTGGTCTAAAGTTCTACTAGATTCTTTTCTGTTCCCTCTAGTTTAGGGTTACCTTTCTCTTTAACACCGGCAAAACCACCTCTAATGAGGCCCCTGCATTTCTGTGAATTGCTTAGAGAAACTCTAGTCTCTTTCACTAAGCATCAAATCCCACATCATAGAGACTAGTAGGAAGGGTGGAGGCACGAAAGTGCTGGCTGGGCATCCACATATAGCAGCTGAAGTTCTGGAGGATATCTCAGTTGTGGGCGGTTGCCACTGAGAAGTCTGGGGTCCCCCAGCAGAGAGACCAGAACTTAGGAAGTTGTCTACCTAACATCTGGCTGTGAAAGGCAACAGGTTTGCTGTCTGCCAGGGAGAGACAGCTGGAAATGCAGGACCTCTCTTAAAGAGCCAACACACAAAATTTACTGTGCAGCTACTCACCTTGGGCTCCAGCATAGGGAGGGCAGAATGGACTGGAGCTCTGTGAGCAGAAGCCAGGGTTGGGGGCTCTGGGGTTAGAACTTGGAAGGCAGATACCCCAGCTTCCTGTGCTGAGACATTCCCTGACACTGCAGAAGTTATCATTCTCTGGCAGAACTTTGCTAAGCAGACAGGTTTTTGTCTGGAGGCAAGACAGTTGACCCACCCTATTGGAAAACACCATGCCATATGGTGTGGCGTTTCTGAGGCCCATTAAGAGACTGAGAATAACAATTAGCCTCCAGAAATTTGTTACCTGCAAAGGAGCTCCCATAAGGCTGTCAGCTGATTTCCCATCAGAAACTCTACAGGCAGCAGCAATTGCACCATCCTGTTGAAAAACATTTCAACACACCTTTAGACAATTGCCTGAGGGCTACTAAAGATGGAATCCAATCAGTCTGCAGGCAAAGGTGGGTCTCTCAAGGCTTTGACTCTTTGTCTAATCTAATTAGTCAGAAACAGAGTTTGACACTGTCCTGCACTAGAGATTGGGAGGCATAACAGATCTATCAAATGCATAGTCATAAACCCAAATGCACAGCCAAAATAGGGAGACAAAAAAAAACAACACCTGAATGAAAGAAGAAGAGAATTCTCCAGGAGAAGAGAGAAATAAAATGGAGATAAGAAATTTATCTGATATAGAGTTAAGAACAATGATGATAGAGATGCTCAACAGCATGAGAGAAGATAAGGTAACCATGAAAAAAGAACAGTAGGAAATAAAGCATGACATAGCATAATAAAGAGCACATTGGAAGGAATACACAACAGATTAGGGGAAGCTGAGGATCAGATCAGTGAATTAGAAGACAAGGTAGAAAAAAAACATTCAATCAGAGAACCAAAAAGAAAAAGACAATTAAAAAATAAGAGGACAGCTTAAGGAGGGTGTGGGACAACATGAAACTTAACAATATTTGTATGATAGATGCGCCAGATAGGGAAAAAAGTGAGCAAGGAAGGGAGGGGGATAGAGAGAGAGAAAAAAGGAAAGTTTCAGGAAATAATGGCAAAAAATTCCCTAACTTGGTGAAGGAAAAATTCACACAAGTTCCAGAGACACAGAGATTCACAAGCAAGTAGAACCCAAACAGGCCCATGACCAGACACATCGTAATTAAAATGCCTAAAAATTAAAGACAAAGAGAGAATCTTTTTTAAAAAAAATATATATATATGTTATTGATTTTTTTTTACAGAGAGGAAGGGAGAGGGATAGAGAGCCAGAAACATCAATGAGAGAGAAACAAAGATCAGCTGCCTCCCACACACCGCCCACTGGGGATGTGCCCACAACCAAGGTACATGCCCCTGACCGGAATCGAACCTGGGACCCTTGAGTCCGCAGGTTGACGCTCGATCCACTGAGCCAAACCAGTTAGGGCAAAGAGAGAATCTTAAAGGCAGCAAGAGAAAGAAAATTTGTTATCTGCAAAGGTGCTCCCATAAGGCTGTCAGCTGATTTCTTATCAGAAACTCTACAGGTATGAATGGCATGAAGTACTCAAGTTAATGAATAGTAAGGATTTGAAATCAAGATTACTATATCCAGCAGGACTATCATCAAAAATAGTAGTGAAATACAGAGCTTTCCAGCAAAAAGCAAACAAACAAAAAAACAATAAAGAAGTGTATCACCATCAAGCCAGGATTACAAGAAATGGTAAATGGACTGCTGTAATGAGAAGAAATACAGAAAGAAACCTAGGCATACAGAATTAAAATGGAAATAAATAAATACCTATCCTATATAATAAAAGAGAAACATGCAAATTAGCAGTCCCTCTGCTATGCTCAAGCCACGCCCACAAGCCATGCCCACAAGCCAATCTGAGTGACTAGGCAAATTATCTGGCAAAGATGGCGATTAATTTGCATACACAGGTGTCAAGCGCCCCAGGAAGTGATGGTGGCTGTGGCCGCCGGCTCCCAGGACCTTGCTGGTGGAGATCGGGAGGTTTGGAGGACTTGGCAGAGCAGGGGACTGCTGGACATAGAGAAGAGCAAGAGAGAGGGTGGGTTGGAGGGCGCGGCTCCCTCTGTCATCCCAGCTTCCTGTGGAAACTGACAGCAGGAAGAAGGAAGTCCCACCTCCACAGAATCAGCCAGAATCAGCCATTGGTCAGACAGCTCCCAGTGGCCTGATGGCCAGGACTCTCATTCACCTGCATCTCAGACCATGATAGCAGGGAGGTGGGACTATGTCTAAAGAACAACTGTTGATACAATATAGCTCTGCAGCTGAAAGATGTCAGCAGTATCAAAAGAAAGTGTCTGCAGAGCAGCATATGTCTGACCTTGAATGAAGGCGGCACCTGCGACAGGATGTATCTGAACACCAGTTACTGGAAAAACGTTGCTCTGATGTCGAAAAACACCAGCGTTATCGACAGAAAATGTCTAAAGACCAGCGTGCCTTTGAAGTTGAAAGAAGGCGGTGGTGACGACAGAATATGTTGAGAGAACAGTCATCAACAAGTACTACCAATACCGGTAGGAACTGCCTTCTCAGTGAAAATGGAGTACATGAGGATGCAATCCTCGAACATAATTGTGGTGGAATGACTGTTCGATGTGAATTTTGCCTATCACTAAATTTCTCTGATGAAAAACCATCCGATGGGAAATTTACCTGATGTTGTAGCAAAGGGAAAGTCTGTCCAAATGATATACATTTTCCAGATTACCTGGCATATTTAAAAAGATTAATGACAAATGAAGATTCTAACATTAAAAATTTCATGGAAAATATTCGTTCCATAAATAGTTCTTTTGCTCTTGCTTCCATGGGTGCAAATATTGCATCACCATCAGGATATGGGCCATACTGTTTTGGAATACACGGACAAGTTTATCACCGTACTGGAACTTTACATCCTCTGGATGGTGTTTCTCGGAAGTTTGCTCAACTATATATTTTGGATACAGCCAACGGTACAAGTAAAAGATTAGCAATGCCAGAAAACCAGGGCTGCTCAGAAAGATGCATGATCAACATCAACAACCTCATGCATGAAATCAATGAATTTACAAAATCGTACAAGATGCTACATGAGATAGAAAAGGAAGCCCAACCTGAAGCAGCAGCAAAAGGTATTGCTCCCACAGAAGTAACAATGGTGATTAAATATGATTGTAACAGTGACCCGGGTAGATATAATTCTCCCTGAGTAACGAGGCTGCTGTCATATTCAGATACGAAGATGGAGAACCTCCTTTTGAAAGGGGCTTGCTCATTCATTGTAAACCAGATCCAATAATGCAAATGCCACTAAAGTGAAACAAATCAATATCCTGTTTCCTACATTAGATGCAATGACATATCCTATTCTTTTTCCACATGGTGAAAAAAGCTGGCGAATGGATATTGCATTAAGACTCAGAGACGACAATGCAACCGACAATAATACTAGACAAAATGTAAGGACATGAGTCACACAAATGCAGTATTAGGGATTTCATCTTTCTGTGTGGGACACGTTCAATCCTACATTAAATGCAGGAAAATTAACTCAACAGTTTATCTTGGATTCATATTCAAAAATGGAGGCCAATCGGATAAATTTCATCAAAGCAAACCAATCTAAGTTGAGAGTTGAAAAATATAGTGGTTTGGTGGACTATCTCAAATCTAGATCTGAAAAGGACAATGTGCCGACTGGTAAAATGATAATACTTCCATCATCTTCTGAGGATAGTCCCAAAAATATGCAGCAGCGATCAGGATGCTATGGCAATTGTAACGAGGTATGGCAAGCCCAATTTATTCATAACCATGACATGCAACCCCAAATGGGCAGATATTGCAAACAATTTACAATGCTGGCAAAAAGTTGAAAACAGAACTGACTTGGTAGCCAGAGTTTTTAATATGAAGCTGAATGCTCTTTTAAATGATATCTGTAAATTCCATTTATTTAGCAAAGTAATAGCTAAAATTCATGTCATTGAATTTCACAAATGCGGACTGCCTCACGCTCACATATTATTGATATTATATAGTGAGTCCAATTATGTTCCTCTAATTAATTCCCTTTCAATGTGCACGAATTTCATGCACCGGGCTACGAGTCAATAATAACCTTAAATGTAAATGGATTAAGTGATCTAATGAAAAAGCATAGGGTGGCTGAATAGATTAAAAAAAAAATGACCCAATTATATGCTATCTGCAAGAGACCCACCTCAGAACAAAAGACTCACACAGGATGAGAGTGAAGGGATGGAAACATATTTTCCATGCAAATGGAAACATAAATGAAACTGGGATAGCAATATTCATACCTGACAAAATAGACTTCAAAATGAAGGCCATCCCAAGAGACAACAAAGGTCACTACGCAATACTAAAGGGATCATTCCATCAAGAGGATATAACTCTGGTAAACATATATGCACCCAAATATAAAAAAGCTCCAGAGGACTTTAAGGGAGAGATATACAACAATACAGTCATAGAAGGGGAATTTAACACCTACTGACTTCACACCAGACAAAAAATTAACAAGGAACCAGTGACTCTAAAGGACAAACAGGATCAGATGGATTTAATTGATAGTTATAGAACATTTCATCCCAAAGCTGAATAATATAGATAGGTCATTCTCAAAGATAGATATGTTAGGACACGAAACAAGTATCTACAAGTTCAAGAATATTGAAATTATATCAAGCATCTTCTCAGATCACAGTGAAAAGAATTAGAAATCACCTACAGTAAAAACACCACAAAACACTTGAAAAAATGCAGGCTAAATAGAATGTTATTAAAAAATGACTGAGTTACAAATGAGATTAAGAAATAAATAAAAACTATCTGGAAACAAATTTAAATGAACACACAACAACCAAAAATATCTGGGACACAGCAAAAGCAATCCTGAGAGGGAAGTTCATAGCACTACAGGCCTACTAAAAAAAAAAACAAGAAAAATTAAAAATAAACTATTTAAACTAAAACTTAAATAATTAGAAAGGGAACAACAAGAAAAGCCCAGAGTAAGTACAAGGAAGGAAATAACAAAGATTAGAGCAGAAATAAAGGATATAGAGACAAAAAAAATAAAAATACAAAGGATCAATGAAACCAAGAGCTGGTTCTTTGAGAAGATAAGATTAATAAACCATTAAACAGACTTATCAAGAAACAAAGAGAGATGACCTAAATAAATAAAATCAGAAACAAAAGCAGAGAAGTAACAACTGACACCACAAAAATACAAAGGATTATAAGAAAATACTAGGAACAACTCTGTTCCAACAAACTGATCTAGATGGCTTCCCAGGGCAGTATTATCAAATATCCAGAGATAACTAACACCTAAATTCCTCAAATTATTCCAAAAAATTTCAAGAGGAAGGAACATTTCCAAGCTCTTTTTATGAGGACAGCATTATGCTAATTGAAAAACCTAATAAAGACACTACACTGAAAGATTACAGGCCACTATCCCTGATAAGCAGGTGCTAAAATGCTCAACAAAATATTACCAAATTGGATCCCACAATATATTAAAAAGATCATACACCATGACAAAGTGGGATTTATTCCAGGGATGCAAGGCTGGTACAATATTCGCAAATCAAAAAATGTGATACATCACATAAATAAATTGAAAGACAAAAATCACATGAACATATTAACAGATGCAGGAGAAGCATTCGACAAAATCCAGCATTCATTTTTTATTTAAAAATCTCAGCAGAGGAGAACCAAGATGGCGGCATAGGTTAACGCCGGAGTTTGCTGCTTTGAACAACTACTTCAAAAGTGAAACCAAAAAACGGAAGGGACATCACCCAGAACCACAGGAACGCTGGCTGAGTGGAAGTCCTACAACTAGGAGGAAAGAGAAACGCACACGGACACTCAGAGGAGGCGCAGTGCTGAAGTCAAATTCTGAGGTGCGGAGTGCGTGGAGCGGGCTGGCGGCGGAGGGCGCGGTTGGTGTTTTCAATAGGGAGGGAGTCGCAGACTCTGAGCTCCAGATCTGGGCGAGTCTTTAGGGACCCAGACTCAAACGGGAGAAGCGGGACTGTCTGGCTTCGGTCAGAGCGAGTGCAGCTTTCTCTCCGAGCTTTGCAGCGGGTGCTGGAACTCAGAGAGGCAGAGCCCCTGGGGACAGGACTGAGAGCCGCCATAACTGCTCTCTCCGGCCCACCCTGTTGATCCTGTGCGACCCGCCCCGCCCAAGCCCTGCACAGAGGCATTTGCCGGATAGCCTCAGGCAAAGGCTAGATTAGCACCTCCCTAGAGGACAGAAGTTCTCTCACTGCTGACACAGCTGATTCTCATAGCCACTTGGCCTGGAGGTCAAACCCTCCCTGGAATTAGCTACAACAATCAAGGTTTAACTATAAGACTGCGAACAAAGACCACTAGGGGGTGCACCAAGGAAGCATAACAAAATGCGGAGACAAAGAAACAGGACAAAATTGTCAATGGAAGATATAGAGTTCAGAACCACACTTTTAAGGTCTCTCAAGAACTGTTTAGAAGCTGCCGATAAACTTAATGAGATCTACACGAAAACTAATAAGACCCTCGATCTTATATTGGGGAACCAACTAGAAATTAAGCATACACGGACTGAAATAACGAATATTATACAGACGCCTGACAGCAGACCAGAGGAGTGCAAGAATCAAGTCAATGATTTGAAATGCGAGGAAGCAAAAAACATCCAACCAGAAAAGCAAAATGAAAAAAGAATCCAAAAATGCGAGGATAGTGTAAGGAGCCTCTGGGACAGCTTCAAGCGTACCAACATCAGAATTATAGGGGTGCCAGAAGATGAGAGAGAGCAAGATATTGAAAACCTATTTGAAGAAATAATGACAGAAAACTTCCCCCACCTGGTGAAAGAAATGGACTTACAGGTCCAAGAAGCACGGAGAACCCCAAAGAAAAGGAATCCAAAGAGGACCACACCAAAACACATCATAATTAAAATGCCAAGAGCAAAAGATAAAGAGAGAATCTTAAAAACAGCAAGAGAAAGAAACTCAGTTACCTACAAGGGAATACCCATATGACTGTCAGCTGATTTCTCAACAGAAACTTTGCAGGCCAGAAGGGAGTGGCAAGAAATATTCAAAGTGATGAATACCAAGAACCTACAACCAAGATTACTTTATCCAGCAAAGCTCTCATTCAGAATTGAAGGTCAGATAAAGAGCTTCACAGATAAGGAAAAGCTAAAGGAGTTCATCACCACCAAACCAGGATTATATGAAATGCTGAAAGGTATCCTTTAAGAAGAGGAAGAGGAAGAAAAAGGTAAAGATACAAATTATGAACAACAAATATGCATCTATCAACAAGTGAATCTAAGAATCAAGTGAATAAATAATCTGATGAACAGAATGAACTGTTGATTATAATAGAATCAGGGACATAGAAAGGGAATGGACTGACTATTCTTGGGGGGGAAAGGGGTGTGGGAGATGTGGGAAGAGACTGGACAAAAATCGTGCACCTATGGATGAGGACAGTGGGTGGGGAGTGAGGGCGGAGGGTGGGGTGGGAACTGGGAGGAAGGGAGTTATGGGGGGGGAAAAAGAGGAACAAATGTAATAATCTGAACAATAAAGATTTAATTAAAAAAAAATTTAAAAATAAATAAAAATCTCAGCAAAATGGGAATAGAGGGATCATATCTCAATATAGTAAAGGCCGTATATGACAATTCTACAGCAAACATCACACTCAATGGGAAAAAATTAATACCATTCCCCTAAGATCAGGAACAAAACAGGGATGTCCACTTTCACCACTCTTATTCAACATCCTACTGGAAGTCCTAATCAGAGGGATCAGACAGAAGAAGGAAAAAAAGGCATCCAAATTGGAAAGTAGGAAATAAAACTCTATTTGCAAATGACGTGATATTGTACATAGAAAATCCTAAAGACTTCACTGAAAAACTACTAGATTCAATAAATAAATTTGGGAATGTAGCAGAATACAAAATTAACACCCAAAAATCCATGGCATTTTTATACACCAATAATGAATTCTCAGAAAGAGAAACAAAACTATCTCATTTACCATTGCAACAATAACAAAAATGAAGATACCGAGGAATAAACTTAACCAAGGAGGTAAAAGAATTGTACTTGGAAAACTACAGCATGTTGAAAAAAGAGATAGAGGAAGATGTAAACAAGTGGAAAAATATACCGTGTTCATGGATTGGTAGAATTAATATAATTAACACAATCTATAGATTCAATGGATCCCTTAAAATGCCAGCAGCATATTTCACAGATCTAGAACAAATGCTCCAAAAATTTATATGGAAGCAAAAAAAGACTCTGACTAACCACACCAATCTTGAGAAAGAAGAACAAAGTTGTAGGAATCACAATACCAGATATCAAGTTATACTACAAAGCCACTGTGCTCAAAACAGCCTGGTCCTGACACAAGAACAGACATATAGATCAATAGAATAGAACAGAGACCCCATAAATCAGCCCAAGGTATTATGTTCAATTTATATATGACAAAGGAGGCAAGATCATACAATGGAGCCTAGACAGTCTCTTCAATAAATGGTGTTGGGAAAATTAGACAGGTATATGCAAAAAAATGAAACTAGACCACCAACTTACACCACACACAAGAATAAAGTCAAAATGGATAAAATGTAAGTTTAAGCCATAAAAATCCAAGAAGAAATCATAGGCAGAAAAATCTAGACATCTCTTGTAGCAACATGTTTATGGGTACATCTTCTAGGGCAAAAGAAACTAAGGAGAAAATAAATAACTGGGACTACATCAAAATAAAAAGCTTCTGCACAGCAAAAGAAACCATAAAAAAAAGGGAGCCCACTGTATGGGAGATCATATTTGGCTATGATATATCTGATAAAGTGTTAATATGTACAATATATAAGGAACTCATACAACTTAACAAAAGAAAGACAAACAATCCAGTTTTTAAAAATGGGCAAAGGACCTAAATAGACTCTTCTACAAAGAAGACATACAGATGGCCAAGACACATATGAAAAAATGCTCAAAGTCACTGATTATCAGAGAAATGCAAATTAAAATGATAATGAGGTATCACCTCATACCTGTCAGAATGGCTACCATCAACAAATCAACAAATGACAAGTGCTGGTGAGGATGTGGAGAAAAGGGAACCCTTGTACACTGCTGTTGGGAATGCAGACTGGTGCGGCCATTATGGAAAACTATGGAGTTTCCTAAAAAAAATTAAATATGGAACCTACTTTTGACCTAGTGATCTTACTTGTAGGAATATATCCTAAGAATCCCTAAATACCAATAAGAAAGAATATATATGCACCCTTATGTTCATAGCAGCACAATTTACAATAGCTAAGATCTGGAAACAGCCCGAGTGCCTATCAGTAGATGAATGGATAAAAAAAAGCCTGTGGTACATTTACACCCATGGAATACTAAGCATCAGTAAAAAAGAAGGATTACCCTTTGAGACAGCATAGATGGACCTGGAGAGTATTGTGCTAAGTGAAATAAACCAGTCAGGGAAATACAAGTATCACATGATCTCACTCATATTTTTAATACTAGAGGCCTGATGCATGAAATTCATACAAGGGACTAGGCCAGGGGTTGGCAAACTTTTTGACTCGAGGGCCACAATGGGTTCTTAAACTGAACTCAGAAGAAGGAGCTGCGGCCGTGTTTCCCAACGTTGCCATGTTAACACTGCTGCTGGTGAAGGAGCGGAGGGGAGAGCAAGAGAACCCTCTGCTCTTTCAGCTCTGTAGGCCAGATAGAACAGCCGAACGGGCCGGATCCGGCCCGTGGGCCGTAGTTTGCTCACAGCTGGACTAGGCCCTCACTGGCACGATGGCTTGCCTCGGCCCTTGCAGCCCTGGCTTCATCCAGAAGGTCATTCAGCTGTCCAGTCTAATTAGCATATTATGCTTTTATTATTATAGATTATGAACAAAATAAACTGATGAACAAAGTGGATCCAGAGCCACAGAAGCATGGAACAGACTGTCAAATATTCGAGGGAAGGTGGGGTGAGTGGGTGGGTAGGAAGAGATTAACCAAAGAACTTATATGCATATATACATAACACATGGACACAAACAATAGGGTGGTGAAGGCCTGGGGTGGGCTAGAAGTGGTAAAAGGGGGGACATATGTAATACTTTCAATGATAAAGATTTAAAAATAAATAAAAAATAAGTAAAACTGACCAAGCAAATCCTCTTCTGGATATTACCCCTATGTTCATTGTAGCATTAATTATAGTAGCCAAGATATGAATGCTGGGCCATCTTTAACAATGGGACACAAAGATGACTTTAGTCAAATGGGACTTACTTGGTTCCTCCCTGTGACACCCACTCACCCCACCTTCCCTCTAATATTTGACAGTCTGTTCCATGCTTCTGTGGCTCTGGATCCACTTTGTTCATCAGTTTATTTTGTTCATAATCTATAATAATAAAAGCATAATATGCTAATTAGACTGTGTTTATATATGATGACAGCTCCCATCCTTGAGAAGTTCCTCTGTCTAAATTCTTTTAGGCAGGTAGGGGGAATGTCAAAATTTTTCCTGACAGAACCAGGATGGTGGTTTAGGTAAATGCCTGTACTCACAGCCTACCACAACCACATCAAAATTACAACTAACATAGAGTACAACCATCATTCAGAACCACCTGAAATCTGGCTGAATGGAAGTCTTACAACTAGAGAAGTAAAGAAGAAAACACATTGAGACTAATAGGAGGGGCAGAGGTGAGGAACAGGCTTGTCTGACACCCATGTGTGCCATTTTTTAAATTAGGTGGGAGATCTTTGCTGCAGCCCCCCATGAGGAGCAATGAGTCCCAGACCCACAACAGCCCTCCAGCCTAGGGTTTCAGAGTTGGGAAGAGAAGTCCCCATAACTTTGGGCTGTAAAAACAAGCAGGGATTGTAATTGAGTCACATGGAGGCCACTGGAGACTCGGGTGTTCCTTTTAAAGGGCTGGTGCACAAACTTACTGGGACTTGATCCCTCTGAGCTCCAGCACTTGGCAGCTTTGGGTGACCCAGACTCATACTGGGAGGAACTGGGTTGACTGGCATCAGGGCAAGAACTTGGGGGCAGCTTTCTCCCCAATGAGGGTGCTCGCAGGGGTCATTGTCCTGTGCTGGGCCCTCCCCTGTTGCAGGGCTGACTGGTACCCATATCTGAGTTTCCATCAGCATGGCTCACACTGTTTGCTCCACCCTGGTGATTCCCTGAGACCCCAACCCATCCATTGTGCAGTCCCACCCAACCTGTTTGCAGCAGCTTTTCCATATGAATGGCCTGTCCTGGCTTAGGCTTCAGACTTTGCTAAAATCTCTCAAGCAAGCTGCAGCTGGTGTCAATGTTCCCCAAACCTATCAATAAAAGGTCAAAGACCTGGCACTAACAGCAGCCTGCCTTGCTTCACAGCTGGTTGTCACCTGAGCATCACCTGGGCACTTCCAAACCTAATACAAATAGCAGCCCTCTTCAGATCTCTCTATAGCTATTGCCAGGTGGCTCCAGGCAGTGGCTGACTTTGCGCATCCTGGAGGCCCTAGTGCCTGTGCACCCAGTGGACAGATTCAGATCATACCAGATTACAACTCTACACATCCACAAGTGACACACTCAAGAGGTAGACTCAATGAGCACCAAAGCCCCACTGAAGCAAGTCCTGCTCCATAGGGGTGTTTCCTGCACAGCAGCTCTTCCACTTTAGTCACAGCTGGTCCTCACAGCCAATTGGCCTAGAGGTCAATTCCTCCCAGTGATGCCAAGAGCAATCAAGACTCAACTATAAGACTGTGCACACAGCCCACACAGGGACACACCTAGAGTGCCCAACTCAGGTGACTTGGGAGGCTGAGCCACTGGACCCTACAGGACACCTACCATACAAGGCCACTCTACCAATTCCAGGAGACATAGTAACTCTACCTAATACATAGAAACAAACACAGGGAAGCAGCCGAAATGCGGAGACAAAGAAACATGTCACAGATGAAAGAAATGGGAAGCAAACAAACTACTGGATACAGAGTTCAAAACCATGGTTATAAGGTTACTCAAGGATCTTTATGAGAGCTTCAAGGTACTTAGAATGTCAAAGAAATTAAAAAGGACCAGTCAGAAAGTTAGCATAACCTAACTGAAATAAAGAATAATTTACAGGGATTCAACAGTAGAGCAGAGGATTCTGAGAATCAAATCAACGATTTGAAATGTGAGCAAGCAAAAAACACCCAATCAGAACAACAAAAGGAAAAAAGAATCCAAATATATGAACATAGTGTAAGGAACCTTTGAGCTAACTTCAAGCGTACCAACATTTGCATTATGGTGCCAGAAGAATAAGAGAGAGAGCAAGATATTGAAAACCTACTTGAAGAAATAATGACAGAAAATTTCCCCTAACTGATGAAAGTAATAAACTTACAAGTCCAAGAAGCATGGAGATTCCAAAACAAGAGGAACCCAAAGAGGACCACACCAAGATACATCATAATTAAAATGCCAAGGGTTAAAGATAAAGAGAATCTTAAAAGTAGCAAGAGAAAGACAGTTAGTTACCTTCAAGATACCTCCCATAAGACTGTCAGCTGATTTCTCAACAGAAACTTTGCAGGCCAAAAGGGAGTGGCAAGAAATATTCAAAGAGATGAACAGCAAGGACCTATGGCCAAGATTACTCTACCCAGCAAAGATGTTATTTAGAATTGAAGGTCAAATAAAGAGCTTCCCACACAAGAAAAAGCTAAAGGAATTCATCACCATCAAACCAGTATTACATAAAATGTTGAAGGGCATTCATTAAGAAGAGGAAAAAGAAAAATGATAAAAAATATGAACAATAAAATGGCAATAAATACATATCTATCAACAATTGAATATTAAAATAAAAATAAATGAACAATAAATGTAATGAACAAAATAAACTGGTGAATAAAATAGAATCAGAGGCATGGAAACATGGAACAGACTGACAAATCTCAGAGGGAAAGGGGGAGTGGGAAGAGATTAACCAAAGATCTTACCCATGGACACAGACAGTAGGGTGGTGAAGGCCTGGGGTGAGGTGGGAACTGGTGGAGAGGAGCAATGGGGGAAAATAAGGGAGTAATCTATAATAATCTCTACAATAAAGATTTAAAAAATAAAAAAAGAAATACAAGACGTGTACTCTTGAAAACAACAGTGTATTCCTTTTGTTGTACTTTATATCTGTGACTATTTTGTAACTGTCTATTTGTACTTCTTAGAATGGGTTTAACTGTCTATTGCTTAGAATAGTTGCTAATTGTATACTTACCTCAGATGAGGGATATAAACTCATCTTTCAATAATAAACTCACTATTTTTTGTATATTAAAGAAAGGGAATGGTTGCCAGAAGCTAAAGGAATTAGGTAAAGGGAAATTACTGTTTAATGGGAACAGAGTTGTAGTTTGAGAAGATGACAAAGTTCTGGAAATGAATGGTGGTGATAGTTGCACAATAATGTGAATGTATTTAATGCCATGGGACTGGTACACTTAAAGATGGTTAAAATGATAAACTTTTTGCTATATATATTTTACCACAATATAAACACATAAAATAAGGCATAATTTAAAAATTTCCTGAGTCTCATTTCCTGAAAATGGGCAGTTTAAAAGAATCAATATCCCAAAAGGCATGCTTCAGGGTTGCAAATACCCACAGCCCACTAGCTACATCTCTGCTGGACATCTAAGTGCTTAAAGAAATCTCTAATTGCTTCTATTTGGTAGACTTAAGGCATAATTAAGGCAACACCAACAAGGAGGGAACTGACCATGTCAAAGCATCTTGGGGGAAGCATTCTGATTTTTATTGGGAGGAGGCTTAAGACAATCAAACTTTATTTTCTCATAGATCTGGAGGTTAGATGTCTGAAGTCAGCAAGGCCATGCTCTTTCTTAAGGCTCCAAGAAGAATTGGTTCCATGCATCTCTCCCAGCTTCTGGTGGTTTCCAGTGTTCCTCAGCTTATAGACCCATTGTTCCAATCTCTGTCTTCATGTGGTGTGTGTCTTCATGTTGTCTTCCCTGTATGTGTGTCTGTGTGTCTTCCCCTTTTCTTTCAAGGACACCTATCAGAATCTATTTAAGGCTCACCCTCTAAATGGATGCCTACTTTGCTCTGCACCTAATGGGAGGGTATTCAAACATGTCCAAGTTTGTAAAAAACAAATATATCCACAAATTCTTCAACAGTATTTCTATCTGAGGTGGAATCTAATTCCTTTCCCCTTGAGTATGGGCTGGTCGCACTGATTTACTTCTAATTCAATGCAGGAGGAGTAACACTGAGTGACTTCTAAGGCCAAGTCATAGAAGGTAATATAGCTTCTGTTAGACTCTGACATATGCCTTTGTGTGAATCCTCCCAGCCCAGGTGTCAGATATGAGTGAAGAATCCATCAAAAGGACACAAGTCCCAGCCACCATTGAATTAGTTTTGTCTTTTCAGAAGTCTTGTCTAATGTCTTCTTGGTTGGCCTCTCCATGTTGGCACTTCATTTGAAAGACTTCATCTTCTAATTGCACAATATTCCTTTCAATCTCATAATTCTTACTGGCCAGTGATATCTAGTTTGACTTCATTTCTCTTAATTTAGATCCAGCTGTGAATTGAATGGTTTTTTTTTTTTTTTTTGCTACCAATTTAAATATTTAACATGTTTCCTTAACTTCTGGAGCTCTTTCTGTGTGTTCAATCACATGAATTAGATTTTCATGATATACTTTCTAGGCATTGCATCCATGCTGTGACATTAGCCTCAGATTCTCAATTAGAACTGCTTGATGCTCTAACTGGGCCATAGAATTGTTGTCATTCTTGTCATGTAGCGGTTTCATTTTTCTGACCCAAGGAAGGAGCTGGAGGTTGATATTATTTCATATCGAGCAATTCAATTGGTTGTCCAGAAGCCAGTCTTTTAAATTCCTTTCTTATTATTCCCTCCCTCCCTCCCTCCCTCCCTCCCTCCCTCCCTCCCTCCCTTCCTTCCTTCCTTCTTTCCTTCCTTCCTTTTTCTTTCTTTCTTTTTTTAATTGATTTAGAGAAAAAGAGAAAGGGAGAGAAAGAGAAACACTCATTTGTTGTTCCGCTTACTTATGCATTTATTGGTTGATTCTTGTATGTGCCCTGACCAGGGATGGAACCCTAAACCTTGGTGCATCAGGATGACACTCTAACCAACTGAACTACCTGTCCAGGGCCTCATTATGTCCTTTTCAAAAGCAGAATAATCTGGGACTTTCAGGTAGCTCAAGTAGTTCTTAGTAGGTTGGTGTCTCTGAGTTGCCTCAATCGCCAGCACCGCAGCTGCTTCCGGTACACCAGGTATTTCATAACCTTGGTCCATCCACCACAACCTCTCCAGACACCAAACCTGTGCCTGCCATTCTTAAATTTTCCTGAGTTTTTGTGATAGGATTATGATTTTAGAAAAAAAAATTAAGTTTACATGTTCTTTGAATTACATGATCTGGATGTTTCTCTCAAGCGAATGTGTTTTTGGTATTGACAATGATTGGCTTCTCCCCTCTGTTTCATAGATAGTTTTTCATTTCTTCATTACATTCATTTGACATCTTTATTGTCCAATTAAATTCTCTTTTCTTTTCATTATTCTTCTTCTCTAGAATTTAATGGGAGTTCCCATTTCCTCACACAATTGCCATACTGGATATTATAATTACTTTACCATTCTGATAAGTAAAGAATATATATCAAAAATTTGTATTTATTTAGTAATGACATTTATTTTTTTAAATGGTTTTCATTTCAATTTCTTCTTTGGTGAATTGCTTGCTCTTAACTTTTTCTAATTTTTCTTCGTGGTGCCTTGGTTGTTTATAGCAGACATATCTTATAGGGCAAAGGGATAGTCAGGAAAAATAACTTAAGACTTATGTAAGAGGCATTAAAAGCCTGACTGAGCATTTAAAGCCAATATATTAAACAATAAGACTTTACATCAATTATCTGCATCAGGAAAGGGCCAATTGATTTTGAACCTTTTAAAACTATAAAATATAATATGTCTATAGAAAGTGTAAGATATACTTATACCATGTCTCTGGCCCAGGTCTCTTCTACCAGCATCCTTGAAATAGTAACAGGCTAACTGATTAGCAAAGGGATAGTCTGGAAAAAAACAGTTTTTTTAGTTACTAACTCCCCCGTCCGGCAGGCTCAGCATGCACACCTTCTACTGCCCTACACACACCCGCTTGTAGAAGACCTCTTCTACACCAGCGCCAGGGGCCGCCATGTCACAATGGTTCTGAGGGTCGTGGAGTGCCAGACAGCTGCAGCCAGAGCCAGAGCTGAAGGTATAAGTAAAGATTAACAAAAAATTACAAAGCAGCTCTAAGCCAACAGACAGAATATTCTGGCATTCTAGAAATGTCTCCTCAGCCCTTTCTTGAAGAGAGGTTTTTCTCTCACCTCTGTAGGCATCACTATTCTAACAACATTGTTTAGTTCTGCCTGGTGCTTTTTCTTAAACCTCATATAACACCATCATTTAAGGTCATTCTTTTGCTCAATGTATGTTTGCGAGATTAGTCTATATTGTTAGGTGTCTCTTGCAGTTTGTTCATGTTCATTGCAATATGACATTTCTTTATATGAACATACTACAATTTATTCATGTATTCAGAGTTTTATGGACTTTCAGGTAGTTTTCATTTCAAATAATGTTACTATTAATATTCCTTTTCATATATTATAGATATTCTCTTTGAATGTACTTTAGTAGAAGAATTGTTCTATCATATTTTTGTAAAGAAGTCCAAAATCTTTTTCAAAGTAGTTATACCAATTTATAGATGACTAGTATAATGTAATATTATGTTCTCCATCCTAACTCCACTTGGGTATTAGTGAGATTTTTATTGTGGTTTTAATTTGCATTTTTGAATTATTAATGATATTGAGTACCTTTCCCTATGCGTATTGACAATTAGATATTCCCTTATGTGAGTTGCCTGTCCATTTTGGGCGGGGGGGGGGGGGGGGCTGGTTCTACTAGCTTACATAGAGGTGATTGAACAAATAAGTAACTAATTTAGGGATAATGGAAGCCAAGTTTCCTATTGTTTAAGAAGGGAATTACAATCAGAAAGGAAGAAAATGAAAATGAATCCTGAGGTGTTGATAGGAAATAGAAGGATTGATGTGAACTCATGGTTTTCAGAATGTGTGGATGGATATGTAAGCACCAAAAGCATGAAATGAGCCTGGAATATGTTATTATGACAGAATGTAAGCAAATAATTGGTGAAATTGTTTAAAAAGGACACAGAAGCCACTTTGGATGGCCTCCTACTGGCAAAGTCTGGGACAATTTGAGCATAAAAATAAATAATAATAGTAATGAATTGTGACTCATTGAATAAAATGGGAAACTATAAGTCCTAAACAACTAAGTTTAAAGTTTGATGAGAAATGGGATATTTAAATAGTTTCAAATTACTTCCCATGAAACACATTAACTAGAAATAAAAAAAAGGTGCAACTTTACAGTGAAGAATCCTGGCAGACACCACCTTAATCAAATGACCAGGGTGAATATCATCAGAAATTAGACAAAATAAACTTCTGCACTGCCTGATAAGATGCAAAGAGAACCCAGGATCAATTACAGTGGTATCCCTACCAATATTGCATACTGAATCTCCTTATGAGGAAACAGCTCAGCAGTGAAATTGAGGGACATTCTATAAAATGGCTGACCTATACTCTTCAAAAGTGTCAGCCATAAAAGTTAGGAAAGGTTGAGAAATTGTTCAAGACTGAGAAGAATATAAAGAAGTGATAAGAAAGGCATCTGTGATTCTTGTCTTTAGGAAACTTGGACGGATCTGAGTACTTCTTTTTTCAAGACCATCAAATAATTTACTGTGACTCAACCTGTGTGGACAGGCCAGGAAAGGGCTGGGAGGAGAGTAAACAGATGGGGTGCTGGTAGCATCTGGGACAGGCTGTGCAAAGTATCTGTGGGAGAATCTGCGGCACCTGGATCCCCTGTCTCTGGGGGGACCGGGCTTCCCAGGGATTTCCTTTCTTCATTTGCTCCGCCCTCCTTCGTCTGCACCTCTTCCCTTCAAAGGCTCCCTTTCCCCCTCCCGCCTTGTGCCAGTGCCATGGCGGGGGCACAAAGGTTCTATGGGGACTTCAGGGTGGATTTAGCAATGCCAGGAGAGCAGACACTGGCAGCTCACGCAGCCTGGGCTGCCCCCATCGGCAGGCTCAGCATGCACACCTTCTACTGCCCTACACACACCCACTTGTACAAGACCTCCTCTACACCAGCGCCAGGGGCCGCCCTGTCACAATGGTTCTGAGGGTCCTGGAGTGTCAGACAGCTGCACCCAGAGCCAGAGCCAGAGCCAGAGCCAGAGCCAGAGCCAGAGCAGCTGCCCTGGTACATCCTGGCCAGCTGACCTATGATGAAAGGAATGCGTTAGGATGAAGGGAATGCAGTAGCCGCGGTAGCCCCAGCCAGATCACACTGTTCCCTATAAGGCCCGTGGGCGACTCTTCGGAATTCATCACCCCCTTCCTTGTCTCACAGCTTGTGCTGGTGGCTGTCCTCAAAGGATTTGGTGGTGTTGAGCCAGTCAATCTACACAGACAGTAATTTTTCAATGTTATTTCCCTGATTTTGATGTTTTTATTGTGGTTATATTTGTGGAAAATATACACTGAAGCATTTGGAGTGATGGGTGTGGAGTTGGGATTTTATTTCACTTTTATTACAAGCTAATCAGTTAGCCTGTTACTATTTCAAGGATGCTGGTAGAAGAGACCTGGGCCAGAGACAAAGTATTTTATTACTCCTGGCATAGGAAATAGTGTGAACAGTGGGAAATATGTCTATTCCCCATTTCCATTGGACACAACACAGAGAGCCCAGATGGCACCTGCATATGCAGTGGGTTGCAATACCGGGAGAAGAAACACTGAACTTGGGGAGCCTGCTGTTTTATAGGGAACAGTAAGCAATCCTGATCTTTGTCCAGAATGTTACCTCACACATCAAGGTTGCTCAGTGCAAATAGAACCCTGATACATTCCCAAAGGAATAAAACATATGTCCAGTAAAAACATGTACAGGAATTTTTGCAGCAGTATTCGTATTATTTCTACTACCTTAATATTGGAAACAACAAAACTCCCATCAATGGTAGAGCATAAACTGAGTATTTGTGGCAATAAAAAGGAATGAACTACTGTTACATAAAACAACATGGATGAATCTTACAAACATAAGTTAAATTACCGAGCACAAATATATATAAAAAATGTCTATAGTGCATTGTTTCATTTATATAAAGTTGAAAAGTAATGGCACTAATCTGTGGAGATAGAGGTAAGAGAGATGGGATCCTGAGGGTACTGACTAGAAGGGACATGAGGGGGGCTTCTGAGATGACAGTAATTTTTTTTCATCAGTTTGGTGATAATATGGTTATGTTCACTCTGTGATACTTCATTGAGCTGAACACATGATCTATGCAATTTTCTGTTTTACTTCAACAAAAGATTTAAGTGTGGAAAAAAATACTAGCATATGTTTATTGTATAAGTGAAATAATACAAAGAGGTGTAAAGGAAATGCTAAGAGCTTTCACAGCTTCCTCGTCCCCTGATTTATCCATTTTTAATAGGCCAGATGCATCCTTTTATATATCCTCCTAGTTAAACAAGCAAATATCATCATTTATACAAAAATATCTCCAGTGTCTCTTCTTTGTTTCAGTGTTTGTTTTCCATTATATAACAAACTTTATAGACTTAAAACTCTAATATTTTTGATGATTTGTCATGGACTTTTCTATAGTTAGAATGTCTATGTCTAATTTTTCTACCTTCACATGAAAATCCTATATAATAAAAGAATAATATGTAAATTGACCCTAAAGGCAGAACAACCGGGAATGACTGGTTGCTATGATGTGCACTGACCACCAGGGGGCAGATGCTCAATGCAGGAGCTGCTCCCTGCTGGTCAGTGTGCTTCCACAAGGGGAGTGCTGCTCATCCAGAAGCTGGCTCATGGCTGGCCAGCGCAGTGGCAGTGGCGGGAGCTTCTCCCACCTCCGCGGCAGTGCTAAGGGTGTCCGACTAACAGCTTAGGCCCACAACCTGTGTGGGGAGCGGGGCTAAGCTGTTAGTCAGACATCCCCTGAGGGCTCCCAGACTGCCAGAGGAATGTCTGACTGCCAGCTTATGTCTGCTGTCCTGGGGAGCGGGCTTAAGCCATTAGTTGAACATCCTCTGAGGGCTCCCAGGGTGCCAGAGGGTGCAGGCCTGGCTGAGGGCCCCCCACCCCCTGACAAAGTGCATGAATTTTTGTGCACTGGACCTCTAGTCTTACCTAATAATAGACAAACATGCAAATTGACTATACCTTCACTATGCCCCAAGGCACATGCACCAGCCAATCAGAGCGACTATATGCAAATTAACCCAACCAAGATGGCGGCCGGCAGCCACAGAGCTGGAGCAAGCAGGAGGCTTGGTTGCCCTGGTGATGGAAGAAGCCAAGCTTCCCAGCCAACTGCTGCCTCCTCTCAAGGCAACAAAGTTTCAATTATAGAAGATAAACAAACCCCAGATACCTGCTTCCAGTCACCATGGCCACGGAGCTGGAACGAAGAAAAGACAAAACAAAACAAGGAAAGGCTGGGAGCTTCGGTCACCAGGGGGCTTGGTCAGTCTGAAAACAGCCATCAGCCCCTCACCCAGGCTGGCCAGGCACCGCAGCGGGGACCCCCCATCCTGAAGGGTCTGTGGGCAGACTGAAAACAACCATCAGCCCCTCACTCAGGCTGGCCAAACCTCCATGGGGTGAGGGTCCTCATTGGGGTCTTGACCAGCCTGCAAACAGCCATCAGCCCATCATCCATGCTGGCCAGGCACCCCAGGGGGACCCCCACCCTGATCCAGGACACCCTTCAGGGCAAATCAGTCGGTCCCCACCTGTGCACCAGACCTCTATTCTATATAATAAAAGGGTAATATGCAAAGTGACCCTAACAACAGAATGACTGGGAATGACTGGTCACTATGACACACACTGACCACCAGGGGGCATATGCTCAATGCTGGAGCTGTCCCCTGGTGGTCAGTGCGCTCCCACATGGGGAGCTCTGCTCAGCCACAAGCCAGGCTGATGGCTGCCACCACAGTGGTGGTGGTGGGAGCCTCTCCTGCCTCCTCAGCAGTGTTCAGGATATCTGACTGCAGCTTAGGTCTGCTCTCTGCTGGCAAGTGAACATCCCCTGAGGGCTGCCGGGCTGCCAGAGGGATGTCTGACTGCCAGCTTGGGCCCGATCCCCCAGGGAGTGGGCCTAAGCCAGCAGGTGGACATCCTCTGAAGGGTCCCAGACTGCAAGAGGGCATAGGCCAGGCTGAGGGACCCCCCCAGGTGCACAAATTTTTGTGCACCAGGCCTCTAGTGTTACATAAATAAGAACACATACTGTCATTTTTAATGAAGCCTTTTTTTTCTGTGTTCTCCCATATGATCTCTCTGACTTTTTGAAAATTTGGTATTTTTCTCCCTACTTATATTATTATTTATAAATGTATAGTTTGTCTATACACTCATTTATGTATATAAAATGAAAATTTACATAAAATGTATAAAATATATTTGTATTAATATTCTCATACTTCCCTGGTCAGTGTGGTTCAGTTGGTTGGAGTGCCCTCCCTCTATGTGGATAGGAAATGGGTTCAATTCTCAGTCAGGGCATATACCCAGATTTTGGTTTTGATGCTTCTCTCTCTTTTTCTCTCTCTTGTTTCCTCTTCCTTCCTCTCTGTCTGAAAGCATGTCCTAGGGTGAAGATTAAAACAATTTTGTGAATATTCTCATACTTTTTAATTTTTTTACTATTTATACTCTCTTAATCCCAAAATACACTTAATGTAGCACTTTCTTACATTTAATAATAAAAACTCAATATAGTACATAGACATTCAAAATATTATACAAATATACGTAGCTATTTTAAATACAGCATGCTAAATGTGGAAAAGTGTGAGTAGTTTTAGTTTTCATCCCAATTTAAATATTATTTAAGGCATTTTGGGTAAAAGTACTTTCTTTGAATTAAACATAAGACTTTACCAGGATATATTGTTTGCACCTACTGGAAGCAAACGGAAATGTTAGGCCTAATAATATGCATTCATTTTTCTGACTACTATCTCCATTTTATTTACTTCTCTCCAGTGGGGAAAAACCTCATTATTAAATCATTAATAGTAATTTTAATGTTGTTGCTTATAAGAAGTTATAGCTAGTTAACTAGGTGTTCTTTTATTACACTTAATTTTAAATGATCTCTTACCTTTTGGAGGATATCATAATTTCAACAAATAATTAACTTTGCTTTCTACTTCTAAAGAAAATTACCCTGGCCTTTGATGGTTTTGTTCAGTGGATAGAGTGTTGTCCTGTGGACCAAAGGGTCCCAGGTTTGATTCCAGTCAAGAGCCCATACCTTGGTTGCAAGCTCCTCCCTGGCCTGGGCCCTGGTCAGAGCTCATGCAGGAGGCAACTAATTGATGTGGTTCTCTCACATCGATGTTTCTCTTTGTCTTCCCCTCTCTCTTCCACTCTCCCTAAAAATCAATGGGAAAATATCCTCAGGTGAGGATTAACAAAAAATAACAAATAAATAAAAGTACAGTTTTTTAAAAAAAAAGAAGAAAATTACCCTGTAACTTGACCTGAATTTCTTCAGAAATCATGGCTAATTAACATGTGGAACTAAAATAAACTCAACGGTATTTTATGGCTCTTTGGTTGTTAATTTTCACTGGATGATATTTTTTCCATTGATTTTCAGAGAGAGTGGGAGGGAGGGAAGGAAGGGGAGTGGGAAAGGGGGGAACATTGATGGAAAGAAAGACACATTGATTGGTTGCCTCCCACATGCACCCTGAACGGGGCCAAGAATAGAACCTGCAACCCAAGTATGTGACCTTGCCTGAAAATCAAACCCACAATCCTTCAGTGTGCCAGCCAGAGCTCTAACCAATGAGGCACACCTACCAGAGCTATGGCTTTTTTTTTTTTGTAAAGAAAAAAGTAATATTAGCATCATTAGAGTTTACAAAAAGTTTATATTCCTTTACTAGAGGCCTGGTGCATGAAATTCATGCACTGAAGGAGAAGGAGTTGTTCAGCCCAACCTGTGCCCTCTTGCAGTCTGGAATTCCTCACTCCTTACCACCTGCCTGCTCGCTGTTCCTTACCACTTAGCTCGCTGCTCCTTAGTGCTGCTGTGGAGGCCAGAGAGGCTCTCGCCACTGCTGCTGTGCTTGCCAGCTATGAGCTCAGCTTCTAGCTGAGTGGCACTCCCTCTGTGGGAGTGCACTGACCACCAGGGGGCAGCTCCTGCATTAAGCGTCTGTCCCCTGGTCATCAGTGCACATCATATGGTCACTTAGGCTTTTATTATATAGATAAAGTTAAGCAGGAATAAGGAACATCAATTCAATGACCTTAAAAAATTCTTGATTTAAAAATTCATCGAGAAACTAAGATGGTGGCATAGATAAACACCCGGAAATCGCTGCCTCACACAACAACTTCAAAAAAAACAACATAAAGACAAAACAAACAGCATCCAGAACTACAGGAAAGCTGGCTGAGTGGAAATTCCACAACTAGAAGGAAAGAAAACCACACTGAGAGCCAGAGGAGCTGCGGAAGTAAAGTGCAGAGGTACGGAGGCTCACGCACGCAGAAAGGGGCTGGTACCTGAGGACGTGGCTGCCTTTTTAAATAGAGAGGGAGTCACAAGCTCCCGACTGCTCTGAACCCTGGTTCCGGGAAGTCTCTGGGGACCCAGGACTCATACGGGGAGAAACTGGACTGTCTGGCAGCAGGCAGAACTCGGAACTTGAGGGCGGCTTTCCCTCAGAGGAACTTGCAGCAATTACCAGGACACTGAGACACGCAGCCCCTTGGGGCAGGGCTGGGAATCCGCCATAGCTGCTTGCTCCGCCCTTTGATTCCCTGAGACCCCGCCCCACCCAGGCTGTGGCAGAGGCTTTTGCATATGAATGCCCTGGCCCTTTGCAACCTGAAAATTACCTAACAAACTGCAGCGGGGCCACAGACCCAGAACTTCCAAGAGAAGGCCCAAGGCCCCACAGCAGCTTGCATTGCTTCACAGCTGGGCCTCATCAGGGTACCTCCAAATTCCAAAAATGGAAGGGGAATCTGCAGTTCTCTTCGTAGCTCCTGCTGGGTAACCTCAGGCAGAGGCTAAATTAGCACCTCCTTAGATCCAAGAGCCAGTGTTCCCAGTGGTCAGAGGGGGACCATCCATATTACAACTCCTCAGATCCATAAGGGACACACTCAGGGGGCAGACTCAGTGAGCACCAAAGCCCCACTGAAGCAAGTCTTGCCCCAGAAGGGTGTCTTCAGCACAGAAGTTCTCCCACTGCAGACACAGCTGATTCTCACTGCCAATTGGCCTGGAGGTCAATTCCTCCCAGTGATCCTACAACAATCAAGGCATAACTACAATAAGACTGTGCAAAAAGCCCACAAGGGGGTACACCAAGAGTGTCCACCTCAGGTAACTGGGGAGGCTGAGCCACTGGGCCCTATAGGACACCTAGCACACAAAACCACTCTACCAATGCAGGGAAGCATAAAAAATGTGGAGACAAAGAAACAGGTCACAAATGACAGAAATGGAGGAAAGCAAATGACTGGATATAGAGTTCAAGGCCACGTTTATAAGGTTTTTCAAGAATTTTATGGAAACCGCCGATAAATTTAGTGAGGCCCTCGATAAATCTAGTGAGACTCTCGAGGACATGAAAAAGGACTAACTAGAAATTAAGCATACACTGACTGAAATAAAGAATAATATACAGAGATCCAACAGCAAACAAGAGGATCCCAAGAATCAAGTCAAAGATTTGAAATACGAAGAAACAAAAAAGACCCAACCGAAAAAGAAAAAAGAAAAAAGATTCCAAAAATATGAAGATAGTGTAAGGAGCCTCTGGGACAACTTCAAACGTACCAACATCAGAATTATAGGGGTACCAGAAGAAGAGAGAGGGCAAGATATTGAAAACCTATTTGAAGAAATAATGAAAGAAAACTTCCCCTACCTGGTCAAAGAAATAGACTTACAAGTCCAGGAATTGCTGAGAACCCCAAACAAAAGGAACCCAAAGAGGACCACACCAAGACACATCATAATTAAAATGCCAAGAGCAAAAGACAAAGAGAGAATCTTAAAAGCAGCAAGAGAAAGACAGTCAGTTACCTACAAGGGAGTACCCATACGACTGTCAGCTGATTTCTCAACAGAAACCATGCAAGCCAGAAGAGAGTGGCAAGAAATATTCAAAGTGATGAACAGCAAGAACCTACAACCAAGATTACTTTATCCAGCAAAGCTATCATTCAGAATAGAAGGTCAGATAAAGAGCTTCACAGATAAGAAAACGCTAAAGGAGTTCATCACCACCAAACCAGCATTATATGAAATGCTGAAAGGTATTCTTTAAGAAGAGGAAGAAGAAAAAGGAACTCTTACCATTTGCCACAGCATGGATGGAACTGGAGAGCGGATAAATACCACATGATCTCACTCATTTGTGGAATATAATGAACAACATAAACTGATGAACAAGGACTGATCCAGAGACGGAGAGGCATTGATTGGACTGTCAGGCCTTGGAGGGAAGGTAGGGGAGGGTGGGGGTAAGGGGGAAAGATCAACCAAAGGACTTATATGCAAGCATATAGGCCTAACCAATGGACACGGACAACGGGGGGGGTGGGGTGAGGGCATGAGCGGGGGGGGGGGGGGGTAGAGGGTAACGTGGGGATAAGGACACATATGTAATATCTTAATCAATAAAAAATATATTTAAAAAATTCATCATCATAAATTTGTGTCAGGTATGGAAAAATATGTAGAGATATACTTTATAAGTAATTTTTATTTGATGCTGACTTTCTATCTGAGGCAGGTGATTTATAAGTCAGAAGTAATAACAGTACCTATCCTTTACTTAAAAAAATAAGAAATAAATTTTAGAGACAGGACTCTGGGGAGCCAGCCTGAATTTATGCAAGAGAAAGAGAGCATTTTTCCTTGTACACTGCAAGCATGTCAAACTCGCAGCCCATAGGCCACATGTGGCCCACAATGAATATTTTTTGACCCAGCCAATATAACGGTATGTAAGAAATGTTTTAATAAAAATATTGTAACTTAATTTTTACAATATCCTGTTATACATAATTATTAATAATGAACTACAATGTTCACTAATGACTGATTACAATAATCATGTTGCATTCATTTCTCTTACGCACCTTATGTGCAGGCACACCATCTCTCTCCACTAATACTAGCAGCAAATATTTTAGCAGCCGATTGCCATGTCATTAGTTTTGTAATGACTTGTTTGGTGTGCACAACAGGAAATATTTCACTTTTGTAGAATGAGAAAAATAGGTTTATTTGAATTACACTTAATAATTTATGCAGTTATTCAGTGTCTGGTAAGTTAATGTTCAAGAAAAAATATTAATTTTTATTAAAATATTCTATTATTTTATGTTACTCATTTATTTCAGCCCTTTGTATTCAGCATGTCTCTATTGAAATAAACCTATGTTTCTATGAAAATGGAAGCTTTTGTGTTTTTGCGGCCCACATAAACTTAAATCTTATTTATTTGGCCCGTGTTAGCCTTTGAGTTTGACATGCTTGTTGTACAGCATCACTCATCTGATATGTTTTTAAGTCTGAGATTGGGTCTGGATTGAGGATCATGCCAGGGTGACAGGATCTGGATACTTTTTTGTTTGCAGCATTTCTGTTCATTAGGCTTTGGGAATCATCTCATTTTCCTTTCCTTTTTTGCTTTGTTTGTTTGTTAATCCTCATCTGAGGATATTTTTTTGATTTTAGAGAGAATGTGAAAGGGAGGAGGAGGAGAGAGAGAGAGAGAAACATCGATGTGAGAGAGACACATTGATTGGTTGCCTCCCACAGGGGCTGGGGATGGAGCCTACAACTGAGGTACGTGCCCTCGACCAGAATTGAACCTGAGACCCTTCAGTACTCAGGTTGACGCTCTAACCATTGAGCAATCGGCTAGGGCTGGAATCATCTCATCTTAATCAAATAGTCTTCCTCTTCTTTTCTCCTCTGAGATTACTACAGGACACTGTTTTCACTCTTTTAGACATAAGGAATAGGGCTGACCTCAATAATTCACAGTCCATATTTTATCAGGCCTCTCACACCAAGCTGGTGCTTCACAAAGGTGGCTCCCCAAGCTTTTCTCTCAGTTCTTCTCTCCATGGTACAAAGTGCCAGCTAGTGTTGAAGGCTCTGTTCCTTGGTCTCATGATTGAATTTCTTGTTCATAATGAATCACTTCATCTTTGACACCAGGCATCTCTTTGAACAGACTGGCTGAACACTGAAAACCAAATAACCCCAGATGTCAGCTCTTCGTTATGAGGAATGTAATCAGTCATAATCATACACCAATTGCTGGAGAGCAATTCAATTTTGCTAACCAGTTACTGTTGACAGCTTTGCTATCAAATCTCCTTTGATAGAGTCTTACCTGACTTAGATCTTGCTGTTTCTGTATACTTACTGCTTTAAGCTGAACCCCCAAATTCCATTGTATTAATATTTAAAATTAAAATCAACAATTACCCTAACACAGTGACAGAATGCTGCTGCTGAATGCCATGGAATTTCTCATTAATATTCACTTGTAGTTTGTAAAGAAATGGTTTAACAACTAAGCAACATATATATAATTCAAATATTGATTAACTGATCCATAAATCTGTATTCATAAAAAGAATTGCTTTTAACCATCTGTATTTGATTTTATGGTCTTAGCATTTTCAAAATTCATCATATTTCAGTAATAACATCTAATGTGCTTTTTCTAGTAGGCTGGTTATTAGAAAATATTTTCCAATTTTCTGATCAGCATAACTTTGCTTTAGGTTGCCAGGAATGACAACCTAATTTTCCAGTGAGATCTTTACCTAAAGGCTTAATAACCCTGAAATGCATATTATCATCATTAAACATGATTTACTGAATATATTTTAAGAACCTAAGACTGAACTAAGAATCTGATTTTCCTTACCCCAAATTAGTATGATACTTAGTTTGAATTTTTTTTGTTGATTGTGGCAATTTATTCCCTCTATGTGTAAACTATACACACATATGTCATGTTGTAACATTAGCTGACCATGTGCCCACCAAAGAGTAAATAAACAACCACCATCCTAACTGGATGTCTTTGTAAATTAAAAAAACAAAACCCGAAACCTTAATTTTTATATAAGAAAGTTTATTTATTTGTTCATCAACAAATATTTATTGAATGCATAAGGTATTATACTAATTTCTGCTGTGGGATATATAGATGAATAACACTGTTCTTTAAGGTATCTTATAAGCAAGGACACCGATGAGGAATGTATGCAAAAACACATACAAATTCCACTTGTTACTTATTTTTCCACAAACTCTAGGTTTGTGAGAATGAAAGAGAGAGAGAGAGAGAGAGAGAGAGAGAGAGAGAGAGAGAGAGAACAAAATTATTTCAGAAATAAAGTTTCTCTTTGGGACCTGTCATATTTGGACATCACTGAAAAACACATGTGATGAAGCCAGAACAGAGGAACACAAAATTTTAGTGTTCTGGAGGACAGTTAGAATGCAGATTATTGGGCCTCACCCTAAAGGTTTCTCACGCAGTGGATGTAGGGTGGGGCCTGAGAATTTGCTTTTTTGACAAGTTTCCAGGTGATGCTCATACAAGTTTTCCAGGAGCCACACTTAGAAAATAACACTGGATTTTTAGTAAAAGTTACATAAAGGCATTTTCTTTCTTCCTTCTTTTAAAGAAAGAATTTGCCTTTATTGATTTTAGAGAGGGGAAGGTAGAGGGAGAGAGAGAGAAACATCCTATCTAATAAAAGAGAAAAATGGTAATTGGCGTACGACGATACCCTTTTCATTGGCTAATCAGGGCTATATGCAAATTAACTGCCAACTAAGATTGGCAGTTAGCTGCCAACTAAGATTAGCAGTTAACTGCCAACAAGATGGTGGTTAATTTGCATATGTAGGCACAACGCAGGGAGGCGAAAGGGAAAGCAGGAAGAAGCCCCCTGCCAAGGACAATCAGGCGACTTTGCCTCCCTGGCCAGTGATAGCAGGAAGTAGGGGTGGAGCCAGCGATGGGAGCTGGGCACGGTCGAAGCTGGCAGTCCTGGGGCAGAGCCTGCAACCACGGGGAGCTGGGGGTCCTCTGCTGGAGGCCTCAGGCCTGGTCAAGGGGTCAATCCGGTGATTGGTGATCGGAGGGTGATGAGGGTCAACTCTTCTGGCCGAGGCATCAGGCCTGGGTGGGGGGCGGAGCTGGGGATTGGAGGGATATGATGGTCCCCTTGCCCAGGCCTGAAGCCTGGGTCAGAGGCGTCAGGCTTGGGCGGGGGGTGGAGCAAGCGATCAGAGGGAGATGGGGGTCCCCTGCCCAGGCATGATTCCTGGGCCAGAGGCCTCAGGCCTGGGCGGGGGCAAGAGCCAGTGATAAGGGGGAGATGGGGGTCCCCTGTCCAAGCCTGACACCTCTGGCGGAGGCGTCAGGCCTGGGCAAGGGGCCGATCAGGCGATTGGAGGGTGATGGGGGTCTACGCCTCTGGCCGAGGCATCAGGCCTGGGCTGGGGGCAGAACCAGTGATGGGGGGAAATGAGGGTCCCCTGCGCAGGCCTGACGCCTCTGTCAGAGGCGTCAGGCCTGGGCAAGGGGCCGATCCTGGGATTGGAGGGTGATGGGGGTCAACGCCTGAGGGCTCCCAGTATGTGAGAGGGGGCAGGCTGGGCTGAGGGACACTCCCCCCCCCACACACACACACCCAGTGCACGAATTTTGTGCACCGGGCCCCTAGTCCTATATAATAAAAGGGTATTATGCAATTAGACCAAACAGCAGAACAACCAAACAGCCAATCAAAGCATAATATGCTAATGATATGCTAAGGCTGCTCAACTGGTCGCTATGACATGTACTGACCACCAATGGGCAGACAGTCAACTGTTCTACCAGTCATTATGACACACACTGACCACTAGGGGGCAGATGCTCTGACTGGTAGGTTAGCTTGCTGCTGGGGTCCGGCAGATCAGGACTGAGCTCGATGGGCCAGACATGCGCTGGAGCCCTCCTGCGGTCCCTCCCCTGTCTGATCGTGCACCGGTGGGGTCCCTCAGCCTGGCCTGTACCCTCTCGCAATCTGGGACTTCTCTGGGGATGTCGGAGAGCCAGTTTCAGCCTGATTCCGCAGGCCACTCCCCTTGGGAGGGTGCCAGAGGCAGAGCTCATGGCTGGCTAGAGCTGCTGCAGCAGCACAAGCCTCTCCCAAAGGGGACTAATTGGGCGCAAGCCTGTGGCAGGCACAGTGGGGCTGGGATGAGCGGGAGCCACAGGTAGGAGCTGCAGGCAGCATTGGACTGTGGGTTTCAGCCTGATCCCTGTAGGCCACCCAGAGGGACTCCACCTGTGCACGAATTCGTGCACCGGACCTCTAGTCAATGATAAAAGAGAACCATAATTGGCTTGCATCCCAACTGGGAATTGTATCATGACCTACTGGCTCATAGGTCTATGCTCAACCACTGAGCAACACCAGCCAGGCCATTTCTTTTTAAAGCATTTCTTCTTTTCCTCTCTTTTTTTCCTCTCTGTTCCTCCTACAAAATTAATATCCAGAAATCTGTTGCACTTTTATAAACCAATAATGAACTATCAGAAAGATTAATTAATAAAACAATCCCATTTACAATTGTACTAGAAAAATAAAATACCTAGTAATAAATTTAACCAAGGAGGTAAAATACCTGTAAAAGACACTGAAGAAAGAAAGTGAAGATACAAATAAATGGAAGCATATATTGTGCTCATGGTTAGGAAGAACAATATTATTAAAATGTCTATACCATCCAAAATACTCTATAGACTTAATACAATCTCTATTAAAATATCAAAGACTTTTTTTACAGAAGTAGAACAAATAATTCCAAAATTTATATGGAACCACAAAAGACCCTGAATAGCCAAAGCAATATTGAGAAAGAAGAACCTGATATCAAGCTATACTAAAAGGCTATATTAATTAAAACATCATGGTACTGGCATAAAAGCAGACACATGCATCACAAGAGGTTCAGAGACTTTATTCTGACCCCAATTTTAAAATACTTATTTTAAAAATATATATATACATATATATTTGTATTGATTTCAGAGAGGGAGAGAGAGTGAAAAAGTTATAGAAACATCAATGATGAGAGAGAATCATTGATCAGCTGCCTCCTGCATGCTTCCTACTAGGAACAGAGCTGGAAACCAGGGCATGCTCCCAGACCAGGAATCCAACTGTAATATTTTAATAGAGATTGTATTAAATCTATACAGTGTTTTGACCTATTACTAGGTTCATAGGTCAAGGCTCAACCACTGGAGCCACACCGGTGGGGTCTGACCCAAATTTTAAACAGTGAGAAAAGAAAGAATAGAAATAATGATGCTTGTCATCTAGAACTTCCTAGGAATATATTTCTAATATAGTTACTCATTTCTTTGTTATTTATTCTATAGCTACATTGGCTTTGGCCAATTTGTGGAACAATCAAGTTCTTCCTTGGTTTGGGAACTTTGTATTTATACTTTCTCCTGCGGGAATGATTTTACCCTATGTTTCACTTTCTTCAAATCTGTTTAATGGGCAATTACTTTCCAGACCTTCCTGGGTGAAGTAGGCCTCCCTCTCCATTACTATTTCATTGAACAGCACTTCCTTTCCTTTAGCACTAATCACAGTCCAATAACATTTTTTTAAGTCCTTTGTCTCAGACACAAAATGTAGATCTTCCAATGCCTACCAGAGTATCTGGCTCATAAAATGCCTTCAATAAATACTTTTCAAACAAAAGAGGGGGAGGTGGTAGGGGGCATAGAGAGGAAAAATGGCGATGGAAATAAATAAATAAATAAATAAATAAATAAATAAATAAATAAATAAAAGAAAAGCATTCAGGGAAGGTGAATTTGATTTGAATTAACTTTTAGTGAATTTAAATGCCAGGCATAGGTTTCAGTGTGTTTTCCTAATACTTATGTCACAGGATTCCAAGTCAGAAGGAATAGGGAAACTAAGACAGGAAAATTAAATAAAGGCCAAACAGTGTGGAAATTTGCAGCCAGCTGGTAACCAACAAGCCATTATCTTCCCCAGCCAAGGACATGAGAGCAAATGGTTAAAAAAAACCCTCCCAACTAAGAGAATGCAGAAAGGGAGGGGTGATGGGGAAAGCAAAAAAGGGCAGTTTTACTCCTTAAGCAGAGAAGCCAACAATTTTAAGGCTTGGCAAGATAAAGTTGTCAGGTGCTTCTCATGATTTCTGGGAAGGCCACAACAAAGTAAAAAAAGGAACTTTGAAAATTAATCTATGCCAAATATTCAACGAAGAAATTTTAAATCCTATAAACAAAAGGGTATATAACACTTTGGATCCCCACCCAACCTGCTCTTCAAATTAGCTGTAAGCCTGTCTGCATTGTCATAAACCAGATGTATCAGTTCGCTTGCTTTGCTTTTTCAATAAAGGTGCATGCTTTAATTGCTTTAATAAAGTGGCTTTTCACAATACAGTCAAGGTCCTTCATATAAACACATTTATATGAGAAGACAAGAATCGAGATTAGGAACAGCTCTCTCCCACTGACTCAGGGGGCTGTCCTGTCCGTAACACCTCTCTGGTGTTGGGGAGAGGAGGCTGACTATAACATCAGCTTATACTCTCATAGATTCAGGATTATGAAATCCTTTTAATCCCATAAATATTAACCCAGAACGCTAAACCTGACTGCAATTCAGACCACGTTGGTCCCCTCCTCTCACGCTGAGGGCTTTGCTCCGCCTCTCGTTACCTTCTCCAGCCTTATCGCTGCCCTGGGCCTGGCAGAGCGGGGCGGTGCCTGCAGAGCCATCCCCGCGCATGCGCGGCACCCAGCGCACGCGCAGTACTCGGCTGCCGGTCTGCGGCGGCCACGGCAGAGCTGGGGGCGGACTCCTGCGCTATGGCCGAGGGGAGCGCGGAGGCAGTCGCAGTCCCCGTCTCCGGGGCTGCCAACGGCCTCAGCAATGGGGCAGGCGGGCCCTCGGCGCAACCCAACAACCCGCTGTCGCGGAAGCTGCATAAGATTTTGGAGACGCGGTTGGACAACGACAAGGTAACCGGAGCTGGCTGGACTGGGGCGTGCGTCGCCCGCGAGGCTGAACCGGGACCCTCTGTCCGACACCCAGTCCCCCGCCGGGAGGACACCCCGGACCCTCGCGGGGAGGGTGACGAGGGAGGCGAGGAGCCCTGGGAAAGGAAAGCGGTTTCCTGGGTATCCCTCCTATTTGAAAAGGTTCTTGATAAGTTCGGATCTGGGAGGAAAAGCGTGGGGCCCCTCGCGAAACCTCGGGGTTGTTGGGGTCTGAATTGGGAGAGGGTAGGAGAAAAAACCGATGCCAAAGCGCAAAATACAAGAGACACCGTGAGTCGGGGACACGAGGACCAGGAGGGCAGGGTCAGGTGTAACTGAGCATTTCCATTGACAAGTGAAAACAATTAAAATATGACATTATTTTACTTCTTATTTATGTTATATTTTATGTAAGGCAACGCGAAAGAACTTGCTCGTGGCTAAGATGAAATAATATTTACTGGTCTAAGTACTTCCTGTGATTTGTGGGCTCAAGCTGTATATCTGTACAAAATAGATTGTCCACATCCTCACCCAAGTATTTCCTGAAATTTAGATTGGACTTTCTAGCTCCTGTCATAGCTGGTGATCTCTTCTCTATCACCGAGTCTCTAGTAAATTGGCCTCAGTGATAATATATCACTGAGCTTTATAAATTTGTAGGTTACTGAAAACAAGCTGTCGGTAAGAATTTGTGTGTAAAAAATAACAGTATAATATAATGAGTAAGACTGTTTCTAGGCTACCACTTATTAGATAAAACCACCAAATTGGTGCATTATGATTTAAGTTAATCTGTTAACTTCTTTAAGCTTATGTTTTATTATTTCTAAATTGTGAATACTGCTAGTAACCTCAGGATTGTTGTGAGGGTTCAATGAAAGAATCCAGGTGAAGTGCTCAGACAAATGCCAGGCACTTACTGTTTGTTATTAAATGTTAATTTTATCATACAACTTATTAAGTGTTTAAAACAGTATCAAATATTGATATTTATTATCTCATTTAATACAGCTACTCCAATAAATTGACATTATTTCCTTTTACCCATGAGAAAAAGAAGGTATGTAGAGAGTGTAAGTTACATCATATAACTAGTAATTGGTGGAGTTGTAATTTACACTCAAGTCTGTGTGATTTTGTTCATTCAGCATTTACTGACTACTTCTTTGTAGTCAGTAAATGCAGTAGCCAAGCCCTAACACATTCCAAGACGGTAGTCTAAAGAGCCCATGGACAAAGACAAGTGTGGTGAAGGCCTGAGGAGGGGGTGTGGCAAAGGGGAAAATGGGGGACATCTGTAATAGTGTCAACAATGACAAAAAAGATATTTTTTCTCTCTCTTAAGTATTAAATTGAATTTAAATAGCTTTACTATTTTTGTCAATCTAGCCAGTATTTCAAAATAACATTTTAACTGAAACATGGAAGGGTAAGCCTGTTAGACTATATAGTGTGTTAGTTTGGTTATAGGAATTCATATATGTAAGATTTAGGTTCCTGTTTTATATCTTGGGCCTGGTCCTCTGTCCTCTCTCCTCTATTCATCTCTCTATAGAAGAACTCTCTTATTTTCATAGTTTTAAATACCAAAAAGCATTATGACTCTCAGATTTATAATCCTATTTCTGACATCTCTACGGAGATCCAGATTTGTACAATCATTTGTCCATATGGCACCTCCAATTGGTTACTTGATCGACATAATAAAAACTTAACATCACTAGAACTCTTTTTCTCCAAACTGGTTCTCTCCCCACTGTTAGTAAAGAACATGACCTTTTACCCATATAATCAAGAAGCATGTAAGTAATGTTTGATACCTGTCATTTTTTTTCACATCCCACATCCAATCCATTAACAAGTCTTATAGGCTCTACCTTGAAAAAACTATTTTTTGCAATGTCACCTGCAGTACTGCTACCATGTTGGTGTATGCTGCTGTCAAATCTTGCTTGGATTGTTTTAGTTTTTCCCTACTTGCTGCTTTTCTTGCCCCCTTCTACCACCCATCCTCACAAAGTTGGAACAAACTTTTAAATATGTAAAGTATATTACATTACTCCTTTGCTTAAAACCTCTAGTAGTTTCCCTTAGCTTTAGTCACATTGGCCTTTCTGCTGCTTTAGGATCTTTGTTTTCATTTCCTTTGTCTGTAGAAGGCTTTGCCCCCACTGATGCCTCTTTCCTATCACTGAGGCCTAAGTTCAAAAGTCACATCAAAGAGGCCTTCCTCTCCAAGTTTCTTTACATTTTGCTTCTATTTACTCAGTTCCTAGCCTGCAGGCTACCGTTGGTATTTATTTCTTTTATATATCCTTCCAGAAAAAGATTTATATAAGCATATAAGAATTTTCACCTTTTTTTAAAAAATATATATATATATATATTTATTGATTTCAGAGAGGAAGGGAGAGGGAGAGAGAGCTAGAAACATCAATGATGAGAGAGAATCATTGATCGGCTGCCTCCCGCACGCCCCCCACTGGTGATGGAGCCTACAACCCGGGCAAGTGCCCCTGACCAGAATCGAACCCAGGACCCTTCAGACTGCAGGATAGTGCTCTATCCACTGAGCCAAACCAGCTAGGGCAAATTTTCACCTTTTTAAAATGGATGTATCATAATTTCTTTAACCAATCCCCTTTAAATAGACATTAAAGTCATTTCTAATCTTTGCAATTACAAACAGTTCTGAAGTAAATAACCTTGTATACATGCCACAATACACAGTAAGAATATCCTTATTATGTTTCAGAAATAATACTGGTACTGTTCAGTAATGTGAAGGTCATTCAGCATTTTGGGGGTTGTTTAATGGAAAAAAATTATTTGAAAATGATTTTATTAATTTTTGGCTCGAGACTTATGAAAACATTTGAAAATTGTTCCCAATAATTTTCTTCTATCATCACTTGTTTAGGAAATGTTGGAAGCTCTCAAGGCACTTTCAACCTTTTTTGTTGAAAATAGTTTGCGGACTCGAAGAAATTTACGTGGAGATATTGAACGCAGAAGTTTAGCCATCAATGAAGAATTTGTGAGCATTTTCAAGGAAGTGAAGGAAGTATGTAAACTCTTTTCATTAAGCATTTATTGAAAATTTACTATATGCCTGACTCTGTACTAAGTATTTTTATTAATTAGGTTGACATATTTGCTATTCATGTATCATGTTCAAATAGAAAATTTAACTATTTACTCTAGAAGCATCTGGGTCTGTGGATTAGAGTGATTTCTGAATTTGTGACTTCCACTAATGCTGGTTCTTAAAAAGTTGTAACATTTTTTTCTAGGATATTCTCTGTGGAATTTTAGCTTTTTAAACAATAATAATGATAATAATAAATAACAATTCTCTGAATAGTTTTCCAGTAGAGATATTCCCTCATTGAATAAACCTCCCTTGGATAACCACTTCCCCGGTGGAGGTAATTAAGGTTGAATTCCTTTAAAACATTTTAAATTATGAAAATTTCAGATTAATTAAGATGAATACTTCAGTGTGTAAATAATGATTCATCATACTTGAGTGAGCAGTCTACTCATCATCAGGTAAAATGAATTTTATTTTTTATGGTCTATTTTCATTATATAATATATTGTTAGTTATGTTAATATGACATCATAATATTACATAGTTAATATTTCTGTGTGAGTTGTATGAGAGTGATACATGGTTTCAATGAGTACTTAATAAAAACATTTTAAACAGCTTAGTAGGTTTTCATTGAGTAAAGACTAATAATCTAGAAGGTTAAATGGAAAGTAAAGTGGTGTTCACCAAAATAGGAAGAACTGGTAGCTAGCAATGAGTACATCCAGATTTGGCTCTCTAAACACCCTTTCCCACTGAAAGAAACAATGTTATCAGTACCAGAAAGTAAGAAAGCTGTCTATGATGATTGGGAAAGTATCAGAAAGACTGGAGCTACTTGAAAAGGCTTCTACTGACCAAACGTAGGACTATTTGAGCATCAGTAAGAATAACTCAGTGGACTGAAACACATCAAACATGTTTAGTCTGTGAATTCATAATGATATCGAAAACCGAACAAAACCCTCATTAGTTATCTTTAGTGGATATAAGAGAACCAACTTATTATTTTGAAAACTTTGAAATAAAAGGAAAGAATTAAACATTAATCCTACCTTTCATACCAATTATATAGGGTTGTTGAGGGCAAGCTTTTCTTTATAGAAATTCTAGAGGCCCGGTGCACGACATTCGTGCACTGGGGGGGGGGGGGGGCGGTCAGCCTAGCCTGTGCCCTGTCGCAGTCCAGGACCCCTCACTGCTTACCGCCTGCCTGCTCGCTGCTCCTTAGCGCTGCCAGGGAGGCGGGAGAGGTTCCTACCACCGCTGTGCTTTCCAGCCAGCTGTGAGGCCGGCTTCTGGCTGAGCAGCACTCCCGCTGTGGGAACGCACTGACCACCAGGGAGCAGCTTCTGCGTTGAGCATCTGCCCCTTGGTGGTCAGTGCACATGATAGCAACCAGTCATTCCACCATTCAGTCGATTTGCATATTAGGCTTTTATTATATAGGATTCCAGCTAATAAATGAAGAAGAAATGGTAGAATTAGATTAGAAGTTGCAACCACTCTTGAATATGTGGGTCTAGCTCAGGGTTTTTCAACATTCTACATTTTACAATGTACAATTTTTAGTAGCATCTCTAGCCTCTAAACACTAGATGCCAGTAACACCATTTCCCCCCAGTTATTTCAATCAAAAAATGTCTCCAGACAATGCCAAATGCCCTCTTGCAGGGCAAAACTGCCCCAGTTGAGAACCATTGATCAAGCCTTTAGTCATCACTTGCTGCTACCTTCACAAAAAGAGGAAAAACCATATATGTGACCATTAATAAAGGTATACAACACCAGAATTCTTGCCAGAAAATGGAACCAGATATAATCAAGCTTCTAGATCTAACTGCTGCAGTTTATAGGAAATGCAGGCATCAGAGGAGTATATTAACAGCACAAAGACTGTCAGCAAAATCTGGAATGTTGGAAACTGTATGGGCAAATGAACTGGTTTCTTCAACAAATAAATTGAAAAAAAAAGAAGATGGATAGAGAAAGAGAGAAAAAAAGGAAGGAAGAAAGAAAAAGAGAGAGAGAGAGAGGGAGGGAGGGAGGGAGGGAGGGAAGGAGGGGGAGGGCCCTGGTTAGATAATCCAGTTGGTTAGAGAGCCTCCCTGATACGCCAAGGTTTCAGGTTTGATCCAGTTCACATATAAGAATCAACCTATGAATGAGTAAATAAGTGGAACAAGAAATTGATGTTTCTCTTTCTCTCTCTCTAAGCAATAAAAAAAAAAAGAAGAAATATTCAATTAATTACTGTTTTGAATCTTCTTTAGTTCCTGATGTGAACAAATTGGTAAAAAATTGAGACAATTGGGGAAATTTGAACACTGATTAGATATTTGTTATTAAGAGATTATTATCAGGAGGGAGGGGGGTAAGAGATCAACCAAAGGACTTGTATGCATACATATTATTAAATGATTAGATATGTAAATAGCATTGTGTCTTTTTTTTGAGTCCTCGTAGAAATACATATGGATATGTTTATGGATGAAATTATATGATATCTGGAATTCAAAATGATTTTGTTTGTGGGGGAAGGAGAAAGTGGGTGGGGAGAGAGGAAGAAAGTGGGTAGAGATGAAACAAAGGTGGTCACAAGTTGGTAATTGTTGAACCAGATAATATGTACATGGGCATTCATAGTATCTCAACTTTTGGATAGTTTTGAAAATTCTACATAACAAAAAAGATTTTAAAGAATTTATCATACTCTAGTTGTATTTCACAACCTATAATTTTATTTAATTAGGGAAAAAAGAAGACAGTTTACTCTAAGTTCAAAGACTACAGTGTAAAAAGCTCTTGAATTACAATTTAGCAAATCTCTAGATTTAAGTCATATATTAAGAGATGTAATTTCTATTATTTTACAAAGCAAACCCATTTAATATGGTAGCTAAAGTAAATATTAGAAGTAGTTATTGTTGACCTACCTGACTGATAATGTCATAGTACTATTCTTTTTATATTATACGGTAAAATTTAAGGGAATGGTGAGATGAGTTTGTGTATCTGCTATTGCTGATATCAATTGATACCTGCTTCTTTTATTATTTATATCAAAACAGTTTAGAACTTAGTTTAGTAATTTGAATTACATACTGATTATTGACAGATATAAAGAGTAGCATTTGAAAATATCTAAAACATATGGTGCTATAATTTTTATAATATAAAGTACTTAATAGGGAGAAGGGAAAAAATCTTAATTCTAGAACTGAGATTTATGCTTTTATTCTTATAAGTGACTTCCTAATTCTGGTTCATCCTCATGTTTTATTTATAGCCCTGCTTGGCTGCTTTATTTTTATTTTTATTGATTTTAGAGAGAGAGGAAGGGAAAGAGAGAGAGAGAGAGAAACATCAATTTTTATTGTTCTACTTATTTATGCATTCATTCTTTTGAAAAATTATTTACATATTTTTATTGAATTTATTGGGGTGACATTGGTCAACATAAACATATAGGTTTTAGGTGTGGGTTTCTATGTTACAAGATGTGTATATTGCACTGTGCCCACTATGTAAAGTCAAATCTTCTCCCGTCACCTTATATTAGGACCACTTTCTTCTCCACCCCCTTCCCTCTGATATCCACCACACTGTTCTTTGTGTTCACGAGTTTCAGTTTTATATCCCACATATAAGTGAAATCATATGGTTCTTGTCTTTTTCTGACTGACTTGTTTCACTTAGAATAATGTTCTCAAGGTCAATCCATGTTGTTGCAAGTGGCAGTATTTTATCCTTTCTAAGGCTGAGTAGTATTTCATTGTGTATATGTACCACATCTCCTTTATCCAGTCCTCTATCGCAGGGCACTTTGGTTGTTTCCATGTCTTGGCCACCATGAATAATGCCGCAGTGAACATAAGGTTGCATATATCTTTGTGAATACATGATTTCGAGATTTTTGGGTGTATATCCAGAAGAGGGATTTGCTGGGTCATACAGTAGCTCTATTCTCAATATTTTGAGGAATCACCAGACTTCCTAGTTTGTGTACCAGTCTACATTCCCACCAGCAGTGAATGAGGGTTCCCTTTTTTCCACATCATTGGTTGATTCTTGTATGTGCCCTGACCAGGGATGGAACCTGCAACCTTGTCATTTCAGGACAATACTCTAACCAGCTGAGCTACTTGGCTAGGGCTTGGCTGCTTGATGCCCCCAGTTGGCCCACCCCTTCATAAAACTGTCCAGTTTCTACTAGAACGTCTGTCTGGGCATTGTGTTGAAAGGGGCCAGACCGTAAGACCCAGTCTACCACTGAAACTTTCATTCTTCGCATATCTTTCTGTTATGAGGCACTGAATTGAAGTAGAAAAAAGAAGGTAACAGTGAATTATGAAGCTAAATGTGATTTTGTGACATATTTTCATAGTAAGAGATTGGTTCAGTTAAGCATTTGCCATTGTTTATTTCACTAGTTTGTTTTACACCTTTTCTAACACTAGATGTTATTCTTTTTAATCATTTCCAGTCTTAAATATGGGATATTTAGTTATGTTTTGGGGGAAAAAATTCATGGGTTGAAAATCAGGATTTGGCTAAGAGAAGAAAAAAAATTTTAACAGTATATTTAATGGTGTTACTTTTCTCCTTTTAGGAACTTGAAAGCATAAATGAAGATGTTCAAGCAATGAGTAGCTGTTGTCAAGATATGACAAGTCGCTTACAGGTACTGTATAATGGTTAGATTTTAGCATAGTTCCTGGTGCAAAGTAACTGTTAGATAGGTCTACAAAATGTATGGATATCTACTACATCATGCCCTGCCAGGGTCCAACCCCAGCAGGTCCAGGGGTTCCCAAAGGCGTAGACGGAGTCGGCGAAGAAGGAATGACACGGAGACAGCACTCAGTTATCAGCAGCCTAGCCAGGATCTCTAGCCAGGATCTCCAGCCAAGTTCTGGTCTGGATCTCCAGAGAGGTTCTGCTTAGGATCTCCAGAGAGGTTCTGTCCAGGTTCTCCAGTCAGGTTCAGTAGCCAGGTTGTGTCTGAGATCTCTAGCCAGGTTCGGTCACCATGTTCTAGTCAGGTTCTCTTGCCAATTTCTGTAGTCAGGTTCAGTCCAGGATCTTTTGCCATGTTCTCTCCAGCGAAGTTCTTCTGTCTGTAGGTTCTCTGTTCTAAGTTCTGTCTTTCTGTCTTGTTACATCTGTATTTATACCAGTTGATTCAATCCCATCAATCTCTATTCCAAAGGTTAGGGCGTTTCTTATCTCCATTCCAGGGAGTAAAGATTATGTAGCTTAAGCATGATTGTTCGTAGTTAAAGTGATTAATTACCCGCCTGGCACTTAGTTAAGGGGTTTTATTCCCTCCCTAACTTCAGGGGAAAATCCCTACCTGGGGAAACAACCTTTCTCAGAGGTGACCTTGGTTAAAACACATAGTGCCAAGAAGGTGAGCAAACATATTAAGAAAAGTATGCCATATATGCCAGGTCCCTTGAAACAGCAAGCATGGACCGGCTCCCGGCAATGCCCTATAGGAAGCTGGTAATATTGTTAACTCCAGAAGCCTTTATATTTTGATCTGGCTGGTACAGAGCTAACTGTGTAGAATTTTGATAAACCTTTCAATCCCACATATATGCTGTAAGTCCAGCAGAAATAATTTCTTAATAGAAAGCCTTAGGAGTAAGTTCAAATTTAAGCTTAATTATGATTCATGCTCAGCCTAAAAAAAAAAAAATCTCAGGAAAATATGTATAATTTTACTCATAGTCTGTTTATTAAAACTGTTCTGAACCTCTATTTTGACTGTGGAGTTAGCATTTAATCTAATTACCCTCAGTCATGTGATTCTGGAATAGGTTCTTCCTAAGTTAAAATTCAGTCATCATTATTTCTACTACCTTCACATTTTTATTACAAACTTTTATCTATAAGCTTCTCTTGGACCTATTGTCAGCTACAATTATTATAGGAAGAATCATGAATCTATGCATGTTCCATAGAATAATTGTAGGTACTTGTGTGATCTGTCTGCAGAACTCGTCAATTTCTTGTTTCTAAAATTTTAGCTTTCCTAGCGTTTTTAATTTTTTTATTCTTAACTAACATATCAAATATTATTGCTATATTTATTTTCTAATTTTTAGATCTTTGTTAATTATACAATACCTAAATAATCATATGAACTTCTATATATTCTTTTCACTTTTTTGTACTTACTTTTGTTGCGTAGTAATTGATTTTGTTTGACTTTTCTTTCCAGCACTTGCAAGATTTCCTCATAGCTTTTTATATTGAACTAGAGGCCCAGTGCACGAAATTTGTGCACTTGGTGGGGCGGGGGTGCTCAGCCCAGCCTGTGCCCTCTCACAGTGCAGTCCAGGAGCCCTGGGGAGATATCCAACTGATGGTTTAGGCCAGCCGTGGGCAAACTACGGCCCGCGGGCTGGATCCGGCCCGTTTGAAATGAATAAAACTATTGAAAAAAAAGACCGTACCCTTTTATGTAATGATGTTTACTTTGAATTTATATTAGTTCACACAAACACTCCATCCATGCTTTTGTTCTGGCCCTCTGGTCCAGTTTAAGAACCCATTGTGGCCCTCGAGTCAAAAAGTTTGCCCACCCCTGGTTTAGGCCTAAGCTAGCAGTCGGACATCCTTAGCGCTTCTGTGGAGGCGGGAGAGGCTCCCGCCACCACCGCTGAGCTCACCAGCTGTGACCCTGGCTTCTGGTACACTGACCACCAGGGGGCAGCTCCTTCATTGAGCATCTACCCTCAATGGTCAGTGTGCATCATAGCATCCGGTTCAGTTAATTTGCATATTAGCCTTTTATTATCTACTTATATAAAAACCCTGGGTGGTGTTCATCACGATCACAACCACCGCGACCAAGCGGAAGGAAGTCAGTCCAGCAGGGGATGTCTTGGCAATGGCCGCGCCCTCCCCTGAGCTGTTTCCCGGAGCTGTTTCCTGTAAGGGTGGGGTTTGAGGCAAGAACCCGCCCTGCGAGCGTGGAGGCATATCTTTCTAAAGTGTGCCGCGCCAGCATGGCCAGGGGTGAACCTGAGTGGGGGTTGGTGGCTGAAAGGCTTAGAAAAGACAGACGAGAATGAAAGCCGAGTCTCGGTGGGACGCTGCTTCTCTGAGAGGCAGTGACCATGCCCACAGCCATGCCTTTATTTTATAGCAGATGCTACGAGGCAAAGTAAGGGCATGACCAAGACGTTTACAACATTCTCCTGGGTTTCAATCCTACTCAACTACATGCACTGAACTCTATCAAGCCTACATCACTCAGGCATGTGGGGCCACGTGCTTGGACCATAGGTTCAAGCTTACAACTACAACTGTTGGCTATAATTGTGCTGGGAGGGCCCTGCCCTCCAAGCTGGGACTTGCACGTGGCGATGATGTGCCCTCTCATCAGTCCAAGGCTTGAACCTATCCAAAACACTGTAGCGGCTCCCCACAATAAAGTTTTAATTATGTTTCTTTGTTACTGATGTTGTGGCCCCACCCCATAACAAAGAAACAATTTCCGGAGGATGAGGCTCAGGAATCAGGATTTTAAAAAGATTCCCAGGTGATTCTAATGTGCAGCCAAGGTTGAGAACCACTGCTGTAGATAATATTAAAAATATATCTAAATGTGCAATTCTTTGTCCAAAAAATGAGCATGTTCAAAAATTAAATGAAGAAAATTTGGATATACTCAATGGAGATTTTCACACATATTTGAGTGATGATTCCATTGATTCCACAGATGATGCTGAAAAGGAAAATTTTCCCATCGAATTTCTTAATAGTATTACTCCTTTGGGAATGCCGTGTCATAAATTAAAATTGAAAGTGGGTGCAATCATCATGCTATTGAGAAATCTCAATAGTAACTGGGGTCTTTGTAATGGTACCAGATTTATTATCAAAAGATTATGACCTAACATTATCAAAGCTGAAGTATTAACAGGATCTGCAGAGGGGAGAGGCTGTTCTGATTCCAAGAATTAATTTGTCTCCATCTGACACTGGCCTCCCATTTAAATTGATTTGATGATGGTTTCCCGTGATGCCAGCATTTGTGATGACTATTGATAAATCACAAGGACAAACTCTAGACAGAGTAGACATATTCCTACCTGAACCCGTTTTTGCACATGCTCAGTTATATGTTGCTTTCTCTCGAGTTTGAAGAGCATGTGATGTTACAGTTAAAGTTCTAAGTACTTCATCACAAGGGAAATTAGTCAAGCACTCTGAAAGTGTTTTCAGTCTTAATGTGGTGTACAGGGAGATATTAGAATAAGTTTAATCACTTTATCAGTCATTGTTTGCATCACTGTTGTTTTTATATCATGTTTTTGTTGTTTTCATATCATGTTTTTGTCGTTTTTATATCATGCCTCTTGTTATATCCTTTTGTTACTGTTTATTTATTAATAAATTTATATATTATTTTCATATACATTTTACTAATTTCCTTTCATCTCTCACACTTCTATTATAGAGAAAGGACAAATAGCAATATTAAAATATCTCTGCTAATTAATTCCCTTTTTAAAAAAATATATTTTATTGATTTTTTACAGAGAGGAAGGGAGAGGGATAGAGAGTTAGAAACATCAATGAGAGAAAAACATTGATCAGCTGCCTCCTACACACTTCCCACTGGGGATGTGCCCGCAACCAAGGTACATGCCCTTGACCGGAATTGAACCCGGGACCCTTGAGTCTGAAGACCGATGCTCTATTCACTGAGCCAAACCGCTTAGGGCAATTAATTCCCTTTTAGTGTGCAAGAATTTTGTGCACCGGGCTACTAGTATAGGATATTTAAAAATATTTTATACTACTTATTGTTTACATTCATTATTTTTTAATTTAATTTATTGGGGTTACTGTTGGTTAATAACATTTTATGGGCTTCGGGTGTACAATTGTATAATACATCATCTGTATGGCATTGTGTGTTCACCATCCTAAGTGCAATGTTAGGTGGAAAAGGACAAGAACCATATGATTTCACTCATGTATGATACATTCATTTTTTATTCTCAGATTAGAAGGTGTTATTTTGCAAATCTTAATTATTGGCACTAATTTATTTAGATATAGTGTTAATTGTACCCACTTATACTATCAACTCTAGAATAATGTTTTCAATTCATTTATTTATAAAAAGAAGTATATCCTCTCTCTTTTACATTATAGGGTGTTATAATGACTTATGGAGTATTATAATTTAATTAATTAATTTTTCTAAATGCTTTGGATTTAGGACATTTTAGAAAATATTATGAGATGCATTCAGAAATTTAATCAGAAATCTTTTGGTATGCTATGGTTTATCCCTTTGGCTGTGGTTGTACTTTAATAAATTACATTTGTAGTCGTTTTTATTATTTAATGAGAAATAATCATCTTTAACACTGAAGATAAATTGACTAAAATTATTTTAGGGTAATCTTTACTAGTATTATTAAACATTAACTTGGAATTATTACCACAATTTATAAATGAAGAGTCGGGAAATAATACAGAAATTCTAATTGCATAACATTTTGCTCAAGTATCATATTTCAGTGATTAGTTGATGGTGGTGTTTGTAAGACATACCCTCTATTTAATAATTAATGAGGCTAAAAAGAAGCTAATAAGCATTTTATGATATTGATTTAGCAAAGCACTATTTTTCACACATATTAAAATATGTTAATAAGTTTTAGAATTAAAATATAATATTTTAAAAAATTGTACAAGGCAAGGTAAAGGATGGAAGTGGATCTTTAAAGCAAAATGACATTAGGAAAGATAAACATTTGAAGAAGTTATTGGATTTGAAGAGTAATAATTTTAGAAGAGTATCGTGGAAGCTATCCTGTTTGACACCACTCATTAAAAGTTCATGATCTGCTGAATTGTCTAGGTTTAAATCTATTTTCTTAAAAATATCTACTATTTCTTGGGCACTTAATCTGGTTGCAAGGAAAACAGACTCAAAATAGCTTCCCTAGAGATGGGGTGGGGCTCTGATAATGACTGAGGGGAGGTAGATAAATCCGTAAGAGAAAATGTCATTGACAATCTGGACTTGGCCTTTAAGAACCCAGAACATGGTGGTGGTTGGGGGCTGTTTTTAAATCTAATGCAGCTCTAGAAACGTTAGCAGCAGAAGTTTTCTTTTGGACTGACCCAGCATGAAAATGACCCCTAGCCACCTTCGTGTGTTTTTTTCTGGTATTCTCTCTTTAACAGACTGCCCTCCACTCTGTGTGTTTTTGTCTAAAATTTTCATATGTCTCTTTTTTCCCCAATTGACACCCCCCCCCCCCCCAAGCCATTCCCACCCCGGGCAAGCCCCCACTGGCCCAGTGTCTGTGTCCATTGGTTATGCTAATATGCATGCATACAGTCCTTTGGTTGCTCTCTAACCACCTTCTCCCCTGCCATTTGTCTCTGGATCGATTCTTGTTCACCAAATTATGTTGATCATTATATCCCACATATGAGTGAGATCATGTGGTATTTATCTTTCTCCGACTGGCTTATTTCACGTAGCATAATGCTCTCCAGTTCCATCTATGCTGTTGCACGTGGTAAAAGTTCCTTCTTTTTTATAGCGGCATAGTATTCCATTGTGTAGATGTACCACAGTTTTTAAATCTACTCATCTGCTGATGGGCATTTAGGTTGTTTCCAAATCTTAGCTATTGTAAATTGTGCTGCTATGAAAATAGGGGTGCATATATCCTTTCTGAGTGGTGTTTCTGGTTTTTTTGGATAGAGTCCTAGTACTTTATAATTTTTATAATTTCCAGTTACTAGTGAATTTATGTATATACTAGAGGCCGGGTGCACAAAAATTTGTGCAATGGGGGGGGGGTACCTCAGCCTGGCCTATGTTCTCTTGCAGTCTGGGACCCCTTGGAGGATGTCCACCTGCTGGCTTAGGCCCGCTACCTGGGGGATTGGGCCCAAGCTGGCAGTCAGACATCCCTCTGGCAGCCTGGGAGCCCTTGGGGGATGTCCACTTGCTAGGGGGGAGCAGGTCTAAGCTGCAGTCGGACACCCTTAGCGCTGCTGAGGAGGCGGGAGAGGCTCCCACCACCACCGCTGTACTGGCACCTGTCAGCCTGGCTTGTGGCTGAGCAGAGTTCCCCCTGTGGGAGCGCACTGACCACCGGGGGGCAGCTCCTGCATTGAGCATCTGCCCCCTGGTGGTCAGTGTGTGTCATAGTGACCAGTCATTCCCAGTCGTTCTGCTGTTAGGGTCAGTTTGCATATTACCCTTTTATTATATAGGATAGAGGCCTGGTGCATGGGTGGGGGCCGGCTGGTTTGCCCTGAAGGGTGTCCTTGGATCAGGGTGGGAGTCACACTGGGGTGCCTGGCCAGACTGGGTAATGGGATGATGGCTGTTTGAAGACTGGTCAAGGCCCCCCCCCCCCCCCCCCCCCACCGTGGGCGCCATCACCCCATGGAGGTTTGGCCAGCCTAGGTAAGGGGCTGATGGCTGTATTCAGGCTGGCCAAGCCCCCTTTAGAGTGGAGGGTCCCCACTGGGGTGCCTGGCCAGTCTGGGTGAGGGGCTGAGGGCCGTTTTCAGGCTGGCCAAGCCCCCTGGCAACGGAAGCTCCAAGCCTCTCCTTTTTTTTATTCTGGGATTTACTTACCTTCTATAATTGAAACTTTGTAGCCTTGAGAGGAGTTCAGAGCCGGCCAGGGCGGGCGGGAGAGAAGCCTCCTGCTCACTCCAGCTCCGTGGCCATGGCAAGCTGAAAGCAGGTATCTGGGGTTTATTTACCTTCTATAATGGAAACTTTGTTGCTTTAAGTGGAGCTCAGAGCCTCCGTGGCAAGTGGGAAGCTTGGCTTCCTCCATAATTGGGGCAACCAAGCCTCCTGCTTGCTCCAACTCCGTGGCTGCCGGCCGCCATCTTGGTTGGGTTAATTTGCATATAGTCGCTCTGATTGGCTGGTGGGCGTGGCTTAAGGCATAGCGAAGGTACGGTCAGTTTGCATGTTTGTCTTTTATTAGTGTAGATACTCTTGACTCAATATCCCCTCAAGGCTTAGACCCTCTGTCTCTTTTTGTCTTACAACCATTTGTTTCTTCTCTCATTAATAACTGCCTTATTTCAGGTCTTTGAGAGAATCTGTCTTTCGTTTTAATCCACTTTATAAATATTTGCCTATTCTTGGATAGAACACCTTATTTTTCAGGATTTTGCCCCTGGTTCTTTCAGCTCTGGCTTGTGGGAAGGGAGGACTGCTTGGTATGGAACTTGGTCAGGAGCAGCCTGTGTCTTTTAGGTAGGGCTGTTTCTAATCTTCACCAAAACTCTCTATGAGAGGTAGTTTTTATATCTCAACTCCCAAATTTTTATCTCTGTCTTGGCCATTTCTGATGAGTATTTCAGTGACTAAACTTACAACTCCATTTAGAGGTCTCATGGTGTCTCAACATGTGGATAACAAGTCATATTCTTCATCCTTAACTTGTTCTTCCAGTGCTTCTGTTTCACAAAAAGCATCACAAATTGTTAAATTCCTTAGTCAGCATCCTGATATCTTTTTCTTTCTTGTAAGTGTTAGTATGATGTATGTTTTGAGAACATTGAGTGAGTTCTTCTTGGTAAAGGAAGTATATGAGCCTTAAAACTTACGTTTTAATTACGACTCGAGTGTTTTTATAAACTTTTGAGTTCTGGAGTATGATCTCCTTTGCTGTAGGTCTAAACTCCAGTAAGTGGTAGTATCAGTTTTATGAAGTATAATAAAGTTGAAATGTACTGATATTAGGTATGTTTATAATTTTAGGCAGCAAAAGAACAGACTCAGGATTTGATAGTAAAAACCACTAAGCTTCAAGCTGAAAGGTAAGTTCTTCTTATATATAATCACCCTTTCATTAATTTGGAGGTTAAATGGAAAGAAAATTATAGACAAAACCAACTCAAATTTAAAACAAAATATTAAAAAACATGATTCAAAATTGTTATAACATATAAGGTTTAAGCTATTGTCCAACATTAAACTTGATATTGAGGTTAAGGGTAAATTTATTCCTTTTTTTGGAGTTGACGATGTGTTGTTTATTATTTGCTATAGGATTAAAAATGATTGCTATTTTAAATGTAGGTATATTTTTAACATATTTTTATTGATTTCAGAGAGGAAGGAAGAGAGAGAGAGAGATAAAAACATCAATGATAAGAGAGAATCATTGATCAGCTGCCTTCTGTATGCCCCCCACTGGGGATCGAACCCCAAACCTGGGCATGTGCCCTAACCAAAAATTCGAACCATGACCTCCTGGTTCATAGGTTGACATTCAACCAATGAACCACACCAGTCGGACAGTATTTTTAGATTAAAAAAAATTTTTTTTACAATCATTGTCTATTTTGTTTTTAACTATGATTTATTTTCTCTGGTATGTTCAAGAGGTAATTGTATAAATTCTTCTTGGAGTGGTTTACAAATAGGTATATTAATATTTGTTGACTCAATCAATACAATATGGAGTCATGTATCGTAGTGTGTATTATATTCTCTTGTAATTTATTGTTGGTTTCATTGAATCTTTTCTGCTACTAAATTGTGAGTTCCTTGAGAACAGTGACAATTTCTTTCCTTGTGTCTCCAGTGCCTAACATGTGGATTCAATTAAAAATTTTTGAGTGCATGGATGTGGAATGCAACTATTATAATATCAGGGAAGGAACATAAAATAAAAAATGAAAAATAAACACTATATTGGAGCTTATAACATACTAGAGGTCGGTGCACAAAAATTTGTGCACTCAGGAGGGAGGGGGGTCCCTCAGCCCGGCCTGTGCCCTCTCGCAGTCTGGGACCCCTTGGGAGATAACGACCTGCTGGCTTAGGCCCGCTCCCGGGTGGCAGAGGGCAGGCCCAATACCTAGGTGCAGCCCCTGGTCGGGCTCAGAGCAGGGCTGATTGGGGAGTTGGGGCGCCGCCCCCTGTCATGCACAGACCAGGGCGGATCGGGAGGTTGTGATGCCACCCTCAGTCACTCTCAGGGTAGGGCCGATTGGGGGGTTGGGGCACCGGCCCCTGTCACACTCAAGGCAGGGTCGATGGGGAGGTTGCAGCGTCACCCCCTGTCACACACAGAGCCGCAGGGCGATCAGGGGGTTGGGGAGCTCCGCCCTATCAGGCACAGAGCAGGGCAGATCAGGGGGTTTTTGCGCCTTCCCCTGTCACACACAGAGCCGCAGGGCGATCGGGGTTTGGGCACTGCCCCCTGTCACGCTGATCCCGGTGCCGGGAGGCCTCGCGGCTCCGCTGATCCCAGTGCTGGGAGGCATATTACCCTTTTACTATATAGGATAGAGGCCTGGTGCACGGGTGGAGGCCGGCTGGTTTTCCCTGAAGGGTGTCCTGGATCAGGGTGGGGGTCCCCAATGGGGTGCCTGGCCAGCCTGGGTGAGGGGATGATGGCTGTTTGCAGCTGGTCACACACCCTTCAGGGTGGGGGGTCCGCACTGGGGTGCCTGGCCAGTCTGGGTGAGGGGCTGAGGGCTGTTTTCAGGCTGGTGGGTGACTGAAGCTCCCAACCGCTCCTTTTTTTCTTTTTTTCTTTTTTATTCTGGGCCAGCTTTAGCTCTGAGGCTTGGCTCCAGCTCTTAGGCCTCCGCTGCTGAAAGCAGGTATCTGGTTTATTTGGGTTCTAAAATCGAAACACTGTTTCAACTCCAGCTCTGAGATGCTGGCTGGCTGAAAGCAGGTTTCTGGGGTTTTGTTTAGCTTCTATGTTTGTAACAATGTTTCAAACTGCAAGCTCAGAGGCCGGCAGCGGCAGGCGGGAAACGTTGGAGTCCTCTGTCACTGAAGCAAGCAAGCCTCATGTTCGCTTCATGCTTCCTGGCTGCCGGCCACCATCTTGGCTGGCAGTTAATTTGCATATCGCCCTGATTAGCCAATGGTAAGGGTAGCGGATGTACGGCTAATTACCATGTTTCTCTTTTATTAGATAGGATATGGGATTCTGATTAATGTCTACAGGAAGACATATTAGAACATTGTTCTTCTGTTCATATTTTCTCAAAACTAAGTAAGGTTATGATCATCATTTTAGTAAGCCTATCAGAGTATTTTGGCCTGGTATACTTTTAGCAAATGAAAATTTGTGACATTCTAGTATGCCAAGAACTACAGAAATGTTGTACCAAGTGGATTTTGTGTGAATGTATCTAAGGAAAATTACATAGCAGAAAGTATGATAACAAATTCCTGTGAGCTGTCAGAGAGGTGTTTTTTCCCCATTTTTAAATAAATTTTTAAATTTTTTTTTACATGAAACTTTGTTAAACAATTAGCTTTAGGAATAGAAATTCAATGGGCTTATTTGGATAACATATTATCCTCATTCAGACCGTAAATGTATACAGGGTATGAATATTTTTCTAACTGGTTTTGAAAAAGGTCAGTCATTGTGATAGCTGATGCTCTGACAGGTAAAGTTCAATGTAGAATTGTCTTCATAGAACTGCACCTTAACATTTCCCCTTAATATTTAGATCATTGATGGTCCAGAAAGACTAAATCTACATGATCATACTTCCATCTTTTTTAATACAATTGAAATAATTATTTATTATATACTAGGGGCCCGGTGCACGAAATTCGTGCACTGGGTGTGTGGGGGGGAGTGTCCCTCAGCCCAGCCTGCCCCCTCTCACATACTGGGAAGCCCTCAGGCATTGACCCCCATCACCCTCCAATCGCAGGATCGGCCCCTTGCCCAGGCCTGACGCCTCTGGCCTAGGCGTCCGGCCCGGGCAGCGGGGACCTGCAGTGGCAGCGGGTGGCGCCGCGATTGCGCGGGCTCCGCCCCTGCCCCTGCAGGATGCCTCTGGCTGAGGCGTCCGGCCCGGGCAGCGGGGACCCGCAGCTGCAGCGGCCCCGCGATCGTGGGCTTCGCTTTAGGTCCAGGCAAGGGGCCCCTAGCTCCTGAGACTGCCAGCTTCGACCGTGCCCAGCTCCCATCGCTGGCTCCACCCCTACTTCCTGCTATCACTGGCCAGGGTGGAAAAGGCACCTGATTCTCCGATCATGGCTGGGGGGCAGGGCAAAGGCGGCCCCAGGGCCGCCTTTGCCCTGCCCCCCAGCTCTTAGCTCCCCCCTGGGTTTCCGATCACTGTCAGTGGCAGGGGGCTTCTTCCTGGTTTCCCTTTCGCCTCCCTGCATTGTGCCTACATATGCAAATTAACCGCCATCTTGTTGACAGTTAACTGCCAATCTTAGTTGGCAGTTAATTTGCATATAGCCCTGATTAGCCAATGAAAAGGGTATCGTCGTACGCCAATTACCATTTTTCTCTTTTATTAGTGTTGATATTATTTCTTGTAAAAGCCCACGCGCCATTTCTCTCTGAACTGAAAAAAAATCTCCGGTGAATGTTTGTTTCTTTTTGAGGTAACTATATTAACATGGAAAGAATGTAGGCTTTGAGGACAAAAATCTGAGTTCTAATCTAAATCTCATTAGATTTTTTATTTTGTACAAGTTATTTTTATTTTTATTTTTTTTAAATATATTTTATTGATTTTTTTACAGAGAGGAAGAGAGAGAGATAGAGAGAGTTAGAAACATGGATGAGAGAGAAACATCGATCAGCTGCCTCCTGCACATCTCCTATTGGGGATGTGCCTGCAACCCAGGTACATGCCCTTGACCGGAATCGAACCTGGGACCTTTCAGTCTGCAGGCCGATGCTCTATCCACTGAGCCAAACCGGTTTCGGCAATGTACAAGTTATTTTTTAATCTCCCACGGCCTCAGTTTCCACCTCTGATAAAAGAGAATAATGTGTGTGTGATGATTAACTAATTTATATAGGTGTAGAACACTCCTGACATATATCAGGAAACTGTACTCCTCCATCCCCCTCCTCTTTTGTTAGATAAAGAAACCTGTTTAGCATAGCTTATTTCTAATAGGCTGTGGTGGCTAGCAAGCTTAGGCTCTTTTGTGCTTAATTGCAGTAGCTTTACTCAGCTATGTTATTTGCTTTCTCATTCTATCTGAATATTTCTTATTTTATTTTTTAGTAGTTTTTTGTTGTTGTTGTTGTTTTTATTCCTCACCTGAGGATGTTTTTTCATTGATTTCTAGAGAGAGTGGAAGGGAGGGAGATGGCGGGGGGTGGGGAGGGTGGGGGGGAGTGGAGGAACGTATGTGGTAAAATTAAAGAGTAGTATGATTTTATTATTAGAATTTATTCCGTCACTATTTTAAAAGTTGTGACCTGGAGATCCAAACCCTTGCTTTAGCAGTGTGGTCATTGTTAAGTATATTTTTGGGCCAAAACTTTTGCAGATTTAGAACCTATGGTTCAAAGTATTTATTTTAAAAGTCAACTGTGTCATTGGGAATTAACTTTAATGTTGTATGATCAAGATAAGTAATACTTAGGGGAACGGGGGACGGGAAGAGATTAAACAAAAATTTTATATGCATATATGCATTACCTATGGACACAGAAAATAGGGTGGCGAAGGCCTGGAGCGGGGCAGGAACCAGGTGGAGGGGGGCAATGGGGGCAAAAAGAGGGACATATGTAATAATCTCAACAATAAAGACTAAAAATAAATAAATAAAAATGCCATTGCTTTCTCACACCATGTAATTTTAAAAAATAAATGCACAGTATTAGAGACAATGTTAAACATTGAATTTGTATAAATATCAAATATATTTTTCAAATTTTTGGTAGAAATTTTAATAACCTTTTCTTCATAACTTTTAATATAAAAATGTGTACTTGAAATGTGTACTATCAATTGCTGATCAAGACATTTTAAGAATGAGCTCTTTGAATTCTTGATTGTAATCATCAAAGAAAACTTTGTTCACAGAAGTAAATAAAAAAAAGTATAAATGTTTTTATAATCCTTTTAAAGTTTACAAAAGTTGAAGACTAATAATTCTGCCTTTTCTTTAAATGTCAAATGTAATGTTCAAATTCTTGTGAGAATATAAATAAATGAATTTTGAAACCAAAAAAAAAAAAAGGTAATACTTGATTTGGTAAAAATAAAATCTATGCTAATAAAAGATAATATGCTAATGAGACTGGATGTCTTCTGAACAACCTTCCTGACAAAGCCAGGGGTGTGGCTGACCTGCAAACAGCCCTGGCCCCTTTCCCAGGCCAGCCCTGCCCCCCAGCGGGGACCCCCACCCTGATCGCGGGCGTAGTCGGCCAGCAAACCGCTGGCGGCCCCTTGCCCAGGCCACCCCATCCTAGCAGGGACCCCCACCCTGATCGGGGGTGGGGCTGGCCTGCAAACCCCGTGGCCCCTGCCCCAGCGGCCCCATCCCCCAGCAGGGACCCCCCCACACCGATCCGGGGACCCCTTCAGGGCAGGCCAGCTGGCCCCCACCTGTGCATCAGGCCTCTATCCTATATAATAAAAGGGTAATATGCAAATTGACCCTAATGACAGAATGACCAGAACGATCACTGGACCAGTCACTGTGAGGTGCACTGACCACCTCTTGGTTCCTTTCCCTGGCCAGCAGGCTCCAATTGCCTGAAGACCACCCATTGCAGGGGCAGGGCTGGCGAGCGGGCGGGAACAGCCGACCTCTTGGTCCCTTCCCCCGGCCGTCAGGCACCAATCACCCGATGGCAAGCGGGGAACCGGGGGTGGGTGGCAGGGGTCGGGGCCGGCTGCAGGCAGCTGGGGAAGATGGCCCTGATTGCAGGCCGGGCCTGGGGACCGTACCTGCACAAGAATTTTGTGCTCCGGGCCTCTAGTGAAACTATAAAAAGATTAATTTTCTTTGTGCCTAACGAAGACTCTAAAGATTCAAAAGAAGCTCCAAAAATTTTTTAGTTGAAATAGTTCATTTGTATGGTCTTAAAGAATTTTATGAAGTTTTATAATTACTTTAATCCTCTATGATAATGATTGGAGCTTTATCTAAGAGTATTAAACAGCTACAGGTGTCATTGCACATCTCCAGACAGTGGTTCTCAACCTTTCTAATGCGGCGAACCTTTAATACAGTTCATGTTGTGGTGACCCCCAATTTCATTGTTACAAATTGAACATAATTAAAGCATAGTGATTAATCACAAAAACAATATGTAATTATATATGTGTTTTCCGATGGTCTTAGGCGACCCCTGTGAAAGGGTCGCGACCAGCAGGTTGAGAACCACTGCTCCAGAGGCTAAAGCCCCCACTGGAACCTATGAGTACTACTACCTGCCCCAGTGGGGTCTGTGTCTTTCCACTGCCTATCGCCAATGGAATGTGCCCCTGCTTCCTGGCTACCCCTACCCACCACCCCCACCTGAGTTCTATCTAAGACCTCCCATAATGGACAGGGCCAGGGGATATGTGCAGCTCCCACCACCACCCTACCCTGGGCTCAGGGAACCACAGGTCAGCAGCCCTGATGTCCTCTCCACTCCTGCAGCCGAGTCAAGGCTGCAGAAGCAGCTGCTAGTGCCTATTACAACCTGGGCAACCCACACAAACTCTACATGCCCACAAACCAGCCCCTACCCCCCACCCATTACCCCTCTTCTGGAAGATAAAAAAATCCAGTAGACCCCTCACCTTCTGCCTCCTGCCTCTCATCCTCTTTCCTTTCCCTCCCCTAGGGGCCAAATCTGGAGTGAAGGGTGAAGGGTGATGGGGGTGGGGGTAGGGGTGAGGGGCTTGTTCTTCCCTGTCTGATTGCAAAACACCAGGAACTGGCTTTAACAGAAGGGAGGGGCTGCTTGCCTGCAGCTTCCCGCACTAGCCCAGAACTGACACTTGCTCAGTGCCCTTCCTTCTCAGAATCTCTGGGGCTCTCCGTGGGGTCTCAATGCCTCTCTCAGTTTCTGCCCTGTTCTAGTAGCTTCTACCCAAGGGGAGACTCTCTGGCCACCTCCGCCTCCGCATTCCAGCTCCCTCATTTTTTAGCCACTTTATCTTCAGCCTCAGGTCCTCCCGAGAACCCTGTCAGCCCTGATCACATTCTCTGCACTTACACTCTGGGCTGTGACTAGCCATGGAGGCCATATTCCACAGGACTGTCAGCCCACATTCCCTTGCCAGCTAGCCTCCTGCCCCAGTCACACCTGCCTTCTCTGCCCTGACCTTGGTCATTCTGTTGCCACCACAGTGTGACTTTTGGAGCTTTAACATGAGCTTCCAGGGGCTGGGTGGCATCAGGAACAGGCCTCTGAGGCGCAAGGAGGTGAACCTTCTGCTTCCTGCTAGTGTTTCTGGAATTTGTTTCCCATTGCCTTCTCTCTTTCCCCTCTCAAAGGGGCTTCTAGAATTCGAGAAGCGTGTCTGCCCAGCATGCCATTTGGGATGTGCTGGGTGGGCTGGAACAAATGCCCCTGACCCCTGGGACCTAACCGGGGTATGTGCTGACCACAACCTCTGGCAGCCCCGTAGCCTGCTCTCTTCCCTTTAAGCTTCATGCCTGGTTGGCAGTGTGCCCCTGGATGCACTCAAATGTGCTCTTATTTGCTCTTGGACTGCCATGAAGTGAGGAGATGGTTAAAGAGAATTCCCTATTTATTTGACCAAAAAATCCAGTTAATATATTAATGTGAAATACAAAATCTTTTAAAAAAAATATTAAAACCTATTAAGGTAAATTTTCATAATCAATAATATGATGATTAAGGACACATGCCATTTAAATCTATATCTTTAATAAGGTGATTTATGTTATCATTTGCTATAAATAGAACATTACTGCCACCTGGAAGAATTTTCCTTTTTAACTTTTTATGTTACTCAGCAGGAGTATTTGACTTTGTGAATTTAAAACCTCACAACCGAAGAGTACAAACCAAAGATGATAGATACATTGGACTATCTATACAAATAGTGTTAATACCTATATTTGTTCATTTTTTGGGGGTATTATTAGGTTATAGAATATTACTGCCTTGTGAATACTACTAAAGAAGCACTTAGAATTTTATTTATATATCTTCAAAGCTAAGATACAGAAGCCAGGAATGTTGAGGTTCTGCTCAGGTAGTTTGTATTCCTAACTTGCCTTTTGATGGTCACTCTGCTCAGTCCTTCAGGTCCTGGCAAGTTGCATTCCAGACTAGAGTTGGCCTTTTCCTAATTTTCAACTAGTCTAAATAGGTTGCAATCAGTTAATATATTTTAAAAGACTTTTTTATTACCATAGTGTACAGAAAAAGCCAGGAAGGCAAAAGTGAGAAGTGACTATATGTTTATAAGGAAATTAGTAAATGAGTTTTGGAGTTCTAGCTCTAACTGAAAATTAAAAAACAAAAAAAACAATATACCTGATTTTTGGTTGCTGTGTACTTCATGTGAAAACTTCAAAGCTTAGGAATTTTAATACTGAGAAGAAAATAGTTGAACATGGGCATATTTTTCTCCTGTAAGATAACCTTACTATTATAATGTGAACTATTTAAGTACTTGTAGGGACCATATGTGAACTCTTTTCTTCTTTTTTATAATTGTTAACTCCTTTTACTATGTGCAAGTATCTGAGGTAGAATGATATCAGCTAATTTTATCACCTACATACCTGATGAGCTTCCAGTATTTGAGGTAGAAATTATACTTTTAGAGATGTTGAGAATCTTTCACACCTTTATTTTAAAAGGTTAGTATGTTAGACATAATTTGTTTTAAAGCTATGCAAATGCACAATGTATTTGATTTTTATTATGTTTTTTGTTACTACAGTCAAAGATTAGAAATAAGAGCACAAGTTGCCGATGCTTTCTTATCCAAGTTCCAACTAACTTCTGATGAAATGAGTGTTCTCCGAGGTACAAGAGAAGGACCTATTACTGAGGTATCTTGCTTTTGTTATATTCATTTAAAGTATTGCAGTTACAGATGTCATTTTCAAGGCTTTATTTTATCATTTAAAAATGTTTGATTTGAAAATATTTTTAAATTTGGAAATTAAGATGCATATTTTAAATTGTTTTATTTTTTTCAAAGCAATACATATTCTTTTTAAAGGGCACAAGGCTTATAAAGAAAAGCTACATCACCTCTTCCACTCCTCCTTATCTCTAAGTCTTTTGTCAACCATTTCAAACCTGTTAATTGCTGCTTTTGTAAATTCTATATTCTAGAGCTATTATTAAAAAGAATTTGCTTTTAATGTAGTGGGGATGGAAAGGCAGTAAGTTATCCAATCAAAAGCATTTAAAGATTACTATTAGTTATGTGTACTAAATTTAGTGCCTGTTATTCTGGGGATGGGGGTGTACAGGATATTAGATCAATTATAAAGAATAAACTATATGTTCTTTCATTTAACAAATATGTTCTTTTAATTATCTCTGTTAACTATTTTTTATTGATTTCCTAACAAGAAGAGGATTTAGCCTCTTCCCCTCAGCCTCACCACCCCATACACGCGCACGTGCGCGCGCGCACACACACACACACACACACACTCTCTCTCTCTCTTTCCTTTGTACCTCACAGTACAGTAGCATGGCATTTTCCGTTTTCATTTCAATGACATTACAGTGATTACATATTCTTCATTTTACATTTTTTTGTCTTTTCTAGATTTGGAAATTCCTTATTTTTTCATCTAATTAATTTTTTAACCTATGCCATTCTTTTCAAATTGATATCCTGTCTAATAAAAGAGAAACATGGTAATTAGCCATACATCCTCTACCCTTCCCATTGGCTAATCAAGGCAATATGCAAATTAACTGCCAGCCAAGATGGCGGCCGGCAGCCAGGCAGCTTGAAGCGAACATGAGGCTTGCTTGCTTCAGTGAGGGAGGACTCCAACATTTCCCGCCTGCCACTGCTGGCCTCTGAGCTTGCAGTTTGAAACATTGTTACAAATATAGAAGCTAAACAAAACCCCAGAAACCTGCTTTCAGCCAGCCGGCATCTCAGAGCTGGAGTTGAAACAGTGTTTCAATTTTAGAACCCAAATAAACCAGATACCTGCTTTCAGCAGCGGAGGCCTAAGAGCTGGAGCCAAGCCTCAGAGCTAAAGCTGGCCCAGAATAAAAAAGAAAAAAAGAAAAAAAGGAGCGGTTGGGAGCTTCAGTCACCCACCAGCCTGAAAACAGCCCTCAGCCCCTCACCCAGACTGGCCAGGCACCCCAGTGCGGACCCCCCACCCTGAAGGGTGTGTGACCAGCTGCAAACAGCCATCATCCCCTCACCCAGGCTGGCTAGGCACCCCACTGGGGACCCCCACCCTGATCCAGGACACCCTTCAGGGAAAACCAGCCGGCCTCCACCCGTGCACCAGGCCTCTATCCTATATAGTAAAAGGGTAATATGCCTCCCAGCACCGGGATCAGCGGAGCCGCGAGGCCTCCCGGCACCGGGATCAGCGTGACAGGGGGCAGCGCCCAAATCCCCTGATCGCCCTGAAGCTCTGTGTGTGACGGGGCGGGGCCACAACCTTCCTATCCACCCTGCTCTGTTCCTGACAGGGGAAGGTGCCCCAACCCCCTGATCAGCCCTGCTCTGTGCCTGATAGGGGGGAGCTCCCCAACCCCCTGATTGCCCTGCGGCTCTGTGTGTGACAGGGGCCAGGGCCACAACCTCCCTATAGGCCCTGCTCTGTTCCTGACAGGGGAAGGCGCCCCAACCCCCTGATCAGCCCTGCTCTGTGCCTGATAGGGGGGAGCTCCCCAGCCCCCTTATCGCCCTGCGGCTCTGTGTGTGACTGGGTGCGGCGCCCCAACCCCCTGATTGGTCTGCTCTGTGTGTGACAGGGTGCGGCACCCCAGCCCCCCACCACCCCCCTTACGGGCCCTGCTCTGTGTGTGACGGGGTAGAGCCATAACCTCCCCATCGGCCCTGCCCTGAGTGTGACAGGGTGCGGTGCTCCAACCCCCTGATCCGCCCTGCTCTGTGTGTGACAGGGGGCGGTGTCCCAACTCCCCTATCAGCCCTGCCCTGAGTGTGACATTGGCGGCGCCCCAACCCCCTGATCGGCCCTGCTCTGTGGGTGATAGAGGGCAGTGCCCCAACCCCCCTCCCCCCAAGGGTCCTGCTCTGTGTGTGATGATGTAGAGCCATAACCTCCCCATCGGCCCTGCCCTGAGTGTGACAGGGTGCGGCACCCGAACCCCCTGATCTGCCCTGATCTGTCATGCTCTGTGCATGACGGGGTACGGAGCCCCGACCCTCCTGATGGGCCCTGCTCTGTGTGTGACAGGGGGCAGCGCCCCAAACCCCTGATCGGCCCTGCTCTCTATGTGACAGAGGTGGCGCCCCAACCCCCTGATCAGCCCTGCTCTGTGCGTGATGGGGGGTGGCGCCACAACCTCCCCATCGACCCTGCCTTGAGTGTGA